>NC_091992.1:55714709-56314709 GCF_044704955.1 Pristiophorus japonicus
CTCTCCCATCGCAGCAGCAGCAGCGGTTCTTTGAGTTGTACTTTCACCTCAGCTAACACCATCTGGCTTCTTGACTGGAGCCAAGGCCAATCACACTGACGGGTTCTGCTTGTGGTGTCATTCTCTAGTAGAGTGTGCCCCTACTAGACATGATGCTGCATTCAGGTTAAATCTAAACAAATCACTTGACCATATGAACATATATAGGTGTTCATCATATGATAGGTCCATATGTAAAACTAGGATGTGTGTGCACTTATTTTGAATGATCTATATTGCAGAGGGGAAGGAGAAAAAAAGATAAGGGATAAAAGGAATGGATGCTGGCCATAGTGAGAGAGTTAGGAGAGAGGATAAAAGCTTGGTTGGAAAGTGATATTTAGGAAGGATTTTAAAGGGGGAGAGAAATGGAAAGGTATTGGGGTTTAGAGAGAGAGAGAGAGAGAGAGAGAGAGTTACAGAAAGAGTATGGTCATGTTGGATGAAGATCCATCATCAATAGTGTGGCAAAGGGTAGAGGAAACACAAAGGAAAGAGAGATCAGATCAGTGGTCTGGAACTTATTCCAAGGACTGATATTTAGGCAATTGGGCAGTCTGATATTTTCAACTGCCAGGGTTCAAGAACATTTCACCTCAATGCTGTGGCTAAAAATAAACTTTTTCTATTAGTATGGAACATCTGGCAATTTTTGTCTCAATGAACTGAAAACATCTGTAATGTAACAACTCTAGTTAGTAAACCTCCCCATGCAACCAATTCTGCTACTTATGAAAGTCTTATGTTTCCAAAAATGCTTCTAAATTTTACAAAAGCAGACCAAATGCAAGTTTTAGCTAACATCATAGCGGTGTGAAACTGTTACCTATTCTAGTTTCTTTTCCCACTTCACCCCAAAATAAAACACTTCCTTAAAAAATACAGTTCAATTCAAAATTAGTATTTGGCCTGGGAAGGGGAGACTGGTTTAAAAAGTACACAATGCCTTATGATATATTCAGTATGAGAAGAATATAAGCTTCATTAAAATTCTCACCCTTGCTTTCAAATCCCTCCATAGTCTCGCCCCTCCCAATCTCTGTAATCTCATCCAGCCCCAAAACTTGACAAGATAACTGCGCTCCTCTAGTTCTGGCCTGTTGAGGATCCCCAATTTTAATCGCTCCACCATCGGTGGCCGTGCCTTCAGCGCTCTCAGCCCCAAGCTCTGGAGCTCCCTCTCTAAACCTCTCCACCTCTCTACTTCTCTTTCCTCCTTCAAGATGCTCCTTCAAACCGACCTCTGACAAAGCTTTAGGTCATCTGCCCCAATATCTCCATATCTGGTTTGGTAAAATTTTGTTTTAAAACAGTCCTGTGAAGTGCCATTGGATGTTTTACTATGTTAACGGTCTATATAAATACAAGTAGCCGATGTTCATTTTATCAGAAACGTGAACCCAACTTTAGGAGAGTAGTCTTTATTTGTGTTGCAACATATCTGTGAAGGTACGAAGGTCTCACTATAAATAGCTAACATACTCTACTTAATTTAAAACATTGCTTGGGAGATTCAGAATGGATGGAAGATAGCCTACCTTTCTGTGCCTAATTGTACCCTTTGCTATCTGTATTTCATACAATGGACCACTTAAACAGCATTGAAAGAACCACATGTCAGCCACTGAAGCGATGTATACAGCTTGTTAGATGCCAATTGGCCTTTCTTAATATATTTTGGGTAAAATCTGGCTTCTGTACGAGTTACAGCCAGAAATTTGCAACAAGTACTAATCAGAACGCTAATAATCAAAGCACTTACTTTACTCTGTAATGAACAACTTGCATTTACATAGCCTATTTAATACAGTAAATGATCCCAAGTTGCTTCACGGGATCATTAACAGCTGACCAAAAACTTGGTCAAAGAGTTACGTTTTTAAGGAGCATCTTAAAGGAGGCGAGAGAAGCAGAGAGAGGTTTAGGGAGGGAATTCCAGAATTTAGGGCCTGGGAAGGAGAAGGCGCAACCACCAAAAATGGGACAATGGAAACCGTGGATGTGCAACAAGCCAGAATTGGAGGAGCGGAGAGATCAGAGAGAGTTGTAGGGTTGGAGAGGTACAGAGATAGAGAGGGGTAAGACCATGATTTGAACACAAGGGTGAGAGTTTTAAATTCGAGGTGTTGCCGGACAGGGACAGGGTAGGTCAGCAAGCACAAAGGTGATGGGTGAGCGGGATTCTGAGAGAGTTAGGATACTGGTGAACATACAAAGCAATATGGAAGTATATAGCAAGGCTGTGTGTGGCAATATCCTAAATCTCTCTAATCCTGGTTTAAATTTTGATTTAGTACAGCCACAGAACCTACTCTGGATACAGGTCTCAGTTAGCTTGCTGCTTATTATGTGTAACTCCGGTGTCTTTGTACAAATAATTGGAGCCAAATTTTGAGTTTGCTATAACCTAGGAAAGGCAATAAGAACATAAGAAATAGGATCGGGAGAAGGCCATACGGCCCCTCGAGCCTGCTCCGCCATTCAGGTCCACTTCCCTGCCTGCTCCCCATGACCCCCTATCGTTTAAGAAACTGTCTATTTCTGTCTTAAATTTATTCAATGTCCCAGCTTCCACAGCTCTCTGAGGCAGCGAATTCCACAGATCCACAATCCTCAGAGAAGAAATTTCTCATCTCAGTTTTTAATGGGCAGCCCCCTTATTCTAAGATCATGTCCCCTAGTTCTAGTCTTCCCTATCAGCTGAAACATCCTCTCTGCATCCAACTTGTCAAGCCCCCTCATAATCTTATACGTTTCGATAAGATCGCCTCTCATTCTTCTGAATTCCAATGAGTAGAGGCCCAACCTACTCAACCTTTCCTCATAAGTCAACCCCCTCATCTCTGGAATCAACCTTGTGAACCTTCTCTGAACTGCCTCCAAAGCAAGTATATCCTTACATAAATATGGAAACCAAAACTGCACGCAGTATTCCAGATGTGGCCTCACCAATACCCTGTACAAATGTAGCAAGACTTCCCTGCTTTTATACTCCATCCCCTTTGCAATAAAGGCCAAGATTCTATTGGCCTTCCTGATCACTTGCTGTACCTGCATACTAACCTTTTGTGTTTCATGCACAAGCACCCCCAGGTCCTGTTGTACTGTAGCACTTTGCAATCTTTCTCCATTTAAATAACAACTTGCTCTTTGATTTTTTTCTGCCAAAGTGCATGACCTCACACTTTCCAACATTATACTCCATCTGCCAAATTTTTGCCCACTCATTAGCCTGTCTATGTCTAATATGAACAGGACTCATCAGTCTAAGTAATTCCCAGTGGACAGTGTAACACTACGTGGCCAGTCTCAAACCAAGACTGGAATTTATGGCAATTTCACCTTGTGCAGCAAGGCACATCATTCTGAAGCCACATTTTCAACTAAATTGGAAATATCTCCACTGGCTATGGCGTGCTGCCAACGGGAGAAGATGCATTCTACAGCACTGCCAGATACAAAATAAAAAACAACTGGGTTTAATACCACTTTAAAGGGCTTCAGACATTTGCTTGAATAATGAAACGCAGTGGATTATCACGTAGTAACCTGCAAAAATATGGGGGCTGCAGATCTGTGGAACCAACTAACACTCTCTTCCACAAGCCAATACTGTATAGAAATTACGGCGAAAAAAAACTGCAGATGCTGGAAATCCAGAGCTGTCTAATTCAGTCTTTATTTTACTAGTCTGCAGTCTACACACAACTCAATTACTCTCCGCACAAAGAGTCAGTAAACCTTATTTATTCGTGACATTTCTGCAGGGAGGAAAAAGCTGAATAACTCCGTAAAATACCCACTTGTGCTAGAAAGCACGAGGTAGATTAAACAATCTATGCAGCCTGAAAAATAGGAACGCTGTCCCTTAAGACTGTTTTAGCCAATAATAGCAAGGAAACAGTAACGCTGCTGGCAAGCTTGAGCTAGAGTAAATGAAGATTTAACACCAAAAGGCATTAAAAATTCTGCACATTTCTGGCATCATGTACATTAACAGATTCAATTGTAGCTTTGAATCACAATTCTGACAATATTTTTGTGAAAAATGAGGTTGCCAAGAGCAATGTGGTTAGATTGCTGGCAAATGTCCTGGATTTTATAAATAAAAATCAAACAATCTGGGCTGTTTTCGCAAAGACTGATACAAGATTTATATTTTGAGAGTTCTTATAAGCTGTAATGTAAAAGGAAAACATAAAAGGAATGGCCTCCTTCTGTGCAGTAAACTATGATTCTATGAAAAGTGCGGCAGCTAATAAAACAAAAAGCACATGCACTGTAGACATCAAACTTTCATCGATTCTTTTGTTGTGGCTTCAATTCCCAAGGGCAGTCGGTTTGTTTTGTTCAATTGAAATACGGACCAACTATAGGAGTAGAGAGGGGTCTTGGTTTTATTGCTGGTCTGCCAGTTCTAGTCTTGGCACTTTATCTATGGCTGGAATTGGAAGTTCACATTTGTGTGTGTTGCATGCCCATTATACAATGTGCCCTGGGTTGTAAAACCAGCATTCCAGCAGCACTTTGGAGGAGCAGTCACAATAGGCAGCAGTAATTAAGGTTCAATCATTTTGTTTTTTTTTATCATCTTTGGTGTGTTTTTCCAAGTACAAACAAATATTCTGGTACGTGGTCTGCTTATGGAATGAGCCCCAAGCAGTCTCCCGAGCATTGCTGCAAGGAATTCTCCTTTTGTTACAAACTTCATTTGCCCTGGTACAAAAAGTACAATGTGTACTTCTGCTTCAGAAGGTAACACGGGGAGTTTGGTTAATTAGCTAACGCCTGCAAAAGAAAAACCGAGGGGTGTTTCGTCAAAAGTCTCCGTACAACTCTGGGGCTGGAGCCTGAATCTAGAATGAAGTGATTACTGCGGCATCTACAAGATGCACTGCGGCAACTCGCCAAGGCCCCTTCCACAGCACCTCCCAAACCCGCGATCTTTACCACCTAGGGAACACCACCACCTCCAAGTTTTCCTCCAAGTCACATGCCATCCTGACTTGGAAATATATCGCCGTTCCTTCATCGTCGCTGGGTTCAAATCCTGGATCTCCCTTCCCTAACAGCACTATGGGAGTGCCTTCACCACACGGACTGCAGCGTTTCAAGAAGGTTGCTCACCACCGTCTTCTCAAGGGCAATTAAGGATGGGCAATAAATGCCGGCCTTGCCAGTGACGCCCACATCCCGTGAATGACTAAATAGAAGTCCAATCTCTCCGGGCTGGGCTATAAGCATCCCAACAGTTGAGTTTGAAGCAAGACCAGAACGCACAAATTCAGCTCCTTCCACACACCATTCAGAAACTGCCTTCTCAGGATTCCTATCTCACTGATTTAATTGGAAGGAAAGTTTTGTAAATGTTTTCCTCCACTTCCCAAAGAGAAAATTGCCATGCCTATCTGCACTTACAGCTCTGGCAAACAAACGCTCCACAGATGACGCAACCAATGTCCCATCAACAAGGAATCGTATTCCATGGAGTAGTTGATCATCTCTTGCTAACCCCCATAACTTTCAATCACATTCAACTAGATTTTATCATGGGCTTTTTTTTTAAGGTGTTAATCACCACCAATATCTTCAGGAACAGGACATGTGGTTCTGCCAAAATTAAATCTGAAGAGTCACAATCAATACAATGCCACACAATGGGCTCAAGTTTCGGCCTGAGTTGCTCCTATTTTTTTGGATCAACTAGTTTAGAATGGAGTATCTTAGAAATTGCAATTCTCAGCATTTAGTTTGCTCCAGTTTTAGTGAGTTAGAACAGTTTCATTTTAGAACAGATTTTTTTTTCAAAAGAGAGCGTGTCCGGCCACTTAAGCCTGTTTTGCAAGTTTAGGCAGCAAAAACTTACTCCAAACTAACTTAGAATGGAGTAAGTGTAGATTTTTGTACGCTCAGAAAAACCTTGCCTACACTTAGAAATCAGGCGTAGGGAACGAGAGATTGGGGGGGGGGGGTGGAGTGGAGGGGAGGGAAGTTTTCAAACATGAAACACATCACTTTTACAAATAAAGAGCCATCATTAATAATAAATTATAAATCAATAAATCAATCATAAAAAATTAATAAAAACTAAAAAAAAAAATAATTTAAAAAATCAATAAAAAATTAAGTTTTTACTCACCGACTGCAGCACCAGGAGCCCTCCAACAGCGTGCTGGGACAGGGCCCCCCCAGTGTGTGTGTCTCTCTATCGGTCAGTCAGTGTTTGTGCTAGACAGCGAGGGGTGGGAGGGGGGTGGGAGAAGGGGGGAGGGAGAGAAGACGAGGGAGAGGGGAAGAGGGAGAGGTAGGGAGGGCCAGGAGAGAGGTGGGGGGGGCAAGGGGAGAGGAGAGGGAAGGGGGGGGGCGAGGAGAGGTGGGGGGGGCAAGGGGAGAGGAGAGGGAGGGGGGTGGCGAGGAGAGGGAGGGGGGTGGCGAGGAGAGGGAGGGGGGTGGCGAGGAGAGGGAGGGGGGTGGCGAGGAGAGGGAGGGGGGGCGAGGAGAGGGAGGGGGGGCGAGGAGAGGGAGGGGGGGCGAGGAGAGGGAGGGGGGGCGAGGAGAGGGAGGGGGGGCGAGGAGAGGGAGGGGGGGCGAGGAGAGGGAGGGGGGGCGAGGAGAGGGAGGGGGGGCGAGGAGAGGGAGGGGGGGCGAGGAGAGGGAGGGGGGGCGAGGAGAGGGAGGGGGGGCGAGGAGAGGGAGGGGGGGCGAGGAGAGGGAGGGGGGGCGAGGAGAGGGAGGGGGGGCGAGGAGAGGGAGGGGGGGCGAGGAGAGGGAGGGGGGGCGAGGAGAGGGAGGGGGAGGCGAGGAGAGGGAGGGGGAGGCGAGGAGAGGGAGGGGGAGGCGAGGAGAGGGAGGGGGAGGCGAGGAGAGGGAGGGGGAGGCGAAGAGAGGGAGGGGGAGGCGAGGAGAGGGAGGGGGAGGCGAGGAGAGGGAGGGGGAGGCGAGGAGAGGGAGGGGGAGGCGAGGAGAGGGAGGGGGAGGCGAGGAGAGGGAGGGGGAGGCGAGGAGAGGGAGGGGGAGGCGAGGAGAGGGAGGGGGAGGCGAGGAGAGGGAGGGGGAGGCGAGGAGAGGGAGGGGGAGGCGAGGAGAGGGAGGGGGAGGCGAGGAGAGGGAGGGGGAGGCGAGGAGAGGGAGGGGGAGGCGAGGAGAGGGAGGGGGAGGCGAGGAGAGGGAGGGGGAGGCGAGGAGAGGGAGGGGGAGGCGAGGAGAGGGAGGGGGAGGCGAGGAGAGGGAGGGGGAGGCGAGGAGAGGGAGGGGGAGGCGAGGAGAGGGAGGGGGAGGCGAGGAGAGGGAGGGGGAGGCGAGGAGAGGGAGGGGGAGGCGAGGAGAGGGAGGGGGAGGCGAGGAGAGGGAGGGGGAGGCGAGGAGAGGGAGGGGGAGGCGAGGAGAGGGAGGGGGAGGCGAGGAGAGGGAGGGGGAGGCGGAGAGTGGGGGGGGGAGAAGAGGAGGGGGGGGGAAGAGGAGGGGGGGGGGAAGAGGAGGGGGGGGACGAGAAGAGGAAGGGGGGGACGAGAAGAGGAAGGGGGGGACGAGAAGAGGAAGGGGGGGACGAGAAGAGGAAGGGGGGGACGAGAAGAGGAAGGGGGGGACGAGAAGAGGAAGGGGGGGACGAGAAGAGGAAGGGGGGGACGAGAAGAGGAAGGGGGGGACGAGAAGAGGAAGGGGGGGACGAGAAGAGGAAGGGGGGGACGAGAAGAGGAAGGGGGGGACGAGAAGAGGAAGGGGGGGACGAGAAGAGGAAGGGGGGGACGAGAAGAGGAAGGGGGGGACGAGAAGAGGAAGGGGGGGACGAGAAGAGGAAGGGGGGGGAAGAGAAGAGGAAGGGGGGGGAAGAGAAGAGGAAGGGGGGGAAGAGAAGAGGAGAGGGGGGAGGAAGAGGAGAAGGGGGAGGGAGAGGAGAAAGGGGGGGGGGGAAGAGGAGAAAGGGGGGGGAAGAGGAGAAAGGGGGGAGAGGAGGGGGGCAGGGAGAGGAGAGGGAGGACAGGGAGAGGAGAGGGAGGACAGGGAGGGGGAGAGGACGGGGGGAGGGGGAGAGGACAGAGAGGAGGGGGGGGGAAGAGAGGACAGGGGGTAGAGAAAGAGGACGGGGGGGGGGGGGGGGAAGAATAGAGAGAGGGGACAGGGAGAGAGAGGGAAGGGGACAGGGAGGGAGGTGGGTGGGAAGAGGACAGGGAGGGGAAGAGGAGAGCGGGGGGAAAGAGGAGAGGGGGGGGCGGAAGAGGAGAGGGCGGGGGGGAGGGGAAAAGAGGAGAGGGCGGGGGGAGGGGGGAAAGAGGAGAGGGCGGGGGGGGGGAAGGAGAGGGCGGGGAGGGGGGAGAAGAGGGGAGGGGAGAAGGGGGGAGAAGAGGGGAGGGGAGAAGAGGGGAGGGGGGGAGGAGAGGGAGGGAGGGGGAGGAGAGGGAGGGAGGGGGAGGAGAGGGAGGGAGGGGGGAGGAGAGGGAGGGAGGGGGGAGGAGAGGGAGGGAGGGGGGAGGAGAGGGATGAGGTGCATTTCAGCCAAGATCCAACTAAATGGCGGAGCAGGCTCAAGGGGCTGAATGGCCTACTCCTGTTCCTAAGGCTCCCGTGTCCCTAATTATGATGCCTTCCCAGCCTCACCCTCACAAACAGCCTCCCAACACTCACCCGCGCAACGCTACTTCACGAGAGCTGGGAGAAGACGGTAATTGGAAATTTTGAAAAAATATATTGAAGATAGCGCTTGCCAAAGCCAAGACAGATCAAATATTGTTTTACCTCATGACATAGGAGGTTAGAAAAAAGAAGTGACGTGATTGCAACCTGGGATAATGAGGCTGTCTGATCATACAGTGGGTGAAGGACCTGGGTCTGACAGGTAGCTCGCTCGGTGTGCAACAGCAGCATCTCTTGCACTCGGTATAAAAGGATCTTTTTGTGTGGGCTTTGACAATATTCCTATTCATATAGTCAAGCAACATGATTATGAAAGAGGATAGCTCCAGTATTTTATTTGTTTGTCAGGTTATGAAAATACATTTCAAACATCTCTGTGCTACGTTTGATAAATATTAATGAAACCATCAAGGAACAGCATGAAAAAAAAGTGCAGAGAGTTGAAGGAACTGTTGAGTGAAGGAACTTGCAAGCTTTAACTTCCAGTTTTCCACGGAGAACATTAAACGTTTTTAGATATAACTGAAATGCCAATCACACTGAACATGTCTTATTTTTTTATTAAAATAAACTAATTGCTATTAGCCTCCTATTAAAGAACTGCTCTCATGACTGCAGAAAAATACATATAGAGACAGGACCAGAAGTTTATAAAACTCCAGTCCCTGGTCCAAACCTACTGCTAGCAGCAGGTGAGCACATTGGCGACATGCTGCAGGTAACACCTCGGGCTCAATTTTCCCCAGTGATTTGCGCCGTTTTTTTTGGCCTAAGTTAAAAATCCACAGTTTACCCAATCAATTTGCACCAGCGTAACTCAGTTAGTTACGATTTTTTTAGGTAAGTTTTTTCTTCAGCCAACGGGGGCATAATCTGTCACCCGTGCCAATTCTGGTCATTTAGGGAAGTTTGGCCAGCTGGGAGTTCCTCCAGTTTTGCTGAGGCCAGCGTATGTGGCTTCTGCAGAAAAACCTTACGGAGAGTTAAAGAAATCGGCGCAAGTAAGGAAATCGGCGCAGATAAGTGCAGTAGATGCCCGGAAAGCAGCAGCAGGAGAGGTAAGAGAGAGGGGGAGAGATAGGTGTAGTTAGGTGTGGGGACTGGGAGGGAGGAGGCCATTCGGCCTGGGATAGGGGCGGGGTAGCGGACCGGCAAGCCCTTCGGCCTGGGCTAGGAACGGGACCGTGAGGACATTCTGGGCCAGGGTCGGGCAGGGGAGCGGAACGGCAAGCCTTTCAGCCTGGGCTAGGGGCGGGGAGCGGGACTGGCTTTAATAATTGGAGGTAAGTTGCTGCAATATATTTTAATGTGTTTTTAAGTTGATGCAGTATGTTTTAATGTGTTTTTAAGTTGCTGCAATATGTTTGAATATGTTGGGAGCTGGCTGCATGTTTCACTTTGCAGCCTCAGCTCGCAGTGTGTCCCTGGTTATCGTGGCAACCCGATTTTTTGGACGCAGATCAAGGCTCCAACCCCCCCAAGGAGACTGGACACGCTGCACCAAATTCGAATTATACATCGGAGAAAGTTTGGCAAAATATTTCTGCCGCATTTCTGGCTTAGAAAACCCGGCGTAACTCTGGCAATACGGCAGAAAACGGGCTTGGGGAAAATTGAGCCCCAAGTGTTTGAGGACACGCTCCATCCGTCTAAATACAGTATCTGACAAACCTGTGGCAATGCACCCAATACCCAGCAGACTCTGGCCCAGTGAGTGTCCCCACAGGACAGCTAGTCGCCACGGCAACTCTAAGTCGTTCTGCAACCTAAGCTATCCCATTAGGCCGACTCACTATCACACTGCAGTCGGCCCATCAAATATAACGGTATTAGCGCCAAACTACAACAACAAAAAAAATACAGCAACCAGTGATAACATTAGCACAGGTTACAATAACAACTTTTATTTATATCGTGCCGTTAAAGTAGTAAAACGTCCCAACGTTACACAGCTGGTTTATGTGAATACAGACCTCACAGGATACTGGAGCAGAGGGAATTTAAGCAGTAAGTATACTATTATTAACCCCTTCAACATTTGCAATTGGATAAGAAATCAGATGAATACAGTTCCTTTTTAAGGTTAAATATTAATCTTTTTGCTGCCAACGAAGAACTGATTTAATGAAAACACTGTTACAGAGTAAATGTTTATAAGAGATATAATGCTTTTCGGGCTACAAATTTGAGCAAATGAAAAAGAAGTTGCAGGGAAGGAATCTACAAGCTTAAAAAGTGATGACTGAAGGATCTATTCCCCTCACATACACATGATCTGGAGTTAGATGTATGGAACTTGCTTGTATTAAAGATATGGGAACATGATTACTATCACAGCTAATGCAGTTAGAATCGGTACACTTTCTCTCCCCGTCCCCCGAAGGTGCCTGTAATGCCTTGCTCTGATGCTCTCCCCACAAAACTCAAAAAGAGACATTTTAAATTTGTAATTCAGCACTACTCCCTGGTAGCAACAAGCTATGCTTCAGGTAGCATTTTTGAAATGCTACTTCAACCTAGTTTGGAGCAATAATTTTTTAACTGTTTTAATTTACTAGTGCTAATGCTCTTACCGGGGAGCAGGAAGGATGCTGAGGTACAGAACTAAGGGAGGAGTGCAGTGCACACCTGCAATCAAAGAATTAGGAAATAAGTTTGTAAAAGATCGCCACAGAGTCAGTGATGCAAGTGCTGTCTTGATTGATTCTTCAAACGTAAATATTGTTTTCATTACCCACAGCAGGTTAATAAATGAATTTGTTCCCTCACATATCACACTTGTGTGAAATAAATAAATCTCTGTTTTATAACACAAGGGAAGCACCTTTAGGGTGGAGATGCAGATTTTTGAATGATGGGCATGGGGGGGGGGGGGGGGGAGGGGGGTCAAGGGTTATGGGGAGTGGTCAGTAAGTGGAGTTGAGGCCAAGTTCAGATCAGCCATGATCTTATTGAACGGCGGAGCAGGCTCGAGGGGCCAAATGGCCGACTCCTGCTCTTATTTCTTATGTCTTTACTGTCAATCTGTTCAAGGTATGGGTTTTTATAGCAAAGGCCAAGAAATAGATCAAATTTAAGAAAGGACCAAACTAATTTGCATTTTTATTTTATCAGCAACTGCACTTTCAGCAAGACCTTTAGTAACATTCACATTCAGGCCTGCTGTTGAGCAGGCTTCTAGCGCCAAGGTGCAAAGTGTCTCTCTGAATGACTAGACATGGCTAATGGTTCGAACACTGTATGGGTCTCGAGAGAATTTACCATCTTGTCTTGTAATTACCATCTGTCTGCTTACTAATCCAGAACTCAGCACGGGGCTGCCTGGGGAACTAATCCTTTTTATGCAAACTTCCTGCTTTTTAAAAAAAAAATCTGAATGTAGCTAATCTCCAAGTCCTTGCCGTGAAAAAGTGGCCCAAAAATCCCCAATTGTGATACTCTGTCTAATCTAAACCACAATCAAGGCGAGAGCGCTTAAGGGGAGTTACACATTTGGGAAACTATGGGTGGCACATGTTGAATTTCTGACGCAAACTCAGTGGCCAAGGTTCCTCTCCTGGAGCGCAAAGTCAAAAAAATGACCTTTATTGCTTCAAACTCTGGAAAACAAGGGGTCATTGGAGTTTAGAAGAATGAGAGGTGATCTTATTGAAACGTGTAAGATTTCTGAGGGGGCTTGACAAGGTAGATGCAGAGAGGATGTTTCCCCTCATGGGTGAATCTAGAACTCAGGGGCAGAGTTTCAGAATAAACTGGAGATGTGGAGGAATTTCTTCTGAAGGTCGTGTATCTTTGGAATTCTCTACCCCAGGGAGCTGTGGAGGCTGGGTCAATGAATATATTTAAGGTGGAGATAGACAGATTTTTGAATGATAAAGGAGTCAAGGGTTATGGGGAGCAGGCGGGGAAGTGGAGTTGAGGCCAAGATCAGATCAGCCATGATCTTATCAAATGGCGGAGCAGGCTCGAGGGGCCAGATGGCCTACTCCTGCTTCTATTTCTTATGTTTTTATGTAGGTCAAATGCCAGGAGCAAACCACCATTATGTTGGGGAAAAACTGGTGCGTGGAGCACATCCAATGCTGTATACAACATGCGAGTACAACACCACATGCAGCTTGCTCTAATATCATGACAACATTTTCATGCATGTCCATGGCATGTGGTTTCCCAAGAACCTATTAAGCCAGGCTATGCACCTACAGTGTGCAGCACATTCCTTATTGTTTGTACAAAAAATTTGCACTCGATATCTTGAAAAGGCATATTACCTTTAGGATTCCCTGACACTCCTTTGTTGTTGAAGACTTTACATAGCTACCCTCATTTCACCAGAGGCAATTTGTACCTTAAGCAAGAACTGTTAATTATATTGCTGCCAGATCAATTCAATAGCAAACAGAGATGCTAAAGCTATCCTTTAATTATATTTGAACACAGTTGTAAATAAATGGTCTTAAAGCAATCATACGCATTGCAACAAATAATGCTAGAGGACTTTCTGGATAATTCATTTAGCAGCAGTCATGTTCAGCTATCGCGGCTGCTGTAATACATCGATCAAGTTTTTGCTCTCAGTAAAATTGTTGACATGCTTTTGTTTTTCAGATGCTGATTAACCTGTTGTGCATTTCCAGAATGCTCCATATTTATTGCTAACATACTTAGCCTTCAGTGGTCAAACTTAACAAAAAGGCATCATATTGTGGGTGGTACCAACAATGCAGTTGTTGTGATATTCTAAAGTGACTTCATATTGGGAGACCAGTACAGTGACCATAGCTTACAGTCTACAAAAGCAGTCTACGGATGCTGGAATCTGAAATGAAAACCAAAAATGCTGGAAATCTCAGCGAGTCAGAAAGCATCTGTGGAGAGACACAGAGTTAACGTTTCAGGTTGATGATCCTTTGATTGATATCCTGTGCCATGTGCTGATTATTCAGGCTCTACAATTTCCTCCTTCTCCCTCAACTGGATAGAAATTAGTTTTTTTAGCCAATTTTCTCCCCATCTCTCCTAAAGTGGTTGACAAGTTGTTGGGTTCTGGCCATTATTCATGCGAGAGACTCAACTGTAAATGTTGTTCGGGGGATAACCAACTGAATGGATGGGAGAGGATACAACCTGAAATGAAATAGGGCTTTGTCTGTTGTCACGTGTGCTGTGGGGAATTGTCCTACATGCAGCCTTCACTGCAGCTGGACCACTCGTACTTAAAACAGTTCAATAATATAAAGTGGGCATGGGTCACAAGGTTCCTACGGTGAAAAAGCTTTATTTGCATTATTTAGCAGCTGTGATTCTGAATTGGAACCAAATCAACTTCAGCGTCACAGATTATCTGGTCATTATCACATTGCTGTTTGTGGAAGCTTGCTGTGTGTTAATTGGCTGCCGCGTTTTCTACATTACAACAGTGAATACACTTTGAAAGTACTTTATTGGCTGTAAAGCGTTTTGGGAAGCCCTGAGGTTGTGAAACGTGCTATATATAAATACAGGCTCGTTTTTAAAAATGAAATCACTAAATAAAGATGCAGATTGAAGATGTAGAATATTTCCCTTTAATGTAGTTCAACTTCCTGGTTTGTTTAATTACTGCTCAACAAACCCACATTATAAAGCAGCAACTGGAAGCCATCCAAAACCCGAGATGTATTGAGGGTTTTAACTGAGGTCTGGCATTCAGAATCACCGTTTTGCTCCAAAGTGCAAACACTGTGTGGTGGGGGGGGGGGGGGGGGAAACAGGGGAGGTGCAGTAATTGAGTGCTTACAATGCTTGATGTCACAGATTAGCCCATCACTGACTCTATCCCAAGTTCACTGAGGTTTGGCCTGATGTGAGCTGCTCTTGGCAGATGCTGAGCACCTCTGTGCAAAGAGGCGAGGGCAAATCGGGAGGGACTCGTACTGGGGGAGGTGAGATAGTTGGTTGTTGATGGTGGCTGGCTATAGGGCATTGGCGACATTGTGTGATCTGGCAGATACTCTGCAGCAGAGGCATCCAAGACCTGGAGAACTGAAAAATGTGCAGCTAAATCATTAAAAAAAAGTTTAAAATTTCAGATGATAAAAAGTGCAATACTAAAATGAATGCTGCTTTTTTAACATCTAAAATGATTTGTAAATGTAGATGTTTTAAATGCAAGTAAAAACAAAATGCACAGTAACGCGATCTGTATCTGAAGACAGACAGGCTTCAAGCTTGATACTGACCAATTCCAACATTTGCCATTTTTTTCCTCATATTTTCAACACTTCGCATTATACTTTGAGACACACAATTCTGGTACCTGCGTTTTACAGTACCATACAGTTGTTATATTTACAGATACAACAAATTTAGACCCATGAGTAGCTTATGGATTTTTGCTGCATTTGAAAAATTACAGCACTTTTCTTATTATTCAAAGATACAACTCACAAATGCCAATTTTCCATTTACAATGTTGCCAACGGGTTTACTAACTGTGATGATCACAAAATTACAATCGATACGCTCATTCTGCAGCTTTCTCATGCTCTATTGAATCGTTCCTGTCGTCAAATGGAGGATTGGTCAATTCACTGTGATCCATCAATCAACACGTAGAGGCCAGATTCTCATTAACTTGCATCTTACTCTGTTCACGAGGGCGGAGGCGAGATGCCGCGGATGAGGAAGATGTCAGTGAAATAGCAAGAACAAACTCTTGAAACTCATCTAAGCTGTAATAAGTTCTTCTATCTTCATTCACTTCACAATGCACCACTGTGGCTGTTGCTACACACAACCCTAGCCATCATTTGCTCGGTCAGTAACCTTTCACTGGCACAAGCTTGTAATTCAGATCTGTAATTCAGACCTGTACAAGCTCTCCAGGCTGGCATTTACCCTTATGCTCCCGGTTAAGCAATGCCTTGATTACAAATTTCTCATCCTTATTTTCAAATCCCTCCATGGTCGCGCCCCTCCCTATCTCCTCCAGTCCCACAACCCTCCTCCTCCTTCCCCCACCCCACCCCCCGCCTTCCATGAGATGTCTGTGCGCCTCTAATTCTGCCTTCCTGAGCATCCCCGATTATAAATCGCTCAGCCATCGGTGGTCGTGCCTCTGTTGCCTAGGGCCCCAAGCTCTGGAACTTCCTGCCTAAACCTCTCCGTCTCTCTACCTCTCTTTCCTCCTTCAAGACACTCCTTAAAACCTACCTCTTTGACCAAGCTTTTGGTCACCTGTGCTAATTTCTACTTATGCGGCTCTATGTCAAATTTTTTAAATCGCATAATACTCCTGTGAAGTGCCTTGGGATGTTTCACTACGTTAAAGGAGCTATATAAATACAAGTTGCTGTTGTTAACTTTCTATATCTGCATGATTAAATAGCACTTGGTATCTGCTGGGAGGTGGGGTTAGGTAGGCTAGTAAAATGGGTGAGATCAACCCTTTCACCACTGGGACCTCAAACACAAATAGGTGATGTTAAAAGAACATCTGCTCTGACCGAGGGCCAGGGTTCTACTGTACCATTTGGGATACAAGTCACATCTTCATTATTATCTGGGCATCTTGTAAGCATGGGGGTACAGCAACTTGGTTTCTGCTTAATTAATCTCCTTCCCTGTAAGAACGTAAGAAATAGGAGGAGTAGGCCACTCGGCCCCTCGAGCCTACTCCGCCATTCAGTGAGATCATGGCTGATCTTCTACCTCAACTCCACTTTCCTGCACTGTCCCCATTATCCCTTGATTCCCTTAATATTCAAAAATCTATCACTCTCTGTCTTGAATATACTCAAAGACTGAGCCTCCACAGCCCTCTGGGGTAGAGAATTCCGAAGATTCACCATCCTCTGAAGAAATTTCTCCTCGTCTCAGTCCTAAATGGCCGACCCCTTATTCTGAGACTGTGACCCCTGGTTCCAGACTCCCCAGCCAGAGGAAACATCCTCCCTGCATCTACCTGTAAGAATGTTGTACGTTTCAATGCGATCACCTCTCATTCTTCTGAACTCTAGAGAATATAGACGTGGTCTGCTCAATCACTCCTCATAGAACAATCCCCCCATCCCAGGAATCAGTCTGGTGAACCTTCGTTGCACTCCCTTTACGACAAATATATCCTTCCTTAGATAAGGACACCAAAACTGTACACAATACTCTAGGTGCGGTCTCACCAGGGCCCTACATAATTGCAATAAGATGTCTTTACTTTTATACTCAAATCCTTTTGTAATAAAAAGCCATCGTATCAGACGTAAGCTGACAGATTGTGTGCAAGCAACAGACCTGATGACGGGCACAATTTGGGAAAGGGAAGGAATACCTTATTGAGGACAGACAGGAAACAAACAAGTTGCTGCTTCACTCTAATAATGCAGTAACATTTGTTTCCAATTATTCCTCAAATGCATCTATATAGGACTTTAAGTACCAATATACTAGTTAGCAGGTTTAATTATAGTGTGACTGTAATAGAAGCATCCAACATGAGAGTACAGTATTTAGCAGGCTCTATAATTATAGCATGATTATTAAGGCTATAATTAGAGATTTTGCAAAAATCACAATGTTAATTGCATTCCAGAACAACTCCACCTTCAATTTTTTTTTAATTCTACCTTTACTACACACAGGTTACAGCGCAAAATTTATTTACATAAGGTAGGATATGCAGAAGTAAAAAAGACACAGCAATTATACTAAAAAGGAGTGCAATAACCAAATTAGCACAATATATAACCTGCCTGTAAAACAGAAAAATGTGACTCCTTTGCAGTTCTTTTCAGTAAGTTCCTGAAAATGAAGTTTCTGGTGGTTAAGTTAAGAGGACATTAATTCCTCACGGAGATCTTACTGGCACATAAAGCACAATGTAAATATGTAACTGAAGACCCCAAAAAAGTTTGTTGGATATATAAAATGCCTTTGTTGTTTTAAAAAAAAACAGATTTTTCCTTAATAGTTAGCTAATCAAAATCACTTGGGTGGACAAGGTGCAAACTGAGGTCAGCCATATAGACCACTTGGTTTGACACCCGACAACAGTTTGAAAACACAACTGAATGTGTGGTTAAAATGAAATGACCAAATCCTTCATAACCTCTGCCCACATTTTGTTCCCTATCCGCCCCTTTTTTTTAACAAAAACTCTCCCTCCCACTTTTTATTTCTCTGTGTTTCCCACAGCAGCTGGTGATGATTCCGCCATTCACACCCTATCTAGATGCTTCTTTTGTTTTCTAACTTGTGCCATTACCATCTCAATTTGGCCCATCATCCCTTTTGTCTCTCAAATCTCGCTTGCTTTCCACTCTATCACAGACCTTCCCTTTTGTTCTTTCCTCCTCTCCCCCTTTCAGGGCCCCAGCACTTCCTTAAGAACCTGTTACATCTCGGACTATTGCCAGTTCTGACGAAGGGTCATCGATCTGAAACATTAACTCGGTTTCTTTCTACAAATGCTGCCTGACCCGCTCAAATTTTCAGCATTTTCTGTTTTTATTTCCTTCAAAGAACGTATAGTTTCGCAAACTTGGGATCAAAAGCATGGTCGGGCAGTGACTCAGATTGTGCTACTCATTAGCGTTTCAAGGGCATCTTTGGATTCCAAAATAAATTGTACCAGTCTCCTAGGGCGAAAGCACTATTCATTACAATTAATTCAGATCAATGGGTCAAGATTGTGCTGTAAAGCTCCAATTAGATCCTCCTCCCATGTAATGAGCCAAAACATTGCTTAAAGAGGATGCAAAGTCAGTTCAAAGTGACATGCTGACAGAGTTAAAGGATCCTCAGTTTGTCAGCATACCCCAAGGCTGCCAAAGTGCGTGCGCACAAGTGAGAAATAAGGAGAACGAAAGAGAGGAGAAAAAGAAAGTTAAAGAGTAGGTGAGATAGAAAAGAAAAAGCTTTAGAGTACAAACGTGAAAGAGAGAGCAAGTGCGAAGGGAAGCGGGAAGGGCGCTGAGAGCAAAAAAAGTAAATGGTGAGAGAGAGAGATGGGGAGAAAGAGGGAGAGAAATAAAGTGAGATAGAAAGGAAGAGAGCTACAGAAAAAGTGAAGAAAAGCAGAACATGGAGAAAATGTAGAAAATAAACAGACAACCTGAAAAAAGACAGAAGCAGATAAGCATGGAGAGAGATACAAACCAGTGACTTAACTTAATGTAATCAGGACACAAATGGTTCTGCACTTCCATTTTTAGCACTGAAGAGGAAGAGCATATTCAGAATAAACATCCTGTCTGGCAAGGGAAAAGCATCTTGAAGTTTGGTCTAAGGATGGATTTACACCATGGAACCGCTTCATAACAACATTACTGGGTTCTTTTAGATACAAGAGGTAACTAGTTAACATAAATCCCTCATTAACTTGTAAAAGGTTCTGAATTTCCACGAAAAATGGATCTTGTCTATATAAATTTTTCTGATAGAGTGGATGCTTGGCTTTTGTAGGATGAATTCTATGTCAGACAGATGAAGCGGTAGCTAAATGATACAGTATTGTCTGGTTTCCAATTGAAAGACTTGCACTTATATAGCGCCTTTGAAGTGGACAGCACTTTACAGCCAAACATTTTGTTATATAATTGCTGCTGCTTCTTCTCAATAGTATTGTGGCTATGGCTCTTTGGAACTGTCCTCTTATTTTCCCAAGCTCTAAATAGTCTTCCACACTGATTTCAAACTAAGAATCATCATATTGTTGTGCATGTGATGTCACTGACAGATTCCCCGCCCAGAGGTCAACCTGATTGACAGGCTGGCTTCCAGTCGGGCGGGGAACACTGGAGAAGAGGCCGCAGCCCCAGGTGAATGAGAGCCCTGACCCCTGGGGGTGGGGGGCACGATCCCCGGGTGGGAATGGAGGCAGAGAGAAGCATGTCTGCTCCTCCCGGCCCACAAGCAGTGCTCCGAAGCTGCCTTCGCCTTGCTGTAGCTGCCGGGATTCCCAAGGCCCGGGGACGCCGGCCACACGACTGATGGTCGTGAATGGCGCTATATAAATCCAAGTCTTTCTTCTTTCTTTCTTTAAATCCAACACTTTCAGCCTCATTATGCAGAGCAGATTGGCAACACTGCCACAACTGTGAAGGTACAAGATTTGTGCATGGATAGATTCTGCACGTTTGCGACCATCATTCAGTGAACCTTCCCCTGTGTACAGACCTTAGTTCATTTTCTCTTTGTTTTTCTCTTTCATGTGGATCCTGCCTACTTATGAGAGCTGACATTCTAGTACTGATTTGTATCAATAGTACATTTTGTACATTCTGGTATAATTTGTATTCACTGTCTATGACATACATTTCCCGAAACATCCAATCGTTCAAGCTTTTCCAAAGGGCACCCAATAAACTGGGTTCATTCTGCACGTATTTTTTTACCGTTGCTGACTTATGCAGTACTGAGTGAAATTTTAAGCTTCTCTAGCTGTCAAGCGCATCTATATAACAGGAGGTAATGAAAATAATGAGCTGAGTTACTGGGATGCCAATAAAGTAGCGCAAGTCAAAAGATTTTCAGACACAGTTGTTCCAATCAAGCAGCAGGCTCGATATATTTAACTGCTCATATTACACTCCGTAATAGAAATAACGAAATGACCAGCTTCTTTTGAAAACCCATTTTAATAAAAAGAGAAGAGCAATTGAGCAAGATAGCTTATTTGGCTTCCCTTGTCCAATTTAATCCACATACATCGGCGCTCGGCTTTACCTGTGCTGATCTGCTGTCAGGCTGCTACATTGTCTGCACCATCAGCGAGATGAAAACTGCATCAATGATTATTGAAACCGACAACAGTCTACGAGCCAAGATTAATGAAATACTGCACGTGACTATATAGACCTCACCACATCTACCGGCCTTTACGAGCCTGTGACAAACACCAAGGCTTATTTTTGGGAGACATTGCACCAGCATTTCTAAAGATATAGGTTCACTAATTTCTCAATCTTGTGGTATTTATTATTGGAAAAGGCTTCAAGTGGCTTTTTGAAGCACAAGTAAACAGACTCCATTCTAAGCCGAAAGCAAAGACTACAGCATTTGGGTTTTTCAGTAAACAGCTAGTTTTCTACTTAAAAAAAAATAACATGTCCAAAATGGAATCAAGCAATAATTCCAAATGTACAGTGCCTGTATAAAGTCTCAAAGTCTTCTTGCGTCAGATAACTACTAACTTTACCACCCATGCAAACTGTATTTTCATTTAATGCCCTCAGCCCTCTATAATTCAGTGCTAGCTAACATTCAGAAAATTGCAGAGGCCAAAAAGTAATTTCTTCGGTATACCGAGACCCATACTCATGCCTGGTGTTCTATCCTAGCTCACACATGATTCAGCAATTTCATTAGAACATGGAATAGATTCATTTAATTATTTTACGTATTTTTAATGTAGTGACCCTGTTGTAAAATTTACTTTAAAATTATTTACAAATGAATGAAAAGAATAGATCTGTAAAATGATAGCGAGCCAAATCTGGGCCACGATGCATATTTCTGGAGTGCCACAGAACTTCGCAATGTAAACTATCCAACTAGTGAAGGGAAAATGGAATAACCATCCTTTATTAATAAACGTTGAGTCTCCTAAAAGAAATATAATTGAGTGATTGGGTAAATTGAACATTTTAATCTTGTCTTATGAAACAAAGGCTATAGAAATGTACTGGGAATTAATTCCTCTGAAGTGAATGTGCCTGTCAAAGCAGCAAGCCAACACCATTTTAATTAGTGAAACCACTGCTACACAAATTACATACATAAGAAATAGGAGCAGGAGTAGGCTACCTGGCCCCTCGAGCCTGCTCCGTCATATAATATCATGGCCGATCTGATCATGGACTCAGCTCCACTTCCTTGCCCGTTCCCCATAACCCTTTATTCCCTTATCGTTCAAAAATCTGTCTATCTCCACCTTAAATATATTCAATGACCCCTCCACAGGTCTCTGGGGCAGAGAATTACATTGATTTAAAACCCACAGAAGAAATTCCTCCTCATCTCAGTTTTAAATGGGTGGCCCCTTATTCTGAGACTATGTCCCTTAGTTTTAGTTTCCCTTATGAGTGGAAATATCCTCTTTTCATCCACCTTGTCGAGCCCCCTCATTATCTTATATGTTGCTATAAGATCACCTTTCATTCTTCTGAACTCCAATGAGTATAGGCCCAACCTACTCAACCTATCTTCATAAGTCAACCCCCTCATCTCCAGTATCAACCTAGTGAACCTTCTCTGAACATCCTCCAATACAAGTATATCCTTCCTTAAATAAGGAGACCAAAACTGTATGCACTACTCCAGGTGTGGCCTCGCCAATACCCTGTACAGCTGTAGCACGACTTCGCTGCTTTCATACTCTATCCCCCTTGCAATAAAGGCCAACATTCCATTGGCCTTCCTGATTACTTGCTGTACCTACATACATACAGGTGTGACGAACATTAAAGCGATAACAAAATTCAAATATTTTAATTGAAGACTTTTATGCTTAGGTAGTAAATTCTGAGCCTTACTTTATGAAGCAAGTTGGATGTATGGTGCCACCTTTGGACTGAAAGTGCAGTATGACGCATTTAAAGAACTGTAACTTCACAATGCATCAGTGTGATTCAATCAGTAATAGAACACTATAGTATAAAAAATAAGTTTTCATAATATTTCCAACTGAAATCTGAGAATCACCCACAAACAATTCTAGGTTCTATCTTTTTAAACTTAGGTTATGTCCGAAGAGATTATTTTAAGCAATATAACACTCGGGCAAAGAAAAGAAAACTTAACTTGTATTTATATGATGCCTTTCATGACCTCAGGGTGTCCCAAAGCAATTTACAGCCAAAGGATGTACTTTAGAAGTGCAGTCACTGCTATAATGTAGGAAACGCGACAGCCATTTGCACACAGCAAGATCCCACAAACAACAATGCGCTAATGACCAGATAATGTTATGTTAGCTCAGGGATAAATATAGGCCAGCGTACTGGGGAGAACTCCCTTGCTCTTCTTAGAATAGCGCCGTGGGATCTTTTACATCCACCGGGCATGGTACCATAGTAGTTATGTTACTGGGCTAGTAATCCAGAGGCTTGGACTAATAAGTCAGAGACATGAGTTTAAATCCCACCACGGCAGCTGGGGAGTTTAAATCCCACCACGGCAGCTGGGGAATTTAAATTCCGTTCATTAAATAAATCTGGAATAAAAAGCTAGTAATGGTGTCCATGAAACTTTTGGATTGTCGTAAAAACCCAACGGGTTCACTAATATTTTAGTGAACGAAATCTGCTGTCCTTACCTTATCTGGCCTATATGTGACTCCAGACCCACAGCAATGTGCTCTCTGAAATGGCCTAGAAAGCCACTTGATTGTAACAAACCGCTAAAATAAACAGTAATAATAAAACCGAACAGACCACCCGGCATCGACCTAGGCCACAGGTTCAGTCGCCCAGCAATCGACCCTGCAACGTCCCCCAGACTAACATTTGGGGACTTGTGCCAAAATTGGGAGAGCTGTCGCACAGACTTGTCAAGCAACAGCCTGACATAGTCATACAAACAGAATCATACCTTTCAGCCAAGGTCCCAGACTCCTCCATCACCATCCCTGGATACGTCCTGCCCCACTGGCAGGACAGTCCCACCAGAGGTGGCGGCACAGTGGTATACAGTCGCGATGCAGTAGCCCAGGGAGTCCTTGACTCCTGACCCCATGATGTGTCATGGCATCAGGTCAAACATGAGCAAGGAAACCTCCTGTTGATTACACACCATCCTGACTTGGAAATACATTCCTTCAAAATCTTTAGAACTACCTCCCCAACAGCACCATGGGAGTTCCTTCACCACAAGGACTGCAGCGGTTCAAGGCGGCGGCTCACCACCACCTTCTCAAGGGCAATTAGGGGTGGGGAATAAATGCTGGCCTGGTCAGCGACGCCCACATCCCAGGAACGAATAATAAAAAACCTGAGGGGGGCCAGAATGGGCCTCAGTTTAACGTCTCATCCGAAAGACGGCAGCTCTGACAGTGCAGCACTTCCTCAGTACTGCTCTGGAGTGTCAGCTAGATTATGTGCTCAACTCTCTGGAATGGGACTTGCACCTACAAGCTTCTGAGTCAGAGATGAGAGCGTAACCACCCAACCAAGGCTGGCAACTGATGGTTAGAGGTCCGTCACTGGTAGCTAGGGGAGCTAACTGTAGTGATAAAACTAGAAGTATCCCACCAGAATTATATCATAATAAACAGACCTTGGCTCACGTTTCTATTCAGTGTTGATACAATGTACTAAATACGTCCAATGACAACACTGACAGCGCAGCTTTGGTGCTGGCGCCTAGACACCACAAATGAGAAAATTAATTATGTACAAGCAGCTGTGAAGTTCTAATGAAGTGACGCAATACTCAAAAGGCACTATCAGGAATTATATATCCATAATCATCTGCTCTGAAATGCGCACCTGAACAAAAAGCTGAAAAACAGACGAACATAACAGTTGACATTTACACATCGTGAACTCAGCCGAGAAATTAAATTTTAATGCACACTTCAGGGCAGCTGTGTCGGTTGCACAAAACAGTTTGCCAAGAAGTGTTGCTCCAAGACTCAAATTACAGGAGTGGATAAAGAGTACATCAAGAATTCTATAATCAAATTGTGTACAACTTTATCCCAACACAACTATCTTGGGAATTCATACAGAAGCTAATCCTTGAGTATTAAATAACAAGCTGGTGCTCGTGATTTGGTTTTCTACATTACTCGAATCCAACTTTTAATATTTCTAGCGCATTTAAAATCACATTATACTCGCTGACGAGGCTATCTTCTATTATAATTCTGCATGTAGAAATTAATCCCTGTTTGTCTTTTCATTAAAGGTTCTGCAATTTAATTAAAATCAAACAGTTCAGTACAAGTTTCAGGAATATGCCAAAGAAAGAACTTCCATTTATCACGTCTCTCAGACCATAGAAATCGGAGTAGGCCATTTAGCCCATCGGGTCTGTGCTGCCATTCAATTGGATCTTGGCTGATCTGTATCTCAACTCCAGTTACCCGCCTTTCATCCATATTCCTTGCCCTTCAAAAGTCTCTCAGTCTCGAAAATGTTGAATTGACCTGGTATCCACAGCCTTTTGTGGGACAGTTCCAGATGTCTTGGTGTGGAAATAGTGCCTCCTGATTTCACTCCTAAATGGCTTAGCTCTAATTTTAAGATTCTTCTTCTTCGGCAGTCCCTCAGAGTCGAGGATGAATTGAATTTTTTTTTTTTTAAGATTATGCCCCCTTGATCTGAATTCCCCCCAGCAGAGGTATCTCAATATCTACCCTATTGCATTCCTTTATCATTTTAAACACCCCTCAACCTTATAAACCAAAGGGAATATCACATGTATGCAACTTATCCTCAATGTAACTCTTTCAGCCCTGGTATCATTCCGGTCAATCTGTGCTGTATCCCCTCGAAGGCCAATATATTCTTCCCGAGGGGCGGTGCCCAAAACTGAAACAGTACTCCAGATGCGGTCTGACCAAGGCTCGACTCGGAATTCCTTCACGGCTACAAGGACACCCTCAAAGCCTCCCTGATAAAGTGCAACATCCTCACTGACACCTGGGAGTCCCTGGCCAAAGACCGCCCTAAGTGGAGGAAGAGCATCCGGGAGGGCACTGAGCACCTCAGGTCTCATTGTCGAGAGCATGCAGAAATCAAGTGCAGGCAGCGGAAAGAGCGTACGGCAAATCTATCCCACCCACCCCTTCCCTCAACGACCATCTGTCCCACCTGTGACAGGGACAGTGGTTCTCGTTCAGCCACCTAAGGACTCATTTTAAGAGTGGAAGCAAGTCTTCCTCTATTCCGAGGGACTGCCTATGATAATGATGATGATAAGTGATGCAGTATTTATCTCCCTTTGTATTCCATCCCTCGAGATAAAGGCCAACATTCCATTTGATTACTAATTACACCTATAAACTAGCTTTCATGATTTGTGTACATGGACATCTAAATCAACTTGCTCCTCCACAGCTCTTGGTCTCTTACCATTAAGGAAATATTCTGATTTGTCTTCTTGACGCCACATATTGCACTCCATCTGCCATAGTTTGGGCTTCTCACTTAGTCTGTCTATATCCTTTTGTAACTTCCTACTCCAATCTACACAATTTACTGTGCCTCTGAATCTGCAAACTTGAATATACAACTCTCTATTCCTTCATCCAAGTCGTTGATGTATATGGTAAAAAGCTGAGACCCCAGTACAGATCCCTGGGGAATAATACTTGTCACATATCACCAATCAGAGAATGTTCCCATTATCCCTACTTGCTGTCTCCTACCTCCCAACCAATTACCAACCCATGTCATACTCCAAAATCCTAAAATGCTGCACATACAAATGCATTAACTGTTGTTAATGTAGGCAAATAGAGCAGCCATTCTGAGCACAGCTAGATCTTACAAAGAGGAATTAAATGAATGACTAGTTAACTTGTTTTCTTTAAGCAGATTTGAGGGAGAACTGTTGATCTTTGCATAATGCTATGGGATCTCAACTGACCATTGCAACAAGCAGATGCGGCTTTAATTTAATATCTCATCCAAAGCAGGACACCTTTGATAATGCAGCATTTCCTCAGCACTGCACTGGGATGTCAGCCTGGATTAGGAGCTCATGTCCTTCAGTGGGCCCTGAATCTGCGACCTTCTGACTCAACGGTGATAGTGCTGTCAACAGAATCAAGTTGGCATTCAGTAGAATGATAAAGCTGATTAATTTTAAGCTTTAAGAAAAATCTTGCAATATTTGCACTGAAACTAAATCTGAATTCCAATGCTTTGTTTCACAACATTGATCAGAAGAAATAAGAACAGGAGTAGGTCACAAGGCCCCTTGAGCCTGTTCCAAAGTCCTCACCTAGCTGCTGGTGTATACAACATGTATCAAATGGATAAAACTTTTAACGTTAATAAGTCAATCTTCGTATGCTTTTGTTAGGAATATAGTTAGGTGTTGTGTACTAGGGCATTTCTGGACCTATTTTTGAGAACAGGAAGAAATTTGGTGCACTGAAATTAGATGCTAGCAACAGCACTTTGTACAAACTCAGCACTTTATCCAGAAATGGTCCACATACCTGCATTTAAGTGGCATTCTTTAACTTGAAACTGAAGTTCATTTTCATTGGGTATGTCTTTCCATGTAGCAAGGAAGACCTGACGCTCTAGATAAGAGATAGAGTGAAAGAAACTCATGAGAAACAAATATTCAGTGACAAACACTGAGAATACAACCTTAAAATGAAGGTAAAATTGACATTTATATTTGGAGAAGCGACTGAGCTGGTCTCCATTTTTAACAACCCAATTTTTAATACCCAAGGTCAGCAACAAGCATTCCTGGGACAGAGATGTAGAAGAAACAATGGGCCCAAGTTTCCACATGATTCGCGCCTGATTTTTAGGAGCAACTGGTGGAGAACGGACTATTTTAGAAATCGCAATTCTCCACATTTTTTTTTCTGCAGTTCTAGTCAGGTAGAACAGTTCTAGTTTAGAACAGAATTTTTTCTTCAAAAGGGGGCGTGTCCGGCCACTGACGCCCGATTTGAAAGTTTCCACAGTGAAAATGTACTCCAAACTAAAGTAGAATGGAGCCAGTGAAGATTTTTGTAGAACTGAAAAAACCTGTTCTACACATTAAAAAAATCAGGCGCAGGTTACAAATTAGACGTCCAGAACGAGGGGGGGGGGAAGGGAACTCATTAAATTTTACAATAAATCCTTATTTATACTTCTACAAATATTATACAAATAAATTCAACCTGAATAAACATTTATAAGCCAAGAAAAGATTAAATAAACCATCTTCCTACCTGTGTGAAAGTGCTTCAGCCAGGGAGAATTCTGCAGCCGTTCGTGCCGTTGAGAGGGGGGGGAGGGGGGGAAGAGAGAGAGAGAGAGAGAGAGAGAGAGAGAGAGAGAGAGAGGGAGGGGGAGGGAGAGAGGGGGGGGGGGAAGAGAGAGAGAGGGGGGGGAAGAGAGAGAGAGGGGGGGGGAAGAGAGTGAGAGGGGGGGGGAAGAGAGTGAGAGGGGGTGAAGAGAGAGAGAGGGGGGGAAGAGAGAGAGAGGGGGGGAAGAGAGAGAGAGGGGGGGAAGAGAGAGAGAGGGGGGGAAGAGAGAGAGAGGGGGGGAAGAGAGAGAGAGGGGGGGGAAGAGAGAGAGAGGGGGGGGAAGAGAGAGGGGGGGGAGGACGGAGAGAGAGAGAGGGAGGGAGAGAGAGGGGGGAAGGGAGGGGGAGAGAAGGGGGGAGGGAGGGGGAGAGAGGGGGGAGGGAGGGAGAGAGAGGGGGGAGGGAGGGAGAGAGAGGGGGGAGGGAGGGAGAGAGAGGGGGGAGGGAGGGAGAGAGAGGGGGGAGGGAGGGAGAGAGAGGGGGGAGGGAGGGAGAGAGAGGGGGGAGGGAGGGAGAGAGAGGGGGGAGGGAAGGAGAGAGAGGGGGGAGGGAGGGAGAGAGAGGGGGGGGAGGGAGGGAGAGAGAGGGGGGGGAGGGAGGGAGAGAGAGGGGGGAGGGAGGGAGAGAGAGGGGGAGGGAGGGAGAGAGAGAGAGAGGGGGGGCGTCGGATCGGGGAACAGGAGCGCGGGTCGGGTCAGTCGGGGGGGGGGGGGAGCGGGTCTCGGGGCGGGAGCGGGGGTCGGGTCTCGGGTCGGGTCGGGGGGGAAGCGGGGGTCGGGTCGGGGCGGGGCGTCGGGTCGGGTCGGGTCTGGTCGGCGGGGGGGGGGGGGGAGCGAGAGCGAGTGTCGGGTCTGGTCAGGCGGGGAGCAGGAGCTGGCCGTGGGAGGAGCCCCAGTGAGGCCATTCAGCCAGGGCTAGGGGCTGCGTGCTTCGGGCCCCTCCCACACAGTTCGGCGCCTGGAGCTACTGCACTTGAATGCTGACTGTAGCGTGCATGTGCAGAGGCCCCGGCACTGTTTTCAGCGCCGGGACCTGGCTTCGCCCCCCCACAGCTCGTGCTGGCTGCGCCGAGGGCCAGAGGACCTGTAAGTAGGTGCAGAATACCGAGGATTTTTTTAGGCGCGTTTTAGGCGCGATAAACGGGTGCCCAGCTCGAAGGGGCGCCCGTTTTTTTTCTTGTGGAAACTTGGGCCCATTAATTCTACTCTGCTAACAATGGGCCTTTGAGGCTAGCTTTAGAAGAACACCCTTAATGCACCAGTGTAATGTTCCCATTTTGCACACAAGGCATTTGAATGATGTCTCGAGACTAAGAAATTTATGTAAGCTTTTTTGCTATTCAGTGGCATCCATGAGGAAATCAGCCAATGTGCCCGGAAACTTTAATGAGCTTCTTATTTCTCCCATCTGAAAGGTTCCTTTTGTCAAGTCAGATTGATTCAAATTCAAGTTAGAGGTGAAGGTCAGTGTGCTAACTCATGACTTAACTCAATTTAACCCACCTCCAAATTAAAACACAAGAACATCAGAAATGAGCAGAATTAGGTCATTTGACCCCATTCAATAAGATCATGATTGATCTGATCTTGGCCTCAACTCCACTTCCCTGCCCGCTCCCTCGACTTCCTTATCATTCATATATCTCCATCTTAAATATATTCAATGACCCCCTCCACAGCTCTCTGGGATAGAGAATTCCAAAGATTCACGACCCTCAAGAGAAGAAATTCCTCCTCATCTCCGTTTTAAATGGGCAACCCCTTATTCTGAAACTATGCCCCCTAGTTCTAGATTCCCCCACGATGGGAAACATCCTCTTTGCATCTACCCTGTCAAGCCCCCTCCGAATCTTATAGGTTTCATTAAGATCACCTCTCATTCTTCTAAACTCCAATGAGTATAGGCACAACCTACTCAACCTTTGCTCAGAAGACAACCCCTTCATCTCAGGAATCAGTCTCGTGAACTTTCTCTGAACTGCCTCCAATGTAAGTATATCCCTCCTTAAATAAAGAGACCAAAATTGTACGCAGTACTCCAGGTGTGTCTCACCAACGTCCTGTACAGTTGTAGCAGGATTTCCTGACTTTTATACTTTTAAACCAATCCTTATCCCAATCAGTCTTCTTTTAAAAGGTTAAATAGCTGGAATTAATTAGAAGTACATGTTTGAAGTATTTTCTGGTTAAACCGTGTAGACTGGCATTACCTTTGGGTACTAGGCTTGAAGAGATCATTAAGCCTGATGTATGAGGGAGCTGAATCAACATTGAATTAAAATGACACATTTGAAGCACCCTGAACTTAATTTCTACTGATGATAATACAGCGTACTCATGCAAGTGCTCCTTGTGTCTATATCAGCAATCACTCCGTGATTTAGAAACATTAAGAAATCAGGAAAAAAGGAGCAAAACTAAAAAGGGCACTGAAGCTAATCACAGCTCATTACTGTTTGATTTTCAAATGGTGCACAGATAGTAAGAATCTTTGCCCAGGTCATTAGAATGGTGTAATTTATTAATGGGGAATGGTCGACAAAAATTCCGCTTCGAATGCCCGTGTCCTAACTCGCACCAAGTCCCGCTCACCCATCACCCCTGTGCTCGCTGACCTACAATGGCTTCCGGTTAAGCAACACCTCGATTTCAAAATTTCCATCCTTATTTTCAAATCCCTCCATGGCCTCGCCCCTCCCTATCTCTGCAATCTTCTCAAGCCCCACAAACCCCGAGATGTCTGCGCTCCTCTAATTCTGCCCTCTTGAGCATCCCTGATTATAATCGCTCAACCAATGGTGGCTGTGCTTTCTGTTGCCTAGGCCCCAAGCTCTGGAACTCCCTCCCTAAACCTCTCCGCCTCTCTTTCCTCCTTCAAGACGCTCCTTAAAACCTACCTCTTTGACCAACCTGCACTAATTTCTACTTATGCATCTCGGTGTCAAATTTTTATCGCATAATACTCCTGTGAAGTGCCTTGGGATGTTTCACTACGTTAAGGCGCTCTATAAATACAAGTTGTTGTTGAACTAAATTTTATGCCACCCTGTGAGGCGGGAGGGGCGGTATTTGGAAGGTGGGAAGTGGGTAAGGCAGAGAGTGATCTACTCCATTTTTTATATATAATAGATATGTATCTGATAGAGAACCAACTGTAAAATAGGCCTTTATTCCATAACATATTCCTATTGCTGCGGAAGATTTTTTCTAGAATCACTCAGTATGTTGCCATTAAATGAACACTCCAAGGCGGGGTTTTGTGTGTGTGTGTGTGTGTGTGTGTGTGTGTGTGTGTGTGTGTGTGTGTGTGTGTGTGTGTGTGTGTGTGTGTGTGAGAGAGAGAGAGAGATATTCTTGCTGCAGATACAGCTGGGCATAAAATGCCAGTAACCAGTGAAGTGTATCAAGAGTTGATGGGAATGATATTGAAGCTAACTGCTCAAGGCATTTTATATTGATAGTTTATAGTTGGATTGCAGTACTCCTCCAACTATGGCACATTATAATAAAGGAGGTGAACTGAACCCCTCAGATGGCAGCTATAGAAAAAATCTGGCCTCGGATTTACTGGCACCCAGACGGAATTAAAGGGACCAGTGGCTTTGTGGGAAAGTTAAAGCAAGTGTGACTCTGGGAGATCCTGGGTCTCCACCAACAGTAGAACACATCTTTAGAATAGCAGGAACTATGGTACTTCCACAATATCAAAGTGCAAATTACCCATTGTTATTTTATAAGATGTAAAGGTTTCATTATTTACCTTCTGAGGCTAAGGCGATTGATCCACGGAAGTTGTGTTATGTGGTAGATTAGGAGGGCGACTTGTGAATCTCCACGTACTAAATAAATTCAGGAAGCTTTTTCAAAAAACTGTTCATTGCACAAGAATTGTTTTTAAAAAAACAAGCACTAAGGTTTCAAAAGCTTGTATGCACTTTAAAAGAGAATTTGAATCTACAAACACCAGTTCACTCAAACGTTTGAACTGCAAGCTGTACATTTACTCTTTACCGTTGTAAAACTGTACACTGGGGTCAGCTATGTAAAGCAGGTTGATTTGAAGTTCTAAGCTGCCGTGCAATTACATGACTAACAGTAAGTAGCAGGGACAAAAAACAGAGTTATGACTAACGGGCTGTTTTTTTCCAACCTCAGATGCTTGGACAGTAAGAAATAGGACACAAAATGCTAATGCACAGCATGGCAATCAACATCTGAGAGAGAAAGATAAGGCAATATTTCAGTTCTAATAATGGATTGCACCTTTTGCTCTGACACCGCTAGTATTTTCTGATTTTAATTCAGATTTCCAGCAGTCAAGGGTTTTTAATTTTACCATCGAGATATGGCTAATCCATTGGGTGCAGATTCCAATTTCCAAAATGCACACTTGATTTCCGCAAGATTGCATCTTCAATTAGCTATAAATGCAAATGTTAACGGTATATAATTTTATGATTAAGGATTAGTCCAAGTTAACAGATTAGTTTCCATCTGAAGCCTGATTATTGTATATTTCCTTGAATCTAAATCAAAGGCCGAAAAGATTCAACAGTTCAAAAGTTCCTCGGTTTTGGAAAGTGAGGTAGACCATTGAATTATCTAAGAAATGGTCAAAGCGAAGTTTGGAACATTTTCTAATTTGGGAGAACCCTCGTCAGCATCAAATACATTTCCAGGTCAGACATAATATAGTTAGATGTAAAAGCTCTTCTACTCTGTCTCGACTAATGTGACATTCTCCTGCTTTCAAAACCAGACAAACTGTGGTTTCCATGAGTGAGACTGTCAACATAGTGTCGATTTAGCAGTAAGTTTGTGCTGTGGGCCCTGAATTACAATCGGTATAAAGCTTGGTAGGGTTTTATAGGATTGAAAGAGATTATTTTTTGAAACTCATTAAGGGAGAAAGCATACATTATGCATGACCACAGTTCCCGCAAGGGAGCAGGCCAGGTAAGGTGGTCAAGAAGGCATACGGAATACTTGCCTTTATTAGCCGAGGCATAGAATACATGAGTAGGAAGGTTATGCTTGAACTGTATGACACACTAGTTAGACCACAGCTAGAGTACTGCACGCAGTTCTGGTTACCACATTACAGGAAAGATGTGATTGCACTAGAGAGGGTACAAAGGAGATTTATGAGGTTGTTGCCTGGACTGGAGAATTTTAGCTATGAGGAATGATTGGATAAGCTGGGTTTGTTTTCTTTCGAACAGAGGAGGCTGAGGGGAGACCTTATTTAGGTGTATAAAATGATGAGGGGCCTAGATAGAATGGATAGGATGGACCTATTCCCCTTAGTGTGGCCAAGAACCAGGGGGCATAGATTTAAAGTAATTGGTAGGAAATTTAGAGGGGATTTGAGGGGAGATTTCTTCGCCCGGAGGGTGGTGGGGGTCTGGAACTCACTGCCTGAAAGGATGGTAGAGGCAGAAACCTTCACCACATTTAAAAAGTACTTGGATGTGCACTTGAAGTGCCGTAACCTACAGGGCTACGGACCGAGAGCTGGAAAGTGGGATTAGGCTGGACAGCTCTTTGTTGGCCGACACGGACTTGATGGGCCGAAATGACCTCCTTCCGTGTTGTTAATTTCTATGATTCTCTGATTATTCATCCCTAGGAATGAGTTCCAGGGATTGAAGAAGTGAACTGCAGAACAATGATCTCAATGCCAGAGAAAAAGAACAGGTGTTTTGCCTGTCTTTGTAAGTCACAGGAACAGCATGCCATGTGCTGTACCAGTTCAGATCATGATGTGACACTTGTTTTTGCATGCTTAACACTTCTCACCCATGAACCAATCAGGTTAGTTGAGATGGCCCTGAATGTATCCCTAAATAGTAATATTCTTAGCAGAGAGATCCAAGGAGGTAGATTAATTGATCTTTAAAGATGAGTGCAGGTAGGAAAAAAACAAATGGTTTTCTCCAATTTACATATATATTTTATAGATGCCAGTCTTGACTAAGTGGTAAAACCTCGAAGTCAGAAGTTTGTGGGTTCCAGCCCCACTCCAAAGAATTCAACACATAATCTAGGCTGACAATTGACAGCAGTACTGAGGGAGTGCTGCACTCTCGGAGATGTCGTCTTTTAGATCAAACGTTAAACTGAGGCCCTATCTGCCACTCAGGTAATATCCTATTACACTATTCGAAGCCAAATGGCATAAAAGGCCCTGCACCTGGCCTCAGTGTCCTTGGACTAAGAAAGGGAAAATCAAGTAAGGCTCCTGCTCCAGGTTATTACCCAGGGACCCTGCTGGAAAGTTTGCACACTGTGTGAGGACGAGTTCAAGCTCATCTGTGATGGCACTGTGTTAAAATAGTCTATCACTATTGAAACATACTGAGGGGGCTCGAGAAGGTAAATGCAGAGAGGATGTTTCCACTCGTGAGGGAAGCTAGAACTAAGGGGCATAGTTTAAGAATAAGGGGTCGCCTATTTAGAACTGAGATGAGGTGGAATTTCTTCTCTGAGGGTCATAAATCTGTAGAATGCTCTGCCCAGAGAGCTGTGGAGGCTGGGTCATTGATTATGTTTAAGGTGAAGACAGACAGATTTTTGAACAATAAGGGAGTCAAGGGTTATGGGGAGAGTGCAGAGAAGTGGAGCTGAGCCCAAGATCAGATCAGCCATGATCAAAAAATTCTCTGGTTAAATCTGCAGAAGCCAGTTCAGGATTCACAGGTAGGATTACTTTTGATCTGCTATGCACATTTTAGCAATAATTAATGGCTTTTTACCAAAATTTGAGGCCACAGTCCCCTTACCAGTTTATTTGCTTTTCTTTAATCCACCCGCTGGCTGCTGGCTTTGCATAATGATATGAATTAGTTTGCCAGTCATAGTACAGGATTTGTATTTTCAGAATCATTCTTCTTTGGTACATTTATGATCAGTTTATATGATGCTCTTATGTCTAGCCATGTACATAGACTGGCCAATCGGGTGATGTACTGAAGAGTACCTGGCCCCAGTGGAACAGTACCAGGAGACAGAGCCTTTAGGAGGCGAGAACCAGGTAGAAAACTGGCAAAAACATAAACTGATCATAAATGTACCAAAGAAGAATGATTCTGAAAATACAAATCCTGTACTATGACTGGCAAACTAATTCATATCATTATGCAAAGCCAGCAGCCAGCGGATGGATTAAAGAAAAGCAAATAAACTGGTAGGGGGACTGTGGCCTCAAACTTTGGTAAAAAGCCATTATTGCTAAAATGTGCATAGCAGATCAAAAGTAATCCTAACTGTGAATCTTGAACTGGCTTCTGTATGTTTGTAGAATTAACCAGAGAATTTTTTGTTACTGTTGTTGAGAATATTCTCAGTTTTTAATGAGCATTCTACCATGTGCAATTGGAGGCCTCAAGCTGATTAAAAGGACCCGACTCAGTGCTTTTAATCAACAGTCCCCGCTATCTCAGCAATAAACATCAGAGACATGTTCATTATAACCGCAACAACCTTGTAATCTGACCTGTCAGAATAACAGCTATTCCAGTGTAGATGAACAAAGGACAATTACACAGGGCAACAAAGGATCCTGAACACTTGCGCAAATACATGGCGATGGTGCTTACTGTTGGCCCGCTTAAGGAACCAAAAGATAATGTGACAATTCACAAGGCTATAGCAGTGCACTGAGATAAGACAGGGCAGCTAACCAGAAATTATAATTGCGTCCTGGATTTTTTTATGCCGTAATTATAGCGCATTAAGCAGTGAAGTTTGTCATCTTAGAATGGAGCTGACAGTATAGTTGGGTATTTTCTAATATTAGATACTTAAAGGCAATAGAGAAGACGCTCAAGCACTTTGAGATTTAAATAGGGAGATTCCCCAGCGATTGCATCTCTGGTGCAGCAATAGCAACGCAAAACTACCTCAAGGTGATCCTACTACTTACTAACCCCAAACTGCCAACTTCTGAGAAATCAGCATATGATGTCGCTGGGGCAGTGAAAATGTGGATAATAACTGGGCCATTAGCCTTATTACAGCTAGTTTCAGATAACCTGTACAAAGCTCAGCTGAACAAGGCCCCCAATGTTCAACTTTGCTATTAAGAAGTGACATTACTGAGGTCAGAAATTTCCTATCGCAAGGGCATGCTTCCTGTTGGTGACCAAGAAGTCTTGTTAGGATTGCAGTCATTAAACGCATCTATATCATACAAGAAAAAGAAATGGAAAATGGAAATGTAATTTTGTCTATTTCTAATGACAGAAAAAAAAAGGTTTTTGAACATAGAATCATTTCCTTAGAAAAACATAGATTCGCAAAGGGGAAATCACTACCCCTTGACTAATTGCACATTGGGGATTGGCTCGTGTGAGAAGCCTGGGAGAATGCCAATACCAACAGGCTATTCTACTATGTCAGGCTATGTAAACATTGAAACATAGAAAATAGGTGCAGGAGCAGGCCATTCGGCCCTTGGAGCCTGCACCACCATTCAATAAGATCATGGCTGATCATTCACCTCAGTACCCCTTTCCTGCTTTCTCTCCATACCCCTTGATCCCTTTAGCCATAAGGGCCATATCTAACTCCCTCTTGAATATATCTAAAAAACTGGCATCAACAACTCTCTGCGGAAGAGAATTCCACAGGTTAACAACTCTCTGAGTGAAGAAGTTTCTCCTCATCTCAGTCCTAAATGGCTTACCCCTTATCCTTAGACTGTGACCCCTGGTTCTGGAATCCCCCAACATTGGGAACATTCTTCCTGCATCTAACCTGTCCAGTCACGTCAGAATTTTATATGTTTCTATGAGATCCCCTCTCATTCTTCTAAACTGCAGTGAATAAAGGCCCAGTCGATCCAGTCTCTCCTCATATGTCAGTCCTGCCAGCCCGGGAATTAGTCTGGTGAACCTTCGCTGCACTCCCTCAATAGCAAGAACGTCCTTCCTCAGATTAAGAGACCAAAACTGAACACAATATTCCAGGTGAGGCCTCACCAAGTCCCTGTACAGCTGCAGTAAGACCTCCTTGCTCCTATACTCAAATCCCCTAGCTAGTAAGGCCAACATGCCATTTGCCTTCTTCACAGCCTGCTGCACCTGCATGCCTACCTTCAATGACTGAGGTCCCATGACACCCACGTCTCGTTGCACCTCCCCTTTTCCTAATCTGCCGCCATTCAGATAATATATTGCCTTTATGTTTTTACCACCAAAGTGGCTAACTTCACAGTTATCCACATTATACTGCATCTGCCATGCATTCGTCCACTCACCTAACCTGTCCAAGTCACTCTGCAGCCTCTTTGCATCCTCCTCACAGCTCACACCGCCACTCAGCTTAGTGTCATCTGCAAACTATCATTGATGTATATTGTAAAAGCTAGGGTCCCAGCACTGAGCCCTGCGGCACCCCACTAGTCACTGCCTGCCATTCTGAAAAGGACCCGTTTATCCCGAGACTCTGTTTCCTGTTTGCCAACCAGTTCTCTATGCATGTCAATACATTACCCCAATACCATGTGCTTTAATTTTGCACACCAATCTCGTGTGTGGAACCTTGTCAAAAGCCTTTTGAAAGTTCAAATACACCACATCCACTGGTTCTCCCTTGTCCATTCTACCAGTTACATCCTCAAAAAATTCCAGAAGATTTGTCAAGCATGATTTCCCTTTCATAAATCCATGCTGACTTGGACCGATCCTGTCACTGCTTTCCAAATGTGCTGCTATTTCATCTTTCCAACATTTTCCCCACTACTGATGTCAGGCTAACCGGTCTATAATTACCCGTTTTCTCTTTCCCTCCTTTTTTAAACAAGTGGTGTTACATTAGCTACCCTCCAGTCCATAGGAACTGATCCAGAGTTGATAAACTGTTGGAAAATGATCACCAATGCATCCACTATTTCTAGGGGCACTTCCTTAAGTACTCTGAGATGCAGACTATCAGGCCCCGGGGATTTATCGGCCTAATCCCATCAATTTCCCGAACACAATTTCCTGACTAATGAGGATTTCCTTCAGTTCCTCCTTCTCGCTAGACCCTCGGTCCCCTAGTATTTCCGGAAGGTTATTTGTGTCTTCCTTCGTGAAGACAGAACCAAAGTATTTGTTCAATTTGTCTGCCATTTCTTTGTTCCTCATTATAAATTCACCTGATTCTGACTGCAAGGGACCTACGTTTGTCTTCACATATCTATAGAAGTTTTTGCAGTCAGTTTTTATGTTCCCAGCAAGCTTCCTCTCGCACTCTATTTTCCCCCTCCTAATTAAACCCTTTGTCCTCCTTTGCCGAGTTTTAAATTTCTCCCAGTCCTCAGGTTTGCTGCTTTTTCTGGCCAATTTATATGCCTCTTCCTTGGATGTAACACTATCCCTAATTTCCCTTGTTAGCCATGGTTGAGCCGCCTTCCCCGTTTTATTTTTACTCCAGATAAGGGTGTACAATTTTTGAAGTTCACCCATGTGATCTTTAAATGTTTGCCATTGTCTATCCACCGTCAACCCTTTTAGTATCATTCACCAGTCTATTCTAGCCAATTCATGTCTCATACCATCGAAGTTACCTTTCCTTAAGTTCAGGACCCTAGTCTCTGAATTAACTGTGTCACTCTCCATCTTAATAAAGAATTCTACCATGTTATGGTCACTCTTCCCCAAGAGGCCTCGCACAACAAGATTGCTAATTAGTCCTTTCTCATTACACATCACCCAGTCTAGGATGGCCAGCCCTCTAGCTGGCTTCTCGACATATTGGTCTAGAAAACTATCCCTCATGCACTCCAGGAAATCCTCCTCCACCGTACTGCTACCAATTTGGTTAGCCCAATCAATATGTAGATTAAAGTTGCCCATGATAACTGCTGTACCTTTATTGCACACATCCCTAATTTCTTGTTTGATGCTGTCCCCAACCTCACTACTACTGTTTGGTGGTCTGTACACAACTCCCACTAGCTTTTTCTGCAATTTGGTATTCCGCAGCTCTACCCATACAGATTCCACATCATCCAAGCTAATGTCCTTTCTTACTATTGCGTTAATTTCCTCTTTAACCAGCAACGCTACCCCACCTCCTTTTCCTTTCTGTCTATCCTTCCTGAATGTTGAATACCCCTGGATGTTGAGTTCCCAGCCTTGGTCACCCTGGAGCCATGTCTCCGTAATCCCAATTATATCATACTCGTTAATAGCTGCCTGCGCAGTTAATTCATCCACCTTATTCCGAATACTTCTCGTATTGAGGCACAGAGCCTTCAGGCTTGTCTTTTTAACACACTTTGTCCCTTTAGACTTTTGCTGTAATGTGACCCTTTTTGATTTTTGCCTTGGTTTTCTCTGCCCTCCGCTTTGAACTTTTCTTTCTATCTTTTGCTTCTCCCGCCATTTTACTTCCCTCTGTCTCCCTATATAGGTTCCCATCCCCCTGCCATATTAATTTAACCCCTTCCCAACAGCACTAGCAAACACTCCCCCTCGGACATTGGTTCCGGTCCTGCCTAGGTGCAGACTGTCTGGTTTGTACTGGTCCCACTTCCCCCAGAACCAGTTCCAATGTCCCAGGACCACTCCTCAAGCCACATATTCATCTGAGCTATCCAGCAATTTCTACTCTGATTCGCACGTAGCACAGACCACAATGAGTGCAGACTGCCCCACCAACATTTTTAATACAGTTGCCCTTTGAAGTTCTGGGACCCCCCACAGTGCTGGGGTTTCTGGAACCCCCACAGTGCTGGGGTTTCTGGGACCCCCCCCCCCCACAGTGCTGGGGTTTCTGGGACCCCCCCCAGTGCTGGGGTTTCTGGGACCCCCCCACAGTGCTGGGGAAGCTGGGGCCCTCCCACAGTGCTGGGGTTTCTGGGACCCCCCCCACCCACCCCCACCCCCCCCACCCCCGTGCTGGGGTTTCTGAGACCTCCCACAGTGCTGGGGTTTCTGGGACCCCCCACAGTGCTGGGGTTTCTGGGACCCCCCACAGTGCTGGGGTTTCTGGGACCCCCCCACAGTGCTGGGGTTTCTGGGACCCCCCACAGTGCTGGGGAAGAATTAATTTGCCTAGATTAGTGAACGGTGCCACATTTACAGCCACATCATTTCCCTTTAAAAAGGCGAAGTAATTAAATGAAATCGCTGCTTTGATCTATTCCCGGAATTGCATGAAAACACTTTGTTTGCATGCTGCCACAAATGATCTTTTCAGAGGTCACATCGCAGCCAATTAATTTGCCCATAGAATTCATGGACGTGTCTACCAAGTGTTTTTTTTTTAATTTGTTCCTGGGATGTAGGAGTCGCTGGCAAGGCCAGCATTTATTGCCCACACCAATTGCCCTCGAGGTGGTGATGGTGAGCTGCCTTCTTGAACCGCCACAGTCTGTGTGGTGAAGGTTCTCCCACAGTGCTGTTCGGGAGTTCCAGGGTTTTGACCCAGCGACAACGGAGGAGCGGCGATACATTTCCAAATCAGGATGGTGTGTAACTTGGAGGGGAACGTGTTTCTATGCGCCTACTGCCCTTATCCTTCTAGGTGGTAGAGCTCACAGGTTTGGGAGGTGCTGTCGAAGAAGCCTTGGTAAGTTTCTGCAGTGCATCTTGTAGATGGTACACACTGCAGCCACGGTGCGCCAGTGATGGAGGGAGTGAATGTGTAAGGTGGTGGATGGGGTGCCAATCAAGCGGGCTTTGTCCTGGAATGGTGTCAAGATTCTTGAGTGTTGTGGGAGCGGCACTCATCCAGGCAAGTGGAGAGTATTCCATCACACTCCTGACTTGTGCCTTGTAGATGGTGGTGAAAAGGCTTCGGGGAGTCAGGAGGTGAGACACTCACCGCAGACTACACAGCCTCTGACCTGCTCTCGTGGCCACATTTTTTATGTGGCTGGTCCAGTTAGGTTTCTGGTCAATGGTCACCCCCAGGTTGTTAATAGTGGGGGTTTCCGCGATGGAAATGCCATCGAATGACATGGGGCGGTGGTTAGACTCTTGCTTGTTGGAGGTAATCATTGCCTGGCATTTGTGAGATGAGAATGTTACTTGCTACTTATCAGCCCAAGCCTGAATGTCGTCCAGGTCTTGCTGCATGCGGGTATACACTGCTTCATTATCTGAGAAGTTGCAAATGGAACTGAACACTGTGTAATCATCAGCAAACATCCCCACTTCAGACCTTATGATGGAGGGAAGGTTATTGATGAAGCAGCTGAAGATGGTTGGGACTAGGTCATTGCCCTGAAGAACTTCTGCCGCAATGTCTTTGGGCTAAATATTCACCTCCAACAACCACAACCATCTTCCTTTGTCCTACGTATGACTCCAGTCAGAGCTTTTCCCCGACTCCCATTGACTTCAGTTTTACTCGGGCTCCTTGATGCTACACTTGGTCAAATATTGCCTTGATGTCAAGGGCAGCGACTCTCACCTCACCTCTGGAATTCAGCTGTTTTGTTCATGTTTGGATCAAGGCAGTCATGAGGCCTGGAGCCGAGTGGTCCTGGCGGAACCCAAACTGAACATCGGTGAGCACATTATTGGTGAGTAAGTGCCACTTGATAGCACTGTCAACGATACCTTCCACCACTTTACTGATAATAGACTGATGGGGCGCTAATTGGTCAGATTGGATTTGTCCTGCTTTTTGTGGACAGGACATACCTGGACAGTTTTCCACATTGTCGGGTTGAAGCCAATGTTGTAGCTGTAATGAAAAAGCTTGGCTAGAGGCATGGTTGGTTCTGGAGCACAAGTCTTCAACATGACAGCCGGTATGTTGTTGGAGCCTATAGTCTTTGCTGTATCCAGTGCGCTCAACCATTTCTTTATATCACATGGCGTGAATCAAATTGGCTGAAGGCCTCAGGAAGAGATCGATATGGATCATCCACTCGGCACTTCTGGCTGAAGATGATTGCAACAAACAAGCGTTTTCACTCACGTGCTGGGCTCCGCCATCATTGAGGATGGGGATATTCATGGAACCTCCTCCCGTTAGTTGTTTAATTGTCCAGCACCATTCCCAACTGGATGTGGCAGGACTGCAGAGATTTGATCTGATCTGTTGATTGTGGGATCGCTTAGCTCTGTCTATAGCATGCTGCTCCCGCTGTTAAGCATGCCTGTAGCCCTGCGTTGCAGCTTTCCCCAGTTTGGCACCTCATTTTATAGGTATGCCTGGTGCTGCTCCTGGCATGCTCTTCCGCATTCGTCATTGCTTGAAGGTAATCGTAGTGAGAGGGATATGCCGGGCCATGAGGTTGCAGATTGTGGTGGAATACAATTCTGCTGCTGATGACTAACAGTGCCTCATGGATGCCCAGTTTTGTGCGTCTAGATCTGTTCTGAGCACGGTGGTAGTGGCACACAAAACGACGGTGGGTGTCTTCGGTGTGAAGGTGGGACTTCGTCTCCACAAGGACTGTGCGATGGTCACTGCTACCAATACCGTCATGGCCAGATGCATCTATGACAAGTAGACTGGTGAAGACGAGGTCAAGTAGGTTTTTCCCTCCTGTTGGTTCTCTCACCACTTGCTGCAGGCTCAGTCTGGCAGCTATGTCCTTCAGGACTCAGCCAGCTTGGTCAGTAGTGGTGCTACCGAGCCACTCTTGGTGATGGACATTGAAGTCCCCCACCCAGAGTACATTCTGTGCCCTTGCTACCCTCAATGCTTCATCCAAGTGGTGTTCAACATGGGGGAGTACTGATTCATCAGGTGAGGGAGGGTGGGAGGTGCTAATCAGCAGGAGGTTTCCTTGCCCATGCGTGACCTGAAGCCATGAGAATTCATGGGGTCCGGAGTCAACGTTGAGGACTCCAAGGGCCATTCAGTCCCGTCTGTATACCACAGTGCCGCCATCTCTGGTGGGACTGTCCTGCCGGTGGGACAGGACATACCCAGGGATGGTGATGGTGGAGTCTGGGACATTGGCTGAATGAGTACGAGAATGATTCTGTGAGTATGACAATGTCAGGCTGTTGCTTGACTAGTCTGTGGGACAGCCCTCCCAATTTTGGCACAAGACCCCAGATGTTAGTGAGAAGGACTTTATAGGGTCGATTAGGCTGGGTGTGCTGTTGTTCAGTCCCATGCCAGTGCCGAAGTCGATGCCAGGTGGCCCGTCCGGTTTTATTTTTATTATTGCTTTTCGTAGTGGTTTATTACAACTGCATGGCTTGCTCAACCATTTCAGACGACAGTTAAGAGTCAACTACAATGCTGTGGACCTGGAATCACATTGGCCAGACCAGGTAAAGACGACAGATTTTCTTCCCATGGTTTTTACGACAATCCATTAGTTTCATGGTCGCCATTACTGATACTAGCTTTTTGTTCCAGATTATTCGTTCAGTAACATAACCACGATGCTACCATGACCTACACATTCACTTTTAGATGCAAACATTTGTCTGAAGAATGCCCTTAAATCACACAACAGTTAAAAAAAAACATTTGGCAGTTGCAAGATATTTAATACTCAGCTATTTTGTAAAATGCAGAGCCACAAAATGTCTGAACTCACTCGGGTTCCTCTGCAACACTGCACTATTTTAAAACTTAAAAGTCAGAGATGTTCTGCAGTCAAGGTTCATTACAGTTATCAGCTCCACCCAGAGCAGGAAAATAGTGTCGAAATAATCAGTAGCAAAATAATTCCTGCTCTCTAGTCTCCATCACACAGGCTGCTGGAGCATTCTAATGAAAGGGAAGTACGAACAGAAGACCCAAGGCTGAAATCCAGGGAACGAAAGAAAGACAGACATGTATTTATATAGTGCCTTTCACGTCCACCGGACATCTCAAAGCACTTTACAGGCAATGAAGTACTTTTTGAACTGTAGTCACTGTTATAACAATATAACATAATACGAACAGGTGTGGGAAATAAAATAATCCAGTGCTTATTTTCTGACCACACATTTTTGACAGAATACAAGACCTACATCATCAGGCAGTCCCTCGAATTGAGGATGACTTGCTTCCACGCCAAAAGGTTCACAGGTGTTCAATGAGGACCTAATATTCCAGGTCCCGAACTAAATCCTGAAGGGTGGAAGGTGCCTGTGTGTGGATTTTGTTTAACGTGTGGTGGCCGTTGCACACCAGCCACCACACGGGCTTGACAGAGTTAGGTCTTGGTCCAGTGGCAAGGATTAACCAAGATGACTGGAGATCAGCTCTGCTGCACGGGCCTAGCGCGCACACATAATCGCAGTGTGGGCTGGCCCGTGCTGCCCGAGCCCTCGCCTCTCCTGGGCCCCGAACCCACGCCTCTCCTGGGCCCCGATCACATTGCTCTACAGTCTCTCACCGGTCCTGCGCCTTAATCTCACCGCTCCTGATGTACCTGCCCACGCTCCAATTAGTGACCTGGACCTTGGTGACGTCCAATCCAGTCGCTTTCTTTGCTGCCATCGCTCTCCTGCTCCAGCACGTGCTGCTCCCTGGAGTGGTTTGCCGCCACGCTGCTCCTTCCACTCCCCGGCCTGCTCCGATGGTGCTTGTAGGCCAGCATACAGGCCGCCACCAAACACAGTATTATATAGTTCTGACGAAGGGTCATCTACTCAAAACGTTAACTATTTTTCTCCACAGATGCTGCCTGACCCGCTGAGATTTCCAGCATTTTCTGTTTTTATTTCAGATTCCAGCATCCACAGTATTTTGTTTTTGTACAGTATTACACATTCTTTTCCCATTTTGATTACTCTCTGGAACCTCAATTTCTTCTAATAGAAATATTTTCCATCAATGGGCTGAACAACTCGCATAAGGAGCTCATTCAGAGTGATGTGATGTGGAATGGTCGAGGACCTTGGACTTTTATTTAAAGTTTTATTTCAGCCTTGGAGACTCCATAATTGTGCTGTACTATTCCAGAGGACAAAATAAAATGGCTGGTTGGATCTGCACATTTGGGTCTGGATTCTCATTCCGTTGGCAGATTAGCGCAGATGGGACTTCCGCTCAACTGCATGAATCAGTCACTAACCGGTCACATTTTCTGGACTGGCACACATTAGTTATGTACGGTAGGATGATAGCGGCAAACTCGCTGATAATTGGTTTTCCACCATTGCGAGGGAGGGAAGGATATTGAATGGTGCTGCAGCTGGTTAAAGGGGCACAAATTTTTGGCAGGCATCAGCAGAAAAGTGCAACAATGACTGAGGAAGGAGCAGCATGGAGGTGGGGTGGGGTGGGCTGTGGATCAGCAGTAGGAACAGCTCCCAGATTTAGATACTTTGATGGTGTCCTTGTACACGAATCACTGAAAGTTAACATGCAGGTACAGCAAGCAATTAAGAAAGCAAATGGTATGTTGGCCTTTATTACAAGAGGATTTGAGTATAAGAGTAAAGATGTTTTACTGCAATTATATAGGGCCCTGGTGAGACTATACCTGGAGTATTGGTCTCCTTACCCAAGGAAGGATATACTTGCCATTGAAGGTGTGCAACTAAGGTTCACCAGACTGATTCCTGGGATGGGGGGATTGTCCTATGAGGAGAGATTGAGTAGACTAGGCCTATATTCTCTGGAGTTTAGAAGAATGAGAGGTGATCTCATTGAAACATACAAAATTCTTACAGAGCTTGACCAGGTAGATGCTGGAAGGATGTTTCCACTGTCTGGAGAGTCATAGTCTCAGAATAAGGAGTCGGCCATTTAGGATTGAGATGAGGAGATACTTCTTCACTCAGAGGGTGGTGAATCTTTGGAATTCTCTACCCCAGAGGGCTGTGGAGGCTCAGTCTTTGAGTAAATTCAAGACAGAGATAGCTAGATTTTTGGATAGTAAGGGAATCAAGGGATATGGGGATAGTGCAGGAAAGTGGAGTTGAGGTAGAAGATCAGCCATGATCTCACTGAATGGCGGAGCAGGTTCAAGGGGCCAAATGGCCTGCACCTGCTCCTAATTCTTATGTTCAAACAGGAAAGCTGATCTATTCACAGGGAACCTCCGAAAATAATAATGTACCATGTTAACTCCAAACCACTGAGAGAACTCTAACCTTGAAGGAGAGTTGCTTAAAGGGAGTTTGCACTTGCAAGTCTGATAATGATGGGACGATGAGAAGTATTCTTGTCAGCTATATTCACGTGTTCTCCCATTGCAAAGGAAAATGTAGCACATAACCAGTGCCAAGAATTGCTACAGGAGGAGGGACACTAATCTCGAAAAAGTTGAGTCTACACGAGGAGACAACTGTGCAGCTCATAGGAAGACAAACAGGAAAGTCTGTAGGAGATGGAGCATTAGACCAGATCAGGTTGGTAAAAGCAGAGCAACGGGGAGCGCAGGTTGTTTCAACTTTGTGTGGATTGTTAAAAGTCCTTGCATTCGGCTGCTATTTCTGTCAGGAGTAATTTAAGTATTTAGAGTTAAACAAGCTTCTGTGTTTTTGAAGTTTTAAGAGATGACTTGGAAGGCTCAGGTGATCAGCTGTGCTCATCAAGTGCCACAACTCTTGGCCTATCCTCACCAATTCTGTCATGGCATCTTACCTGCTCAAGTACCAACCCAGGTACACCCACCCAAGCAAAAATAGTTATGAGTCAGAGGGGTTTTCACGAGGTGAAGCACGGAGTGCGAGAGCCTGGGAGTGGAGGAGTGCTGTTTCTCCACGGAGGATGAAGAAATGGCCAACCGCAGCTGAGAAGCCGAGGGACCCAGATCTCAGGGGCCAGTCTTCAAAAGAATGATTCAGGAGCATTGGCATCATGTGCAGTCAGCGGAAATGGTTTCCATACACATGGCTGAGATGAAGAAGAAATGAGGAGTCCACTACACATATCTGCAAGACATGATCTGGACATTTTTGCAGTAACAAGATGTCAGGCGGAGCTTCCATTGGTGGCTTCTGGAGTTGCAGTTATCACTGCATTGATCAGACTTTGACAGTCAGTCTGAACACAACGCTTGTTGCGGACTGCTTGGCTTGTTGTTAAATTATAAAATATAATAGCTTGTTAACATAATTGATATGCCCCTACGTCTGAACAATATTCACTGGTTAGTTCAAGCGTCCAACTTATTGAATTCAGTTTCAAGACAGACTGTCTGCCAATAAGATAATGTGGCTGCTCTTTGATTTACAGAACCCTACGGTTTTAAGCAGCTGAAAACCAAAGCCCGTTGCACTTTTCTTCCTGTGGTGAGAACAGAACTTACTGACCACATGCTGTGACAGGGATAGATTGGCTGAGCAAATTCAGACTGCTGCTGGCTTCACATCATTGCACAAGGAGAGCTTGCGAGATTAGCTGCGCTATACATTGTATGTGGGAGCCGGAGTATTTTGCCATCAAAAGAAACATGGCTTTCTTGGAGGCTAAAGCTGGAGGCTTAAAATAAAGATTATTTTTTTTAAAGTGTGAGTGTAAAAAAAAAAATCAGCACTTTCTTAAACTTCATGAGTTTTTTTTTAAAAAAGCACTGAGGACTAGTACGCATTCTGAATTATTTAAGCAACTGAACCACTTAAAAAAAATTCTGATTAGTGGTATAAAAACACAACCTTCATTAAATACTAAAGGAGGAATCAGCACCCGTGGGACCAGCATGAATATAAAAATGTCAGTTGCCACTTAAGTTTAGTTGATGTCAACTTTAGATCAATTTTTTCCAAAAATCCCAAACTAACATAAAACAATGCCAATTATTGAGTGTCTGTACAATTTATTTCAATACTTAGTGAAGGCAAATTTAAGGCCGGGTATTATGAATGTCAAGCACCTTCTATATTTCTAAACTAGCAGTTGCGGGCTCCTCTGTAGATGCTAGAAGACAATTTTTAGATTTACAAAGCAGTGAAACAGCTGAGACTCATTGCACAGGGCACTTGACAGATCGGTGTTACTTGCAGCTTATTTCCAAATTAATCAGACACTGATCAAGACATTCATATATTTTTCATTAAACTCAATCCCATAGAGTTGTTAACAAACACTTGCCTCTTTGAAAATGCAAATTTTGTACCCGGACCAGGATAAGTAGCAACAGCTGCTGAGCAATTAAATTATTAAAGTCTTTTCTCCTGATCCGATCTCAAGCCAATCGTTACAAAACTAGACTTTTTAGATCCCGTTGGCAAAACTCTTAATATGAAAGTGTGTGTCTTAATCCAAAAAAATGTTGTTTTCTAATGGTTCAGAATTCTTCATGGAACACAGTTGATAATACTAAGTGAAATCTGATAGCCGGCTGCATTGTTTTCCCTGGCTGGAGAGGACTAGGGGGCATAGTCTCAGAATAAGGGGTCGGCCATTTAAGACTGAGATGAGGAGGAATTTCTTCACAGAAGGTTGTGAATCTTTGGAATTCTCTACCCCAAAGGGCTGTGAATGCTGAGTTGTTGACTATATTCAAGGCTAAGATAGATAGACTTTTGGACTGCAGGGGAATCAAGGGATGTGGGGATCAGGCGGGAAAGTGGACTTGAGGTTGAAGATCAGCCATCACCTTATTGAATGGCGGAGCAGGCCGTATGGCCTACTCCTGCTCATAATTCTTACGTTCTTATGGAACACAAGCATCTCTCTACGTAACAAATGGCTGAGCAGCCATAATCAAACAACCCTCTTTCAAACAGATGTTTGCCATGTCAGCCCTTGCAAAAATCAACTTACTGTACAGAGAGAGAACGCTAATTTCAGCATTATTTTAACTAGTCTACTTCTGCTCCTTGAACTGATGGAAAAGAGTAAAACTAATCCCACATGTAAAGACGATGAGCTTTGAGGAAAGAGTGGAGAAGCTAAACTTAACAACCAAGAAAAAATGTCATTGAGGAAGACCTCATTGAAGTACAGAAAATATTAGATGATTATAGAGGTGATATTCCCAGCATAGTATTTCATGTTAATAGGACCAGGTTTAGAAACCTAAATAGTCAGAGATAAGTTTAAATCCTGTAGCAGAGCTCAAGGTGAGGAAGGTGGTAAATGGAATTTTGGCATTACAGCTGCAGTGCGATATGAGCGACAAACAATCAGCAGCCTGTTTTACAAACGACCCAATTTTCTTTTCTTTGACTTCAATGGAAAAGACAATCGGGCGGGTTGTAAAACGCACTGCTCACTCGCTAAAACCTGTTTTGCGCTATCACCCAAGACCATTTATAGCCCCACTGTTCTTTGTCACAATGTACAGCACAGCCTGTCTCACAATGTACATTGTAGATCATTTCAATGTATATTACAGCTAATCACAGTAAAAATTACAGATAATCATAGTATATATTACAGCTAATCTCAATGTATATTACAGCTAATCTGAATGTATATTACAGCTAATCTCACAATGTATATTCATCATAGGCAGTCCCTCGGATTCAAGGAAGACTTGCTTCCACTTCTGAAGTGCGTTCTTTGGTGGCTGAACAATACGTGAGCCACAGACTCTGTCATAGTGAGACAGACAGTCGTTGAGGGAAAGGGGTGGGTGGGTGGGACTGGTTTGCCGCACACTCCTTCCACTGCCTGTGCTTGACTTCTGCACACTCTCGGCATTGAGACTCGAAGTGCTCAATGCCCTCCTGGATGCACTTTCTCCACTTAGGGTGGTCTTTGGCCAGGGACTCCCAGGTGTCAGTGGTGAAGTCGCACTTTATCAGGGAGGCTTTGAGGTGTCCTTGTAACATTTCCGCTGCCCACCTTTGGCTCGTTTGCCATGAAGGAGTTCCACATAGAGCACTTGCTTTGGGAGTCTTGTGCCTGGCATGCGGACAATGTGGCCTGCCCAGCGAAGCTGATCAAGTGTGGTCAGTGCTTCAATGCTGGGGATGTTAGCCTGGACGAGGACACTGATGTTGGTGTGTCTGTCCTCCCAGGGGATTTGCAGGATCTTTCGGAGACATCGTTGGTGATATATTGCCAGCAACTTGAGGGGTCTTCTGTACATCATCCATGCCTTAGCCATACAGGAAGGCGGGATTACTACAGCCCTGTAGACCATGAGCTTGGTGGTAGATTTGAGGGCCTGGTCTTCGAACACTCTTTTCCTCAGGTGGCCGACGGCTGCACTGGAGGTGGAGTTGAATCTCCGCATCAATGTCTGCTTTTGTTGACAAGAGGCTCCCGAGGTATGGGAAATGGTCCACGTTGTCGAGGGCCACACCATGGATCTTGATGACTGGAGGGCAGTGCTGTGTGGCGAGGACAGGCTGGTGGAGGACCTTTCTCTTCCGGATGTTTTGTGTAAGGCCCATGCTTTCATATGCCTCAGTAAATACATCGATTATATCCCGAAGTTCAGCCTCAGAATGTGCGCAGACGCAGGCATCGTCCGCGTACTGTAGCTCAACGACAGAGGTTGGGGTGGTCTTGGACCTGGCCTGGAGGCGACGTAGGTTAAACAGCTTCCCACTGGTTCTGTAGTTTAATTCCACTCCAGCGGGGAGCTTGTTGACTGTGAAGTGGAGCATGGCAGCGAGGAAGATTGAGAAGAGGTTTGGAGTGATGATGCAGCCCTGTTTGACCCTGATCCGGACGTGGATTGGATCTGTAATGGATCCGTTGGTAAGGATCACGGCCTGCATGTCGTCGTGAAGCAGGAAAAGGATGTTGACAAACTTTTGGGGGCATCCGAAACAGAGCACGACGCTCCATAGACCCTCGCGGTTGACAGTGTCAAAGGCCTTTGTAAGGTCGAAGGTGGTCATGTATAAGGGCTGGCGCTGCTCCCTGCATTTTTCCTGCAGCTGTCGTGCTCAAAGATCATGTCCATTGTGCCCCGTAGGGAACGGAATCCGCACTGTGACTCCGGGAACAGCTCCTCGGCCATAGGGAGAAGACGTTTGAGGAGAATTCTAGCGACAACTTTCCCAGTGGCTGATAGCAGGGAGATTCCGCTATAGTTGCCGCAGTCGGATTTGTTCCCTTTTTTAAAGATGGTCACGATCACTGCATCTCTGAGATCTCCGGCATGCTCTCCTCCCTCCAGATGAGAGAGGAGGTCATGCATCCGCGCCAACTGCGCCTCTCCGCCATACTTTAGCGCCTCAGCAGGGATTCCATCCGCACCCATAGCCTTGTTGTTCTTGAGCTGTTTTATGGCTTTTCCTACCTTGTGCAGTGTTGGGGTCTCACTGAGGTGGTGGCGGGTCACATGCTGCGAGAACACTTGCGTCAACAGCAGAGACTCGATTAAGGAGATCTTTGAAGTGCTCCTTTCAGCGGGCCGACAGCCTCGGTGTCCTTGATGAGCGTTTCCCAGTTCATGGCCAGCAGTGGAGTGGGGCTTTGGGAGTTTGGACTGTAGGTGGCCTTGACTGAGAGGAAGAATCCTCGCATATCATGGCTGTCGGCCAGTTGTTGCATCTCCTGTGCTTTCTCCATCCACCACCTGTTCTTTGGGTCCCGGGTTTTTTGTTGGACCGCGAGCCGTCTGTAATGTTGCTTTACTGCTCCTAAGTTGGGTTATTGCTTGAGGCTCAGAAATGCTCTACGCTTGCGATCTATTAGTTCTTGGATCTCCTGATCATTTTCATCAAACCAGTCCTGGTGTTTTCGGGTTGAGTGACCAAGTGTCTCATCACAGGCACTGGTTATGGAGGCCTGGACGACAGACCAAGCGCTGTGGCTATTCAGCATCTCAGGGTCAGCAAGTCACATCAGGTTAGCTGTGAGGTGCTGGCTGTATAGGGTTCTCTTAGCTGGGTCTTTAAGTGCCCCGACATTGACTTTTTTGCGGCACTGCTTCTGCTGTCCCCTCTGCTTTGGGGCTATGTTAATGTTGATGATGGATCGGATTCGGCGGTGATCCGCCCAGCAGTCGTCAGCTCCTGTCAGGGCGCAGGTGATGCGCACATCCTTGCGATCCCTGGCTCGGATGATGACATAGTCGAGCAGGTGCCACTGTTTGGAGCGAGGGTGTTGCCACGATGCCTTGTATTTGTCCCTCTGGCGGAACAGGGTGTGGGTGATGGAGTTCATGTTCTCGACATTTTGTCAGGCGTTGGGTACCACTGGTGTTGGCGTTCCCTACCGCCTCTCTGCCAATCACGCCTCTCCAGAGGGCTGTGTATTGCCGACCCTGGCATTGAAGTCACCTAGGAGGATCAATTTGTCGCCCGCAGAAAAACCTTCTGTGACTCATCCGTTGCATCAAGCGTTGGGGCACACACACTGATGACTGTGGTGCATTGGTTCCGGGATAGGGTGAGTCGAAGAGTCATGAGGCATTCGTTAACCCCGCAGGGGGAGTCTCTTTGAGATGGTCGACCAGCTCATTTTTGATGGCGAAGCCGACTCCGTGGAGGCGGCGTTCTTCCTCTGGTTTCCCTTTCCAGAAAAAGGTGTAACCTCCACCTTGTTCCTTGAGCTGGCCTTCCCCTGCCCGCCGGGTCTCGCTTAGGGCGGCGATGTCGATGTCAAAGCGTCTAAATTCCCGGGCGAGTATGGCAGTGTGGCGTTCCGGCCTGTCGCTATTGGAGTTGCCCATCAAGGTCCTGACGTTTCAGGTCCCGAACCTCATGTTAATGAAGTGGAAGATGCCTGTGCGTGAGTTCCTTTAACGTGGAGTGGCCGTTGCACACCGGCAACCACACGGCTTGACAGAGCTAGGTCTTGGTCCAGTGGCAAGGGGGTCCAAGACGACTGGAGACCTGGCACTGCTGTATGAGCCTAATTGCCGATGGCGAGATGTTGGCCGCAAGCTCAGCACCGAGTAGTGCCCTTGATAGTAGGTGGCGCGAGGATTGGTTGGGGGCAGGCATTAGGAAGGTCAGTTGTTCGCTGGAGTTCCGAGGAATGTTTTAAAAGTTTCTTCCAAACTTTTCCAAAAGTTTTCCAAAAGTTATTTAAAAGTTATTTAAAAGTTTCTCCGGAGGTTTCAAAAGAAAAATTCTCCAAGTTGTTTAAAAGTTTAAAAATGTTCCCAAATTGTTTAAAAGGTTTCTCAGAATCTTAGAATGTATATTACAGCTAATCTCACAATGTATATTAAAGCTAATCGCAGAATGTATATCACAGCTAATCTCACAATGTATATTCCAGCTCGTTTCACAATGTATATTACAGCTATTCTTTCAATGCATATTACAACGAGTCTCGCAATGTCATCATCATAGGCAGTCCCTGGAAATCGAGGAAGACTTGCTTCCACTCTAAAAATGAGTTCTTAGGTGACTGAACAGTCCAATACGGGAATTACAGTCTCTATCACAGGTGGGATAGACAGTCGTTGAAGGAAAGGGTGGGTGGGGAGTCTGGTTTGCCGTACGCTCCTTCCGCTTCCTGTGTTTGGTTTTTGCATGCTCTCGGCGATGAGTCTTGAGGTGCTCATGCTCCCGGATGCACCTCCTCCACTTAGGGCAACCTTTGGCCAGGGACTCCCAGGTGACTATAATCTACATATAGATTGGGCTAACCAAACTGGTAGCAGTACTGAGGAGGAGGATTTCCTGGAGTGTATAAGGGATGGTTTTCTAGACCAATATGTCAAGGAACCAATTAGAGAGCAGGCCATCCTAGACTGGGTGCTGTGTAATGAGAGAGGATTAAATAGCAATCTTGTTGTGCGAGGCCCCTTGGGGAAGAGTGACCATATGGTAGAATTCTTCATTAAGATGGAGAGTGACAGAGTTAATTCAGAGACTAAAGTCCTGAACTTAAAGAAAGGTAACTTCGATGGTATGAGACATGAATTGGCTAGGATAGACTAGCGAATGATACTTAAAGGACTGATGGTGGATAGGCAATGGCAGATATTTAAAGATCACATGGATGAACTACAACAAGTGTACATTCCTGTCTGGCGTAAAAATAAAAAGGGGAAGGTGGTTCAACCGTGGCTAACAAGGGAAATTAGGGACAGTGTTAAATCGAAGGAAGAGGCATATACATTGGCCAGAAAAAGCAGCAAACCTGAGGACTTGGAGAAATTTAGAATCCAGCAGAGGAGGACTAAGGGTTTAATTAGGAGGGGGAAAATAGAGTATGAGAGTAAGCCTGCAGGTAACATAAAAACTGACTGCAAAAGCTTCTATAGATATGTGAAGAGAAAAAGATTAGTGAAGACTAATGCAGGTCCCTTGCAGTCAGAATCAGGTGAATTCATAATGGGGAACAAGGAAATGGCAGACAAATTGAACAAATACTTTGGTTCTGTCTTCACTAAGGAAGACACGAATAACCTCCCGAAAATAATAGGGGACAGAGGGTCTAGCGAGAAGGAGGAACTGAAGGAAATCCTTATTAGTCAGGAAATTGTGTTAGGGAAATTGATGGGTTTGAAGGCCAATAAATCACCAGGGCCTGACGGTCTGCATCCCAGAGTACTTAAGGAGGTGGCCCTAGAAATAGTGGATGCATTGGTGGTCAGTTTCCAACATTCTATAAACTCTAGATCAGTTCCTATGGATTGGAGGATAGCTAATGTAACCCCACTTTTTAAGAAAGGAGGGAGAGAGAAAACCAGGAATTATAGACCGGTTAGTCTGACATCGATGGTGGGGAAAATGTTGGAATTAATTATTAAAGATGTAATAGCAGCACATTTGGAAAACAGCGACATGATCGGTCCAAGTCAGCATAGATTTATGAAAGGGAAATCATGCTTGACAAATCTGAGTTTTTTGAGGATGTAACTAGTAGAGTGGACAAGGGAGAACCAGTGAATTTGGTGTATTTGGACTTTCAAAAGGCTTTTGACAAGGTTCCACACAAGAGATTAGTGTGCAAAATTAAAGCACGTGATATTGGGGGTAATGTATTGAGGTGGATAGAGAACTGGTTGGCAGACAGGAAGCAAAGAGTTGCAATAAACGGGTTATTTTCAGAATGGCAGGCAGTGACTCGTGGGGTACTGCAAGGTTCAGTGCTGGGACCCCAGCTATTTACAATATATATTAATGATTTAAACAAAGTAATTGAATGAAATATCTCCAAGTTGCAGATGACACTAAGCTGGGTGGCGGTGTGAGCTGTGAGGAGGACGCTAAAAGGCTGCAGGGTGACTTGGACAGGTTAGGTGAGTGGGCAAATACATGACAGATGCAGTATAATGTGGATAAATGTGAGATTATCCACTTTGGTGGCAAAAACATGAAGGCAGAATATTATCTGAATGGTGACAGATTAGGAAAAGGGGAGGTGCAACGAGACCTGGGTGTCATGATACATCAGTCATTGTAAGTTGACATACAGGTACAGCAGGCGGTGAAGGCGGCAAATGGCATGTTGGCCTTCATAGCAAGAGGATTTGAGTATAGGAGCAGGGAGGTCATACTGCAGTTGTACAGGGCCTTGGTGAGGCCTCACCTGGAATATTGGGTTCAGTTTTGGTCTCCTAATCTGAGGAAGGACATTCTTGCTATTGAGGGAGTGCAGCGAAGGTTCACCAGACTGATTCCTGGGATGGCAGGACTGATATATGAAGAGAGACTGGATCGACTTGGCTTATATTCACTGGAATTTAGAAGAATGAGAAAAATATATAAAATTCTGATGGGATTAGACAGGTTAGATGCAGGATGAATGTTCCCGATGTTGGGGAAGTCCAGAACCAGGGGTCATAGTCTAAGAAGTAAGCCATTTAGGACCGAGATGAGGAGAAACTTCTTCACTCAGAGAATTGTGAACCTGTGGAATTCTCTACCACAGAAAGTTGTTGAGGCCAGTTTGTTAGATATATTCAAAAGGGATTTCGATGTGACCCTTCCTGCTAAAGGAATCAAGGGGTATGGAGAGAAAGCAGGAATGGGGTACTGAAGTTGCATGATCAGCCATGATCATATTGAATGGGTGCAGGCTCGAAGGGCTGAATGGCCTACTCCTGCACCTGCACCTATTTTCTATGTTTTCTATGTGTCGGTGGGAATGTTGCATTTCATCAAGGAGGCTTTGAGGGTGTCCTTGAAACATTTCCTTTGCCCACCTGGGGCTCGCTTGCCGTGTAGGAGCTCAGAGTAGAGCGCCTGCCCCGGGAGTCTCGAGTCAGGCGAGCAATGTGGACCGCCCAACGTAGCTGGTCGAGTGCAATGTATATTACAGCTAATTTCACATGTATATTACGATGAGTCTCAATGTACTGCAACATTTTGTAATTTCTCCCCATTTAAATAATGATTTGCTTTTTAATTTTTCGTGCCAAAGTGGATAACCTCACATTTTCTCACATTACACTCCATCTGCCAAATTGTTTGCCCACTCACTTAGCCTGTCTATATCCCTTTGTAGATCAGGTGTCCTCCTTAAAACTTGCTTTCGCACCCACCTTTGTATCAGCAAATTTGTCTACATTATACTCGGTCCCTTCATCCAAGTCATTAATATAGATTGTAAATAGTTGAGGCCCCAGCACCGATCCCTGTGGCACCCCACTAGTTACCATTTGCCAACTGGAAAATGACCTGCTTATCCCGACTCTCTGTTTTCTGTTAGTTAGCTAATCCTCTATCCGTGCTAATATATTACCCCCAACCCCGTGAGCTTTTATCTTGTGCAGTAACGTTTTATGTGACACCTTATCGAAATGCCTTGTGGAAATCGAAATATACCACATCCACTGGTTCCCCCTTATCCACCCTGCCCGTTATATTCTCAAAGAACTCCAGAAAATTTGTCAAACACGATTTCCCTTTCATAAAACCATGCTGACTCTGCTTGACTATATTATGCTTTTCCAAATATAGTTTCCTCCTTTTTTAAAAACAGGGGCGTTACATTTGTAGTATTCCAATCTGCTGGGACCTCTCCAGAATCCAGAGAATTTTGGTAGATTGTAACCAATGTATCCACTATCTCTGCAGCCACTTCTTTTAAGACCCTGGGATGCAAGCTATCAGGTCCAGGGGACTTGTCTGCCTTTAGTCCCATTATTTTACCAAGTACTTTTTATTTAGTGATGATGATTGTTTTATGTTTCCCCCTCCCTATAGCCCCTTGATTATCTATTATTGGGATGTTTTTAGTGTCTTCTACCGTGAAGACTGATACAAAATATTTGTTCAATGTCTCTGCCATTTGTAAGAGCGAGCATCGAGCGGTTTGGCAAAAATGGGGTGTGGGCGGGGGATATTCTGGGGTTTTATACTATTGGGAGCAGGTCTTTGTGTTTGGCAGCACTTGGGGGAGGGAGTAGCTTAGTGATGGGGCATAGCCAAAGGGCCTGGCAACATTAGCGGGCAGACTAGGAAGAGAGTTCATCAGCGGCACGGGGAGTTGTCTGAAATGGCAGCAGGGCTCAGAAAACATGTGCAACCTCAGAACAGAAAGTGGCCAAAGCTGCACGAGGAGCCTAAATAGTTGAAGCAGACAGGACGCCCAGAAAAGGCTGCGACTGTTTTAAAAGATGTTGCACGTGTGTGCATCATCTGAACCAGGATATGCCTGTGCTGCTTGGATCACTGAATCTCCAACCAAGTGCTCCAAATTGAGCCTCACCTCCCTCAGAAAATGTTTTCCAGGGATTTACAAAACTGTTCAAGCAGCTCTCAAGGGTAAGAATTAGCATTGTATGATGATAGTGTTTTGAATGGGGTTTATGTTATGAATATAAATTTTTCTGGTAAATTTTCATGCAGCTTAAAATTCAAAATATCTCCTCAAGCCAACTTCACAAAATGATGTGGGATTTAATTGGTTGGTTCTGACTACTTTGGGAGTGGTCGTTTTCCGAAGAAAAAAAACTGAGCAACTACTTTTCATCCGTTCACATTTAGTCAATCAGATATTTGATGGCAACAGCAGATTTCAGTCATCATTTAAGTCAATCACTAATCATTGCACTACAGCCATGCGATACTCTGAGGGTTTTGAGATTAATGCATTCAAGGTGCGACACAACAGAAGTCTGCTGGGCACAGAAATTAATGATGCTATTAGGAAGAACGTTCGTATTGGTATACTAATAGAATCTGCTATTGTAGGCAATGGAAACAAAACCACGAGCGACATTCAAAATACAGTGGGATGTTACAATGGGAGAGATCGGGTATGAGAAGGATAAACTAACTAAATGGCTTTTTCTCATCCTTGATTTTTTTTTTAATGCTACTAATGGTTGGGGATATGAGCTTGAAAGAGCCACTGATTGAGACAGCATGATAAACTTGTACCAATGTACACATATAATGACTCAAATCGTTAAAACATCATGGGTAAATAGCTGATATTGATTCAGTTTCTTCACATGGCTGGACTCCAATTCCTTCAAGCCAAATTCCCACAATGGTGTTTAGTGCCATTATTTAAACAAAAAAAATAATAAAATCAACCAAGCAAACGTAAAGTCACCCATTATTCTTTGACAGTATTTTTTTCTAAAAGGTGCTGCAGCTGTGAGCTTTCTTACTATAGTCAGTTTCTGTGATGTACCTAACTTGGTTTCTGTAAAATCAGATCCTTTAATCAGGAATATTACTGAGTAGGTAAGCACTCTTCTGATTCCTGGCAAATTTGGAGAGATGGGTAAGACGATTGAGGCCACAGTCACTGCTGATCTGAAGTTGCGCATGTAGCAGCTTGTGTTATTTCAAAATATCACAAAGTAAAGCTTTGGATGGGAAAGATCCATGCAGGTCATCAAGCCGAATTATTCCAGATACCATGCCACACACAGCCTATCAAACACTGCTTGTGTATTTAATTGCCTGAGGGAGTGTTTTACACTAGTACTCGGATCATAGATCACTGAGCATGGCTCCAGAAAATTCAACGATTTCCACTTCACAAAAATAAAGATCGACCAATTAAACAACGGTGGGATAATAATTGCTAGCTGAGAAACTATTCCTTCCTTATTGAACGTTCCTCTCCGTCATGTCTCTGTTAAAATAAATCAATTAAAATGGGACCTGTACCAAATTCCATTTTCATCACTGAATGTGCTGTAATAGAATGCAGAAAACTGGAATAAGTTAAACTGAAAATTTATTAAAATGAAATTTAAATTATTTACCAGAGAGTGGTTAGAATGTGGAACTCACTACCACATTGAGTAGTTGAGACAAATCGTATAGATACATTTAAGGGGAAGCGAGATAAGTAAACGAGTGAGAAAAGGCCTTGGGACGTTTTACAGCGTTAAAGGTGCTATATAAATGCAAGTTGTTTTTGTTGTTGAATACAAGGATATACTGATGGGGTTAGATGAAGCAAGGTGGGAGAAGGCCTGTGTGGAGCATAAACACCGGCTTAGATCAGTTGGGGCAAATGGCCTATTGCTGTACTGTAAATTCTATGCACTATGTAAATAGGCCCTAGATATCTGACTGGAACTGAACAAACACCATCAATTGAAAATGTCGACACCTTTCAACGGAATGAGAGAAGTGGAGTGCATAATCTCTCCAACTGTAAATTTACTGCCAGCACTCACCCATTTTCCCATCCTCCACAAACAGCACACTGAGTGGAATCAGACAGCTGAAGTAGAAGACATCAATGCTGTTTTTCACAGCCACCTGAAATAATAAAAAAAACAGGTTAGCCTTATTGGAAAGACTGACTACTTTATTAAAGCAGACCAAAGTCATGGTAAATAACTTGCTTCTCAGACTTAACCCAAGCAGACCAAAGTCATGATGAATAACTTGCTTCTCAGACTTAACCCAAGGCAAGTTAATTTTTTACGGACACTCAATACTTTCAACTTTGACAGCAACACTGCATTCAGTGAGAGAAGGTAATGTATATGAGCTACACACAAGAAAAATCAGCCTCCTGTGAGTAGACTTTCCATTCTTCATGCACCAGATTATCCTTCAGCAGTTCCACAACCTTGCTGTCAAGGGAATTATGGGTTTACATTCCTGCTCAGCTTCCGTAGCCTGACCTGCTTAATGGGCCTGAAATTGTGGCCTTTCCGGGTGCGTATGATGTGTGCACGCACCTGTAGAAGCCCCGCAGGTTTCGGGTTTAGGCGTGCATTGTGCAAACTTCTTTTGACAGATTGCATGTACTCCCAGGAGAAGGGCCTTCGCGAGCGGAGAGATGGGCTTATTTGACCAACGAATGTCCTTAAAATTCTTACGGCTGGTAAAAACCCTGTCCATTAAGGTAAGTTTATTTTTATCCCTATTAAAACATTTAAACATTTAAAAAAAAATAAACTTTTGTCTGAAACATTCCCTCAGCGGCCGTGGTGGGATTTGAACTCATGTCTCCCGATTATTAGTCCAGACCTCTGGATTACTAGTAACATAACAGTAACATAACCACTATGCTACCGTTTCCTACATTACAACACTTCAAAAGTGTTTAGTTGCCTGTAATGTGCTTTGGGACGTTGAGGCCATGAAAGGCGCTATATAAATGCAAATTTTTCCTTCTTCTTACAATCACACAAAGTCCAACTAACAATTGAAAGTATACAAGGCATGTTGGTACACAGATTTAAATCACTAAGAATTCGAGAGACACAATTGACCATTACACCAGTGATAGCATGCCCGTTTTCTTCTCGAAATCCCCTCAAGAGTTCCCCAATCTCCCTTGATCTCCAAAGACTTTGAACATGTTGTCGCCTCCCAAACCTGTGCCCATCTTTCCCGCTACTCCACGTTTGACTCTTTCTAATCAGGTTTGCACCCGGAAACAGTCTTTACCAAGGTCACAGATTATATCCTTTCTGATTGTGACCATGGTGCATTTTCCTCCTCAATCGCTCTGCAATCTTAGACACAGCCCACCATATCATCCTCCTCCAACGCCTCTCCCTCTGTTTTTAGCTCTGTTTGGTTGCGCATTTTACTATCCAATCGTAGTTTGAGCGCCTCCAGCAATGGTTTCTCTCCTCGCCCTGTAATAGGATGCCCCTTGGCAATATCATCTGAAGACATGGGGTCAGCTTCCACATGCACGCTAACAACATCCAGCTCTACTTCTCCACCACTTCCCTGGATCCTTCTATTACCTGTGTGCTGGAAGACTGCCTGTCCGACACAGTCCTGGATGAGCCCCAATTTTCTCAAGTTAAATATTGGGAAGACTGAAGTCTTTGGTCCCTATCTCAAACTTTGTACCGTTGCCACTGATTCCTTCCACTTCCTCAGTCACTGTCTCAGGTTGAACCAGACTATTTGTAACCTGAGCTTCTGACCCCATATCCTCTCCATCACAAAGTCCGCCTCCTTTGACCTCTGTAACAGACGCTTTGGTCCCCATCTCAACCCATCTGCTGCTGAAACGCTCAGCCATGCCTTTGTCAATCCAGACTCGATTATTCCAATCATCACAAGGCCAGCCTCCAATGCTCTAGACGTATCTAAAACTCTGCTACCCATATTCAAAATGCACCAAGACCTGCTCACCCATCAATCCAGGCCTTACTGACCTACACTGGCTCAAAGTCACCAATTTAAAATGCTCATACTTTACTGTCCTTGACCCTCCATTAAGCCCCCGCAGCCCCCCAATACTCAGCGGGCTCCCTACTTTGAGTATTTTGCCAGTCACATTTCAAAGGACTACTATGAATGTATGCAATGATTTTGAGGAGAGTGTTTCCTCCTCTTCCCTAGTTTTTACCCGCAGTGGAACAAACTCATTTCCATTTGTTGCTTTCCAATTGGCTGCAGGAGTGGTGGGTGGGGGGTGCTTATAGAGCTTAAGGAAGGGTCAAGGACAGTCTGTTCTTCCAACTTTAGCTATCTAACCTTCCTAAACTCCTGCCTCTCCACTGCCTGCTCTCCTTTAAGACCTTTCTTGAAACCCACTCTTTGACCAAACTTTCGATCACCTCTCCTAGGGCCCAAATTTCCCCAACCTCTTTTTCTGGCGCCCTCACTCAAGCTGCGCCGCTTTTGTCTGCCTCCAAGCGCCAAAAAAAAGACCTCCGTATTTTGGCCACTCCCCAGCCTCTCCCTCGTCGTGGCGCAGCGTGGCCAATTGATTGGGGGCATGTGCAGTAGCTCATGGCAGGCCGTTTCTGCAAACACGCGCTGCAGGCTGTGTGGGAGGGGCCGAAGCACGCTGTCCCTAGCCCTGGTCGAATGGGCTCCCTCATCGGCGGCCCGCTGCCTTCCCTAAGGTAGGACTTCTATTTTTTGTGTGTTATTTATTGATTGCTTATAATTTTGGTCTTGGTGCTTTAGGGGCAGAGTTCCTTCTTTTTTTATTTGTTAATTAATTGCTTATTACTTTTTGTGCTTTGTTTGGTGTTTGTTGGTGCTTTAAATGTAGTTACTTGCGCTGATTCCTTAACTGTAAGTAAGGTCTTTCTTGTGCGGACAAAAGTGGACACATACACTGCCCTAAGTTAGTTTAGTACAACTTTTTTCTGTCCAAATTGGCATAAATGGTGTAAGTGGCTGGGAACGCCCCCTTTTGAAAAAAAAAACTGACCCAACAAAAAACCTAACTAACTCACTTACACTGGCGTAAATTAAGTAGCCATATTTGCAACTAAAAAGATACACCAGAAAATTCAAGTTACACCAAAAGAAACGGTGCAACTCATGGGGAAATTTGGGCCCCTAGTATCTCCTTCTCTGGCTCGGTTTCCATTACTGTTCGATTGTGCCTCGGTGTAGTGCCTTGGGATGTTTTGCGACATTAAAGGTTTTGGATAAATGCAAGTTGTTGTTGCCAACCAAGCCAATTGGAAAGCAACAAATAAAAATGAATTTGTTCCTCTGAGGGCGCAAACTAGGGCAGGGGGAGAGGAGGAAACAATCTCCCCAAAATCATTGCACACATTCACAGTAGTCATTTGAAATGTGACTGGCAAAATACGCAAAGCAGGGAGCTCGTTTTGTCTGGAATGGTGATTATTCTGTGTTGCAGGATATACTTAAAGGTGGCGGTGGGAGCAGGGGAGAAAGAGTTACGGAGTTAAAAAGCTCCATTATAAAAAGCTGTTAAAATACTGAAGATTTGTTTCATGTTTTTGTGATTAAATTCACACACTACTTAAGGATATTCGACAGAATGGCCAATGAAGAACCAAACGCATAGAAAATCAGTTGCAAACTGCAAGGAAAATAATCACATTACACAAAAACAAACTATCTTAAATATTACTGAGGTAACAGCCTCATTGTAAAAATAAACGGATTTAAAATGAATACAATTGATTAGTTTCCCTTTTTCTGGAACTAGATTGTGGGTATTTTTACAACACTTGGTGAAGGATTTCAATGAAGCTGCATCACTCAACTAGAACCTGAATCCTAGTTTATTCTCATATACCATAATTAGTTTATAGTTTCTAGGGTCCCTTGCAGGTTGCTTTTCACAGGCAACCATCTGTAACCAACACAAATCAATGATGTAGCTCATGGAAGAGTTTATAATACAAATCAAATGGTATCAGTATTTATGACATAAGAATCATATCCATTATTGATAATCCTATAAGCAATGAGAGGATAAAAGGACATGAAAAACATACATTGAGAAAGAAAATGGAAATAAAGAGGGAAATAAGACAGAAGAGCGCAGAGAAAAATGGTGCAATCCATTGCACAGAGAGTGCGTATGGGGAAGTGAGATCTTGAGGCAGCCTCATTAGCAAAAAAGATCTTTATTTACATAGTGCCTGTCATCACCTCAGGACATCCCAAAGCGCTTTACACCATTCAATAAGATCATGGCTGATCATTCCCTCAGTACCCCTTTCCTGTTTTCTCTCCATACCCCTTGATCCCTTTAGCTGTAAGGGCTATATCTAACTCCCTCTTGAATATATCTAGCAAACTGGCATCAACAACTCTCTGCAGTAGGGAATTCCACAGGTTAACAACTCTCTGAGTGAAGAAGTTTCCACTCATCTCAGTCCTAAATGGCCTACCCCTTATCCTAAGACTGTGTCCCCTGGTTCTGGACTTCCCCATCATCGGGAACATTCTTCCCACATCTAACCTGTCCAATCCCGTCAGAATTTTGTACGTTTCTATGAGATCCCTTCTCATCCTTCTAAACTCCAGTGTATAAAGACACAGTTGATCCAGTCTCTCCTCAGATGTTAGTCCCGCCATCCCGGGAATCAGTCTGGTGAACCTTCGCTGCACTCCCTCAATAGCAAGATTTAGGAGACCAAAACTGAACACAATATTCCAGGTGAGGCCTCACCAAGGCCCTGTACAACTGCAGTAAGACCTCCCTGCTCCTTAGAAGATGAGAAGGATTTAGTAATGGGAAATGTGGAAATGGCTGAGACCTGAAACAATTATTTTGCTTCGGTCTTCACAGTGGAAGACACAAAAACCATGCCAAAAATTGCTGGTCACAGGAATGTGGGAAGGGAGGACCTTGAGACAATCACTATCACTAGGGAAGCAGTGCTGGACAGGCTAATGGGACTCAAGGTAGACAAGTCCCCTGGTCCTGATGAAATGCATCCCAGGGTATTAAAAGAGATGGCGGAAGTTATAGCAGATGCATTGGTTATAATCTACCAAAATTCTCTGGACTCTGGGGAGGTACCAGTGGATTGGAAAGCAGCTAATGTAACGCCTCTGTTTAAAAAAAGGGGGCAGACAAAAGACAGGTAACTATAGGCCGGTTAGTTTAACATCTGTAGTGGGAAAAATGCTTGAAGCTATCATTAAGGAAGAAATAGCGGGTCATCTAGATAGGAATAGTGCAATCAACCAGACGCAACATGGATTCATGAAGGGGAAATCATGTTTAACTAATTTACTGGAATTCTTTGAAGATATAACGAGCATGGTGGATAGAGGTGTACCGATGGATGTGGTGTATTTAGATTTCCAAAAGGCATTCGATAAGGTGCCACAAAAAAGGTTAATGCAGAAGATAAAGGTACGCCGAGTCAGCGGAAATGTATTAGCATGGATCGAGAATTGGCTGGCTAACAGAAAGCAGAGAGTCGGGATAAATGGGTCCTTTTCAGGTTGGAAATTGGTGGTTAGTGGTGTGCCACAGGGATTGGTGCGCCACAGGGATCGGTGCTGGGACCACAACTGTTTACAATATACATAGATGACCTGGAGGAGGGGACAGAGTGTAGTGTAACAAAATTTGCAGATGACGCAAAGATTAGTGGGGAAGCGGGTTGTGTAGAGGACACAGAGAGGCTGCAAAGAGATTTAGATAGGTTAAGCGAATGGGCTAAGGTTTGGCAGATGGAATACAATGTCGGAAAATGTGAGGTCATCCACCTTGAGAAAAAAAAAAAACAGTAAAAGGGATTATTATTTGAATGGGGAGAAATTACATCATGCTACGGTGCAGAGGGACCTGGGGGTCCTTGTGCATGAATCCCAAAAAGTTAGTTTGCAGGTACAGCAGGTAATCAGGAAGGCGAATGGAATGTTGACCTTCATTGCAAGAGCGATGGAGTACAAAAGCAGGGAGGTCCTGCTGCAACTGTACAGGGTATTGGTGAGGCCGCACCTGGAGTACTGTGTGCAGTTTTGGTCACCTTACTTAAGGAAGGATATACTAGCTTTGGAGGGGGTGCAGAGACGATTCACTAGGCTGATTCCGAAGATGGGGGGGGTTACCTTATGATGATAGATTGAGTAGACTGGGTCTTTACTCGTTGGAGTTCAGAAGGATGAGGGGTGATCTTATAGAAACATTTAAAATAATGAAAGGGATAGACAACATAGAGGCAGAGAGGTTGTTTCCATTAGTCAGGGAGACTAGAACTAGGGGGCACAGCCTCAAAATACGGGGGAGCCAATTTAAAACCGAGTTGAGAAGGAATTTCTTCTCCCAGAGGGTTGTGAATCTGTGGAATTCTCTGCCCAGGGAAGCAGTTGAGGCTAGCTCGTTGAATGTATTCAAATCACAGATAGATACATTTTTAACCAATAAGGGAATTAAGGAGTATGGGGAGCGGGCGGGTAAGTGGAGCTGAGTCCACGGCCAGATCAGCCATGATCTTTTTGAATGGCGGAGCAGGCTCGAGGGGCTAGATGGCCTACTCCTGTTCCTAATTCTTATGTTCTTATACTCAAATCCCCTAGCTATGAAGGCCAACATACCATTTGCCTTCTTCACCGCCTGCTGCAAGTGCATGCCAACTTTCAATGACTGATGAACCATGACACCAAGGTCTCCCCCTTTCCTAATCTGCCGCCATTCAGATAATATTCTGCTCTCGTGTTTTTACCCCCAAAGTGGATAACCTCACATTTATCCAGATTATACTGCATCTGCCATGCATTTGGCCACTCACCTAACCTGTCCAAGTCACCCTGCAGCCTCTTAGCGTCCTCCTCACAGCTCACACCACCACCCAGCTTAGTGCCATCTGCAAACTTGGAGATATTACACTCAATTCCTTCGTCTAAATCATTAATGTATATTGTAAAGAGCAGGGGTCCCAGCACGGACCCCTGCGGTACTCCACTAGTCACTGCCTGCCATTCTGAAAAGGACCCGTGTATCCCAACTCTCTGCTTCCTGTCTGCCAACCAGTTCTCTAACCACGCAAAGCAAAGCTAATTAAATGGATTGTTCCAAGTGGCAGCATCCTGTATGCTATCAACTGGAACTTGATGGAGATGCCCAGGAGGTAATCATGGAATGGGTGGGATGGCCCTTAATCTGCTCTCGGGCTTCTTCCTTGTAAGATGAGCACAATGTGTGATGCACTTGCACCTCCATTTAGTGCTCCTGCTGGTCACTCAGATGAATGCAGTTCAACTCCTCTCCACCCATTACCCCCTCAAACAGACAGAGCCACATCTTGCCTCTACCATAGAATCATAGAATAGTACAAGCACAGGAGGCAGCCATTCACAGCCCATCGAGTTGGTTTCTATGACTAGAAATATGCTTAGCCCAACATTTTTTCATAAATGATTTTACAGATTGCATTTAGAATTTTTACATAGCGTCAGCAGCACAGAAACAGGCCATTCGGTCTAGCTAGTCTACGCCGGGGTTTATCCCCCACATGAACCTTTTTCATCTAACCCCAACATCATAGTCCTTTTCCCCTCATCTGCTTATCGAGCTTCCCCTTAAATTCATCTATGTTATTCACCTCAACTAATTCTTGTGGTAGCGAGTTCCACATTCTTACCATTTTTTCGGTAAAGATAACACACAGCATTTGATGCTTGCAGCCTTCATGTGCAGAAAAAAGGTCTGCCCCGTCAGCACGAGCAGTATAACAGCAGGCATTTCCATTCCAGACTCCTGCATGGTTTTGGATGCTGAGCATGGACTGAATCACCAGGTCTGTAGTCGGTAGAGTAGCTGCACTGAGAGATATTAACTCATACAAACCAAAAGGTCCCATGCCAATTCCAGTCTGTGCCAGGATAGCTTATCGCTGTAAAGGAGGAAGCTGAGGACTATGATCAATCAATCAAGATCAGCCCTGGGTGTTTTGCAGCCTGGAGATGAGGGGTAGATGAGATGAGATGAGCTAAGCATCGGCCCATGCCTCTGCTCAACACCTCTACCACAGTGCTGGCAACATGAGTAATTCAAGGGGGCAGGGCTGGGGCTGAACTTGAGCACAAGATCACAGCACAACATTTTGTGTGCTCCAACAAATTGTGCCACCCTTCCGCCTATCACATTTAGAGCAGGATTAATAGCCTTGGCCATTACTTTAATAGTTAAGTGGCCATCAAACCACTCAAGAAGTGCAAAATGGGTGTTAATACAGCTGAGTCCTGAGGAGCCAAATTTGTTCTGGTAAAGCTGAAAAAATCCTACAGTGGAGATCAAACTCTACTTTACAAACGCATCTTACATTTAAAGGGAAGCTAGATAAATACATGATGGAGTAAAGAATAGAGGGTTATGCTGATAGAGTGAGATGAAGAGGGGTGGGAGGAGGCTCGTGTAGAGCATAAACGCCAGCCTGGACCAGTTGGGCGAAAGGCCTGTTTCTGTGCTGTATATACTATGCAATTCTATGTAACTCACTCAGCAGAAACTGAAGTTAGCATTTGTATTAGTTATTATTACAATAAATGCCGATTTCTAAAAGTGGAAAACATGTCAGTAAATGGCAATCAAATTTTGACAGAACGGCGCTTTTAAAGATTTTGGGGTTCTCTTTTGTGAATTATAACATTGTCCTTTGATATAACATTGCAAGTATATTCAGTGAATGCGTTGATATGCAAGGTTTTAATTGACAACTTATTCTCTGTCAACAAAAACAACTCACTCAATTCACCAGACACATAATTGTGTAGTGTGAAGCCTGTAAAAAGTATGACTAAATATGCCTCATTCACCATAATTATAACAGATTACCAGAATGGTGTTGCATTTTAGTCATTACTGGTTATTGCATATTCGATGATGTTGTTAGTATAAGCAACAAATGATTACATACTTGCTACACTGGTGGAAGTGCATGTTTCTTCCACACACAAAGGGACCCTTTCTGGGGCTGCATGCCATTTCCACTAAAATGGAATGGTCATATTCTAGTACACAGCATATTCTGGGTAGGGACATCCACCATTCGGATCCAGAATTGCGGAACCAATCCTGTTAAGATCGGGTTGGGAAGAACTGCGTTTAGAGCAGGGAATTGATAAATGGATTGCTACAAGTTCCTCGGCATCATTTTCGCACATCTGTAACCACGAGAAGTGTAAGGTGTAAAGTGTAAATGCACAGGCGCAAACCACGGGCTACAAAGTACTTTTCTCCTGGGTTGCCAGTAGCAGGGCTCAGGAGACCATTCCGGGAGAATCTTGGACAATCCGGGAGGGTTGGCTGATATAAAAAACCTCGAAAATACTGACATAAAAAAGCTCATTCACCAGAATCTGTAATAATAAAGTTTGGGCAGTACTGATGTTCTGCATGAGATATCCCTGGCACACTTCGTAAAATACTGTATGAACTCACATTTAGAAGGCACGCTAAGTACATCCAGGGTCAGATATTGCACCATTTGGCTCCTCCAGTTTGATTTAATTTGAATTTTATATTCTCAACACATTCCCAATTTCAGGAACCTAGATTTTTCTCCCTTAAGAAAATAAATGTTGCTGGGATACAATTCCTTGGGGGTATCTGGATAACTAATCTACGTGTCCATTCTGCAACTGGGAGGCCAGACTGTGAGCTTTGGTCAGGCTATTTGATGAGGGCAGGCCCCAGAGCCAAGCCTATTCCTCACTTGGCACGCACACACCACACTTTCCAGTAAAAGATGTTGCATGACAATCAGTAGTGGGAACTCTGGCTTATTTTCCCCTTCTTACTTTACTCAGGGACAGTTGCAGCACCTCGAACACTGTTCTGGTTTAAGACCAGCTAATTTAACAGCATGGGGATCTAAAAGAAAAAAGACTTGCATTTATATAGCACCTTTCACGACCACCGGACGTCACAAAGCGCTTTACAGCCAATGAAGTACATTTGGAGTGTAGTCACTGTTGTAATGTGGGAAATGCGGCAGCCAATTTGAACACAGCAAGCTCCCACAGGCAGCAATGTGATAATGACCAGATAATCAGTTTTGTTATGTTGATTGAGGGATAAATATTGGCCAGCACACCGGAGATAACTCCCCTGCTCTTCTTCAAAATAGTGTCATGGGATCTTTTACATCCACCCGAGAGGGCAGACGGGGCCTCGGTTTAACTTCTCTTCCGAAAGTGCAGCACTCCCTCAGCACTGCACTGGAGTGTCAGCCTAGATTTGTGCGCTCAAGTCCCCGGAGTGGGACTTGAACCTACAACCTTCTGACTCAGAGGCGAGAGTGCTACCCACTGAACCACAGCTGACACAACTTGGTGTGTTAGGAGTTAGTGCTGGGGAGTAAGACTGAAATTTAAATAAAAATGTTAACCTTCCAATAAATGGATGCAAAATTAAGTAAATCCAACATTTCGTTCCTTGCAAGCCATTTAATGAATAAAAATGTATTTGCTTTATTGACTTGGATGGAACATACTGATAATTTATTTCACTATTCAATCCCCACAGCCTGCTAGCGTATGAAAGTGTTAATCACAAAAATATTAACACTTGGATTGTCTTTTGACACCGATGTGCATCAGCAGCTGCTCATTGCCAGCTGGATGTATTTCATGGACATTTCAATATCCTTGCTGCTTATTAATACCGTGCGACCTTTAAATCAAAATGTATAATGGCAAAACTGCTGCTGCTCTGGGATGTGGGCAATTATTTTTTCTACATCCAAATGGCATCTGCAATTATCAAATAATTGTCTATTATAATTCAGGCTACCTGTGGTAAATATTGATTTTTGGATATTTGAATCCAGTGCTTATTTGCACAGTGTGCAATTTCATTACAACTAAAGTCCAACTGTAATAACAGTTAGTCTTGAAAGTACCTCAACAAAGCAAAAAAAAGCTCCTGCAACAGAGACTGACAATATATGTGCATTTATACATTATTAACAATGCAGACCTTTGTCACAAATTCACATGACAGATATGGAAGATAAATTGCTTCTGCTGAAGAGAACACTCACTCGTTCAGTCGTGCGAATACTAACCATCGGAGGTTACAGTGGCCACATGGAGCACCAGGAGATATATATTTACAACTCTGTTTAATGCACAGTGACATCAATTCACTTCATTTCTCGATCAGAAGCTTGTTAGCATCATAAATGTCACAAAACGAAAGAGAATATAGTCAGTAATGAATTAAATACAGCTACTTTAATCTGGTGAATGGATCGAAGCTGAAATTCTTTAACTTTACTAATATGAGCCCTTTCTTCTGGCAGATTCCGTTTGCATGTCATCATCATAGGCGGTCCCTCAAAACAAGGATGACTTGCTTCCACGCCAAAAAGGGCCGAGTTCACAGGTGTTTCAATGAAAGACCCGAACTACATCCTGAAGAGTGGAAGATGCCTGTGCGTGGATTTTTTTTTTTTAACGTGGGGTGGCCGTTGCATACCAGCCACCAAAAGGGCTTGACAGAGCTAGGCCTTGGTCCAGTGGCAAGGGTTATCCAAGACGACTGGAGACCAGTTCTGCTGCACGGACCTAATGCACACACATATCGCAGTGTGGGCTGGCCCGTGCTGCCCTTGGGGCCCCTAGCCCCGAACTTACACGTCCTCTGGGCCCCGATCACTGCATATACTGGCACGTGTAGTTATTTTTTTACAATAGCCCCAGATAGGTTGCAAGAGTTGTTGTGGTTTGTATTATACCACGTGACCCTAGACTGACCCGCTGTTTGACAGCGCTCTGGGCCTTCATTCATCGTTCACTGGGTTGCAAGATGTCACCAGAGCTGTGATTCAGCATTGTTCACTTTTCTTCTCTCACTGTCCAGGGAAGACAAAGCAAGGGAATGCTAACATAATACAACGGTCGTGTTCAGGAAAGCTGGGAGAGCTCGCAGGAAAGAAAGCACTGTTTTTTCACTCGTCACGGACACATTAAAGAATGAGATTCTATGCCATGTAGAAAGCTACTTAAATGACTTTCATCGCATTCAACAATGGCATGGTTTGGAATTCAATACAGAGTTCGGAATTCAAGTAAACATGTTTAAAAGGCCAACTTCAAGGAAATCCTGAAAGTTTGTGCAAATCAACTGGGAGTGGGATTGGATAATCCTAGACTAGACAAAGCACTTGCATTTTATAATCACAGTTTGTGAATTTTGAACAGTCTGTATCAAATTCCCAGCCAGCACCTATTCTCTGCATCCTTTTCAGATACTGACATTTCTGGAGTTCAGATCATGCTCAGGATATACAGTTCTATGAAGAAAGTAGCACAAATGACAAAAGAATAGTTACATTGTTAATGTCGGCGCACTCTGGCTCAGGAAATGCTCTTCATTGACATCTTGCCTGCTTCCTATATTTACACAGCAGTCCCTTTCATCTGGGTGTTTAACGTATTAACTTTACCGAGTTTCCACCTCTTCTGTTCCTCCCCCATCCCTGCAGGGGTCCTCATTAAGTCTTCATTGGATATGGACTTAATGAGGACACCAGCAGAGAGGGGGAGGAACAGGGCCAAATTAGGAACGGCAGCATAGTGGTTATGTTACTAGACTGGTAATCCAGGTCTGGACTAATCACCCAAGAGACCCAAATTCAAATGCCACCACGGCAGCTAGGGAATTTAAATTCAGTTGAGTAAATAAATCTGGAATTTAAAAAAAGCTGGCATCAGTAATGGTGACCATGAAACTGCCGGATTGTCGAAAAACCCCATCTGGTAAATTAATGCCCTTTACAGAAGGAAATCTGTCATCCTTAGCCAGTCTGGCCTATATGTGACTCCAGACCCACAATGTGGTTGACTCTTAACTGCCCTCTGAAATGGCAGCTCACCACCACCTTCTCAGGGCAATTAGGGATTGACAATAAATGCCGGCCTTGCCAGCAACGCCCACGTCTGCGGAACAAATTTTCTTTAAACTACTGAAATCCCCCAGGAATGTTTACTAATTGAAATAGGGTTATCATTTACCAGATAGTCATCTGTAATGTGCTCAAAACTTTTTGCCTTCCAGCTTCCACATAAGCACCAGGCACAAGGCTAATTCGCGGGGTATCTGGATCACAGCACAAGGCTAATTCGCGGGGTATCTGGATCACAGTACAAGGCTAATTCGCGGGGTATCTGGATCACAGTACAAGGCTAATTCGCGGGGTATCTGGATCACAATACAAGGCTAATTCGCGGGGTATCTGGATCACAGTACAAAACATAGACAATCCAAATTGCTGCCCATCATCACAGTACTTTCGATACAGATTGCAGTGTCTTACCTGAAGATTATTCAGTGGCTCCATTTTCATCACTGGGCCAATGGTGTTCAGTGGTAAGGAAATGTCAATGCTCTGGTTTGGCATCAATGGAGTGTGAATTGGAAGTGGCGTTGTGGGGATCACGCCAAAGCTAGAAAAAAAACAGAAAGTACATCAGACAGGTTTGTATTTTTCTATCCTCTCGTGTCTTCCTGAGGTAGTCGCCACCCCTGGAACATATCTGCTACCCAAGCCTGGGTGGGAATCAAGTCCCTGATTCAGATACCCATCTCAGACTCACACTCGACACTGAGCTGCTCTGGAAACAGGTACCTCCATCCACCAAATTGGCAAGTATGGCTTGCTCCTATTTCTTATGTTGGTATTGGGGAGTGGTCCCTACGCAATGCTGAAAGGGGAGGGGAAGATGCGATTGGTGGTGGGATCACGCTGGAGGTGGCGGAAATGGCGGAGGATGATCCGTTGAACGTGAAGGTTGTTTCCGCCATCTCCAGCGTGATCAACGAAGCTCAACGCAAGCTCAAGGAACAGCACCTCATCTTTCGTTTAGGCACTTTACAGTCTTCTGAACTCAACATCGAGTTCAACAATTTCAGAGCGTAACCGCTGCCAATCCTTGGCTCCCTTTCTCTCTCTCTCCGCTCCGCACCCCCCCCACCCCGCCCCCCCACCTCACCTCAGAGCTTGTTTCTTTTTTTCTCATCTCTAATGGCAGCTGATCATTATTCCACCTTTCACACCCTATCTTGACTAATGTTTTTCCAACTCCTTGCATTACCATTTCAATTCAGCCCATCATCCCTTTTGTCTCTCCAGTCTCTCCTGTCTTCCACCCTATCACAGACCTTCCCTTTTGTTCTTTCTTCCCCTCCCCCTTTCAGTGCTCATTAAGAATCTGTTCTGACGAACACTCTCCAGTTCTGACGAATGATCATCAACCCGAAACGTTAACTCTGCTTCCTCTCCACATATGCTGCCTAATCTGCTGAGATTTCCAGCACTTTCTGTTTTTATATTAGATTGTCTAGTTTTCTCAGTACATTACTGAAAAGAGCACAGTGACACTCCAAGGTTTGCTTCAGGAAGTGAGGTCCGGGACTTTGCCGAGTGGGTAGACAAAATCTTACAATGGGAAGTGGAGATGCCACAGGATCATGTAAGAACTAGTAATGTATATAAATATAAAATTGAGGTCCTACAAAGGGAATTTCAGGAGCAGAGGAAAAGCCTGTAGAAAAGGACTTCCAGGGCATTCTGAGATTACTCCCGGTGCCATGTGTCAGACCTGTAGTAGGGACGGACAGATTAGACAGGTCAATGCATGCTGAACACATGGCGCAAGAAGGAAGGGATTCAAATTCTTAGCTCAATGGGACTACTTCTGGGGGAGGGGGGAGGAAAGGATGTACCATTTGTCTTCATCTAAATAGAGGAGGGATACCCATCTTGGTCAATAAGAGAATTGGGGAATACCTAAACTAGAAAAGCAGGCGAGGAGGAAGTACAGTTTGGACCATCAATTAGGCATGATTCAGGTCAATACAGCAAGGAGGACAAGGGATAATCCAAGTGGCACTTACATGACTAGTAGGAGCACAACAAATAAAATATGAGAGAGCTAATATATTACAGGAGTTAGTGAAATGACCAAGGAAGAGGTGAATTGGGGAACAAATCTGTAGTGCTGTGTGGGCTTGGAGAAGCAATAAAAGGGGATACAATGGCTCGATTTATCAGGGAAGATATATACGCCACTGAGAGGAAGGAACTGGGAATGGGTACAGAATCACTTTGGGTGAATCTGAAAGACGGAAAGAGAAAATGTTGGTGCTAAAATATATTGCAAACCACCACAAAATAAAATAAAAGGTGGATATACGGCTGATTGAGGTCAGAAAAGAGATTAGTGCCAATGCCTCAGTCATATTCCTGTCACAGACTGGGACTTAACGAGGAGAGACAACCTGCAAGAAAGTTTATTGAAATATTTAAAAATCTTTTAAACAACAGTTGAGGGAACGCACAGGAGAAGGCAGCACTGGATTTGCTCCTAGTGAGGAGAGACCAATAAGCCAAGTTTCAGTGAAGGAACTTGCGGGGACTAGAGATCATAAATTTGTTAATTTTAAGACTAAAATGAAGCCAAGAGGGATAGTAAAAACTATTAAGAATTTGGATTTTGCGAGCAGCCTTTGTGAGGGGATGAAATGCTGCACAAAAGAAGTAAAATGGGAAAAACTATTTAAAGGAAAGGATGGGGAGGGAAAATGAGAGTGCTTTAAGAAGATATTTTTGCATTAGAGGCCGGTTATCTCAGAAAAAAAAATCAAGGATAAAACCAACAGAGAAGGTGTTGTGTATCTGTAAAGCATTCACTCCCATGTTCTGCCACCAGGGAGCTCATCCCCTGAAGTCCCAAGGGATCCCAGCATCCCTTGGGAGCACTGTATATAAGCCGGCCCCTCACTCTGGAGTGTCTTATTAAAGACTGAGGTCACTGTTACTTTAACCTCCCTGTGTGCAGCCTCATCTGTGTTAGGAACACAATAAGTGGCGACGAGTATACGAATCCAACGCAAAGATGCGGCAAACTGTGGGCATCCTGGAGAAGTTCTCGGAGGGTGAGGACTGGGAAGCCTATGTCGAATGGTTAGACCAGTACTTTGTAGCCAACGAGCTGGACGGAGAAGGAAGCGCTGCAAAAAGGAGAGCGGTCCTCCTCACAGTCTGCGGGGCACTGACCTACAGCCTCATGAAGAATCTTCTGGCTCCAGTGAAACCCACAGATAAGTCGTTTGAGGAGCTGTGCACACTGGTTCTGGAGCATCTTAACCTGAGGGAGAGCGTGCTGATGGCGAGGTATCGGTTCTACATGTGCCAGCAATCTGAAGGTCAGGAAGTGGCAAGCTACGTTGCCGAGCTAAGGTGACTTTGCAGGACAATGCGAGTTTGATGGCTACCTGGAGCAAATGCTCAGAGACTTTTTTGTACTGGGCATTGGCCACGAGACCATCCTACAAAAACTTTTGACTGTAGAGTCACCGACCCTCAGTAAGGCCATTGCGATAGCACAGGCATTTATGTCCACCAGTGATAACACCAAACAAATCTCTCAGCACTCAAGTGCTAGCAATGTTCATAACTGGAACTGTGTTTGCGAGCAGAAATGTACAGGGCAGAAACCCCGAGTCTGCAACTGTCAGCAGGCCTCAGGTGACCCAGATGACTCAGATTCCCCAACAAAGGATGAATGCAAGGCAATTCACACCTTGTTGGCATTGTGGAGGCTTCCATTCAGCCTATTCATGCCGCAAGAGCTGTGGAACAATGGGGCACCTCCAATGAGCTTGCAAACGAGCTGCAAGCTCTGCAAAACCTGCTAACCACCACGTGGCAGAGGAAGATCAGTCCATGGTGGATCAAAGCAATTTCAAGCCTCAGAGAGAGGAGGCAGATGCTGAAGTACACGGGGTGCACACATTTTCGACGAAATGTCCACCTATAATGCTAAACGTAAAATTGAATGGCTTACCCGTAGCCATGGAACTGGACACTGGCGCTAGCCAATGCATCATGAGTAAAAAGATGTTTGAGAGACTGTGGTGCAACAAGGCATTCAGACCAGCCCTGAGCCCCATCCACACAAAACTGAGAACGTACACCAAAGAGCTCATCGCTGTCCTGGGCAGCGCCATGGTCAAGTTCACCTACGAGGGCACGGTGCATGAACTGTCACTCTGGATTGTCCCGGGCGATGGCCCCACACTGCTTGGAAGGAGCTGGCTGGGCAAAATCCACTGGAACTGGGATGATATCCGAGCGCTATCACATGTCGATGAGGCCTCATGTACCCAAGTTCTTAACAAATTTCCTTCCCTTTTTGAGCCAGGCATTGGAAACTTTTCCGGGGCGAAGGTGCGGATCCATTTGGTCCCAGAGGCACGACCCATTCACAAAGCGCGAGCGGTACCTCACATGATGAGGGAGAGATTTGAAATCGAGCTGGAATGGCTGCAACGTGAGGGCATCATCTCCCCAGTGGAATTCAACGTGTGGGCCAGCCCGATTGTTCCAGTACTCAAAAGTGATGGCACGGTCAGGATTTACGGCAATTATAAAGTAACTATTAATCGTTTCTCGCTACAGGACCAATACCCGCTACCTATGGCAGACGACCTATTTGCGACACTGGCAGGAGGCAAGACGTTCACCAAGCTCGACCTGACTTCGGCCTACATAAAGCAGGAGCTGGAGGAGTCTTTGAAGTGCCTCACCTGCATCAACACGCACAAGGGACTGTTCATCTACAACAGATGCCCGTTTGGAATTTAGTCGGCTGCAGCTATATTCCAGAGAAACATGGAGAGCCTACTCAAGTCGGTACCACACACGGTGGTCTTTCATGATGACATATTGGTCACGGGTCGGGACACCGCCAAGCACTTACAAAACCTAGAGGAGGTTCTCCAGCAACTGGATCGCGTAGGGCTGCGGCTGAAGAGGTTGAAATGCGTCTTCATGACAACAGAAATTGAGTTTTTGTGGAGAAAGATCACGGCGGACGGCATTCGGCCCACAGACGCCAAGACAGAGGTACACGCCCAGGCCACAGAACGTCACGGAGCTGCGGTCGTTCCTGGGACTCCTCAACTATTTTGGTAACTTCCTACCGGGGTTAAGCACCCTTTTAGAGACCCTACATGTGTTATTGCGCAAAGGTGAGAACTGGGTATGGGGAAAAAAAAACAAGTAATTGCTTTTGAGAAAGCCAGAAACATTTTATGCTCCAACAAGCTGCTTGTATTGTATAACCCGTGTAAAAGACTTGCGCTAGCATGTGACGTGTCGTCGTTTGGAGTCGGGCATGTATTACAACAAGCTAACGTTGCAGGGAAGTTGCAACCTGTCGCCTATGCTTCCAGGAGCTTGTCTAAGGCCGAGAGGGCCTACAGCATGATTGAGAAAGAGGCGTTAGCGTGTGTGTTCAGGGTAAAGAAAATGCATCAGTGCCTGTTTGGCCTCAAATTTGAGCTGGAAACCGATCACAAGCCCCTCACATCCCTGTTCGCTGAAAACAAGGGGATAAATACTAATGCCTCAGCCCACATACAAAGCAGGCACTCGCGCTGTCAGCGTATCCGCCACAGGCCAGGCACCGAGAACTGTGCGGATGCTCTCAGTCGGCTACCATTGCCCACCACGGGGGTGGAAATGGCGCAGCCTGCAAACTTGTTGATGGTGGCGCAGCCTGCAGACTTGTTGATGGTCATGGAAGCGTTTGAAAATGTTAAATCACCTGTCATGGCCCGCCAGATTAGGACTTGCACCAGCCAAGATCCTCTGCTGTCCCTAGTAAAAAAAACTGGGCCAGCATCCCCATTGAAATGCAAGAGCTAATCAAGCCGTTCCAGCAGCGAAAGGACGAGCTGTCCATTCAGGCAGCCTGCCTGTTGTGGGGTAACCGCTTAGTGCTACCAAAAAAGGGCAGGGAGACGTTCATTTCGGATCTCCACAGCACACACCCGGGCATAGTAATGATGAAAGCGATCGGCAGATCTCACGTGTGGTGGCCCGGTATCGACTTTGACTTAAGAATCCTGTGTACGGCAATGCAGCATATGTGCTCAGTTGAGCAATGTGCCCAGAGAGGCACCACTAAGTTTGTGGTCCTGGCCCTCCAGACCATGGTTGAGGATCCATGTCGACTATACGGGCCCGTTTCTCGGTAAAATGTTCCTGGTGGTGGTGGATGCTTTTTCAAAATGGATTGAATGTGAGATAATGTTGGGAAGCACCGCCACCGCCACCATTGAAAGCCTGAGGGACATGTTTGCCACCCACGGCCTGCCTGACATACTGGTCAGTGACAACGGGCCATGTTTCACCAGTGACGAATTTAAAGAATTCATGACCCGGAATGGGATCAAACATGTCACCTCGGCCCCGTTTAAACCAGCCTCCAATGGGCAGGCAGAGCGGGCAGTACAAACCATCAAACAGAGCCTTAAACGAGTCACAGAAGGCTCACTCCAAACCCACCTGTCCCGAGTACTGCTCAGCTACCGCACGAAATCCCACTCGCTCACAGGGGTGCCCTCGGCTGAGCTACTCATGAAAAGGACACTTAAAACCAGACTCTCGCTGGGTTCACCCCAACCTGCATGATCAGGTAGAGAGCAGGTGGCAACAACAAAATGTAAACGATGGTCGCGCCACTGTATCATGGGAAATTGATCTGAATGACCCTGTTTATGTGCTAAACTATGGACATGGTCCCAAGTGGATCGCGGGCACGGTGATAGCTAAAGAAGGGAATAGGGTGTTTGTAGTCAAAACTAGACAATGGACAAATTTGCAGAAAGCACCTGGACCAAACGAGACTGCAGTTCACAGACTGCCCTGAGCAACCCACAGCAGACACCACCTTTTTCGAGCCCACAACACACACCCAAAGGGTCAATGATACCACGCCGGACCAGGAAATCGAACCCATCACGCCCAACAGCCCAGCAAGGCTCACCTAGCAGCCCTGCAGGGCCAACAACACGCCAGCCCAGCGAGGGCACAGCCAACACACCAGAACAGACATTTGTACCGATGCGGTCCACCAGGGAAAGAAAGGTTCCCGACCGCCTCACCTTGTAAATAGTTTTCACTTTGACTTTGGGGGAGCGGTGGAATGATGTGTATCTGTAAAGCATGCACTCCCATGTTCCGCCACCAGGGAGCTCACCCCCTGAAGTCCCAAGGGATCCCAGCATCCCTTGGGAGCACTGTATATAAGACGGCCCCTCAGGCTGTTCCTCACTCTGGAGTGTCTTAATAAAGACTGAGGTCACTATTACTTTAACCTCCCTGTGTGCACAGCCTCATCTGTGTTCGGAACAGAATAGAAGGAAAGAGACATTAGGGAGAAAGGACATGGAAAGTTCTAAAATTTGCAGGAAAGGACCAAAATAAGGAAAACTGCAGAATCCAGCAGAGGAGAGTATAAAGGCTAATGAGATACAAAGATAGAAGGAAAGAAATTTAGCAGAAAATATTAACAAATAGATCAGTACAAAAGAAGGATGCGAGGGATGTTGTGCTATTTACCAGTGGCAGTGAGGAGGTCAGGGAAGTGGCAAAATTAATAAATTATTTTGAGACTATTTTTACTCCTGAAAGATGGGGAAGGGGTGGGGGTGGGGGGAGGTCTTAGGTCTGGTATATGGGAGCGAGGCAGTGGATGTTATCCATCTAAATTTCAGAAAGACATTGGACACTATCCCATACAACAGGCCGATTCACTGAGTGTTTGCCCGTGGGATAAAAGGTAAAGTATTAGGCTGGACCAAAAGCACAGATGAAAGGTAGACACAACAAGGGAGTCAGTAGACAGGGAGGAAGCAGTGGAAACAGTTGCCTGTGGTATTCCACAGGGATCAGTTTAGGCCTGCTAATGTTCATCATTTTTTGAAATGATTTAGAGGATAGAATATTGTCCAAAATGTCCACGGTTGCAGATGACACCAAGTTGGGAGCAGTGACTAATGATGTTAAGCAATGTGTGATAATCCAAAATGCAGGTTTGGTCAATGGGTGGAGGTGTGGCAGATGACATTTAACACAAATAAGTGTCACGTCATGAGACTAGGTAGAAGGGAGAATGTGGAGTGCACATTATATGATAACATGCTTGAGGTAACAGTGTTCACTGTTAAAAGAGAATCAAGAAAGGAAATAAAATATTGGGATGAACAGCTAAATCGAAGAAAGCAATATTGAAGTTGTAGCTGGCCTTAGTGAGGCTTCATTCACCTGGAGCACGGTGTTGAGTTTTGGTCTCCATATTACAGGAAAGATGTAGATTGTTGACAGGAGTCCAGTGAGGGCTGAGTTATGAGGAAAACTGGTCCACCATGGGACTTACCTCACTGGAGGAGGAGGAGGATGGGAGAAGTGATGGGCAATTTTCGCAGAATGGAGAATTGGATTCATCAGAGTTCTATTGCTGGGCACAGGATCCAAGGACATGGGGACACCGTTTTCAAATTAAAGGAGTCAATGGAAATAGGACATTTTGGTAACAGTTTTTTTGAGTGTGTAATGGAACTGTAGAATCGATTACCAGCATGGCGGTGCGACCGAAAACCATGGTAGATTTTAAAAAAGGACTGGGCGTATTCCTGTTAGAGCTATTAGTTCAACAATAACAATAAGGAAACTAATATCTGTGCATTGGTCCAGCCTAATACTTTTCCGGATTTGGAATGAACACCACATGGTCTTCTCTGTTGGGTAGTTTCACAGGTACTCTCCAGTTTCTTAGTTAGTAGCTATTAACGTATAGTCCTGGATTGTATAGTCTTGACAAGTTATTTGACTGCTACGCTGGATAGCAACCCTGGCCAATTTTGCCTTTCCCTAAAGCAGGCCCATCAAAGCTAATGGTAGCTCTCCTGCCAATGCCTAAACCAGGTCCATTAAAGCTATTTCTAGCTATCCTACCGATGCTACGCAGGCACAAGCCATGGATTAAAACTGGGATGTTCCTGGTCGGCAGACCTCAGCTACTCATTACCTAAACCACTGAGGGGTACTGCTTTCTATTATTCTGTCCAAACAGTCCCCTTTGTGTGATAATTTCCACAAAATAAAATAACAGCAAATGCGAACAAGGATTGCTGTTGAAACAGGCTGGGTCTAAAGCTTCTTTCAGATGATTACAACATATTGTTCAATCATATTTATTTTGGTTACGGAAAACTCTCAATCAAAAGGGCTAAGTTAAGCACAAACATAGTAAAAACAAGGTTGATCTAATCATACATTAGAGGTACAACATGCTTGCTCTTGTGTCATAATTATTAATGTAACAATAATTTAGTTGAGTCTTCAAGTTACTACTGCTGCCATATAAGGAATAATCTACATCAACGTTTACTTGAGGAAAAACGATGTTGCAGCCAGGCATGACTATTCTGGCAGAGGCTAACTTGAATATCTAAACTCAAATGGCTACAGCTGACATTTAAGATCTCCCCAAGGGAAAATACCTCTGCCTGCAATCATGCATTGCAGAGGTTTTAGCCATCTTGACAGATCATCGCTACTATAGAGCGGTACAGTTTAATGCTCTAAAGTGAAACCTAGCACAAAAAAACACTCCGTTGTGATGACTAAGAGGCTTTAGTTTGAAGTGTTCAGGGCTCAGTTGGTAAACACAGTGCCAGTGTGCAACCAAAACATCAAGAGAAAAAGGGCCCAGGTCTGCTCCTGGGTCGGGTCTGGGCTGAGCTAGCTGCTCTCAGCTATGGTGGAAGCAGAAGATCTACAATTTATTTACTAACCTGGGGGTAGAAAGGGAGAAAAAAATCCAGCTTTGGTACCTCTTCCTGATTACAATGGTCACCACATGATTGAATACAAGGTACCAGAGCCCACTTCATATAATGGCCACCAAAGCACTTTCCCAGGGTGTGAAATAATTCAAAATCCTCAGTTATACCTTCACATTGCTTGGCTGGCCAATATATATTCCTTACTAAAACAGATTATATAATCATTACCACGTTGCTGTTTGTGGGAGCTTGCTGTGCGCAAATTGGCTGCCACTTTTCCAACATTACATCGACTACACTGCAAAAGTATTTCACTGGCTGTAAAGCACTTTGGGGCATCCTAAGGTTGCGAAAGGTGCTATATAAATCTAAGTCTTTCCTTTCTTTAAATTCATGTCAGGCAGGTTTAAAAAGTGACCAGTGGATGTGATAAGCACTTTTGTAAACCAATTTTCATACTGCACTGGATTCACACGCCATGTGGTATCAACCTGAACAGACCACAAGATTAACCCCTTCAAGCAGTCTCACTCCGCTGCACTCCAGAATTAAATTAGCCCCAGATTTACGCTGCCCCTTTGACTTTAGTGAGCAGCAAAAATTGCTGTGCACCAATGCTAAACTGACAGTTTAAATGCACCCAAGGATATTTCAGGCAGGCTACAGACAGTTAGAAGTGCTCAGCTGACATCAGTGACAGGCTTAGACACGTGTCTGCACCGACATCCTTTTAAATCATGAGTGCGGATTGTGAACCATCAGTCACGTCTTATTGCGGAGTACTTGGCTGGCACCAATTTAGGAGCGAAACAGCCTTCGGTTTAGTGGTAAGCATCCCTGCTTCTGAGTCAGAAGGTGCAGGGTTTGAACTCGGCTCCAGACAGCTGCTGTGAGGGGAGACCCGAGTTCTGGCTCCACATTCTGTGTTGATATCAGCAGGATACTCACATCCGTGGGTGTGGGTTTCCCCCCTCATTGTATGTGTTGTGGGAGTCCACAAGACACTACCCTTGTAAAGACTATAACAACAACCTTTATTTATATAGCGCCTTTAACGTAGTAAGACGTCCCAAGGTGCTTCACAGCAGTGTTATAAGACAAAGCAGATAAAGTTGACACCAAGCCATGTAAGAACTTACTGCAGATGACCAAAAGCTTGGTTAAAGAGGGAGGTTTTAAGGAGCGTCTTAAAGGAGGAAAGAGAGGTAGAGGGGGGGGAGAGATTTAGGGAGGGAGTCCCAGAGCTTAGGGCCCAAGCAGCTGAAGGCACAGCCAACACTGGTTGAGCAGTTATAAGAGGGCAGAATTTGAGGAGCGCAGACAGCTCGTGGGACTGTGAGGTTGAAAGAGATTAAAAAGACTAAACATCCTGTTGGTTGGTATGAAGATGGTTACAGCCAGGGGAGGCGTGTTTATGTTGCAGCCTGTCAGACTGTCAGCCTGCCTGCGAGTCAGCCTACTTCATACTATTCTCCAAGGGAGGAGTGTGAAGATACAAAAACAACAAAGAAACAAGTTGGGAAATGGTTGCCTTGCAAAAAACTCTCGTTGCTAAAAATACACCAGCAATTTTGATGTTGAGAAGCAATAACAGGATTTCAACATGAATTCAGGTCGTGAATATTCCATAAATAATGACTACTTTTGTGCGCACTTAGCAGACAGTTTCTTGAGCATCTTTTAAAATATAGTCTACATATCTGAAATCTATAAATATCCGAGATGTGCACAAAACGTTACTTCAATTTAAAATGCGGACAGTTGTGCAGGAAAGAGCTCTCGCCTTGGAATAAAATTAACTCAAGTGTCAAACAGTGTTTTATTTTATAAATGGCCTTTGACAAGAGGTAGTCAGATGAATCACAGCAAGAGAAACGAGACAACATACGTCCACAGATATTAGCAAATTCACATTCCATGAAGTCTTGCAAAACACGATGGACAAGGCACTGTCAAATGTCAACCAGTCAAACTGTTTTACTTGTTTCTCCTCTGTGCCCAGAGATTGAGCATTTATAAATCAGTCATCACAGTCTAAGCATGAAACCACATAAGCTGAACTAAGATAGTTAATCAAATGAGAAAATATTGGATTCTGATACAACTCCCATTTAATTTGTCTGATTGTGTTTCATGGTGGGATCATGCTCGGGGTGGTGGAAAATGGCGGAGGATGATCCACTGAATGTGAAGGTTGTTGAGATGGAAGGTGAGGACAAGGGGAATCCTGTCGTTGTTCTAGGAGGGAGGGGAAGGGGTAAGGGCAGAAGTGTGGGAAATGGAACAGAAACGGCCAAGGGCCCAGTCAACAACGGCGGAGGGGAATCCTCAGTTCATGAAAAAGGAAGACATGTCAGAAGGACTGGTGTGGAAGGTGGCGTCGTCAGAACAGGTGCGATGGAGACGGAGAAACTGGAAGAATGGAAGAGAGTCCTTACAGGAAGCAGGGAGGGAGGAAGTGTAGTCCAGATAGCTGTGGGAGTCAGTGGGCTTATAGTAGATATTGCTTGACAGCCCAGAAATGGAGACAGAGAAGATGAGGAAGGGAAGGGAAGAGTCAGAGATGGGCCATGTGAAAGCAGGGGAAGGGTGGAAATTGGATGCAAAGTGATTGAAATTTTCCCGTTCAAGGCGAGAGCAGGGAACAGCACCGATACAGTCATCAATATACCGGAAAAAGAGGTGAGGGCGGAACCGGAGTAGGACTGAAACAAAGAATGTTCCACCTATCCAACGAAAAGGCAGGCATAGCTCGGACCCATGGGGTTGCTATAGCAACACTTTATTTGGAGGAAATGAGTGGAGTTAAAGGAGAAGTTGTTCAATGTGAGAACAAGTTCAGCCAGGCAGAGGAGGGTGGTGGTGGATGGGGACTGGTTGGGCCTCTGCTCGAGGAAGAAGCGGAGCGCCCTCAGGCCCTCCTGGTGGGGGATGGAAGTGTAGAGAGATTGGACGTCCATGGTAAAAAGGAGACGGTTAGGGCCAGGAAACTGGAAACTGTTGAATGGCAGAGGGCAAAATGTTATTGGGAAGAGATTGGACAAGGGGAGAAAAAAAAAAGTCGAGATAAGAAGAAATAAGTTCTGTGGGGCAAGAACAGGCTGAAATGATGGGTCTACCAGGACAACCGTGTCTGTGGATGTTGGGAAGGAGGTAGAAGCGGGCAGTGCAGGTTTGGAGGACTATGAGGTTGGATGCCGTGGAGGGAAGATCTCCAGAGGAGGTGAGGTCAGTGAAAGTCTTGGAAACGATGACTTGATGTTCAGCAGTTAGAAACATAGAAACAGAAAATAGGTGCAGGAGTAGGCCATTCGGCCCTTCGAGCCTGCACTGCCATTCAATGAGTTCATGGCTGAACATGCAACTTCAGTACCCCATTCCTGCTTTCTCGCCATACCCCTTGATTCCCCTAGTAGTAAGGACTACATCTAACTCTTAGTTCAGCTTATGTGGTTTCATGCTTAGACTGTGATGACTGATTTATAAATGCTCAAAATCTGGGCAGAGAGGAGAAACAAGTAAAACAGTTGGGTCATGGTCCAGGGGGAGGGTAGAAGGAGGTGTCAGAAAGTTGGTGATCAGCCTCCATAAGGTAGAGGTCGGTTCCCCAAACAAAGCCACCCTTGTCAGCAGGTTTGATGACAAGGTTGGGGGTTGGATCTGAGAGAATGGAGCACTGCAAACTCAGAGGGAGGTAAGTTAGAGTGAGTGAGGGGAGCAGAGAAATTCAGACGGCCGATGTTACTTCGGCAGTCCCCAATGAAAAGATCGAGAGAGTGCAATGTGTCAGAGGGAGGGGTCCAGGTTCTATATAGTTTGCACTTCTTTCTTGCATCTTAAAATCTATCTTGATAAATTATATACCCTGTAGGGATTTGAGCCTTTGATTGATGGCATTTTTCCACATATCATTACCTACTTTTCCTCGCTTGACTGTATAAGGGAAATGACATGCAAGACATGCCCATAAAATTTGCATCATGGCATTATGCTGTCCAACCACACATCTGAACTCTTGCTCCAGCTCTCCAAGGAGCTCCAGGGCCTGTGGATGGTACTAGTTTAACTTTGACCTGAAGCCAAGCTCTAATGGTTTCATCATAAAATTCCTAACTAAACTAAAAGAAAACAGTAAGCCCAAAGGGGATGGTGGGAACGATCTTGCTGTGTGAAAGATGGCCATCATTCCAAGACTGATGACCCTTGGAGGCAAACTATCTTTCATTTGGACATCCTTCATACACTGTCAAAATCGGACACATTTAGGAGATCCTAACTGAAGAACTCTAATCTCTGCCACCAAGACACGTCCGCTACAAACACATCAACATTAATGTTTATGGAGTTTCAGTGCTGCAGAATGGAACATTTTCCACCTAGTGCCAACATCAAACAATGCCAGGGTAGGTATAGCACATCAAATGCAAACTAAAGCCCCCCTCTACTTTGCTCTGGTGTTTTAACCCCAATCTCAGAAGAACACCCCCTACTGCACCAGTCCGATTTCTATTTCTCACACCAGCTATCCGGCAGTCTTTCATAGTGGAGGGATGTGATCAGGGCCCAGGGGAGGCGTGAGTTCGGGGCCAGGGGCAGCACGGGCCAGCCCACACTGCGATATGTGTGCAGCAGAGCTGGTCTCCATTCGTCTTGGATAACCCTTGCCACTGGACCAAGACCCAGCTCTGTCAAGCCCGTGTGGTGGCTGGTGTGCAACAGCCACCCCACGTTAAAAAAATCCAGACACAGACATCTTCCACCCTTCAATATGTAGTTCAGGTCCTTCATTGAAACACCTGTGAACTCATCCTTTTTTGGCGTGGAAGCAAGTCATCCTCGCTTCGAGGGACTGCCTATGATGATGATAGAACGATGGCATTACATTTCCCCTATGTGCTAGAATCATGCTTACCACCATGTTGCAAAGAAGCTGCCCATCACCTCCCATCAACCCATAGTAGATTCGAACCCAAGTTAAGTGCTCAGATTCACCGTGACACTTGTCTCTTCCTCCTGAAAGAATATCATGCTAACTGTCCCAGTCAGACACCTTGTCATTGGATTTTTAAATACCCCCAGCAGCCCACTAGAATCTTTATCCCCTTTTATTCCTGAAAGCAACGGTTCAAAGGCCCCGGTCACAGGCTGCAGACAGGACGAGGAGGGATAGTTTTACCTTTGTTAGTCACAGAGGATGTCATTTGTGACTTTGATGAGAGCTGTTTCGGTACTGTGACAGGGGCGGAAACCATACTGAAGGGACTCAAATATGGAGTTGCGGGAAAGATGGGCACGGATTTGGGAGGCGACAACACGTTTAAAGACTTTGGAGAGGAAAGGGAGGTTGGAGATGGAGTGGTAAGCTAACAAGCACAGTGGGGTCAAGGGTTGTTTTTTTTTTTGAGGAGAGGGGGGAATGACAGCAGATCTGAAGGAGAGGGGGACAGTACCTGAGGGGAGAGAACCGTTAACGATGTCAGCTGACATGTGAGCCAGAAAAGGAAGGGACTGTCTACTGACATTCCCTGTCGAAGGTAACACATGAAGAATGGCCTCTTCAACACATATGCTAACGCTTCCTAAGCTAGCAGTGTTGATACCAAAGATCTTAACTCTGGCTGCGATCAGCTAACTCAGAGCAGAATTAGGGTTGTCCTGGTCTGCCCAGCTGAGCAGCATGGAGAGAATGTATTACATTGTCACACCATTACATGAAGCAAGAAGCCATTAGTTTGAAAATTACATTTCCAGCAGCAAAGCAGATTATTAATGTGACATTTTCCATTTAACTTTAGCTCTTCATTAGATAATAAAGGAATGAATCATACCTGAGCTTCTGAAGTATGTACCAGTTAAAATGGTAACATGGGGGGAGGGGGGTAATGAGAGGGGTGGGGTCTGCCACGGTTCCTACTCTTGATTGCTACCTACTGGTCTCTGTTGTAAAGTGTGTGGGAACAGTGGGTAAGGGCTGGATTGGTGATAGCCAACATGGATGAATAGCTGGCTAATAGTCGTTCTCCAGGCTCACACATGAAGAATGGTACCGCGAGCAATATACCGGAGTACGGCCAACGCCTGCAGGACCATACCACAGACAGGCGAAGACAACAGAATAAGAGAGAAGACAAGGAAATAAAAATAGATTTTCTTTTTGAACAATTGATTCAATATTATTTTTTGTTTGCTTATAGTTCACTAATGTTGGTTCTTACCTATTCTTATTGAACTGAATGGCAAAATCAGTCATGTGCTGCAAGGCCTTGTTTGTGAAGTTCATGTCCATGTAGATGTGACCCTGCCTTCGAGAAAAGGTGCCAGCAATTTCCAAGCCTTTGGCCTTGACCGCAGGTAACCATACCTTGGAAAAAGAAAAGGAAGGTTAGGTCCCACACAAAGACAATGAGGGTGCCATCAACTGGTTCATCAAGCATGATATGAGTGTGCTCCAATCCACACCAAGCATGACATTAATGTGCTCACCTGTCCTCATCATAATACAGTGTCAGCTGTGACTCAGTGGGTAGCACTCTCGCCTCTGAGTCAGAAGGTTGCAGGTTCAAGTCCCCCTCCAGGGAATGGAGCACAATAAAAAAAAAAATCTAGGCTGACACTCCAGTGCAATGCTGAGGGAGCGCTGCACTGTCGGAGGTGCCATCTTTCGGATGAGATGTTAAATCGAGGCCCCGTCTGCTCTCTCAAATGGACAGAAAAGATCCCATGGCACTATTTTGAAGAAGAGCAGGGGAGTTATCCCTGGTGTCCTGGCCAATATTTATCCCTCAATTAACACAAACAAAAACAGATTATCTGGTAATTATCACATCGCTGATTGTGGGACAACAGTGACTACACTCCAAAAAGTACTTCATTGGCTGTAAAGCGCTTTGAGACGTCCGATGGTCGTGAACGGCGCTATGTAAATCCAAGTTTTTTTTTCTTTTTTAAATGAGATCAATAGAATTAATTTTGCAATCTGGAGTACAGGTTTGGTTTAAATTTCTATTTAAAATGTTGGATTCCACTTTCTCCACTTTAGAACTACTTAGCCTCAACAGACTCTCACCCGGATGGCAAGCTGAACAGTCCACATACAGCTTAAAAAACTGTATTCCAGCTTTGTGGGGAGATATATATTATCAATCACGTTCCCTCTTCATATCCAGTTACTCGATCCAGTGCTGCCAACTATCTTAATGGCATGGTTGTGTGGGCCTTCCAACTCCTGATGAATTATGGGTTGTTCTAGGTTATGGATTTCTGCCCATGGGTAGTGGGTTGAGACTGAATCAAACTTATGATTCTCAACAGCTATCTCGATGCAGGTAACTTTTATCCATTCCTTATAAAAAAAAAAGTGTTGCATTTATATAACGTCTTTCACAACCTCACGTCCCAAAGTGCTTTACAGCCAATTAAGTACTTTTGAAGTGAAGTTACTTTTGTAATGTAGGAAACGTGGGAGCTAATTTCTGCACAGCAAGCTCCCACAAACAGCAATACGATCGTAGTGATGTTGGTTGAGGGATAAATATTGATCAGGACACTGGGGACAACTCCCCTGCTCTTCTTCAAATAGTGCAATGGGATCTGTTACATCCACATGAGTGGGGAAACTTGGTTTAACATCTCATCAAAAAAGCGGCACCCTCCGACAATACAGCAGTCCCTCAGAACTTGAACCCACAACCTTATGACTCAGAGACGACAATGCTATCACTGAGCCACAGACAACATCATGGAAGGTTATGGGAAGGATTTCCACCCAACTTCAAAAAGTAACAGGATAATATTCTAACCAAATGATACCTCACATCCAAAGTTTCCCAAGGATGGATTATCATTAAGCGGCATGAGTGTTAGATGCACAGATGTTCGGCTTTCCCTAGATAAGGATACCATTGACTAGCTGTAAAGACCACTGAGCAGATGAGGCAATAAGGACTGAGCGTTGGCTACCAATGGGACACACGTTTGGGTTGCAGCATTATGATGAAATGTACTGCACTATAACGCTGATCACAACTGAAAGAAGCCAAAATAGGATATGAACTCTCATAGGACCAGTAAAGACCATTGTGGTTCTTCTGGTCAATCATAGTGCCTAGGAAATATATCCCACAATAGCGCTCATACACCTCTTTTTCTCCAGATATGTATCCAACTCTCTCCTGAATTTGCTGATACAATCAGCTCACTGCATCCCTGGGTCAGTCCATTCCATGCATTCACTACCCTCTGCGTAAAGTAGTTAAATCTAAACTGACTTTTCGCCCCTTTCATTGCGTTTGCTCAACAACTTTGTGGGCTTGGTTAAAATGAAGAAAAAGTCAAATTTAAACTGTTGAATTTTGCTTAAACTAATCTTCAGTCCCATATAAAGTGGTTTAAAGAGACCATATCTTGTGCATTATCCAGCTAGTGCCAACAGGATTATTTTTTTTGAACAATACTGGTTACTAACAGGTATGCTGTATAGCGAGCAATGATCCCCTATCCAGTTACCCTTGGAAAGATGGATCATCATAACACCATGGTGGGTGCCTTTGAGCACGGAATCGTGCTTTATGACTATTTGATACAGTGAACATTCCATCTTGGATTCTAAAATCTCTGGAGCACAGCTCTCACACGGACTCTAAAATTCACAAGATTTCATGCTCTTAGAATCTTTTTAGTACAAAATGGTGTACATTGGTTATTTCTGAGTAACTATGTTTTAAATAAATAATAAATCACAGTTTGAAGTGATTTGAAAGGAGACAGAATCTGTTTAATGTTACACTGAGGGAAGAGCGAGAGCAGCTCAATCATTTATTCAAACCCTAATGTTATTTTACCGGTCAAATCTTCTGACACCATAGAATCAGTGATTTGAGTCCATCGTGCCAGTGCCAGCTCTTTGAAAGAGCTGTCCAATTAGTCGCACTCCCCTGCTCTTTCCCCATGGCCCTGCAAATCTTTCCTTTTCAAATATACATCCAATTTCCTTTTTAACTTCTACCACCCACCAGTACTGTTAAAAGTAAGTCCTTCCATGCAACTGCACACCATGTGGCAGGAATACATTTATACTACTAGCAGATCTAGAGGATTGCAAATGTTACAACCTTGTTACAAAAAAGGAGGGGGGGATAAAGCGGCAACTACAGGCCAATCAGTCTGACGTCAGTGGTGGGGATATGCCTTAGGGGCAATAATTCAAGACAAAATTCTTTGTTACTTGAAAAAATTAGTTAATAAATGGCAGCCAGCACAGATTTATCAAAGGCAAATTGTGTTTGACCAACTTGATTGAGTTCTTTCATGAAGTAATGGAGAGTGATTAGATGTAGCGCGGTTGATGTGTATACGGACTCTCAAATGGCTTTTGATAAAGTTCCACATAATAGACTTGAGAGCAAAATTGAAACCCACGGGATACCAAATTGGCTAAGGGGCAGAAAGCAGAGAGTAGTGGTGAATGGTTATTTTTCAGACTGGAGAGGAGGAGACAGTGATGTTCCCCAGGGGTCGATGTTGGAACTACTGCTCTTTCTGATATATATTGATGATTTGGACCTGGGTATACAGGGCCTAATTTCAAAGTCTGCAGATGAGACAAAACTCAAATGTAGTAAACAGGGCGGAGGAAAATAATAGACTTCAGGGGGACATAGACAGACTGGTGAAGTGGGCAGACACGTGGCAGATGAAATTTAATGCAGAGGAGTGGAAAGTGATGCATTTTGGTAGGAAGAATGAGGAGAGACAATATAAACTGAATTGTACAATTTTAAAGGGGGTGCAGGAACAGAGACACCAAGGAGTTGTATGTACACAAATCTTTGAAGGTGGCAGGACAAGTTGTCATCATCATCATCATCAGTCCCTCGGAATCGAGGAAGACTTGCTTGCACTCTTAGCATGAGTTCTTAGGCGACTGTACAGTCCAATATGAGAACCACAGTCTCTGTCGCAGGTGGGACAGACAGTCGTTGAGGGAAAGGATGGGCAGGGAGCCTGGCTTGACACTTGTTCGTTCCGCTGCCTGCGCTTTATTTCTGCATGCTCTCGGCGACGATACTCGAGCTCAGCGCCCTCCCGAATGCACATCTCCACTTAGGTCGGTCTTTGGCCAGGGACTCCCAGGTGTCAGTGGGGATGTCGCACTTTATCAGGGAGGCTTTGAGGGTGTCCATGTAACGTTTCCTCTGCCCGCCTTTGGCTCATTTGCCATGGATGAGTTCCAAGTAGAGCGCTTGCTTTGGGACTCTCGTGTCTGGCATGCGAACTATGTGGCCTGCCCAGCGGAGCTGATTAAGTGTGGTCAGTGCTTCAATGCTGGGGTTGTTGGCCTGGTCGAGGACGCTAATGTTTGTGCATCTGTCCTCCCAGGGGATTTGCAGGATCTTGCAGAGACATCGCTGGTGGTATTTCGCCAGCGACTTATGGTGTCTACTGTACATGGTCCACGTCTCTGAGCCGTACAGGAGGGCGGGTATTACTATGGCCCTGTAGACCATGAGCTTGGTGAATGTTTTGAGGGCCTGGTCTTCAAACACTCTTTTCCTCAGGCGGCCGAAGGCAGTGTTGGATCTCTTAGTCAATGCCTGCTCTTGTTGATAGGAGGCTCCCGAGATAAGGGAAGTTATCCATGTCTTCCAGGGCCGCGCCGTGGATCTTGATGTCTGGGGGGCAGTGCTGTGTGGCGAGGACAGGCTGGTGGAGGACCTTTGTCTTGCTGATGTTTAGCGTAAGGCCCATGCTTTTATACGGTAAATAGTGAGACGGCTGTTAAAAAGCATACAGGACCCTTAGCTTTATAAACAGCGACGTGAAGTACAAAAGTAAGGAAGTTATGCTAAACCTTTATAAATCACAGGTTCGGCCCCAGCTGGTGTATTGTGTTCAATTCTGGGCACCACACTTTAAGGAGGATGTGAAAGCTGCAGAGGATTTAGCAGAATGGTACCAGAAATGCAGGACTTCAGTTACATGGGGGACTAGAGAAGCTGGGGATGTTCTTAGAGAAGAGAAGGTTATGGCGAGATTGAATCAAGAAGGGTTTTGATAGAGAAAATAAGGAGAAGCGATTTCCAGTGGTAGAAGGGTGAGTAAACCAAGGACACAGATTTAGGATAATGAGTAAAAGAACCAGAGCTAACATGAGTAGGATTTCTTTTTTACAAGGTTATAGAAACATAGAAAATAGGTGGAGTAGGCCATTCGGCCCTTCTAGCCTGCACCGCCATTCAATGAGTTCATGGCTGAACATGCAACTTCAGTACCCCATTCCTGCTTTCTCGCCATACCCCGTGATCCCCCTAGTAGCAAGGACTACATCTAACTACTTTTTGAATATATTTAGTGAATTAGCCTCAACAACTTTCTGTGGTAGAGAATTCCACAGGTTCACCACTCTCTGGGTGAAGAAGTTTCTCCTCAACTCGGTCCTAAATGGCTTACCCCTTATCCTTAGACTGTGACCTCTGGTTCTGGACTTCCCCAACATTGGGAACATTCTTCCTGCATCTAACCTGTCTAAACCCGTCAGAATTTTAAACATTTCTATGAGATCCCCTCTCATTCTTCTGAACTCCAGTGAATACAAGCCCAGTTGATCCAGTCTTCCTTGATATGTCAGTCCTGCCACCCTGGGAATCAGTCTGGTGAACTTTTGCTGCACTCCCTCAATAGCAAGAATGTCCTTCCTCAAGTTAGGAGACCAAAACTGTGCACAATACTCCAGGTGTGGCCTCACCAAGGTCCTGTACATCTGTAGTAACACCTCCCTGCCCCTGTACTCAAATGCCCTCGCTATGAAGGCCAACATGCCATTTGCTTTCTTAACCGCCTGCTGTACCTGCATGCCAACCTTCAATGACTGATGTACCATGACACCCAGTTCTCATTGCACCTCCCCTTTTCCTAATCTGTCACCATTCAGATAATATTCTGTGTCTCTGTTTTTACCACCAAAGTGGATAACCTCACATTTATCCACATTATACTTCATCTGCCATGCATTTGCCCACTCACCTAACCAAGTCACTCTGCAGCCTCAGCAGCTCACACTGCCACCCAACTTAGTGTCATCCACAAATTTGGAGATACTACATTTAATCGGCTCGTCTAAATCATTAATGTACAATGTAAACAGCTGGGGCCCCAGCACAGAACCTTGCAGTACCCCACTAGTCACCGCCTGCCATTCTGAAAAGTACCCATTTACTCCTACTCTTTGCTTCCTGTCTGACAACCAGTTCTCAAGCCACGTCAGCACACTACCCCCAATCCCATGTGCTTTAACTTTACACATTAATCTCTTGTGTGGGACATTGTCGAAAGCCTTCTGAAAGTCCAAATACACCACATCAACTGGTTCTCCCTTGTTCACTCTACTGGAAACATCCTCAAAAAATTCCAGAAGATTTGTCAAGCATGATTTCCCTTTCACAAATCCATGCTGACTTGGACCTATCATGTCACCTCTTTCCAAATGTGCTGCTATGACATCCTTAATAATTGATTCCATCATTTTACCCACTACCGATGTCAGGCTGACCGATCTATAATTCCCTGTTTTCTCTCTCCCTCCTTTTTTAAAAAGTGGGGTTACATTAGCTATCCTCCACTCCATAGGAACTGATCCAGAGTCTATGGAATGTTGGAAAATGACTGTCAATGCATCCACTATTTCCAAGGCCACCTCAAGTACTCTGGGATGCAGTCCATTCAGGCCCTGGGGATTTATCGGCCTTCAATCCCATCAATTTCCCGACTAATAAGGATTTCCCTCAGTTCCTCCTTCTTACCAGACCCTCTGACCCCTTTTATATCCGGAAGGTTGTTTGTGTCCTCCTTAGTGTATACCGAACCAAAGTACTTGTTTAATTGGTCTGCCATTTCTTTGTTCCCCGTTATGACTTCCCCTGATTCTGACTGCAGGGGACCTACGTTTGTCTTTACTAACCTTTTTCTCTTTACATATCAATAGAAGCTTTTGCAGTCCGTCTTAATGTTCCCTGCAAGCTTCCTCGCGTACTCTATTTTCCCTGCCCCAATCAAACCATTTGTCCTCCTCTGCTGAGTTCTAAATTACTCACAGTCCCCGGGTTCGCTGCTATTTCTGGCCAATTTGTATGCCACTTACTTGGCTTTAATACTATCCCTGATTTCCCTTGTTGTGGTGATCTGGTGCGCACTGCCTGAAAGGTTGGTGGAAGCAAATTCAATAGTAACTTTCAAAAGTGAATTCAATAAATACTTGAAGGGGGAAATGTGCAGGGTTATGGGAAAAGGGCATGGAAATGGGACTAATTGGATCACTCTTCAAAGAGCCAGTACAGGTGCGATGGGCTGAACAGCCACCTCCCATGCCGTATCATTCTATGATTGTACCACCTGTAGCAAAGTTGAAGAGCACACCGATAAGGTTAGGGGTGATAAACATGTATTATTCTGCTGCCAAAATGGAGCTGTGTTTAGCCTGCTGTGTTGCCGAAAGGCTAGGAGGTCTAATTACTGTCACTTCCTCAGGTCAATTAGAGGCTACTTTACTCTTTAGCAGATCTGGAGGTCAATTATAAGTCAGAATGAAACCAGTCGAAAATTATTGCCTTTCTTCCGCTTTTTAGAAAAAAACATATGATGTGATGAAGAAAAATGCAAAACCACTTCAAAACTTTTTTTTTTAATATATAGCTGGCAGATCTTGTGATGCACAGTACATAAGTGAATACTAAATTTTTATAAGGACAAGAGTATAATACCAAGTAATGCTAAAAGTATTGGCCTGGAAATTGCGGTCGGAGGCCCACTTACGTCTCCGAACCGCAAAAAAACTCCGTACTTACCTGCTGTCTCTGGAGCTTCGGACTCTTGCGTTCCTGAGCCTGCTACTGCATAAAGGCCCACGGATCCCAGGAGTACAGGCGGTTCACAAGCATCCCTGGAATCACGCAGACCAGGCCAACCAATGACAAAGGGGATCCCTATTATGCTTATGGGAATGCCATTACGTATGGAAACCCCATTAGCATAATATAAATCGCCTATTAAATAAAATTTCATGACACTGAAATAAAAAGAATCATTTAAAATAAAAAGTAAAATTTTTGAAAAATAAATTCTAACTTTTTTTTTAAAAAATGGGACAAAAATAACCTAGCCTAATTTTAAATGTAAGTGATTGTTTAAATTATTTTAGAACATTTATTAATATTTATTTTAACCCTTAGGCTGGTAAAAGAAGGCCTTATGCCTGCTTTTGAAAGTGAATCTGCAGCAGGTGTGCACGATCTGTCAAAGAAAAAATTGACAGATCGCAAGTTCTGGGTTTTTGAGCATGAGGAAACGTGGAACCTGCGGGGCACTTACGTTGGCGTATACTGTGCGTACATTGGCGTGGGCCCCGTATAATGTATGCCATTATTCGGCTATTAAAATTGTACTGTGTGTAACTTGCTGTGGCCCTTTAAGGCCAAAAGGTCGAATCGCTGTGCCTTGCTCAGGTCAGGGACAGGCAGGTCTTAAGCAGGTCAACAAGAGGTCAGATTCATTTACTTTAATTTAAAAAAATATGACCCCTAATATTAATTAGAAGCCTTTGTTATGTCAATTAGAGGCAGATAGGTATTGGGAGACACAGGTCAATTAGAGGTCAAACAGACTTAAAAAAAACATATATAATGTGACATCTTAAGTGTGCCAGACACAGAAGTACACCAACTGCAACACTTTTAGAGAAACATAAGAACATAAGAAATAGGAGCAGGAGGAGGCCATCTGGCCCCTCGAGTCTGCTCCGCCATTCAATAAGATCATGGCTGATCTGATCTTGGCCTCAACTCCACTTCCCTGCCTGCTCCTCATAACCCTAGACTCCCTTATCGTTCAAAAAAATTGATAGATCGCTTACGTAGGGCCAATTATCCAATGGGGGTCTGATGATGGAAAAAAGGGGTTTTACTGAGAAATAATACACTGCCACAGTGGTATAATACCATGTAAATGGTGCACTATACTAGCAAGCCTGCATTTAACAGCACAGCCCACCTTATGTAATTTTCCAGACAACAGGAGCTATTGCATGAATCGAGACTAATGTCATTTAAGAGAAAATAATTCACTCAGAATGGTTTCCAGATAAGTCAGGAAGCTAATTATCTCCTAAAATGTGAGGATCCTTATCAGCCTTTATCTGATACAACCCATAATATGTTGGATATAGTGCCACTTTTCTATTGTACCATTAAGATCGGTGATTGTCACTTACAGCTTTTGGTGCCACGTAGCCTCCAGCTGCCATTCCAATTCCAGTTGAGAGCTCAAACAGATCATTCAGGCCACTGCTCGACACTGCAGGGGTTGGCGATGGGCCAAATGTAGCTGGCACTGATGAAGGTATAAAGCTTTGACCAACCTACAGCAAGAATATATTATGGTACAAGAACATTTAGCATGGGAGCATTTTTGCACAAAGCAAGCAAAGTTGCACACCAATCCTCAATTACTCCAACTGGTCCAATGCAATCGAGTCAGAAATGAGTTGGCTGGATTCGTAGAGTTTTAAATAGACATTTTATTTGCTCACGTTTGCATTTATGGTGGTATTTCATGCTATTAGGCTCCATTGTATTTTTAGCCAATTCATTTGGAAAAGTTCATCAGGAAGATCCTTATTATATATGAATAGTGACTTTATTCAGCAGTGATGACAGCAAAGTCTCCTGCAGCCTTTGATGAATGTGGTTTTACTGATATTTTTAAGTGGTATTAGGATTATGTACCAGGATTGAGGATGTAATATATATTAACGCATGAGCATAGTTATATTTTAAAATTGGCACTCAGTTGACATCCATAAAAGGCTAGCGGTTTGTTCCTGTTCTTTACGATTTGATATCAATCTCGGCAGTAAATATAGAAATTAGGTGCAAGAGCAGACCATTAGGCCTTTTGAGCCTGCACTGCCATTCAATAAGATCATGGCTGATCATTCAACCTCAGTACCCCTTTCCTGCTTTCTCTCCATACCCCTTTGGCCATAAGAGCCATATCTAACACCCTTTTGAATATATCTAACGAACTGGCCTCAACAACTTTCTGCGGTAGAGAATTCCACAGGTTAACCACTCTGAGTGAAGAAGTTTCTCCTCATCTCAGTCCTAAATGGCTTATCCCTTTATTCTTAGACTGTGACCCCTGGTTCTGGAACTCCCCAGCAACGGGAACATTCTTCCTGCCTCTAACCTGTCCAATCCCGTCAGAATTTTATATGTTTCTATGAGATCCCCTCTCATTCTTCTAAACTCCAGTGGATACAAGCCCAGTTGGATCCAGTATCTCCTCATGTCAGTCCTGCCATCCCGGGAATCAATCTGGTGAACCTTCGCTACACTCCCTCAATAGCAAGAATGTCCTTCCTCAGATTAGGACACCAAAACTGAACACAATATTCAAGGTGTGGCCTCACCAAGGCTCTGTACAACTGCAGTAAGACTTCCCTGCTCCTATACTCAAATCCTCTAGCTATGAAGGCCAACATGCCATTTTCTGCCTTCACCGCCTGCTGTACCTGCATGCCAAACTTCAATGACTGATGTACCATGACACCCAGATCTCGTTGCACCTCCCCTTTTCCTAATCTGTCACTATTCAGATAATATTCTGTCTTCCTGTTTTTGCCATCAAAGTGGATAACCTCACATTTATCCACATTATACTGCATCTGCCATGCATTTGCACACTCACCTAACCTGTCCAAGTCACTCTGCAGCCTCTTAGTATCCTCCTCACAGCTCACACCGCCACCCAGCTTAGTGCCATCTGCAAACTTGGAGATATTACATTCAATTCCTTCATCTAAATCATCGATGTATATTGTAAATAGCTGGGGTCCCAGTACTGAACCCTGCGGCACCCCACTGGTCACTGCCTGCTGTTTGAAAAGGACCCGTTTATTCCGACTCTCTGCTTCCTGTCTGCCAACCAGTTCTCTATCCACATCAATACCATGTGCTTTAATTTTGCACACTAATCTCTTGTGCGGGACCTTGTCAAAAGCCTTTTGAAAGTCCAAATACACCACATCCACTGGTTCTCCCTTGTCCACTCTACTAGTTTCCCTTTCATAAATCCATGCTGACTTGGACAGATCCTGTCACTGCTTTCCAAATGCGCTGCTATTACATCTTTAATAATTGATTCCACCATTTTCCCCACCGCTGATGTCAGGCTTCCCTGTTTTCTCTCTCCCTCCTTTTTTAGCTACCCTCCAATCCATAGGAACTGATCCAGAGTCAATAAAATGTTGGAAAATGATCACCAATGCATCCACTATTTCTAGGGCCACTTCCTTAAGTACTCTGGGATGCAGCCTATCAGGCCCTGGGGATTTATCGGCCTTCAATCCCATCAATTTCCCGAACACAATTTCCTGACTAATGAGGATTTCCTTCAGTTCCTCCTTTTCGCTAGACCCTTGAACCCCTAGTATTTCCGGAAGGTTATTTGTGTCTTCCTTAGTGAAGACAGATCCAAAGTATTTGTTCAATTGGTCTGCCATTTCTTTGTTCCCCATTATAAATTCACCTGATTCTGACTGCAAAGGACCTAAGTTGGTCTGCACTAATCTTTTTCTCTTCAGATATCTATAGAAGCTTTTGCAGTCAGTTTTTATGTTCCCTGCAAGCTTCCGCTCATACTTTATTTTCATCCTCCTAATTAGACCCTTTGTCCTCCTCTGCTGAATTCTAAATTTCTCCCAGTCCTCAGGTTTGCTGCTTTTTCTGGCCAATTTATATGCCTCTTCCTTGGATTTAACACTATCCCTAATTTCCCTTGTTAGCCACGGTTGAGCCACCTGCCCCTTTTTATTTTTACTCCAGACAGGGATGTACAATTGTTGAAGTTCATCCATGTGATCCTTAAATGTCTGCCATTGCCTATCCACTGTCAACCCATTAAGTATCATTTGCCAGTCTATCCTAGCCTATTCACGTCTCATACCATCGAATCTCATACCATCGAAGTTACCTTTCCTTAAGTTCAGGACCCTAGTCTCTGAATTAACTGTGTCACTCTCCATCTTAATAAAGAATTCTACCATATTATGGGGACCTCGCACAACAAGATTGCTAATTAGTCCTTTCTCATTATACATCACCCAGTCTAGGATGGCCAGCTCTCTCGCTGGTTCCTCGACATATTGGTCTAGAAAGCCATCCCTAATACACTCCAGGAAATCCTCTTCCACCGCATTGCTACCAGTTTGATTTGCCCAATCTATATGTAGATTCAAGTCGCCCATGATAACTGCTGTACCTTTATTGCACGCATCCCTAATTTCTTGTTTGATGCCATCCCCAACCTCACTACTACTGTTTGGTGGTCTGTACACAACTCCCACTAGCGTTTTCTGCCGTTTGGTATTCCGCAGCTCTATCCATGTAGATTCCACATCATCCAAGCTAATGTCCTTTCTTACTATTGCGTTAATTTCCTCTTTAACCAGCAACGCTACCCCACCTCCTTTTCCTTTCTATCCTTCCTGAATGTTGAATACCTCTGGATGTTGAGTTCCCAGCCTTGGTCACCCTGGAGCCATGTCTCCGTAATCCCAATTATATCATAATCGTTAATAGCTGCCTGCGCAGTTAATATTCCTCGCATTGAGGCAGAGAGCCTTTAGGCTTGTCTTTTTAACACTCTTTGTCCCTTTAGAATTTTGCTGTAACTTGGCCCTTTTTGATTTTTGCCTTGGGTTTCTCTGCCCTCCACTTTTATTATTCTCCTTTCTATCTTTTGCTTCTGCCCCCATTTTAGTTCCCTGTGTCTCTCTGCATAGGTTCTCATCCCCCTGCAATATTAGTTTAACCCCTCCCCAACAACACTAGCAAATACTTCCCCCCCCCCCCACAGGACATTGGTTCCAGTCCTGCCCAGGTGCAGACCGTACACTGCAATTACTCACTCCCAACTACTGCTAATTCCACATATAGGGGAAACTAGGTAAACACGTGAGGGAAAAGGGAATAGATTGTGCTGATAGGCTTATATGAAGATGCGTGGGAGGAGGCTTGTATGGAGCATAAACACTGGCATGGACCAGTTGGGCTGAATGGCCCGTTTCTAGCTGTACATTCTATGTAATATGAATATAAATGAATATTTAAAGCAATTTATTCCTTTCCCCTTGTTTGGGTCTTGCCATGCCATGCCCCATCCCAGGCCAAGGGGGTGAACAGGTTGTTAGCAAGTCGACACTAATTTGAAACCAACTGCAGAGAAAGAGGACCTGAAGAGATTCCCACTGCTGATTATTATCCTCGTCGCCCCTGATGAAAAGTGCATGTATGCATTCGGCCCAACTGGTCCATGCCAGTGTTTATGCTCCATACAAGCCTCTTCCCACGCATCTTCATATAAGCCTATCAGCACAATCTATTCCCTTTTCCCTCATGTGTTTACCTAGTTTCCCCTATATGTGGAATAGGTGACACAGGATTAGTCTCCACTGTGATAACATTATGGTGAATAGCCCGTCGACACTCACGGACTAGGCTCACACATGAAGACTGGACACTTGGGTGAACTACCTGCGTGAATGGGGTGGAGATGCTCATGGAATCATACTGCAGCAAAAGTCAGCATCTTCAAGAGGGAAAATTATAAAAATCAAAACAAGCCCGCACAAACTTTAACTGTGATACACCTGCGACTTTAGGAGAGAAACTCACCGCTGGACTCCCACCGGTAGGTCCTCCAAGATCTCCTCCAAGCTGAAAGATTATAGAAGACAAGAATCAGTGTCAATGGAAGCAGTGCATATAAACAGCAAGAGGTGAAGGAAGGAATGCATTCATGAGCTAATTAATAAAATGACAGCTTCTACATCCTGACCAATTTCAATTCACCTCAAACCAATCTTGCACAGCGAAAACTGAAAATCTATTTCAGATTGAAATGAGTTTCAACTCATTTACTTTCAACAGTTTCTGGCAGGTTGCGGGGAGAATTATAGGCCAAATACAATTTAGGTTTATGTCCATATAGTCAAGCCAAGCATTCAGTCAGCAAGATTAATGAAGGAAATAATCAGAAGGGGGAAAGAGACCTTGGAGCAGTCCTTGGATTCCACCTGTACACACTTCCAGCAAGCCAAACAGGAACTGACCAGAGCATTGAGACACTTACAATCATTCAGGGGGGGGGGGGGGGGGGAAAAGACAAAACAAGAAGATTTTTAAAAAGCGAAAGTTAGGAAAGGTCTAATTTTAATTCATTGAATTCAGATCAATGCACCGACTGTGTGTGCTCACTTCTTGACTGTTCACACACATACAGCAGTGGACTAGAAGCTTTTGTTGCAATTAATTATTCCACAAGTCTCTCATCAAGCCATTGAAAATTGCAAACAGCACGACTATACCAAGATTTCAGAATGTGACATACTTCAGATATGAAAATAATCCCAAATTCAATCTCCAAGAAAGTGAGCCGATGAAATTGAATATTCATGTGGAATCCCCGAACATTTACAATCCCCAGGGTGCTCAGCACAACAGGAACAGGTTGCATTGTTTGGTCAGGCACAAATGCACCCAAATCTTAGGTCAACCATGATCAGTCATTTTAGAACTGCATTAGAAGAGTTCTGAGTAGCTCCCATGAATGCTCAATGGACACAGCATGTCGAGATGCTGAGCTTTACAGGACAGATTTCTCATTCTGCTCGTCATCTCCAGCCTGCATTATTCCAATGCTCTCCTGACTGCCTTCCCATTTACCACCCACCAAGTGTTAGCTCGTCCAAAACTCGACTGCTCTTATCCCAATTTGTGTAAAGTCCCTTTAACCCACTGGCTCTCGGTCTCATCCTTGTTTAGAAATCCCTCCATGGCCTCGCCCCTGCCTACCTCTAACCTCTTCCAGTCCTACATCTCTCCGAAAACTCCGCATTCCACCAATTCTGGTCTCTCGTGCAGCCACAATTTCCTTCGTCCCACCTACTGCGCCGTGCATTCAACTGCCTAAGCCTGAAGCTCTGGAACTCCCTCCTAAAACCTCTCCGCCTCTCGCTTCTCTTTTAAGGCAGTGAGACAAATCAGGGCCTCCTCCAGCCCTTCCTCATCTAACTCCATCAGCATATCCTTCTATACCTTTCTGCTTTGTGTTTATCTAGCTTCCCCTTAAATGCATCTATGGTGTCTCACTCCACTTTGCTTTACAGTCTGGTCAGCCCCTCATGTTGCATACATATGGCAACTATGATGTTGGCTGAAGCAAGGTGAAACCACCCAGGTTATGGTGTAAATGTAAATGCATCTCAACAGGGATGTTTGCAGTGACATACTCAGATACAATGAGCTCACAATTCTTCTTAATGAGGGGATTAAAAACAGGAAATTGCTTTTTTTCTATGTAAGCAACAGCCGAATAAAATCTCAAATATGATATGCATTACCCTGATTTTGTTAGCACATTACAGAGAAAAATAGACCTTGTTGAAAAATAATTTTGAGCTCAGTGTCACTCACTAATGACCGGCTACGTCTAATCTACATTACTCTGCCATGTCTAAAATGCCGAAAAATGAATTTCTTTGACGGATGTTCCAGAACTCTGGAAGAGATGGAAGCCATTAGGCAGAGAGCAGTGATGTACATAAATGACACAAGGTCACATCTGATCAAAGGTGATTAAAACTGGTTAAGTTCACTTGGTTTCAATCACTTCATAGGATGAATATTAAAAAGCCATCCATCAGAAGCAAACAGGAAGACAAAATTGATCACATCACAATTAACCCCTGTTCTGACAGGGTAATGGCATCAGATTTACACAGTAACTTGGGTAAAAACCAGATATGGGGCTCATTTCACAAGTGAACTTGTCCCACACATCACTGCTGCCCAAGTCAGGCACTATTAAACTAAAACAGCAGCAGTTTCGTGATACTCGACTCATGTGCAGTTGGCATTATAAGCCACATAAACCTCTATAACCAAGTTGATAACAGAAAACTGCAGAATCTAGTAGCTGGGAGTGTAGCAATAAAAGCATTAGGGGCATTCAACAACACAACAACTTGCATTTATATAGCACCATTAAAGTAGCAAAACAATCCAAGGTACTTCAAGGAGCATTATCAAACAAAAGACAGAGTTACATAAGGAGATATTAGGACAGGTGACCAAAACACTGGTCAAAGAGGTAGTTTAAGAAGCGAGTTAAAGGAGGAGCGAGATGTAGAGAGGCGGAGAGATTTAGGGAGAAATTTCCAGAGCCACGGGCCTAGGCACCCAATGGTGGAACAATGAAAATCAAGCATGCACAAGTAGACAGAATTGGAGGAGCATAGAGATCTCAGAGGACTGTAGGGCTGGAACAGGTTACAGAGATAGAAAGGAGTGAGGCCATGGATGGAGTTGAAAACAAGGATGAGATGTTTTTTTAAATCGAGCATTGTTGGACCGGTAGCCAATGTAGCTCAGCCAGTGATGAGTGAACGGGACTTAGTACGAGTTATGATATGGGCAATCTTAGTGACAAAGAAGTCAACAATCTCCTCGCACTTGTTGTTGGAGGCGGGGGGTGGGGGGGTGCAGGGGAGAGAGTTTAAGATGATGGTATGTAGTGGAGAAGAAAAGCGAGGCGAGAGGGATGAAATAAGGTAAGATGTTCAAAAAAGAAAGTGTCAGACAAGTAGGGAGACAGAGCAGGGCGTGACTTGGTGGCAAGGGCCACTCCGCCACCACAGTGGTCTGGGCGGAGCGGTGGAAGGTATAGCCAGGAGGGGAGGCTTTATTAAGGGGAAGATGTCATCAACCAAGTTTCCGTCAAGGCCAAGATTTCATTGCAATCATCCACAATAAGCTCACAGATGGCAAGAGCCTTGTTCACAAGTGAAAGAATATTCTAGAGGGAAATGCAGAGAGGGGCAGTGATAGCTGATCTGTTAACAGAGTTCACAGGGTCAGCGTTGGGAAGGGTGAATGGGACGGGAAGGAGGTTGGCAAGATTAACCCCCAGCGGTCATGCTGGGTGGGAAGGTCGATGAAAGGGAAATCATGCTTGACAAATCTTCTAGAATTTTTTTGAGGATGTAACTAGTAGAGTGGACAAAGGAGAACCAGTGGATGTGGTGTATTTAGGCTTTTGACAAGATCCCACACAAGATTGGTGTGCACAATTAAAGCACATGGTATTGGGGGCAATGTACTGACGTGGAGAGAGAACTGGTTGGCAGACAGGAAGCAGAGAGTTGGGATAAACAGGTCCTTTTCAGAATGGCAGGCAGTGACTAGTGGGGTGCCGCAGGGCTCAGTGCTGGAACCCCAGCTATTTACAATATACATCCATGATTTAGATGAAGGAAGTGAGTGTAGTATCTCCAAGTTTGCAGATGACACTAAGCTGGGTGGTGGTGTGAGCTGTGAGGAGGATGCTAAGAGGCTGCAGGGTGACTTGGAAAGGTTAGGTGAGTGGGCAAATACATGGCAGATGCAGTATAATGTGGATAATTGTGAGGTTATCCACTTTGGTGGCAAAAACACAAAGGCAGAATATTATCTGAATGGTGCCAGATTAGGAAAAGGGGAGGTGCAACGAGACCTGGGTGTCATGGTACATCAGTCATTGAAAGTTGTCATGCAGGTACAGCAAGCGGTGAAGGCGGCAAATAGCATGTTGGCCTTCATAGCTAGGGAATTTGAGTATAGGAGCAGGGAGGTCTTACTGCAGTTGTACAGGGCCTTGGTGAGGCCTCACCTGGAATATTGTGTTCAGTTTTGGTCTCCCAATCTGAGGAAGGATGTTCTTGCCATTGAGGAAGTGCAGCGAAGGTTCACCAGACTGATTCCCAGGATGGCAGGACTGACATATGAGGAGAGACTGGAGTTTAGAAGGATGAGGGGATCTCATAGGAACATATAAAATTCTGACAGGACTGTACAGGTTAGATGCAGGAAGAATGTTCCCGATGTTGGGGAAGTCCAGAACCAGGGGACACAGTCTAAGGGGTAAGCCATTTAGGACTGAGATGAGGAGAAATTTCTTCACTCAGAGTTGTTAACCTGTGGAATTCCCTACCGCAGAGAGTTGTTGATGCCAGTTCGTTGGATATATTCAAGAGGGAGTTAGATATGGCCCTTACGGCTAAAGGGATCAAGGGTATGGAGAGAAGGCAGGAAAGGGGTACTGAGGTTGAATGATCAGCCATGATCTTATTGAATGGTGGCGCAGGCTCGAAGGGCTTAATGGCCTACTCCTGCACCTATTTTCTATGTGTCTATGAGAGAGTAGGATGGGGCAGTTGGGGTTGCTGCGATTAATGAGGGAGCATTGGGTCCTTTGGAAGATGCCAAGCAAGGCACGGAGGGAAGCTGTAGGCTTATCCAAGAGGGAGTCTAACCTGAGACCCCGGCAGGTGAGTAGGAAGGTCGAGGAGTGGTAACGGGTTAGAGTTGGGAGTTGGGGGGCAGAGTACCAGAGAGGAGAAATGAAAGGATGCATGAAGACAGGAGAGGGGGGCCTGGAAGGGACAAAAGAGAAAAGAAGAAAACGATGGAAGTAGAAGTGATGGGCGCGGATCAGGGGCGGCAGTCAAAACCTGCACGCAAATGGACACATGGAAACTCAAGTTACATTGGTATGGTTACACAGCAAAATTAGGATAGCTTTGTCCTGGTAATAAATAGGGAATAGAGAGACAACAATAGGAGGGAGTCCAAAGTTAAAGTCAGAGGTCCCATGGTGGGATAACACTGACGTAGATAGGGTGGCGTCAGCTTGTACCATTGACAAACTGATGTCCCGAGATCGGAGACAGGTGCAGAGGGCAAGCGAGTCCAGAAGCTATTTGAAGGGTAGAATATCGGGGGTGCACTGCTGGAGGTATTTATGCAGCAATGAAGAGCCAGGAGGTGTGCAGAATCAATCATGAGGCAGAAGGACAGTGGCGAAGTTAGAGGTCACTATACGATCTAGGCGGAGAAATGAACTTCGGCCAAGGAGAGTGAATTTCTGGCCAGGGCCCACACAGTACCAAAACGAGTAGTACCGTCATAAGCTCAGCAGGTAACAGCAGCGGGAGGGTGGGCTGTAAGCAAGACAAAGTTACCTTAAAACTTAAGCAACTAAATAGCAGATCACAGTCCCAGCAGCTGAGTCTTATAGTGTCGTCTAGTGGAGCAGCATAGTCTTGTTCTTCAGAATGTAACTGGATGCTATAATGGGGGAGCCAGGATATTACAGGGCTGAGCTTCGACAGGCTAAGTGGTCTTTTCTTGTACTTTACTTTTCTAACTATGCATCACTCTGCAGCCAGAATACCCAGCAATTGCCTAAATCGGTTTTCAAGATGCTTCAATTCAATATGGACACGGATGCACATGTCTTGTATAATTAAAATATACACAGGGCATTGATTTATAAGGACGATATCAGTGATATGGACATTATACAGTATTCACGGCAGTAGTATGGGAGATGTGCCCCTCAAATTCGTCAAAAAAATGACTAGCTTCGACTTACGCTGCATTTGGTGATTATATTTATAGCGCAAACTGCCTTTTACTGGTGTTTATGAAGGAACAACCCTCACAGCTTTGAAGAGTAATGCCCCTTTTTGATGTTGCATGCAAAGTCGGAGGTCAAGTGCGAGCGCGCAGTACACAGCACTTACTATATTAGTGTTCAGGAGAGCTTCATACTGATGTCCAGATGACAGAGATCCTACATTGATAAATATGCTGCGCTATATCTGTTTAAACTACAGCCAGGCAAGCATGTCTCAGATTAGAACTAAGTTAAAAACGTTTCAGTAAATTTCAGTCACATGGATTAAAATAATTGTTTTCCGTTAATTGATCAGTTTGCACGCCATGCTTTCAGTGGATGTGAGGCAGCCCATTCTTCCAACAGCTCTCCCCCTGAATTCAGTCAGGCTCTCTTTGGCGTGCTACCTTTCAGTGGACAACCACTTGCTCCATCTCTCTGCAACTACACTTTTGCACTAAAATTAAATTACAACAGGCAACAATTTTCCACATCACCATGTGGCTTACATGACAGAGCTAGGAAACATAGTAAGAGCTAGTAGAAAATGATAAAACAGCGGTGGGGAACATGGAAATGTGCCGATATAACAGCAGCTCTAATTTCTCAATCCCACTGGCACAGTGAAGAGCAGGGTTGCATCAGCTGACCTGTAGCTAAACATTATTTCTGGTTTTAAGCACTTGAATGCAACACAAAGTTCAATATAATCAACAATCAAATGTAGATTAGCCTTCCCTTTAAAATAATAGCATCCCCTATAGCACCTGTGCAGTATCTCTCATCCATAGGGGAGGGCGAATGAAAGAAAGAGAGCAAGAGAGAGGGAGGGAGAGGAAAGAAACAGAAATAGAGAAAAGGAAAGGAGGGGGAAAGGGGAAGTGATCGGAGAGGAAAGCAATACATGCACAAATTTATCAGCTATGGCTGCATGCAAAGCCAGGTGCCAGAGGTGAAAGGTTGATTTAACCTATTGTATCAGCTACAGTTAGAACTCCTTAAATTGTGCTGCAAACAAGTATTTAAGTGCAAAAGGAGAGAGAGACTTCTCAAGAGCCCACTGCCAGTAACTTCTCGTCTCTCTTTAATTTCTCTGGAATTACAGTGCTCGAAGACTGATCGACAGCTGCAGGGAACTTTTCCCTGACTATTGAGAGAAATTTACATACAAGGAGTATTATGCAAATACTTATGTTAATTGATTCGAACAATCTAGAATGTGGAACACTAAATGGTAAGAATTATTACTTTGCTGGGCCATGGCTAGATTACCCCACGAACAAGTGGTCAGATAAGTAAATTCCAGGGCACAATGCTTCCCTTTAATCTCTCAAGGGCGAAATATTCCCGATAACACTCAAAATATCCACACAGCATCGAATAGTGAATGTTGAATTAAGACCATATGGACCATGCAGCGTTGTGTGTCATCGGTGTCTATGAATAGAGTCTAAAACCATTCTTTGTTTGGTCAATGAAATATTCCATTTGGTTCAATATGCAGACTGTGCCGAGTTGGCTAATCTCACCCAAATCTGCAGCAGTGGTGGTGGTGCTGCAACTGGTTTCAATGTCTTTTGGGCTTGGGACGGAAAAACAAACCCGTATTCTCAATCTTGATCATTATTAGTGATCTGTGATTGTGAACGTTGAATGGGCACATGAGGGGAGCTATGAGGCTGCAGAGTGACTTGGATAGGTTAGGTGAGTGGGCAAATGCATGGCAGATGAAGTAAAATGTGGATAAATGTGAGGCTGTCCACTTTGGTTGTAAAAACAGAGACAGACTATTATCTGAATGATGACAGATTAGGAAAAGGGGAGGTGCAACAAGACCTGGGTGTCATGGTACATCAGTCATTGAAGGTTGGCATGCAGGTACAGCAGGCGGTTAAGAAGGCAAATGGCATGTTGGCCTTCATAGCGAGGGGATTTGAATACAGGGGCAGGGAGGTGTTGCTACAGTTGTACAGGGCCTTGGTGAGGCCACACCTGGAGTATTGTGTACAGTTTTGGTCTCCTAACTTGAGGAAAGACATTCTTGCTATTGAGGGAGTGCAGTGAAGGTTCACCAGACTGATTCCCGGGATGGCAGGACTGACATCAAGAAAGACTGGATCAACTGGGCTTGTATTCACTGGAGTTCAGAAGAATGAGAGGGGATCTCATAGAAACGTTTAAAATTCTGATGGGTTTAGACAGGTTAGATGCAGGAACATTGTTCCCAATGCTGGGGAAGTCCAGAACCAGAGGTCACAGTCTAAGGATAAGGGGTAAGCCATTTAGGACCGAGATGAGGAGAAACTTCTTCACCCAGAGTGGTAAACCTGTGGAATTCTCTACCACAGAAAGTTGTTGAGGCCAATTCACTAAATATATTCAAAAGGAGTTAGATGGAGTCCTTACTACTAGGGGGATCAAGGGGTATGACGAGAAAGCAGTAATGGGGTACTGAAGTTGCATGTTCAGCCATGAACTCATTGATTGGCAGTGCAAGCTCGAAGGGCCGAGTCGCCTACTCCTGCATCTATTTTCTATGTTTCTATGTAAAGGGTTAAATTAGGACAGGTTTCATAGACGAGGCTTGTATTCCCATCGAGTGTAGAAGATTAAGGGGTGATGTAATGGATGAGTTAAGATGATTAAAGGGGTTGACAGGGAGAAACTATTTCCTCCGGTGGGCTGTTCAGGGGTGATGTTAGGAGGTACCACTACACATAAAAGGACAGTGGGAATCTGTAACTCCCCCCCCTCCCCCCTCAATTGACCTCAATTGGGATCAATTGAAAATGTTGAAACTGTGATGGATAGATTGTTGTTAGGCAAGGATATTAATTGTATTCAGGCTGTGGGTATTAATTGGGGACTCGTGTTCATATATATGGGAGCAGGCTCAGGAAAGGAGAGGATGCTTATATTGGGCGGCACAGTACGTAATGAATGTATCTGTAAATAAAGGCTTGTACGCAACTTCTAGTATTCTATCCTTCATCTTGCTATCCGACTTTTACAAAGGGTATTAAGGGTTATGGAACCAAGGTGGGTAAATGGAGTTAAGATTCAGATCAGCCGTGATCTAATTGAATGGCGGAATAGGCTGGAGGGGCTAAATGGCCCATTCTTGTTCCTGTGTTCCTAAGATTGGCCTGGGCTGAGGCTCCACCAAACAGCGCCCTGATAACGCACAGTAAGGCTCACACACTTGGATGAGGGGGCCAGCAAAATCATACTGCAGCATGAGTCAATGAGAAAATGGAAAAAGGCAAATTAGAGAAACAAATCTGAAAGGACTCAAATGTGGCTAAAGAGACTGACTCATACAGCTTTGCTGAAGTAATGAATGATGACAAAGGTGGAAAAGCACTGATGTAACAGTCTGAAGTGCATTACCCGTTCTGCATCTCCCATCTCAATTCATAGAAGGAATATGTTAGTTATGAGCAAGGAAGGAACAGAGGAAAGGAGAAAAAAAAGCAATGTTAGAGCCATAAGACAAAGAAAAAGACAATGCATTGTTTTACCAAATCAGTAAAAAGTAGGAAGTGAAACATTAAAGCTACAATACTCAAATAATCCAAGCAACCACGGGTAATAGAGACAGCTGTGCCAAAATAAACAGGTTTATAGGACTTGAGCCATGCACTAACTCCTTATTGTCACGTACATTTTCTAATTGTTTTTAATCCATCAAATATCGCAGTTCTGACCCATTGAACTGTTGAATTATACAGGACATAATTTCCATCCGTCTTATTATGATGCACACATACTGCTGGACTATTCGAACTGACTTTCTTCCTCCGCGAGTCATAGATAGGTTTGGATAAAGACGACCTGTTTGAACTCATCCTCCCAGAATCCCATCATCTTCAATTAGTCCAGTGGCCTGGCCTCAAACATATGGTCATTCTAGCTGCTATCACTCTGTTAAAAGAAATACTTTGCAAATTTGTTCTAGGCTTGCTCTTCACAGCCCAGAATCTGTTTCATCTTGTCCCTCTCCCTTCGTGCATCTGATCAAGGTGCCTCCATAAGGTTGCTCTGAGGCATGAGGCCCAATTCAGAATAAGGGGTCGCCCATTTAAAACGGAAATGAGGAGGAATTTCTTCTTTCAGAGGGTCGTGAATCTTTGGGATTCTCTACCCCAGGGGAGCGGGCAGGGAAATGGAGTTGAGGCCACAATCAGATCAATCACAATCTTATTGAATGGGAGAACATGCTTGAGGGGCCAAATGGCCTACTCCTGCTCCTATTTATGTTCTTATGTTAACTCTTGTCAAGGCTGAAAATTCCCACTTTATCAATTGATTTCTCGTAGCCAAGGAATGGATAGAACCATGGACTACAATCTCCAAAAGCTCTGGGAAGAGTTATAGTAAATCCTGCAACTCCATGTAACAAAAATAGAATGTTGTTCACCATACACCAATGTGCCTAATGATAAATAAAGCGAGTTCTGGAAACCAATCCCTGGAATGCGAGTAAAAATCCCAGAACCCCATGGAATAACAACGGATATGGATTTATTTCATTAAGCCAGTAGCTCGACTCATTGCTCAGCTGCTTAATACCTGGGATTAACTTTCCTCCACATGATCTCTGGAGCCTTAATATGCCAGAGATCACATAAGCTGTGTAGCTGACTGAAGTGCTAAACAATTTCGGAACAACTTCTGGGGACTTGAATTCAACTAAATTGCCAAAACATGTGTTTATTGTCACTGCCCACGTGCAGACACGGTGAATGGTAAGTCAACCAATACCCCTAGGTCTCTTTCAGCTTTCCACGTTGGCAAGTTCTATCCCACTCGAGGAGTATAAATCGAGTACATACTCCAGCATCTAAAATTATTGTGACTTTCAATGAGCAATACATCACTACTATTAGCATGAAATATAATTTCCTGTGGTCAGCTCAAGTTCAAACCCCGACAATCAGCCACATCAAAGGTCACCGTGCACATCAGGAACACAACACCCGACCCTTACCAACCAAAAATCTTGTCGATCTTGGCCTTGGAAGTTTCAATTGACCCCTGTCCCATCCATTAGCCTTTTGGTGGAGCGTTTTCAAGATTTCTACTACCCGGTGCGTGAAAAAGTGCTTCCAGATGTCACGCGGGCGACATGGTCTAGTTCTAATTGTGATTGTACCCCTTGTTGTGGATACTCCCACTAGAGGAAATAGCTTCTTTTTTTATCTACCTTATTGAATTCCTTTATTTTAAGCACCTCGATTAGATCACTCCTCAGCATTCTAATTTCAAAGGAAGTTTGCAACCGGCCCTCATAATTTAACCCTTTAAGCCCCGGTATCATTCTGGTGAATCTGCGCTGCACCTCTCCGAGGTCGCTATTTCCTTCCTGGGATTTGGTTCCCAAACTGAACGCAGTGCTCCAGAAGGGGTCTAAACAAGGCTCTGCTCAACTGAAGCAACACTTGCCCACATTTGTATTCCAGCTCCCCTGATATTTAGGACAGTTCAGTGAGCACAGGGGGGCTTCAAGCTACAATCAAACACAGACAAGTAAACAAGTGCTCCTTCGGGAGCAATCTGTGATTCGGGCGACAATTGCGCACCAAATTGCGCTAGTTTTCAGACGTGTTTTTTCCCCTCAAGTTTCCTCTCAAACTTATTTGCATATCGCTGAACTCAAATTCTTCCATGAACCAGTGCAAATGGTCAGCGTTTTAGAACGTCACTTAAAAAAAAATTGTACAGGTTGAACCTCTTTTATCCGGGACTCCTTTATCCGGCACCACCCCTTGCCACCAGCTGGCACATGCGCAGAACGCAGCCAGTTAAAATTCTTCCTTCCCCGCTCAGAAAATACATTAAAAAAAAAATTCGTACAGGATACTCACCAATATAATCTTTCTCCTTGATGTCAGAGTTATCGGCTAACTCCTCCTCCTTGCCCTGCTGGAACTCCTGCAGCCACAGTCCTCGGGCTGGCCGCTCCTCCTCACAGTGCTCCCTCCGGGGGGTCGGGCCACACTGGGCCGACTCTTCTGGACCCACTCGGGTCGGGCCGGGCCAAGCCGAGCCAACTCTTCCGGACCCGCTGACCACCTCCCCCCACTGACCTCGGGCCACCTCCCCCCTCCCCTGACCTCGGACCACCTACCCCCTCCCCTGACCTCCCTCCACCTCCTGACCTCAGGCCCCTCCCCCCGAGGCCAATGACCACCTCTCATTCGGTAAAATCCCTCATTCGGCACAGGCCAGGTACCGAGGGTGCCGGATAAGGGAGGTTCAACCTGTATTAAAAATGTTCCTTTCTTTATTTAAGATTGGTAACTTGGTGCAGTTTTATTAACGCAGCTGAAAATGGGTTTATTAAAAAAAAGCATTTTTACTCAGCGTCTAGTCCAGTGACTAACCCGACTTTAAATAACTAAACATGACTAAAAAAAATTATACAGAACCATTTGCAAGTTACTGGTGTACAGTAGTCAGTTTTTAGTAAATTAAATCTATTTTTAAAAAGCTTTTAAAATGTGTCCATTAGTATCCATGTGCCTTAAAAAGCATAATTTATGAGCCTCCTCGAAGGCCCACATTCGAGTACAGTTAGCGCAAACTCCCAATGGTGATTGTTTCGATTGGAGGCATGATCAGTTTTGTGCATGGGGCCAACTTCTAGCACAATTTTTTTTTTAAACTAACGTAAAAGATCACGGAAACGTGATTTGATCTGGATGTAATTTGTGCTTGAAATTCCTTGATCTTTTGCGCTGGTTTGGCTGATTTCAGTCGAATTGCACTGAAAAAAATCAGCGCAACCTCGCGGAAACGCCAGGCCATAAACTTTTAAATGAGACACTATTCCCTTATACAAGATTTAAACAAAAGGCTGACCAACAGCTGTTGAATCTTTGTCCTGAAACTGTGTGGGAAGATCATTCCTACTGTTGCTAATCAATGTCAGTGGACAGCAGTTCACATGGAGTTGTACATGGAAGCAAAACAAAGAATACTGCTCATTATGTCAGAAAGTGCACACTATACGCACAAGTGTGCCAAAGTGGAACAGGAGCTTGGAAGCTCTAACATAAACGACTGTTCCATTGGTTTTAGTGACATATCGAGTCAGAGATTGGTATCATATCTAGGGTTTACGTCTTGCATTCGGTATGCAAGATCAAGAATCGCCTGCTCAGTCTAGGTGTTATTTAAGAATAAGTGGGACAGTATAATGAGCTCCATAAAGCTACAGGATGTGGGTTAACAACTACAATCACCCACCCAGTGTGTCCTCAATATTAGCGATGCCATTCATAAAACTGAGCACTGGCCAGGTGAGCAGGAAAGCCAGCTGGAGTTGCTCCATTACATATCTCAGTGTCTTGGTTAAGCTTTTAGGGCAGGTATGGTGCACAACCCAGGGAAACAAACAGACTAAAGGGAGAAAAACACAAAAAGACTTTCATGAAAATGCTACTTTTTATAAATCATAGCAGTGGTTTAGAAATTACAAAATAAATTGTACTTGAGTATCTGCCACTTTGATACAAAGCCCGCTTTCTGTTGACATCAACAATTATATGGTTCAGTGGCTGAAGCTTCTTCAGTGCTGCTCATTCAATTAGAACAAGAATGATAATAACCTTCGTCAATTTTGTCAATAAAGGATGTGACTGGGCATTCTGTTCTGTATATTATTGGCTGCACGATTGAATGGTCTGGTCAATATGGGCTTTGTTTGATAGACCAGTTAAAACACACACTGTTTTTTTGTCTCTCAATATGATTTTTTATGTACACTTAGCTGGTTTCTGATGGTGCTGCTCACAGACAAAGAAAACTTTTTCTGTAACAGTGTCTCGGATTCTTTTCCACTTTCTAATTCTTTATGTGCAACCTCACAGTCTGTGTGTGGGTCTCGCACATGTTCTTTTAGTGATAGAATTCATTTCTGTCTCGGAGGTGGGTATCAGGATCAGGTGGGGTGACGATGCAGTACTTGCAGCAGAGAAAGAAAGAAAGGAGCAAGTCAGGATCAGGCCAAATGGCATTTGAGGGGGAAGTGCTGCAGCTGAGTGGGACTGAAAGTAGAGACTACAGCGCAGGGGAAGCACGGTATGGGGAAGGGAGCAATCGTGGATGGGCCAGATGTGGAAAGAACAAGTTAGAACTGGGAACACTATGGGGAGTTGGGAGCTCTGCAGATTGGTGGGGGCAGGGGGGGGTGCGGGGCGAAAGAGATGGGGGGTTTTGGGATTCTGATAAGTGGCATTGGAAGCTCTGAGGGAAGGTAGCTGGGGAACACTGATTACGAGAGTTGGACAAGGGACTATTAATAAAAGGCAAAATTAGGGCAGTCTTTCTTCACAGTGTGATCAATACATGGAATGGGCTTCTGGATAGAGCAAAAGAAGCATAAATCCTGAAATCATTAATAGGCGATTGGATACTGCAATAATAGCATCTGTCTGGATGGATGAACCAAGAGGGGCCAAAATTGAAAAATCTTACGGCACAGGAGACGACCATTTGGCCGGTCGTGCTTGTGCCGGCTCTTTGAAAGAGTTGTCCAATTTAGTTCCACACCCCACCTTTTTCCCCCATAACCCTTCAAATTAGTTCTCTTCAAGTACACGTCCAATTACCTTTTGAAATTTCCTATGGAATCTGCATCCACCACCCTTTCTAGATTTATATCTCTCCCCTTTTTTTGAATAGGGATAAAACATTTGCAACCTTCAAATCCTCTGGCACCACTCGCATTGTCAAGGAGGATTGAAAGATTGTGGTCAGAGCTTCTGCTATTCCCACTGTTGCTTCCCTCAGAAACCGAGGATACATCCCATCTGGACTGGGTGACTTGTGAACTTTGAGTGATGCCAACCTATTTAGTACCTCCTTTATATTTATTTTTATCCTATCTAATAGCTCTATTGCCTCCTCCTCTACTGCGACATTAACTTCATTCTCTTTTGTGAAAACAAAAGTACTCATTCAGTACCTCAGTCATGCCCTCTGCCACCACAAGAAGATTTCCTTCTTTGTCCCTAATATCGGTCCCAAAATTACTTTAACTATCCTTTTACTTTTTAATATGTTTATAAAAGATTTTTAGGTTCCCTTCTATGTTATCTGCTAATCTTCTCATTCTCTCTTTGCCCTTCTTATATCCTTCTTTAATTTACCCCTGCACTCTCTGTATTCTGCCTGGTTTTCGACTGTCTGATTTGTCATAAACCTTTTACTGTTTTATTTTAATCTCGATTTCCTCAGGGAGCTCGAGCGCTGAACGCTCGCTCTTTCCTCCTATGGGTACATGTTTGGCTTGTGCCCGAACTTCCTCGCCTTGAGGACACAAAGAATCTGCAAATGGATAATGGATAGGCTAAGTGAGTGGGCAAAAATTTGGCAGATGGAGTATAATGTGGGAAAATGTGTGGTTTTGCACTTGGGTAGGAAAAATCAAAAAGCAAATTATTTTTTAAATGGAGAGGAATTACAAAATGCTGTGGTACAGAGGGATCTGGGTTGGGGGGAGGTCCTTGTACATAGAAACATAGAAAATAGGTGCAGGAGTAGGCCATTCGGCCCTTCGAGTCTAAACCACCATTCAATATGATCATGGCTGATCATGCAACTTCAGTACCCCTTTCCTGCTTTCTCTCCATACCCCTTGATCTCTTTAGTCGTAAGGGCCACATCTAACTCCCTTTTGAATATATTTAACTCCCTTTTGAATATATCTAACGAACTGGCCTCAACAACTTTCTGTGGTAGAGAATTCCACAGGCTCACAATTCTCTGAGTGAAGTAGTTTCTCCTCATCTCGGTCCTAAATGGCTTACCCCTTATCCTTAGACTGTGACCCCTGGTTCTGGACTTCCCCAACATCAGGAACATTCTTCCTGCATCGAACCTGTCAAATCCTGTCAGAATTTTATACGTTCCTATGCGATCCACTCTCATTCTTCTAAATTCCAGTAAATATAAGCCTAGTCGATCGAGTCTATCTTCATTTGTCAGTCCTGTCATCCCGGGCATCAGTCTAGTGAACCTTCGCTGCACTCCCTCAAAAGCAAGAATGTCCTTCCTCAGATTAGGAGACCAAAACTGTACACAATATTCAAGATGTGGCCTCACCAAGGCCCTGTACAACTGCAGTAAGACCTCACTGCTCCTATACTCAAATCCCCTAGCTATGAAGGCCAACATGCCATTTGCCTTCTTCACCGCCTGCTGTACCTCATGCCAACTTTCAATGACTGATGTACCATGACAACCAGGTCTCGTTGCACTTCCCTTTTTACTAATCTGTCACCATTCAGATATTAATCTGCCTTCTGTTTTTGCCACCAAAGTGGATAACCTCACATTTATCTACATTATATTGCATCTGCCATGCATTTGCCCATGCACCTAAACCTATCCAAGTCACCCTGCAGCCTCTTAACATCCTCCTTACAGCTCACACTGCCACCCAGCTTAGTGTCATCTGCTTAGAAACACAAAAAGCTAGCATGCAAGTACAGCAAGTAATCAGGAAGGCAAATTGAATGTTGGCCTTTATTGCAAGGGGGATTAAGTATAAAAGTAGGGAAGTCCTGCTACAACTGTACAGTTTTGATCTCCCTATTTAAGGAGGGATATATTTGCATTGGAGGCAGTTCAAAAGGTTCACTCGGTTGATTCCTGTGATGAAGGGGTTGTCTTATGAAGAAAGGTTCAACAGGTTGGGCCCAAATTCATTGGAGTTTAGAAGAATGAGAGGTGATCTTATTGAAACGTATAAGATTCTGAGGGGGCTCGACGGGGTAGATGCAGAGAGGATGTTTCCCCTCATGGGGGAATCTACAACTAGGAGGCATAGTTTCAGAATATGGGGCCCATTTAAAATGGAAATGAGGAGGAATTTCTTCTCTGAAGGTGGAGATAGATAGATTTTTGAGCGATAAGCAAGTCTAGGGTTATGGGGAGCGGGCAGGGAAGTGGAGTTGAGGCAAAGATCAGATCAGCCATAATTATTAAATGGCAGAGCAGGCTCGAGGGGCCAAATGGCCGACTCCTGCTCCTATTTCTTATGTTCTAATGACGGCCTCCCATTTATCATTTACTATTTTCTTGCCCAATCTGTTTCCAGTCCACTTGTGCTAGATCCCTTCTCCAATCACTGAAATTGGCTCTCTTCCAATTGGTTATTTTCACCATTGAGTTTTCTGTGTCCCTTTCCGTAACTATTTTAAACCAAATTATATTATGAACACTATAACCCAGATGTTCTCTCACTGAAACACACTCCCTTTTGCCCAACTTCTTCCCTAGAACTAGATCCAGCAATGCCTCCTTCCTCATTGGGCTAGAAACATACTGATTGAGACATTTTAGGAATTCTTCACCCTCATGGCCTTCCTCTTCTGTAATAATCTTACATGCTTGTATTAAGCAACTGCAGTTACCTGGATTTTCCAATGGCCTTAAAGGCACAGGTCAAAACAACAGCTAAATATTACAGTCGTGCTCCAGATTAGACACTACCAGTGAGCAATGCTACAGCTCAGCTGACAGTTTATATTAATACCACATAAAGTAACTGAAGCATTTGCAGCTGACACTCCTAAACAAGCATGACTCGATTCAATCTTAGCATTGATTTTGCTGGGATTTTATTAGCTTAGGATGTCTAAGCTGTGGAATGGTTTAGCTGCCTACTCAAACAGTGAAACCAATGGTTCTAAAATTAATCCCTCAGAGAAAATAAATCTGAAGAAATCCTTCATAGAAACTGTTGCGCAAAAGAGTCGTCAGTATTGGAACTTGTCAGCTAACCCCTTTGAGGTTTTTTTTCTTTCACTATCTCTTTTTGCTTAGAATACACCTGGAATCTGGTTTGAAAATAGTCTCATCACTTTTAGATGGTGCACACTACTTGACGAATGTCAAAGCAGGTCCGCCTCACATCAAGCTGGGCATGCTTCATACCAAGCAATTTAATGCAAGAACTTCAGAACTTGTTCTTGCACCCAGCAGTCATTTCTTCAACAGTGAACTAAAAAGACAAGTACTACACGCTACTATCATATTCTTTTCTTTTGCAACAAATTCATGGTAAAAGTTGAGTGGCGTGGGACTCTGACTTTTAATTACCTGATCGTTCGTCCTCAATCATTTTCATGGCCAGAGGGTTTTCTATTCGAGGCATGTAAAACCCGAGCCTCCATTACTACTGGACCTTCAATGAGCTCAATAGGAATTGGCGACCCACTACAACCAGCACTCAGATTTCAGGTATCATCCTCTCTTTCAGCAACGATAACGGCATAAAAATCAGCACTGGACCACCAGACTCGCCATGTCCAACTAATCTCCAGGCGACAGACTGCACTACACTTGCTTTAGAGATGTTACAGTATAATGTTAATTAGCCTCAAAAGTCTGAGAATTTGATTAAGGTGACATCTCTGTTAAATGTATGTGTGCTAAATCCATTTAAACAGTTTAAATGCATAATTTAATGACAAAAACAGAAATTTTGCTTTGAAAAGCAAAGTCCTATAATAATCTCCTTGTCGACGCTACGTCTACTTCTCCTTCTCCTCCTCCTTCTCCTCCTCCTTCTTCTCAGGCAATCCCCCAGAGTCAAGGATCATTTATTCCACACTAATATGAGTTCTCATGTGAATGATGAGTCCAATACAGTCTCTGTCACAGGTGGGACAGACGGTGGTTCGAGGGACGGGTGGGTGGGGTGCCGCGCACTCCTTACACTTGGCTTCCGTGTGCTCCCGGCGAAGAAACGCGAGATGTTCAGTGCCTTCCCGGATGCTTCTCCTCCATTTTGAGCGGTCTTGGGCCGGGGATTCCCAGGTGTCGGTGGGGATGTTGCATTTTTTCAAGTGAGGCTTTGAGGATGTCCTTGAAACATTTCCTCTGCCCACTTGGGGCTCTCTTGCCGTGTCGGAGCTCTGAGTAGAGCACTTGTTTTGAGATGCTAGTATCGGGCATGCGGACAATGTGGCCCATCCATCGGAGCTGATCGAGCGTGGTCAATGCTTCGATGCTGGGGATGTCGAGCTGAGCGAGAACACGGACGCTGGAATTCTACATCACTAATGGACTCAAGGAACTGAACTGGTTTGTAAAGTTGGTCCGTAAGTACATGAACCAACAGATCACCAGTTGTTCATTAGCTATTTGTGGCATTTAGATTGCGACTTAATTTCTCTCTATCGACTATTCTTTTCGCAGAACTGCCTTTACTCAAGCAGAGAGACACGCTGCAGTCAACCTCGGAGTAGCCCTGTGATGGAGGGGAGGCAACCCGGGGTGGAGGCGAGGGAGGGGAGGAGCCCCGGAATGGAGGCGAGGGAGGGGAGGGGGGTGGAGCGGAGGGGGTGGAGGGGAGGGGAGGGAGGGGGCGGAGGGGAGGGGAGGGAGGTGCAGGGGAGGGGAGGGGGCGGAGTGGAGGGACGGAGGGAGGGGCGGCGCCCCGGGGGCGGGGGCGAGGGAGGGGCGGCGCCCCGGGGGCGGGGGCGAGGGAGGGGAGGCGCCCCGGGGGCGGGGGCGAGGGAGGCGAGGCGCCCCGGGGGCGGGGGCGAGGGAGGCGAGGCGCCCCGGGGGCGGGGGCGAGGGAGGCGAGGCGCCCCGGGGGCGGGGGCGAGGGAGGCGAGGCGCCCCGGGGGCGGGGGCGAGGGAGGCGAGGCGCCCCGGGGGCGGGGGCGAGGGAGGCGAGGCGCCCCGGGGGCGGGGGCGAGGGAGGCGAGGCGCCCCGGGGGCGGGGGCGAGGGAGGCGAGGCGCCCCGGGGGCGGGGGCGAGGGAGGCGAGGCGCCCCGGGGGCGGGGGCGAGGGAGGCGAGGCGCCCCGGGGGCGGGGGCGAGGGAGGCGAGGCGCCCCGGGGGCGGGGGCGAGGGAGGCGAGGCGCCCCGGGGGCGGGGGCGAGGGAGGCGAGGCGCCCCGGGGGCGGGGGCGAGGGAGGCGAGGCGCCCCGGGGGCGGGGGCGAGGGAGGCGAGGCGCCCCGGGGGCGGGGGCGAGGGAGGCGAGGCGCCCCGGGGGCGGGGGCGAGGGAGGCGAGGCGCCCCGGGGGCGGGGGCGAGGGAGGCGAGGCGCCCCGGGGGCGGGGGCGAGGGAGGCGAGGCGCCCCGGGGGCGGGGGCGAGCGAGGCGAGGCGCCCCGGGGGCGGGGGCGAGCGAGGCGAGGCGCCCCGGGGGCGGGGGCGAGCGAGGCGAGGCGCCCCGGGGGCGGGGGCGGGCGAGGCGAGGCGCCCCGGGGGCGGGGGCGGGCGAGGCGAGGCGCCCCGGGGGCGGGGGCGGGGGAGGCGAGCCGCCCCGGGGGCGGGGGCGAGGGAGGCGAGGCGCCCCGGGGGCGGGGGCGAGGGAGGCGAGGCGCCCCGGGGGCGGGGGAGGCGAGGCGCCCCGGGGGCGGGGGCGAGGGAGGCGAGGCGCCCCGGGGGCGGGGGCGAGGGAGGCGAGGCGCCCCGGGGGCGGGGGCGAGGGAGTCGAGGCGCCCCGCGGGAGGGGGCGAGGGAGGCGAGGCGCCCCGGGGGCGGGGGCGAGGGAGGCGAGGCGCCCCGGGGGCGGGGGCGAGGGAGGCGAGGCGCCCCGGGGGCGGGGGCGAGCGAGGCGAGGCGCCCCGGGGGCGGGGGCGAGGGAGGCGAGGCGCCCCGGGGGCGCGGGCGAGGGAGGCGAGGCGCCCCGGGGGCGGGGGCGAGGGAGGCGAGGCGCCCCGGGGGCGAGGGAGGCGAGGCGCCCCGGGGGCGGGGGCGAGGGAGGCGAGGCGCCCCGGGGGCGGGGGCGAGGCGCCCCGGGGGCGGGGGCGAGGGAGGCGAGGCGCCCCGGGGGCGGGGGCGAGGGAGGCGAGACGCCCCGGGGGCGGGGGAGACGAGGCGCCCCGGGGGCGAGGGAGGCGAGGCGCCCCGGGGGCGAGGGAGGCGAGGCGCCCCGGGGGCGAGGGAGGCGAGGCGCCCCGGGGGCGAGGGAGGCGAGGCGCCCCGGGGGCGAGGGAGGCGAGGCGCCCCGGGGGCGAGGGAGGCGAGGCGCCCCGGGGGCGAGGGAGGCGAGGCGCCCCGGGGGCGAGGGAGGCGAGGCGCCCCGGGGGCGAGGCGCCCCGGGGGCGAGGGAGGCGAGGCGCCTCGGGGGCGGGGGCGAGGGAGGCGAGGCGCCCCGGGGGCGGGGGCGAGGGAGGCGAGGCGCCCCGGGGGCGGGGGCGAGGGAGGCGAGGCGCCCCGGGGGCGGGGGCGAGGGAGGCGAGGCGCCCCGGGGGCGGGGGCGAGGGAGGCGAGGCGCCCCGGGGGCGGGGGCGAGCGAGGCGAGGCGCCCCGGGGGCGGGGGCGAGCGAGGCGAGGCGCCCCGGGGGCGGGGGCGAGCGAGGCGAGGCGCCCCGGGGGCGGGGGCGAGCGAGGCGAGGCGCCCCGGGGGCGGGGGCGAGCGAGGCGAGGCGCCCCGGGGGCGGGGGCGAGGGAGGCGAGGCGCCCCGGGGGCGGGGGCGAGGGAGGCGAGGCGCCCCGGGGGCGGGGGCGAGGGAGGCGAGGCGCCCCGGGGGCGGGGGCGAGGGAGGCGAGGCGCCCCGGGGGCGGGGGCGAGGGAGGCGAGGCGCCCCGGGGGCGGGGGCGAGGGAGGCGAGGCGCCCCGGGGGCGGGGGCGAGGGAGGCGAGGCGCCCCGGGGGCGGGGGCGAGGGAGGCGAGGCGCCCCGGGGGCGGGGGCGAGGGAGGCGAGGCGCCCCGGGGGCGGGGGCGAGGGAGGCGAGGCGCCCCGGGGGCGGGGGCGAGGGAGGCGAGGCGCCCCGGGGGCGGGGGCGAGGGAGGCGAGGCGCCCCGGGGGCGGGGGCGAGGGAGGCGAGGCGCCCCGGGGGCGGGGGCGAGGGAGGCGAGGCTCCCCGGGGGCGGGGTCGAGGGAGGCGAGGCGCCCCGGGGGCGGGGTCGAGGGAGGCGAGGCGCCCCGGGGGCGGGGGCGAGGGAGGCGAGGCGCCCCGGGGGCGGGGGCGAGGGAGGCGAGGCGCCCCGGGGGCGGGGGCGAGGGAGGCGAGGCGCCCCGGGGGCGGGGGCGAGGGAGGCGAGGCGCCCCGGGGGCGGGGGCGAGGGCGAGGGAGGCGAGGCGCCCCGGGGGCGGGGGCGAGGGCGAGGGAGGCGAGGCGCCCCGGGGGCGGGGGCGAGGGCGAGGGAGGCGAGGCGCCCCGGGGGCGGGGGCGAGGGCGAGGGAGGCGAGGCGCCCCGGGGGCGGGGGCGAGGGCGAGGGAGGCGAGGCGCCCCGGGGGCGGGGGCGAGGGAGGCGAGGCGCCCCGGGGGCGAGGGAGGCGAGGCGCTCCGGGGGCGAGGGAGGCGAGGCGCCCCGGGGGCGAGGGAGGCGAGGCGCCCCGGGGGCGAGGGAGGCGAGGCGCCCCGGGGGCGGGGGCGAGGGAGGCGAGGCGCCCTGGGGGCGGGGGAGGCGAGGCGCCCCGGGGGCGAGGGGGACGAGGCGCCCCGGGGGCGAGGGAGGCGAGGCGCCCCGGGGGCGAGGGAGGCGAGGCGCCCCGGGGGCGAGGGAGGCGAGGGAGGCGAGGCGCCCCGGGGGCGAGGGAGGCGAGGCGCCCCGGGGGCGGGGGCGAGGGAGGCGAGGCGCCCCGGGGGCGGGGGCGAGCGAGGCGAGGCGCCCCGGGGGCGGGGGCGAGCGAGGCGAGGCGCCCCGGGGGCGGTGGCGAGGGAGGCGAGGCGCCCCGGGGGCGGGGGAGGCGAGGCGTCCCGGGGGCGGGGGCGAGGCGCCCCGGGGGCGGGGGCGAGGGAGGCGAGGCGCCCCGGGGGCGGGGGAGGCGAGGCGCCCCGGGGGCGGGGGAGGCGAGGCGCCCCGGGGGCGGGGGAGGCGAGGCGCCCCGGGGGCGGGGGAGGCGAGGCGCCCCGGGGGCGGGGGCGAGGGAGGCGAGGCGCCCCGGGGGCGGGGGCGAGGGAGGCGAGGCGCCCCGGGGGCGGGGGCGAGGGAGGCGAGGCGCCCCGGGGGCGGGCGCGAGGGAGGCGAGGCGCCCCGGGGGCGGGGGCGAGGGAGGCGAGGCGCCCCGGGGGCGGGGGCGAGGGAGGCGAGGCGCCCCGGGGGCGGGGGCGAGGGAGGCGAGGCGCCCCGGGGGCGGGGGCGAGGGAGGAGAGGCGCCCCGGGGGCGAGGGAGGCGAGGCTCCCCGGGGGCGGGGGCGAGGGAGGCGAGGCGCCCCGGGGGCGGGGGCGAGGGAGGCGAGGCGCCCCGGGGGCGGGGGCGAGGGAGGCGAGGCGCCCCGGGGGCGGGGGCGAGGGAGGCGAGGCGCCCCGGGGGCGGGGGCGAGGGAGGCGAGGCGCCCCGGGGGCGGGGGCGAGGGAGGCGAGGCGCCCCGGGGGCGGGGGCGAGGGAGGCGAGGCGCCCCGGGGGCGGGGGCGAGGGAGGCGAGGCGCCCCGGGGGCGGGGGCGAGGGAGGCGAGGCGCCCCGGGGGCGGGGGCGAGGGAGGCGAGGCGCCCCGGGGGCGGGGGCGAGGGAGGCGAGGCGCCCCGGGGGCGGGGGCGAGGGAGGCGAGGCGCCCCGGGGGCGGGGGCGAGGGAGGCGAGGCGCCCCGGGGGCGGGGGCGAGGGAGGCGAGGCCGCCCGGGGGCGGAGGCGAGGGAGGCGAGGCGCCCCGGGGGCGGAGGCGAGGGAGGCGAGGCGCCCCGGGGGCGGAGGCGAGGGAGGCGAGGCGCCCCGGGGGCGGAGGCGAGGGAGGCGAGGCGCCCCGGGGGTGGAGGCGAGGGAGGCGAGGCGCCCCGGGGGTGGAGGCGAGGCGCCCCGGGGGTGGAGGCGAGGGAGGCGAGGCGCCCCGGGGGTGGAGGCGAGGGAGGCGAGGCGCCCCGGGGGTGGAGGCGAGGGAGGCAAGGCGCCCCGGGGGTTGAGGCGAGGGAGGCGAGGCGCCCCGTGGGTGGAGGCGAGGCGCCCCGGGGGTGGAGGCGAGGGAGGCGAGGCACCCCGGGGTGGAGGCAAGGGAGGCGAGGGAGGGGAGGCGCCCCGGGGGTTACACCTCTAACTTTTCCCAATTCTAACAAAGGGTCATCAACCTGAAATGTTAACTCTGTTTCTCACTGCACATATGCTGCCTGACCTGCTGAGTATTTCCAGCATTTTCTGATTTTACTTTTAATCTCCCTATTGTTCTCCATTAATTTACTTCCAAGCTCTTTTGTCATTCACCGCTCTTTTTATTATCACTATATTATTTCCTTCTCCCAGCTGCCCCAGTATGTCCCATTTAACCCTTGTCCGTGAACCCTGTAGTGAGCTGATCCCACTGCAGAGTGCGCCTGCACACTGAGCTGGCCAGCACCACTCTCATAGTATTCTTGGCCAAAGTTTTATTCTTCCTCCTTTCATTTTTCTATCAATGTCCTTCCTCTCTCCCATTCCACAGGCACCAGTCTTTGACCAAGTGGCCATTCTTCACTTGGTAGCTTGGGCAATGCTGGCATCCTATTCAAGCCCAGTGGGCAAAACCACCAAGACGAATCTTATCCATACACACACCTATATACAACCACCACCCCCCCACCCCCCACACACACACACCTATATACAACCACGCCCCACACACACATCCCACACCAAAACACAACCCCCTCCACACACACACACCTATATACAACCACCCCACACACGCCTCTATATACTACCCCCCAACACACACACGCCTATACACACACACATGCCTATACATAAACGCCCCCACACACACACCTATACACAAACCCATACACAACCCACACACACACACGCCCCCACACACACACCTATACACAACCGCCCTCCCCACACATGCCCATACATAGCTCCCCCCCCCACACATACACACAACCCACACACCAAACACACCTGTACACAATTCACACACATTATACACAACCCACACACACCTATACACAACCCACACACACTTATACACAACCCACACGAAGCAAAAACACTGGCTGATTTTTCTCTTCCTAACCAAGAAGCTAATTGAAAGAGGCACAGTGCTGCCCTAGCTGCAATGAACGAACTCTCAGACAGGGATCAAACCTGCGACCTGTCGTGTTAGTCCCCTGCTACCTTAAGTAGCTGAACTATCAAAGGAAGCCCCAAAAGATAAAGTGCCATCTTCTGCAGCTCCTCCACCGAGTACTTGGGAGAAGCAGAACACAACAGTTACAACTGGGACTTTGACAGACTGCAACCAGTTTTAAAGTGTTTTATCGGCCAATCAAAAAGCAGCTCGTTAAGCTTAGACCCGATTGCATCATCTAAAGGCAACAGGTCAAACATTGCAATGATTTTATCCCCCCCCATCAAAAATAGAACTTGCACTGCAGGACAAGATAACTAAATGGAGGGATGGGTCAGAAATATCATTCTAATGAGTTATCGCAACGGGAGCAATGCAAAGGTTGACATCAAAATAAATTTGATTCCGATATTTAGTGCTGATTTTCTTGTAGCAAAGTTGCAACTGATGGTCCCAGAAGGAGAGGCTGCTGTGATTGTTCAGTAATGTGGGCTGTACTTAGTGACATCACAGCCATAACGTGCAGGCACATTCCCGGAGAGACCACTAACGATAGATCAACACGGAAATAAAAATAGAACAGGCCTGCCCGATGGTGGATTTTCCATCAGTTATATGTGCAAGCTACCCTCACCACAGAAAATCAAATATAGGCTTCAACAGTACACTGGGTAAGTAAAGCTGTGGCCAAAGGTTGCTCATCATTGTGCTCCAGGTACTATGTTTAGTATATTAATTGATGCAAATATTTGCATTTAGAGGGACTATAAAGAGGATGGAAGTCTCAAAGCAGGCCGTGGTGCTTAATGAGGGCAGGAAAACAGCAAGAGAATTCGTGCAGAGGTCCTCAAGGCAAGCACAAGTCTCCCAATTAGTTGCAACTCTTAAGAAACAGCACAATTACCAATCATTGAAACAGCCCCACTTTTTCCACAACGGACTTTATTCACCTTCTAATTTAGGGTCTATTCGCTGATCTGAGTCTGGGATTTGGAGCACCAAGCCAAGCGATCCCAGACCCGACCTTCCCTCAAGTGATCCGAGATCCCAACTCCTTCTCACTTGTGTGTGATCCCTGACTCCTTCCAAATGCTCCCAAATTTTCAGAATTCTCCAAAATCTCATACCCTCTCCTCCAAGTGCTCCCAGAGTCCAGATCCCATTTCTCTGCCATTCCCTCCCCCCTGCCCCACCCCCCGCCAACCCCCCAAGCCTAACCTAAACTCACAAGCGCCCCAGGCATTCCTCCAACTCTGACCCAGGCCCCAATTCCTTCTGCTCGCTTCCTTCCACACGCCTGGCTCTTCCCCCGCCATTTCTCTCACCGTTAGCTGATATTGCATAACCTTGCTGCCACCCGCCCACCACCACCACTTGTGATCTGGCAAATATTGGCTGTCGCCTTGCTGCATAATGGCAGATAGAGACTTTCACTAAACAACATTTATGAAAGCCACATCAAAATACTGGCATGCGTGTGGAAGAGACAGGAGACAAAACAGAAGAGAAACTTACAGAAAGATTGAGAGGAAACTAGTGAGAAAAATGAGTTGGAGATAGAGAGACAGACAACAAGAAATGTGTGCAAGAAGCAGATAGAAATAAAAAGACTTGAAAAAAATTAGAGTAGGGAAGAACCAGGAAGAGTTACAGAAAGGGAAACCATTTTTACTGTTTGTGAGTAATGCCACAGAAAATCAATCTACAATATATTAAAATTGTTAAGTTGGTAATGCTGTCAAAAGCCCGCCCTTACAAATCACTGAATGCAATGATTAATGCTGTTCTCACTTGCTCCAGAGGTGGCGCTGTAACCTTTCTCAGCCAGTTACAACAAATAGACATTTCCTCCAACTAACTACAAGCAAGGTTAGGGGAGATTCACCATTAAATACAAGGCACAACCCTCCTGTCATTATAAAACAGCGCATGATGTGACTCTCCGAACAGCAGCAGTAGTACTTAAAACTGTACGGCTCACTTCCCTGATAGTCCTTTAAAAGATAACAAGATGACATTTTATAGTCCTTTAAAAGATAACAGGACGACATTTATGAAAGAAAATCTTGACTTATGCCATTTTCGTTCCCCTTTAAGGTGCTTGGTTCCTCCATCAGCTGTATTAATTTGCCTAACTGTAATTCCATTAGAGGAGCAGCAGCCCTGGCCACGATTTTGCGGTGGTAATAATGGCAAACATTTCAGTGTTCGCTGTCATCTCCCCTCTGAAACTGACCGTAACTTCAGGATTTTGCGCATGCGCAGATAAACGCAGAAATCCTGAAGTTGCGGTCAGTCGTTCCCTGCTCCACCACAGGCTGCGTTGTGGAACTCTCCACAGCCGGCAATCAGTGAAATCACTTAAACTGATGAAAACTTAAGCTTTTCCGATCTAATTATGCTGTTAAACACCCCAGAAAAAGTTACGCCTTGTTGGAATACGTGTAACTCGGGTTTTAACGGCATCTTGATTGCTGAACAAACATTCTGGCCCTGAAAATTGAATTGTATATTTATGGAGTACAATTTCTCCATTATGATGGAAACAAATTACTAGATGTTTTAAAATAATAAAAAAAAAGTTTGTTTGTGATATTTCAGCTTCTATCTTAAACCCCATGTGTATGTCCTGATCTATTTTGCGCTCTGTAAAATATTTAAAAAGTGAATTCAATCCATGCTTTTTATTTCCTGGTTTGCTGTCTGTGAGAATTCTTCAATGTAACTGGTTGCTTAGACAGCTTGATGACATCACTGCTGCTCTATGCTAGGGATTCCCTTTAGACAGCGCTACAATTAACTGAACATCGAGAAAGCTTAAGTTTTTGCCACAGAGATCGCGAGATCTGTGTGGGCAGCTTTCTTTGAGGTCAGTGGCGATTGCCGTCGCTTTGCCGCTGACCACAAATTCCGGGCCCACGTATTTCTCATCTGCGCTCCTGCTGTCTCAACAGATCACTTTCTCACACATATGTTAAACAACTGTTGAAAATCCTAATTTAAAACTGCATTTGTGCAAATCTATTTGTTGCTCATTTTTGGCTGATAATATTTCAAGGGCTCATTCACTTAACTACCTGCCCACACTAGACATAGCCACCTACGGCTCCTTTGTGAAATAAATCTCCCAGAAGTCAAATAAGGATCACAAGCTTGTTTACCCCCAAAATTAAATTTAAGTAGAGAAATTCATCATCAAAAACAACATACCAGACTGTCCAATCCACCTCCCAAAAGGTCCACAGCTCCCATCTGCATTGAAGACATTTGTGGTACATTGACAGGGGGACCCAGGTCAAGGTTCAGGAGGTCACCCAGAAGGTCACCTTGGGATGGAATAACTTGAGGCTGCTGTTCCAAAGTCAAGTTTGCCGTAGTGGTTGGTCCAACTGGACTATCAGGCTCAACTCTAAAGAAAAAAGAAAGATACTATTAAAACAGTACCTACTCTCACACAAAGCAAGTGGAACGATTTCAAACTCGGAGAATTAGGAGATTCTTGGGAAATGATTGACAGTACACAGATCACATCAGATCGGTCACTGATTTCTGTATCAAATGCTAACAATACATGTACACACATTACTTGGACAGAAAATGTACACCATTCAAACAGCTATCTGAGATACAGGCCCTCCAATAATTGCAGCTTATCCCTTCCTTAAGATGCAGCAGATCTATGGTTGGTGCATATAATGTTAGAGTTTTAGTGAATATGTATAGGAGCTAACATTGAATGTATGCAGATCAGTGATAGCAGTACAAGCTGAGAGTGAATTGTCAATTTACCCAAGTTATAATGGACCAATGTTATGAACGAAGGCAGCGAGATTCTCAAAGTCACTCATCAGCTTTCTGGTCACATTTTACAGTGCAATTTGTGATTCCATGTTACAGCGTGTATGCTCCCTCGCCGTCCCAGCCATTAAATGGTTTGAAAATTGAAACCTCTACGGATGCTCAGCAACTACGTTCCTGGACAAATAGTTCAAGGCTCTTCGCTCAGGTTCCTGCCAATCACAGCCCTGCAACCCACCACTGAGGAGAGGTTGGTAATAACAAGGACACAAACCGCTCATCTCCAGCCAAGAGCTCAGCTGTGAAAACTTTCATGACAAAAAATTCAATTAAACAGCTATTGTAGACTTTTAGCTCCGATCCCCATATGGTAAAGACATGCAAGGGTAAGGTGTCTGGAGGGCTCCACGGCAGTACACAAAACTTTTTGGAATGGAAATATTATCCGTTTTCAATATGCAGTTGGCTCCTAGTAATAAGCATCTCAATCTTTTCTGAATTTTATTGGGTTAAATATGTCCTCGGGGATTAAAACTGTAGCAATGTCATTTTCTTTGTCAATTCAAATTATTGTACTGTTCCTCAATACAAACTTAACAACTTGCTTTGCCCCTCATTACAGTGCAGAAAAGCAGACGGTATTAATTAAAGGACAAGGGCAAACAGAGCCCAATGGTGATTATGGACACTCGAAATTCCCCCAACACTGCCACATCAACTTATTTTCTGGGGGTGGGGGGTGGTGAGGGAGATCAACAAAAAGCTAGTCAAGGGGAAAAGTGATTGGAGAACAGAAGGGTGGTATAGAAGGTACAGCAAGACTCAGTTCATAGAATCATACAGCACGGACGGTGGCCATTTGGTCCATTGTGCCTATGCCAACAGTTCCCATTCATCGGCGATTGAAAGTGGAAATATAGACAAATTCTAACCATTACAAATTGCATTTATGATAAAATTTAAACATGACCTCGAATTATGCTATGTTCTTCTGGGTTGGGTAGGGCGAGGCCAAAGAAGTGTTGGCCTTCTTGACTGCTATAAATTTTAAATGGTCAAACAATGGTAAACACTATGGATTAAACATTTTGTTTAGTTCTAAATAGGCCCTACTATAAATAATGTTATTGCTTACATCTCAACACTCACTGTCACTTCTTTTTTTGCTTAAATTGAGAAACCAAACAGAGGAGCCAATCCCCATTGTACAGGGAGCAACAAGGCTGGAAAGGGGAAAAGAGGCGAGGTAAATAAGGAACATTGCAAGAGGAAGGAAAGTCTGAGGCAAGAAGTTTCACAGGATGGAGGTCCTGGGTGAGAATGAATACAAGACTGTGTAATGAGTCAAGATACCAACATACTGCAGTATCAAGGAAGGAGTTCTAGGGTGGTACATTCGGAGCTTAGGAAGACCAGGAGAGCAAGTTCAGAGGAGCATGGACCAGGCTAGTATTGATGACAGAGGTGAGACAGGTTGTCACACAAGCTGGAGATGAAAGGTGACAGCATGACTGCCTATCATAAATGTTCCCTTCCAGAGAGGCGTTAGGACAGATTTTGGGAGTAACATTCTAGTAATGTGTGGATGAGTTCTTTATGGAACGTTGAGAGTTGTTCAGGGTAAGGTCATCTTTGGTCAAAGAAGAAATTGTGCCTCTTGGAGGCAGCTTTAATAACAGAGATGTGAGGCCATGAAATATTGATACTTGATGGAGGACTTTGGATGGAATCTTCAAAGTATAAAAGGTGACAGCTGCTATTTAGATTTGAGAGAGATGAAGAAACTATCTTCGAACGATTGATGCAAGTTTATTTTTTAACTCCGATAGAAGGGCCTGGAGGTGGTGAAGGTGCAGAATTAGTCATTATAGTGCAAGAGCATTGGAGATTGTACACACTGAGGGTGTGTGATTTGAAGGAAATTAATGAGAGGAATCATCAGCCAGACAGCAGGACAAGTATGAGAGATAATTCTCCATTGTTTGAACATTAAAACATGGAAGGATATAAAGTCATTCAGTTCACTCCATACACAGGCCAAGTACAACTTGCTCTATCACAGACTTTACCCCACACTTAATCTTAAAGTTATTGAGCAAAACTCTAGAAAATGTATCCATCCTCACATCGCTACAATTCAATCGCAGCCTGATGTCCCCCACAGGTGACATCTCACACCACACGAGACAGGAACCATCAGACTACATGAAGTGCTTGGTCACTGGAGTCTATACATATCTCTATAACTTCTGACTCGGTTGTCAACGAGATATTTTTCCACGTTTCTGAATGAGTTAATAAATATTAATCCATGACAAAAATCAAAATTGTCCAACATCGCGAGTCCACCACACTGGCTAATACAATGTCCTCTCACTTGTCTTGAAATATGCTCAATATCAAATTGAGGAATAGCCTCCAGCTTCAAGGCAACGTTGCTACTTTTCTGGACATTTACTCCATACAATGAACTCCCAACCTGTACCTGACAAGAGCTCAGAAACCAGCTGTTACACACATGCATGAAAATGAAATCTATAAGTAAACAGGCCTTACACATTAAAACCTTTGCTCAGTCCACGTCAGTCCCACAATGATAACTCTACTTCAGAACACCAAACGGAAAGCTGTTAGCTTCAAAATACTGGCACACAGTCAAAAGCCAAGACATTTTTATAAGCTTTGTGGCAGAAGATGTAGTTTCTTGACTTTGAGCATGTCATCAGAGGCACTTACCAAGTGGAAGTTATGCATTTAACCCATAGGCGGGCAGGATGGGATAAAAAAAAAATGGATAGCGTGTAATCCTAGGGCATACTAAAAGCCAGACAAATAATGAGATTTGCAAAATACTGGGAGCAAGACCCCTGCCCAAACTTTTGTTCAACAACTTGCATTTGCAGATCGCCTTTAAAATAGTAAACGGTCCCAAGGCGTTTCACAGGAGCGTTATCAAACAAAATGTGATACCAATTCACATAAGGAAATGCGGTCAAAAAGCTTGGTCAAAGAGGTAGGTTTGAAAGAGCATCTTAAAGAAGGAGAAGGAGGTAGAGAAGCGGAGGTGTTTAGGGAGGGAATTCCAGACCTTAGGGCCGAGGCAACTAAAAGCACAGTTGCCAATGGTGTAACAATGAAAATCAGGGCTGCATTGAGGCCAGAATTGGATGTTGTGTGGTGTAGGAGGAATCAGGACTGCTATATTACTTTCAACCAAGTAACTTGTGTCTAGACATACTGCTACAAAAAATATTCCCAACACACTTTGAAGTTCTACTTGTGATTAGGCACCTCCCACCTCCCTCAAATTATTAAATAAATTAGACACCGAGCCCATAACCATGCAAATTGTTACGATTTACCATGAGAAGCAGACACATTGGGCCAAACGATCGTCCCTTGTTTCATGGTTTATGTTCCCATGTCCACATCGCCAGGTTTTATGTACTGCTGCCCAAGCATTGTAGCCTCCATATTGGGTTATTCATAAAGTAAATAAATCTCAGTCATAACCCCATACTCTGCTAACTCAGTGGCTTGCACTCAAGTTCGCAAGATCAAATACAATTGCTTTAAATGAGTCTGCCAATCCCATCAGAGCAAGCTGCAACACAATAACCTAATGTACACTTTATGAGCACTGCATCCTGCCAGTTCTGTCACACTGTTTTTGAGTCTGCGGTTCCCTCAGATTTGGAGAGGCCATCTACACCTGTCCAATATCACAGTGCTTGCGGCTGGTCAACACACGTACAACCCATTTTTGCGTGTGACTGAGTACAAGATGGCCAGTAACAGTTAGCTCTTTTTTTAATTATTAGAAGAAAGATTATTTCTCATCAGACTACCAATAAGAGAGGCCTTTCGCTTTGGGGTTTGTAGTTTTTGATTAACTTTAGCCAAGGGTGCCAAGCAATGTAACATCACGTATGAAAATGCTAATGTACACTGCAGGGCCAATTAGTGCCACCTAGTACGAAATCAAATCTTCTTGTGTAGATGAAGTGGGTCATGAGGTACCGGATATTAGAGCGCTCTGTATATGAAGATATCAAGCCTGCAATTTTCCACTGAACAAAAATTGTCTGACCAAATCTGTCTGCTTTATAGCTTTGCTCTTATTGGCACTAACCCTCCAAGTTGCATTGGCAGGTGCTTGCGATGAATCCCATGGCTGCCCTCTACAAACGCATTTGGAGGTTTGTGGTAAACAGATGCCAATGACCCGATGTGGCAGATGAGCTCGTCCAGCAGTGTTGGTTCAATCAGGTCTGTCTCCTCAGAGATGAGCGGTTTTTCAGACAGAACCACCTCTTTTGCAGCCACAGGGTCCGTTGACAGCAGACGCCAATAAATGTAGCCACGGTCACGGAGGTCAGGATTATCGGAATCCTAGAAACAAACAGAACACTAAATACTAGTAAATTTACAGCCTTTGTCACATAGCATAATTGTGCAGGTTACTCCGAGCCCAATGTTTGGAACCTGTCAGTAAATAAATCATTACATGTGTTTTAAGCACACCAATGTATTGATTGTAAACACCGCAAAAAATCTGTGAGGGTCATAGAATTCTCTCTCCCATTGAAGTGCAGTTTTAAAAAGACTTGGTATATCACCACCTGAAACTATAGACTGCAGACTCTCACAAGAGGGCTGCTGGTATTCCATACTGAAGCACCCAGACCTTGAAACACAATTCTAATAAAATCCTGTGAACACAGGGAATACAGAATGTCAAGTCAGGGTGTGAAAGAGACAGCAAGATCAACATTCCAGGTGTCGACTGAACATTAATCTTCTGTGTACCTCCAGCACTTCTATGTCAGAGTCTCAGCATTTTGTTTTCTTTTCGTTTTCCCATCAAAATCCTACATTACCGTTAGCACTGACTCCACAATATGTCTGCAAATAAGCCACTCAGTAATATGGACATCCTTTTAAAAGCTCCACAGGCCAAGAATTCACTACTTTTATTTATTTAGCTGTGTGCACCAGATCTTGGCACTTCAAGCATCTTAGATTACAGAATGAGCCTATGTACAATATTTACTTGACTACGACTAGTATATATGCAGTATAGGACCACAGAATAACCCGCACCTTGCATTGTGCAAGTAAAGTTCCATGGAATGAGAAGCACTTTACTGAAATAGTATCTGACTACGTAGATGCCTCAACCTCACACAAGTGCCTTGGTGAATTGTTGTTTGTGTGTGTATGTGTGTGTGGGTTTTATGTGGAAGTTTGAAAAGTCAGTAGACAAACAAAAAAATCTGGTATTCAGCATCAGATAGCTGCTGCCATTAATAGATGAATGCAGCAATTGGCAATATGGTCAGGCATTTGTTATGAGCAGGTTGGCAATAAAAGTTCAGGATCTTAGCCAAATTGCACAGTGGATTGAATAAACCTCATTGAAATGGATAGAGGGAAGATCAGAGATAGAAAGGACAAACTCACAGCTTCACTGTTTAAACCTACAGGGATTGGGTTGTATTTTTGCTTGAATAAATTTCATACACCTTCATTATTGTATTTGTAACAAGATCTTACTCCTCTAGAAACACAATTCCAATAAAATCCTGTGAACGCAGGGAATACACAAAATGTCAAGTCAGGATCTGAAAGAGACAGCAAGATCAACATTCCAGGTGTCGACTTAACGTTAACCTCCTGTGTACTTCCAGCACTTCTATGTCAGAGTCTCAGCATTTCGTTTTCTTTTCATCTCCAATAAAATCCTACATTACCGTTAGCACTGACTCCACAATATGTCTGCAAATAAGCCACTCAGTAATATGGACATCGCACACCAAATGCTTTCCTTTTAAAAGCTCCACAGGCCACAAACTCACGACTTTTATTTATTCAGATCAGTGTGCACCAGATAGAAGATGCACAAAGGGAAAAGGGGAAAACGCAGCTACAGACACAGGCAGGAGAAAAGTACTGGGATAATCGGTTACCCAATTTGTATTCTCTATGCATCAGCCTTCCCCATCACCTTTGGTTTAACAGCATTGAGTCAACAGATAAGTAGTGTTTGAAAAAAGATAGTCAGTAGTTTACAGACCATCATGAAGATTATGTTGTGTAAATTATTTCAGTATCCTTCATTCACCTCAACTCAAAACATCCATTTCATGAAATTCAACCAAGAAGAGAGCTAATATATTATGGAATCCGTTTTGGTGCACTTGGCAGCTCATTTTTATTTTTATTGAGAACCCAGTGAAGGGCCAAAGGCTATATTACAGGCCACCATCAAAGTTGAAGATAGTGAAGAGAGATAAATCTAGTAGTGATTGGGTGATGCCAAGATTAGGTTTTAAGTGCCTGTACACTGCAGGGAGAATGAAAGATCAGGGAGGTAAGGAGTGTACCAAAGAGTTTAGCATTACAGAACTCTCCAATGTAGCAGGACGCAGTGTATAACACGACTGCTCCGACGATTTCAGTGCTCCTTCCTTGGTTATAGTGTTCGGACAACTCTAAATGGAGTGAGTTTAATACTTGATTTTGCCCTAATGCTGAAACGATGTTAAACTGCATCATTTCCAGTGTGTGCTTTGCCAATTTCATTACAGGCTGTTAATTTCCAGTTACATTTTGTGCACTTCAAAGATTTTCTTCTGTATCAGTAAGCTGAATTCATTCCAAATCCAATTTATCTCAAAAAGCTCTTCATACTAAAGTACAAGAGTTTTAAGTTTTCCTTTCCCAACGTGGAGGCAGGGCTTTTTAACAGTGTAGGATTCCACAGCCAGGCACCTCACTCAAATGGTCTTTTGAGTGAAAGCCTAGACACAGCATCGGCAGGTTAATTGGCCATGAGCAGCATCACAGCCGAATCCAATCCTGCCTTCACAGATGAGGGAACTGGAACCCTCCTAGTTTGCTTTCCTTACTGCAGCACTAGGTAGTGCATTTACCTGCTAAACAATTGGGGAGTTACCGACTACAATCACTTTACTGGGGAAACTTATTGATCAACTTCAATAGTTTATTCACAAACCAAAGAGGGAGGGAGGACATTTGAAGCTCAAGTCAACCAAAACCTCTTGCACATCATTCACTGCCCAGCTTGAAGCCAATGGGTACCCTTTTGGCAGGAGATGGATTGAGCAAAAAAAAATTAATTCATATATTTTAAAATTAAATCAATGCACTGTGTGCCATTACAGGCAGCTCCGTATCATATAGATTTCCACAAGTTAGGCAGGCCACACGCGAGTTTTGGCCAGCTCCACATGTGGGGATATCTATTAGATTCCACTGTTGGACCCCACACATTTGATTGATAACATTTGATTTTTAGTGAGAATATATATACATTGCAAGGTTTATAAGTCCAATTAAAATTAGAAATGGAATAACATATTTCTCCACACAAAAATGGTACTTGGATATGCAACAAATCACTTGGGTGGTTGCTGATTTGTCACTCACCAGTTCCAGCGTGATATCAGTTGAGTACCAATGCCCAGGGATCATGCTGACGCTGTACAGTACCCGGGTCAGACTGTAGCTGAAGCATCTCATACAGTTCTGGTCCCTGCAATACAAGTATAGTACCCAGCTACAAGGCTGACCCAGTGTCAGAGGAAGCCAAGAAAAAACACTTGATAAACTAGGACCTCTCAGCTTCAAAAAGGGGGTATCTCAGTGGAAAACCTTACAGACGTATATAAATAATTAACCTAACTTGTGGAAATCTATATGATACGGAGCTGCCTGTAATGGCACACAGTGCATTGATTTAATTTTAAAATATATGAATTAATTTTTTTTTGCTCAATCCATCTCCTGCCAAAAGGGTACCCATTGGCTTCAAGCTGGACAGTGAATGATGTGCAAGAGGTTTTGGTTGACTTGAGCTTCAAATGTCCTCCCTCCCTCTTTGGTTTGTGAATAAACTATTGAAGTTGATCAATACTTTTAAATATGCCAGGGCAGTAAGACAAGAGGGCACAGGTTCCACATTGCAGACAGAATTTAGGACAAATGTCAGGAAAAATGTCTATACAAGAGCTCGAGCAGATTACTAAATAGGGTGGTTGAGTCCAGAACATTGAACGCATTTAAGGAACAATTGGACACTAATCTAAAGACAATACGGTTGGGGATTTAATGGTTAAAAGTTTGGGGTCTGCCACTGGTAAACAGTTCTGGTCACTCTCAAACGATCCGAGCATCTTGTGTTCAGGAATCCACCTCGACGGCCCAATATCCAATTATACAATCGCACAACCCAGGAATGTAACAATATGTCTTTATGATCTGAGTTGGATATCGTGCCCTCACATACATTTCACCAATTTTTCAGTGGGGAGACTGTGGAACACTAGCGATCAAAGCTCATATGAACCAGTAACAGTAAAGTCGAGGAACAGTGAAAGCAAATCACACTTCCTTCACTCAATCTTGCTTCTCTCCTCACAAAATGAAAAAAAGCACACCTGTCCTTTTCAAAAGCTGACTGACTTGTTTTTGGCATTACCTTTCCTTCTAATTGTCAGCTGTGGCTCAGTGGGTAGTACTCTCGCCTCTGAGTCAGAAGGTTGTGGGTTCAAGTCCCACTCCAGGGGCTTGAGCACATAAATCTCGGCTGACACTCCAGTGCAGTGCTGAGGGAGCGCTGAACTGTCAGAGATGCCACCTTTTGGATGAGCTGTTAAGCCGAGGCCCCGTATACTCTCTCATGCGAACGTAAAAGATCCCATGACCTTATTTCAAAGAAGAGCAGGGGAGTTATCCCCAGTGTCCTGGCCAATAATTATCCCTCAATCAACATAGCAAAAAAAGCAGATTATCTGGTCATTACCACATTGTTTGTTGGAGCTTGCTTGTGCGCAAATTGGCTGCCACGTTTCCTACATTACAACAGTGACTACACTCCAAAGATAATTCATTGGCTGTAACCCGCTTTGGGACATCCGGTGGTCATGAAAGACGCTATATAAATCCAAGTCTGTCTTTCTTTAATTCCTAAAACTAATTTCCTGCATTTTAGCTTCCAGCTCTGGGGCCCAGACCTACAACTTGCAGCCCACTGTTTAAAATCTGCCCAAGTGTCACATTTTTCCTATCCTCTCTGAGCAACACAGGAAGTGAAAGGGCAGGGCTTTCAGGCCCTTCCTCATTCAGGGATTCACCAGTAGCCCTGCCGACTGAGCTGACTACCGCCTCTCCCAAGATTATATTCTCAGCAGACTCTTCACTCTGGGATCGCCATGAATAGAAACATCCCTACCTCAATAAGTTCGTGGAATGTCTCAGCCACCTTTTATCATCTAAAACACTCTGGTTCAGACTCTTTGTCGGACTCCTAATCTTTATCACCAAGCTGTGCTGTTCTGTGAATTTAATCCCTTGAAAGGTAGATTTCACTTTACAGTAGCATTTTGTAACACAAATTGCATCAAGATCCTCCCACGGTGATATTTACAAACTCAAAATGTGAAGAGATCAAATGGGTGAAGAAATGTCTTCATCCCAGATCTTTAAAATCTGGCAACATGCGGCAGAAATGTCCTAAGCACAATGTTCCTTTTAGTACAAACTCAAGACACTTGCTCAACAAACTCCGAGTGCGCACTGGTTTTCCTACCTGTGTTGCCAGACTGAGGACTTGCTGGACCAGCTCCTGAGTGTCTGTCGGCTTCTTTAAAAACAATTTCACAATTGCTGTAAGCAAGGTCAGTTGCACCTGTCGGGGGGGTGGGGGGGGAGAAACAAAAATCACAAAAATTACTAAATCTCCCAACTTCATCCACCAATCAGCAGCAAATCATCTTTGCTTGATAGGTATATGGATTGATGCACAGAAATTATTGCAGTGTCTTCCAAAGAAAGATCCATGCATTCCTCAGCCTTCACTGCGTTAACTCTCTCCAATCTTGAAACCTTACATTACACAACCATGATATTCATTTCGTATTTCAATGGCTTACAGTCCCCAGTATCAAATCTTCAATATTAATTAATTCAGCTCATTTTGTTTTAATCCCCTCCTATCATAAAGTCACCCAGGCCCCCTCTCGTGCTGTCCCCTCTTTGCCTCCCCCCAAAAGCTGCTTGGCTAAGGCAGTATAGTGACCCTAACTAGTAAATAGGAGGTGCAAATTTAAGAAAATTCATTCATCCATATTCCTTCCCAGAAGCTCCCCCCTTTCCTCGATGATCCCCAACTCAGGAACGTTGTAATAAATCATGGGTGGATAATTCTCTTTCACTACATTAGCAGTCATTAAGGGAGCCCAGTAACCTTACCTGGGTACTCTCATCATGGAAGCCGTCAAGGAAGCTTTCTAGCAGTTCGTCAGCATTGTCAATTCTTTCTGCGTATTCACCCACAATCCAGATCATGGCTGCCCGTGCATCCGGCTCATCAAGTGAATCCAAGTTCTCACACAAGGTTGCAATGATGCTCTCATACCTGCCAAATCAAAGTCGCATGATTATTACTTCAACTTTATTAACCAATTTTAACCAAAACATTGGTGATTTCAGTTAAGTAAGTTTGGTGTTTAACATTATATTGCCATTCTTTCTTAGCCTCTTTTTGGTACAAGAGGGCCCTTTTTCATTTGGAGTACATGTATTTTAATTCTTAGTGGACCGGTGTCTTTGCCTCCTGCACCTGTTTTAAGTTTCCAGCATGGACTGGGTTTTCAGTTGACGTGGACCGTTCTGAAACTCTGTAGGATTGGTGGCTACTCTGCTTTTGGCGTGTGATTAATTCGATTCAGATCATTTTCTATAGTGTGTATGTGGCAATTTTCTTTAAATTTGTCATAAAAACTCTTTGAAGAAAACATACTGGATTGCTTCAAATAATCTGGAACTGCACTATAAGGAATACTAATGAAGAATGTAATTAAAATAAAGTTGCTAATAAAATAAGATAAAACAAGGTAGATTTTCCTTTGCTCTGCTCCCAAATAGCACTCGCAAAAAAAGAGGTGCAACACAGAGGAGAAATGGGGCGCTAGACCAGCACTTCCCTGGCAGCTGCACCAGACTTTGGCCAAGGCGTGCTCAGAAACGTGAGTTATATATAAGTGAGCATCGGATAGCTCTGCACGCAAATTTCCTTCAGAAGCTCCAATGGCAGATTAGAGGCGAATTAAAACAGATTATCTGGTCATTATCACATTGCTGTGCACAAATTGGCTGCCGCATTTCCTACATTACAACAGTGACTACACTTGAAAAGTACTTCATTGGCTGTAAAGTGCTTTGAAATGTCTGGTGTCTGTGAAAGGCGCTATATAAATCCAAGTCTTTCTTCCTTTAACAACGCGGCGTATTTGACAGCGGAAGGGGAGAAATGACCATAAGCTTCCTTAAACCACGAATAAATATTCCCCTACCACAGCAGAAGAATACCCCTTGCTCCTATGCTACAACTCCATCCAAGTCCCACACCATAATTCTTTACACCCACACTTGCTTTCCCTGTTCTTCATCCTACTGCATTTGGCATTAGTGTTGCCCTTTGACCAACTCCTCCAAGGCAGACTGCAGGGGTGCCTGGATATCTGCTTTGGGCTTTCCTGCCATCCTAACTGTGACACAGCAGCACAGACACATTCACAGGAGATGGCACTTTTAAATAAACATAAAAGACAACTGACTTGCAAATCGCAGCTTCTAGCAGACATAAATGGATTTCAGAACTACTTATTAGTCACCTGTCAATTTCTATGTCCTTCAAGCTCTCTATTGGACTTCCATTTGACTGGACCCTTTAAGTCAAAACTGCAGCTTTAAAGAAAAACTTAGTTCCTGGGATGTGGGCGTCGCTGGCAAGACCAGCATTTATTGCCCATCCCCAATTGCTCAAGAACATGGTGGTGAACCGCCTTCTTGAACTGCTGCGGTCCGTGTGCTATCAAGTCACAGGCAGTGTCCAGATTTCCTCTTGGCTGCCCAGTGCGAGACGGTGATACACAAATCAGGCCTGACAGGTACATTGGGCACTGAAGTTGTGCTCCCAGCACAGAGCACCAGCAGTAAGCTGCCCAGATTGCTCCTGGGACAGCGGCGGGAGAAGAATTCACTCACCAATTTCCCCCCCACTTACTTGTTGGGATACTTGCGGAAGATATCCCTGATGACCACGATAGCCTCCTGGACGACATAATTCACTTTGGTCTGGATGAGATCGAGCAGCGTGCTGACACAGCGTTCGGCAGATTGCTGGGACAAGAGCACATTGTTTATCAGAACTGGCTGCCAAACGATGGCCGCAATTTTCCCCTTAAAGAACGGGTGGGTTTGGAAATTGGGAGCAGCTCAAAGTGTTAAAAATGGGATTCCCGACCAGATCCTGCCCCCAACCCACCCACTTTGTTATGCAGGGGGCGGGCAGCCAACCCGCTCCCACGGGGCGTTACCTCAATTTAAATATTGTAATGAGGCTGGAAGCCTCTTACTTCCCTTCCTTTTTGTGTTTAACTGCCTGGGAACAGGTTTCACACAATTTGCAAAACCCAGCAGTTGTATCTAGGAGGCAAGTGGCTTTATATCTACCTCCTGGATCCTGGAACACGACCATACCACTCCCCTCCCCCACCCCCCGATCAGAGACATCCCCCACAAGGCCTTCCCACCCTCCCCCACCCAAACGAAGATGCCCCCGCCCCTGCCAATCCCCGACCCCTATTGATTTCCCCAATTCCCGATCCCCAACTCCTGCCGATGCTCTCCTTCCTCCGGATCCCCAACTCCTGCCGATGCTCTCTTCCACCCGCCCCCCGATCCCCAAACCTTGCTGATGCTCGCTCCTTCCTCTGGATCTCCGACTCCTGCCGATGTTCTCTTCACCCAATTGCCCCTCCGCCATCCCCAAGCCTTGCCGATACTCTCTTTCCAATCTTCGATCCCTGCCGACTCCCCTTCCTGATACCCGATCCTTGCTGATCCTCCTCCTATGATCCCTCCCCTGTATCGGCCCCTCCCTTCTGAGGCCTACCCGCCCGCAGCCAGCCAACCTCTCAAGCTGGCTGGCTGCGGGCGGGAATCCGAGGCATGACATTCAAGTTGGCAGGGCCTGTGGCAAACCCGGCTTCCCATCTGCCTCTGAGGCCCCCTCTCCCCCACCTGCCTACCTGGGGAAAATTCCGCCCAATTAATCTAAATATTAAGACAAGGGTGGCCCTTAGCTTTTAGTGGGGAGCCAAACAAATAAAATTACAAGATTGCAAGCTTAGTGAGAGGCAAGAAAAACAATTTTGATATAAATCAGCATTCCTCGTCTTCACCCAACAGATCTGCAAGCATGGTCAAACGCTCAGTGGCACTTAATGCGCGTGCGAATGAGTGCCAGGCAAGGGCAGCGTGGTCAAACAGCCTCCTGACACACTCAGAAGAATGGCAGTTTGGGTGAGGCTTTGGTGGGCCACTGGCACCTGTACCCCAGCATCAGGTTGGCACCTTCAGGAAAGGAGCGAGGAACAAAGGAATTCCACAAAAGCTGAAACAATGAGCCTCCAATTGTGCCAATCAACACTCGAACCACTGACGAACCTTTGCTGATCAAAGAGTCACGGTGCAGCGTCTCAGCTCCTTACTTTAATGGCTGCTTTTGGTTAAGGCTGCTCAACACTGGAAAACTCATTTGAATCATGTTGCTTCATACAGATTTGTAAAATCATGCCTCAGTATATTGCCATTAGCTTTCAGCATTTAAATGAGAAACGTTGGCACTTTATTACAAGTGCACCACAAAGTCAAATTGCTTGAACATCCAAGCTTTTTTTTTTGTACAAGTGTAAATCATCATCATAGGCAGTCCCTCAAAATGAGAATGACTTGCTTCCACGCCAAAAAAAGATGAGTTCACAGGTGTTCCAATGAAGGACCTAAAAATCCAGGTCCTGAACTACATCCTGAAGTGTGGAAGATGCCTGTGCGTCGATTTTGTTTAACGTGTGGTGGCCGTTGCACACCAGCCATCACACGGGCTTGACAGAGCTAGGTCTTGGTCCAGTGGCAAGGGTTAACCAGGATGACTGGAGACCTGTTCTGCTGCACGGACCTAGTGCGCACACATATCGCAGTGTGGGCTGACCCGTGCTGCCCCGAACTCACGCCTCCCCCGGGCCCCAATCACGTCCCTCCATTGTCTCTCGCCGCTCCTTCGCCGCTCCTGCTGTATCTGCTCACACTCCAATCACCGACCTGGACCTTGATTCGCTGCCGTCGCAGCTCGCAAATGTAAATAGCGAATTGTTAAATGTGGGATATCTGCGGCATTCAGCCGTGTCAGAAGTGACCAATCATTCACCAGCAAGAAGTTTGCAGGCTCCACCTTTCCTTCGATCAGTTACAAATTGTGTCGATTTCAAGGTTAAAGGGGCCAGTCTATTGGCAGCATGGATCAAAGCTCTGATTATTCACCATCAAAACAATGTCAGGAGTCTAATGCGAGGCAGTGTATCAACGCTCGCGAGGCCTGTGGTTTGCAGGTTTTTTTTTTCAATGCTTGTTATTCACAAAGAAAATTTAAACGCAACTTCGACATGTTGAAGATTCCTACCTGAACGGCAAAGATTTAAAACATTTGCAAAGGTCATCAGACTGGCGAGCAGGTAGAAGTCGGGCGACACCCGCTTGCAAGTCTGATGACCTTTGCAAATTTTTTTGTGTTTTTATTCAACGGTGGCAAGAGTTTTTGAAAACATTGCCCTTACCTCAACTTTAATGGCACATCGGCCAATGGCACGGACTGCTTTCCGTACAAAGTCAACATCAACCTCGGTGGCATATTCCTTCAGCTCTGCCAGGACCTGAGGAAAACAAGAACCTTCTTAAAATGGACAGCTCAAAGGTTAACGGCAACATTTTTCAAATGAAACTGTAGCCAAAATAAGTGGTGATCTTATTGAAACGTACAAGATTCCGAGGGGGCTGGACAAGGAAGATGCAGGGAGGATGTTTCCTCTTATGGGGGAGTCTAGAACTAAGGGGCATAGTTTAAGAATAGGAGGTCGCCCATTTAGAACGGAGATGAGGAGGAATTTCTTCTCTCGGAGGGTCGTAAATCTGCGGAATTCTCTCCCCCAGAGAGCTTTGGAGGCTGGGTCATTGAATATATTTAAGGTGGAGATAGACAGATTTTTGAATGATAAGGGAGTAAAGGGTTATGGGGAGCGGGCAGGGAAGTGGAGTTGAGTCCAAGATCCGATCAACCATGATTTTATTGAACGGCGGAGCAGGCTCGAAGGGCCATAGGGCCTACTCCTGGCCCTATTTCTTATGTTTTGATGTTCGAACAGAACAGTTGACATTGCTCTCTCTTCACAGACTCTGCCGGATCTGCTGAGAGTTCCCAGCATTTTCTGCTTTCATACCACTTAATGATCCCGTGAAGAGCGGCTAATTTACAGCCAATATTATTACCTTTCGAGGATCACTGCTGCATTTGGGACACTGCTAGCTCTCAGTACAAATGTGATCAGCATTAAAAGCAATTAAGAATGCATTCACTTGTTGATAATTTGATGCACGTACACACCCAATAACTACAATGCATGACACTTTTACATTTCTATTCAAAGCTTTTCAGTTTTTGAAGGCAAAATAGAAAATTAATTTCTATCCAAGCTCCAAGCTTCCTTGCTTATCCATGGACTGAACCATGCGTTGTGAATCAGTAAATCATTCAATCACAACTAGCTCCCCGGTCCTCAGTTTATCTATTAACTTTCCGAGTTGATTCTGTATAAACTGGGGAAAGGGCCAATGTTATTCAACTGAGTAGCTCCCAGGAGCATGGGTACGATTAGCTGAATGGATATCCTTCTATGCTGGAATTTCTATGATTGCCTAGGCAGTAAGAATGTCTATAATATGGTGGCAGTGAGGTCAGAGGCACCAAAACCCTCCTTGGCAGGTCATTTCATCAAATGCCTCTGGAGGTAAAGTTCCATTGGTATCATTGGGAGAGTCACTTTGTAGTAACTGCTTGTGCATAAATCTTGAATGAACAAATTTGCATTTATATAGCACCTTGCATGTCCTCAGGATGTCCCAAAGTGTTTACCGCTAATTAATTCCTCTTGGACTGTAGTTACTGTTGTTTAGTAGGCAAAAGTGGCAACCAATTAGCACACAGCAAAGTCCCATAGACGGCAATGAGACAACAGCCAAATAATTTGTTTCGGTGTTGGTTGAAGGAGGAATGTTGGAGAACTCCCCTGCTCTTCTTCCTATAATGCCACAGGATTTATGATGTCTGCCCGTGTCTCAGTTTAAGATCATAGCCAATAATCCAGCACTACTTCAGTATGCACTGAAGTGTCAGCCTGGATTGTGTGTTCAAGTCCGCGGTGTGGGGCTTTTGACTCAGAGATGGGAGTGTTATCACTGCGCCAAGGCCAATACTTGCTCCAGTGTTGCCACAATTGCCCCACAGTATAAACATGGTAATGTCTGAACCACATGAATATTACACAACTGCGTTCAAAAGGGATCTAATGTGACTTCTAATCACAAAATACTTTCCCAAAATGACAATATCCTTTCTATAATGCCTCAAATTCTGGCCTCTTGAACATCCCTCATGATAACTGCTCAACCATCGGTGGACGTGCCTTCTGCTGCCTGGGCCCTAAGCTCTGGAACTCCCTGCCTAAACCTCACTTTCCTCCTTTAAGACACTCGTTAAAACCTCTCTCTTTAAACAAGCTTTTGATCATCTGCCTTCATTTCTTCTGTGGCTCGGTGTCAAATTTATCGGTTTGTCTGTAACACTGCTGTGAAACGCACTGAGACGTTGTACTACATTAAAGGCGCTATATAAATAAAAGTTATTATTTAATATAAAAAAACTAGTTTCCTTCACATCCGCTGACCTTTCTGAAAAAACTTACCAAACTCATCACATGTACGTCAGTGACAATACTGGAATCAGAGTCAAGCTGAATTCTGGAGAGTCTGCTGGCTTTTATATTAGCATTAGACAAATGTTCCTGGATTTAAAGATATTTTACAACAATGTGCATCACATTCCAAACTAGTCTGCCCCAGGCATTATTATAGCAATGAGCCATTTATCTGCTTATGAACTAGCATAACTCCATTTAAACGCTCAGCTTTGGGCCTTTTACTATGCAAGACAAATTATACTACTTAGCTTTGAAAGCACTTTTTAAATTCTTAAAATTGATGCAGAGTGATGCTCAGCTGGAGAGTGAGCAGTATTCTCCAGCTTTTTCTTCCATGTGATTTTTCCAGTCCCCATTACCCTATTGGAGTCAATAGGAAGGAGGCTCAAATGTCCTTAACCCCCGACTAGCTATTTTCAGGACCCATGAAAAGTAGAGCCTAGACTCCACTTCCTTCATATGGTGGTGCCTCTTGCCTGTCATTAACAACCTTCAGTAATAGTGTTCGGGGCAGGCCCACTGCACTCCTGCACCAGTCGCTGCACTTACTGTGCAACCTGTGTGGAAACTCCATTTATTCAGTGAGGGAGTCTTTTTTCCCCAAACTGCTAAGTCTATATATATTTCAGCATTGGCAGCACAAATATGTTTGAAGAACCATACTAGAGAGGTTCAGTTAAGAGAGTACGATCGTAAGTCACTGATATTTTTGAGAAAGGGTGAAGGTGAAATGATCCTTTTACTCAGTCACAGACTGAATGCTAAAGCTATTTCACTCCCATCGTATTAAACTATCACAGTTATGAACTTGTTTCGGTAATAAGCACCTTTAACCACTAAAGAACAAACTTGCATTTATTTAGCTCCTTTCACGTCCTCAGGGCGTCCCAAAGCACTTCAATACCAATGAGTTACTTTTGAACTGCAATCACACGTGAGATGTCAGCAAACACAACAACCAGTTTACACACAGCAAGATTCCACAGTTAAACCGTTTCGGTGTTGGCTGAGGAACGAATGATGGACAGGATTTCGATTGGAACCCTTTGTAAGTTATAATGTAGAATCCCAAATTGAAATGCAAATCTAATTTGCACCCTCAAACGCTGACTGAGCTGCTGTGCAATTTCCAGCATTTTCTGCTTCCATTTTTGATTTTGTACATTTGCAGCTTTTTTTTGTATCACAGTTCGAGCACTAATCTCTGCATGTAAATGACTGGCCCGATCAGTCAGCCATATATGCACGCTCATGCTTATTATGCTGGTTAACTTTCACCTCAAGACTCCTGAGCAAAGTGCTACAGCTTGCTGGTGCTTCAGTGCACTGCACCGTGCAATGCAACACCCACAATTGTCCACATGTTGAGTTTTTGGATGCAAGTACAATGTCGGGAGCCAGTCACTTTGCCACAAGGAGGGACGGAACACAAAGTACCTTGGGCTGGGTTAGCGGAAATGCAAATTGACAGGGGCTTGGGTGTACAGGTCTTCCATCTACCTTCTCAGGCAAGAATGGGAAATGGAGGATAGAAAAACATCACACCCACACACACACACAGACACACAGACACCACACACACCCACTTTGGGTACAATCAGAAACAAAGGTCTCCATGAAAGGATGTAAATTAAGCTCTGCATTCTTTACTGACATTTCCATTTTTCAGTGTAACAGAGATGTGTTTGTTCTCCTTGTTACCAAGTCATCAGTAAACAGGGCACATTCTTAACAATCGCAACTATTCCACACAGACTAAAAACAACTTCCCAATTGCAGATCAAAGCCGAGGAATTTATCCCTTTCGATTGGTCCAATTAAACTTCCATTTAAAACAAAATTCAGATTCATATAACCCGCATTTTAAGTCTCAAGATAACAGATTAGTTGAAATTTAAGGCTGCATGCTGCAAAGTAATGATTCAGTCACCATAGACTGCACTTAAAAGATGTGTACATATTATTATATTTGAGAAAAATAATCAGTTAAAATGAATTTCTGGGCAATCGCACCTCAGGAGGGCTGTACTAGAGGGGATGCAGCACAGATTCAGCAGAATGATACTGGGGCTAAAAGGGTTAAATCATGAGGACAGGTTGCACAAAATTGCCTTGCACTCTCTCGAGTATAGAAGTTTACGGGATGATCCAATTGAGGTATTTAAGACAGTAAAGGATTCGATAGGGTAGATAGATGGTGGGAGAATCCAGAACAAGGGGCAATAACCTTAAAGTGAGAGCTGGGTTGTTCAGGGGTAATGTCAGGAGCACTTCTTCACACAAAGGGTAGTGGAAATCTGGATCTCTCTCCACTAGGTCCATTGAAAATGATTTTTTTTCAGCTAAGGGTTACAGGACCAAGGCGATTTAATGAAGTTGAGATACAGATCAGCCCTGATCTAACTGAATGGCTCGAAGGGTTGAATGGCTTGCTCCTGTTCCTATATTCCTAAATTGCAGGGATAAATGCTGATTAGAGTTCTGGTACGTTCAGTTCCCACTGTGAGCTACGCTGAGTAGACAGACGTGAAGGGAAGGCTGTGCGACACGGGGAAAGATGGAAGAAAAGAATCTGCCCAGGCAGTCGCTAGCCACATGCAAACCATACTTTCTCCTTCTCCGTTGTGGAAGTGGGCCCAGGAACACAGAGACAATGAAATTAAAAAAACATTAAAAAAAGGAAGTTTCCCCCAGGTGTTTATTCTGTGCTAGCGATATTCAGGAAGGTACCACTTATCCAGCTGGTCCCACATCTGCTGGAGTGACAGATGTGAAAGTGAGCCAATTACACCTGTTGTTATCCCAAAGCCAGCCTGCGGAAGAGGACATCCTGCGGGTGAGCAACAACAAGCAGCTGCTGTCTACTTAGCTCAGCCACATTTAAAATGGCAACCCTCCTCGTCTCCCAGAACTATCTGTGCATATATAATTCAAATCAAAAGTGCATTTATACTACTCCAGTTTTTTTTAAAACCCAACAGTGCCGATGTATCCTACAACAACAATACTGAATTAAAGCATGGAATCATACAGCACAGGAGGCCTTTCGGCCCATCGTCCCTATGCCAGCTCTTTGAAGCAGCTATCCAATTAATCCTAATCCTCGACTCTTTCACCACAGATTTGCAAGTTCTTTTCAACAACAACCTTTATTTATATAGCGCCTTTAATGTAATAAAACATCCCAAAGCGCTTCACAGCAGTGTTATTAGACAAAACAAATAAATTTCATATCGAATCACATAAGAAGCAATTATGGCTGATGGCCAAAGGCTTGGTCAAAGAGGCAGGTTTTAAGGAGTGTCTTAAAGGAGGAAAGAGAGGTAGAGAGGCAGAGAGGTTTAGGGAGGGATATATTCAATTTTCAAGTATATATTCAATTCCCTTTTGAAATTTACTGCTTCCACCACCCTTTCAGATAGTGCGTTCCATATCATAACAACTCGCTGCGTAAAAAATATTCTCATCTCCCCTCTGCTTCTTTTGTACTAATATATTCAATCGCAGAAATACTCGATATAAAACTTGACATAACAGCATTGGGACACACAAAACTTTTGAAAGCAATGTCTCCCAGTCCACAATTATATACAGCTTATAAAAAGAGGTTTAATTACCCAGAGTTTTGAGGGTAGGATCCCAATATTAGCAACCTACCAATTAAAGTGTATCAACTGAGACTAGACTCCTACTAACTCATAAAAAGCATTTTGACACTTCAATAGTACAAGAGGTGAACAAAAGCATCCCCGGGTATCCTTATTAGTGCTTGTTTTACAAATATACAATTTCACTTTTCTCATCCGCAATATGCTTCATGTAGTTTTAGGTAACAGCAAAAATACTTGCCTTTTCAACAAACTTTTAGTGGAAGCTTCATGTCATGAAAGCAGAGAAAGGCTAAAAGTAGGTACAGGCTTAACTGCAGTAGACAAAACTCAATTAACAACTTGTATTTATATAGCGTCTTCAATATAGTAAAATATCGCAAGGTGCTTCACACAGCTGTAAGGAAATGTTAGCTTAGCTAAAAAATGAGTTATTAGGAGGGAGACCAAAATCGCAGGTGTGTTTTGAGGAGGAGAAAGAGGTGGAGAGGCAGTGGGATTTAGGGAGGGTATTCCAGAACATGGGGTCTAGAGGGCTGAAGGCACGGCCACCAATGTTTGGGTGAAGGATGGAGAATGTACAAGAGGCTAGAGTTGGAGGAACAGAGTTCTGTGGTGTTGCTTTGCCATCTTAATGGCGCTATATTAATACAAGTTGTTTTTGTCAGGCTAGGGGAGGTAGGGAGGGGCAAAGCCATGAAAGGATTTAAACAGGAGTGCGAATCTGTAATTGTAGGCATTGGAGTACCGGGAGAGTACACAGGACAGTGAAGACAGGAGTGATGAGTGAGCAGGACTTGGTGCAGAGTACTATATGGGCAGCAGAGTTTTGGATGAGCTCAAGTTTACAGAGAGTGGAGGAGAGGGCCAACCAGGTTAAGTCTAAAGTGAAAATGGCATGGATGAGAATTTCAGCAGCAATGGGCTGAAGCAGGAGTGGAGGCAGGCAATGTTACATAGCTGGAAGTAGGCTGCGATGGAGATGATATGGGGTTGGGAGCTCAGCTCGAGTGGAATAGGAAGCCAAGGTTATAAACAGTCTGGTTCAACCAGAGGGGTCAGGAAGTGCAATGGAACTGGTGGAGAGGCTGTGGAGCTTATTGGGGGCAGGTGGGGGTGCGGGGAGAAGACAGAAGACAATGGCTTCGGTTTTCCCAATGTTTAACTGAGAAATTGCGGCTCATCCAGGACTAGAAGTCAAGGCAAGGAGCTCGACAGTGCAGAGGAGCGGGATTGAGCTGGGTGTTGCCAGCATGCATATGGAAGCTGACCCTATGTCTTCGGATGGTATCACCAAAGGGCATCTTGTAGATGAGGAAAAGGAGGGAGCCAAGGACAGATCCTAGGGGTACTACTGTGGTAATGGTGCGGGGGCAAGAATAGAAGCCACTGTAGGAGATGCTCTGGCTACGATTGAATAGGTAAGAGTGGACCAAGCGAGGGCAGTACGACTGAGCAGGATAATGGAAGAAAGGTGTTAGAGGAGGATGATGTCATCGACCATGTCAAAGGCTGCAGAGAGATTGTGGAGGGTAAAAGGATGTCATGTGACATAGAGATTATTTTTACAGGAGGTAGTGGGCAGCTAAATGAGTAACATAATCCTTTCTTCAACAGGATTCCATTTCAAATCTAGCCGAGATCAACTGGAAACAAGTCAGCTCTGACATACCAGGGCACTAAGTAGGGCAACTTCAATTCAGTTCTTAGTTTAGAGTGCAACTTACTGAAATCAGAACTTGACTCATTCACCAATCCACTGGAGTCCCCCCCCTTGGCTCCCTCCTCAACCTCATCTACATGCTGCTCTTTGGTGATACCATCTGAAGACATGGGCTCAGTTTCCATAGGTATGCAATAGGAAGTTTTGGATGAGTTTAGTGGTGTACGTGTGTGAGATTTAAAAAAAAACTATCACAGGTAAATTTATGCTCTATTTTTCCCAAAGTAGCCGACATATTTAAATTAAGGCTCAAATAAAATTGTAAAAGTTCTGGGGCCACCTTGGAGTACTCTTATTTATCATAAAAAATTTTAAACCCTAATTTTGTTGACAGTATTTTTAAATTGAACTCTATCCTGTACCTCATGTTTTAAGGACTTCCAAGAAAAAATACGACAAAAACAATGAATTGCAAGAGAGTGGAATTCTATTATATACAATAGGTTTGGCCAAACCATAAATAATTAGTTATCAAAATTGTATCAAAGAAAGCAAAGAAGGCATTTCAAGGAGGGAATGGGGGCAGAGAAGCATAAGTCTAATGGACGTAGTTCTGGAAAGTAGAGCTGAGATGACTGAAGGCTCAGCCACCAAAGGTGGAGCATAGAGATGGGGGAGAGCAAAATGTGAAGCAAGCCAAAGCAAGGAGATAGAAAGGCATAAAAGGTAGGAGGAGGTTTCAAAGGTAGGGTAGGGTAGGGTGAAGTCATGGAGGGATTTGTAGATAGCATGAGGAATTTAAATTGTGGGGCACAGAGAGCTAATGTAAGTCAGTGATGTGAGGAGTGACAGGTGAACAGGGCTTATTGTGGAGCAGAATACTTTGGACGAATTGGACTTTACTGAAGGTGGCAGTCCAGAAGCCAAGGATAGATCCTTGGGGGGGTGGTGACCTATAGTAGGATTGGAGGAGAATTCATCGCTGGCAATGTACTGGTTATATTGGGGCAGATCGGAATGGAGTTGCACAGGGGCAGTTCCATAGAGGGGGTCTGTGGAGGAGAGGCTGTGGAAGAGGATGAAACGCCACAGAGATTAAGAAGGCATAGCACGCTGCAGTTATTTAAGATAGCGTCAGTAATTCTGATCACGGCAATCTCTGTTGTGAGCATGGAGCTGGGAGGTGATGCCAAATTCAAGGGCCTGAGGCAAGAAGCGAAGGTTATAGATGGTGCATTAGCTGGACAGGATAGAAAGTTAAGAGTGGGCTTTTCGAGTAGAGAAGGATGATAGTGGGTTTGAAAGGAAAAGGGACAAGAAAGATAGTTGACTTTGGAAAGGGTGGGGGAGATGCAGCAACAGGCAGGGAATTAGGGAGAGTGAGGGCCTGGAGGGCAGTCTAGGAGGAATGGATTGATGGTAGCCAGTCGGACAGATGTTCTCAGACATGCACACAAAACTAATTGAGTGGGTCAGAACAAAATTCCAATGTTATAAAGATGGAGTTATAAAAACGTAGTAGATTTTAGTACAGGTATACACGGATCAAGAACACACTCCAGGAACCCACTGGATACAATAGATACCCAGCAGCTTGGCATGGCTCATTAATGCACTATAACATGCTACGGTGATATTAACTATTGGATAATTAAATGCACATGGATCTCTGACATTATGATGTTTCAATCCTGGTTATAAAGATAAAGTGTCAGCTGTGACTCAGTGGGCAGCACTCTTACCTCTGAGTCAGAAGGTTGTGGGTTCAACTCCCACTCCAGGGACTTAGGCACAAAAAATCTAGGCTGACACTCCAGTGCAGTTCTGAGGGAGCACTCGCTGTCTGAGGTGCCGATTTTTGGATGAGACGTTAAACCGAGGCCCCGTCTGCTTTCTCAGGTGGACGTAAAAGATCCCATGGCACTATTTTGAAGAACAGCAGGGGAGTTATCCCCGGTGTCCTGGCCAATATGTATTCTCAATCAACATAACAAAAAAAGAGATTATCTGGTCATTACCACATTGCTGTTTGTGGGAGCTTGCTGTGTGCAAATTAGCTGCTGTGTTTCCCACATTACAACAGTGACTGCACTCCAGAAGTACTTTATTGGCTGTAAAGCGCTTTGAGATGTCTGGTGGCCGTGAAAGGCGCAAATCTTTCTCTCTTTAAATAACAAACTTTAATTCTGATACAAGGTTAAAATATCAGCAAACCTATGAGAAGTCAGTTTCCCCTAATGATTAGTACGGTTATCGAATGAGTAGCTGAGCTATACAGACTGAGAAGATATCAAACTCAATCCTGTGTCTGGGGAACATTAGCTGATCAGTGCTGCACAGGCGTGGGAGCACTGCAATTACCCTCTATGCACCTCGGCTCGATCAAAAGGGAAGAAATCAGGGTTCCTGCTTCAGATTGCCAACCAGTACCCGCCTTGAAGTGAGTGGGAGTACAGACAGATGATGAAAATAGGTCAAGTCAGCTCTGATGACTGAGAAATCTGGAGATAATCACCATTTCAAGTTTTCGGCCGCCGGTTTTAGTGTTCACTTAATTATTGGAAAAAATTCTGAGGGATAGGATAAACCTTCATTTGGAAAGACACGGATTAATCAAGGACAGTCAGCACGGATTTGTTAAGAGAAGGTTATGTCTGACTAACTTGACTGAATTTTCCGAGGAGGTAACCAGGAGGGTCGACAAGGGCAGTGCGTATGATGTAGTATAATGGATTTTAGCAAAGCTTGTGATAAGGTCGCACATGGCAGACTGGTCATGAAAGTAAAAGCCCATGGGATCAAGGGCAAAGTGGCAAGTTGGATCCAAAATTGGCTCGGAGGCAGGTAACAAAGGGTAATGGTTGATGGGTGTTTTTGTGACTGGAAGGCTGTATCCAGTGGGGTTCTGCAGGGCTCAGTGCTGGGTCTCTTGATTTTTGTGGTATATATCAATGACTTCGACTTGAATGTTGGGGGTATGATTAAGTAGTTTGCAGATGACACTAAAATAGGCTGTGTGGTTGATAATGAAGAAGAAAACTGCGGACTGCAGGAAGATATCAATGTACTGGTCAGGTGGGCAGAACAGTGGCAAATGGAATTCAATTTGGAGAAGTGTGAGGTAATGCATTTGGGAAGGTCTAACAAGGCAAGGGAATACACATTAAATGGTACGACCCTGAAAAGTGTAGAGGAACAAAGGAACCTTGGAGTGCAGGTCCACAGATCCCTGAAGGTAGCAGGCCAGGTCGATAAAGTGGTTAAGAAGGCATATGGAATACTTGCCTTTATTAGTCGAGGCATGGAATACAAGAGCAAGGACGTTATGCTTGAACTGTATAAAACACTGCTTAGGCTACAGCTGGAGTAGTGTGTGCAGTTCTGGTCAGCACATTAAAGGAAAGATGTGATTGCACTGGAAAGGGTGCAGAGGAGAATTAAAAGAATGTTGCCTGGACTGTGACATCTGCATGCACTGATGTATAGGCTGGGGTTGTTTTCTTTGGATCAGAGGAGGCTGAGGGCAGATCTGATTGAGGTGTATAAAATTATAAGGGGCTTAGATAGTGAGGACTATTTCCCTTAGCAGAGGGGTCAACAACCAGGGGGCATAGATTTAAAGTAAATGGGGGGGGGGGGAGGTATAGAGGAGATATGAGGGGAAATTTCTTTACCCAGAGGGTGGTGGGGGTCTGGAACTCACTGCCTGAAAGAGTGGTAGAGGCAGAAACCCTCACCACATTTAAAAGGTACTTGGATGTGCATTTAAAGTGCCGTAACCTACAGGGCTACGGACCAAGAGCTGGAAAGTGGGATTAGGCTGGATATCTCTTGGTCGGCCGGCGTGGACACGATGGGCCGAAACAGCCTCCTTCCATGCTGCAAATTTCTATGATTCTATGATTCACTTTTCCCATCTAATAAATTTCCACAAGAAGTGGAATTTTATCTCGAGGTTTTTACTGCACGGGTGAAACTAAAGCATTGATGACTTAAGTAGAACAATACCATGATGCTGATTCTGCAACAAGCTTGCCCATGTATCTATTGATATATTGAAAATATTGCAGATATGGCACATATTTCCTACAAGTGTAACACTTATTCCTGTCACACTTCGGTCATCATTCCCAATGCAGCATGTCACCATAGCTGAGATTACGGAGTTCAGCAGAGACCAGGGGCCAAACCTGCGACCTTCTGATCATTTATGACTCCGCTATCATTGGAATGAACTGGTGTAGCCTTTGGGATCTTCAAAAAAAACACAGTTCTAATATTATCCTTGTATTCATGAGGCTCTGTGGACCTTTATTTCTGGATTATTTCTGTTTGAACAGCAAGAACAGTCAGGAAACTGGCAAGGACTTATTGATTCTATGAAACTAGGGCACATGAGCTGAATTAACTTGTGCAGTTGAAGCTATAATCACTTAAAGCAAAACACTGTGGTCAGTGAGCACTGCATTGGGTTTTATAGCCGCAAAGCCCCCCCCCCTACCCACCATGCACTCCTACAACATGCATCTCCGTGGCAACACTCAGCAGTAGAAGGTGCAGAGCTCCCAACATAAACAAAAGGTGAACTCCAAAATCTTCTCAATGTCTGGGTGACTATAAACAACTCATTTATGCTTTGCACAGCTCAAGCACTTGGCCCACTTGTAACACACATCAAGCCATTGTGCAGTGGTGACTGAGTGATCGGAATCACAAAGGAACTTTGCAAACCACAATGGAACCCAGATCCCTTGGCACATACTATTAATATAAATGTGCAGTATGATGCGGCAGATAAAAGCAGGATCGCTGCCCTATTCTCAAGTTTCATGTCATACTTAAATTATTATTCAAAGTATCATTGAAAATACTGCAACAAATGGATGCGGTTTTTCTTTTATGTTCAAAGAAGGATCACTTTTTAAGCTTCAGCTTAAGCTGCTGAGGAGTTTGTGCTGGCTCAATTTTTTGGCCCTTTTTTTTCCCAATTACAGCTGACTGAATTATGGCAATGCAGTCCTAAAATTTTCAAAGATTACCTGACTGTATTTTTTAAGAAACTCTTTTTAAAAGAAGCCCAACTTTACCATTTTCTCAGCTTTCCCAGCCTTCCCTCTTGAAGGTAGTGACACGTGTTGATTTAGGGTTTCAGTCGCCCTTCGGGACCTGATCCTGTTGCTTACTATTAATGTGTCACAATGAATGCCAGCAAGCTATTCCACCATGTCGAACAGCACTCACCATCCACACAGGGACACTACCAGCAGGTGACACTGGACAGTGATGAACAGCAAGAACCATCACTGAGTCACCATTGTCACCACCTTTGCAACATCAGCTAACTCCACACAGATTGATCCGATGGTTAACATACTCACTGGATCAATGCAACAACAACTTGCATTTATATAACGCCTTTAACACAGTAAAGCGTCCCAAGTCACATCAAAGGAACCATATCAATCAAAAATTGACACCGAGCCAAAGGAGGAGACATTAGGATAGATGACCAAATGCTTGGTCAAAGAGGCAGGTTTTAAGCAGCATCTTAAAGGAGAGAGAGGTGGAGAGGCGGAGGTGTTTGGGGAGGGAATTCCAGAGCTTCAGGCCCAGACAACCGAAGGCATGGCCACCAATGGTGGGATGAAGGAAGTAGGTGATGCACAAGAAGCCAGAGTTGGAGGAACACATAGATGGAGGAGGGTTGTAGGACTGAAGGAAGTTAGTGAGATAGGGTGGGGCGAGGCCATGAATGGATTTGAACATGAGGGTAAGAATTTTAAAACTGAGTCGTTGGGAGCCAATGTAGGTCAGCGAGAGAAGGGACGATGGGTGAACGGGACTTACGCGGAAGCAGGGGAGTTAGTGTTTCCGACTCTGCGGAGCATGCCTTGATGAACAATCGGGTTTCTCAGAATGTTTTTTTTAAATCAGTGGCAAAGCAAGTAGCAGCACTCAAGCCATGATTCCCACTCCCGAGTCACTATCAAGCCATTCCTAATGTCCTAGACTTGGCAACCATGGCTCAATGCCACCACTGAAGAGGGGATGTTTCAAAAGATAAATGAGCTTTAAACAGTGTTAATTGAGGAAACCGGTTACTGTTTGTGAAATGAGATTATCAATCATAAAACAATCTACGACTCTGCTGTGATAATTGCCAGCGCGCACTGTATGCCAGGTAAATAAGGCAATATGGTCTCTTCAATCACCTTAGAACAGCAAACAGCATTACCCAATAGGTAATTCTACAAACAAAACAAAACCAAGGCTGCACATAGTTTCTTTTTATCCTGGTGTATTAATTTTTAATTCAGAGCCATAAACCTGCATAATACAAATCTAGTTGCTACACTACAGGCAGCAAAGCCAACAGCTTCTGACAAGCTAATATTTATTCTGCAGGTATTACTAAATTACAATAAAGGGTTGATTTCTGCACACGGATAACTTTTCTAATGCTATTAATCCTCTCTTGAATCCGATTGTCTCTCTGACTCATGCCCTTTCAGAAAGCGACAAAGATGCAGTAGCTGATTGGAATGTATGGAGAGTAATTGGCACATCCAACAAGCCTGGGCTTGTAGAATCTCGGCACAAACGCATTGCGCTCTCCATATTTCAAGCCTCTCCGGTGCGCAGGGAACATTCCAGACCAAGGTCTGTATTAGGAGATTATTTGCACTTCAAAATGTCTGGTTGATAATGTCACAGTATAAATTAAAACAGCAGGTTTTTCATCTCGACGAGGCTCAAGGTGAGAGGCGATTATAAGTGGATCAAAGAGTCATGATCATTGGGTTAGCTGCTGCCAGCATTTAAGCTCGCCTTTATCCTATACTTAAACTGTTTTGGATGGGCAACAGCACCGTCACCTTCACCCTCGCCAAATTAATCATTGTACATTTCGAACCGCAATCTTTCCCAACAACTTGCATTAAAAAGTTACTTCAGTTCATCTTTAATAGTTATTCTGATGGTCACAACCGTGACAAATGTGGCACCTTCACAACATGGTTCGTGAGCACTTTTGAAGGTTGGGAGGAGTCTGGTGAGGAAACTACAAAGGGCTGAAGGTAGAATGTTGGGGTGGCATGGGAGGGAGAGAGATGGTCACAAAGCCAGAATCGGAGGACACGAGAGGGAACACAAAGCTGAAAAAAGCCGCAGAGGTAGTGTGGGCAAAACCATGACACAATTTGTAGATTAGCATTTTAAATCCGATCTGTAAGGGGACGAGAAACCAATGTCGGTCAGTGGGAATGGGGGTGATGAGCACATAGATCTTAGTGCAGGACAGGATACAGGGTTCTGTACAAATTGCATTTTATGGGAGGGTGGAAGTTTGGAAGCTGGTAAGGAGGATATTGAAGAAGTCATGGGAGGGATAACGGCTTCAGCAATAGTGGGGCTAAGGTAGGGGCAGAGACAGGCAATATTATGGTGGTGGAAGTAAGCAGTTTTGGCACTGGACAGGATATGGGATTTGTAGCTCAGCTGAGTTGAACAGGACACAGAGGCTGCGAGCATTTTGCTTAACCTGAGTGAAGACCTGGGGAGGGGGTGGAGTCAATGCAAGGATGCAGAGATTTTGGCAAGGGCCGAAAGCAACGGTTTTGACATTCAATTGCAAGAAATTCTGACTCATCTAATTGAAATGTCAGACAAGCGGTTGTGGGGTTGAGGGAAATGGTGGAGAAGCAGAGCTGAGCACCAGCAGCATGCAGGTACAGCAGGTAGTGAAGGCGGCAAATGGCATGTTGGCCTTCATAGCTGGGGGATTTGAGTATAGGAGCAGGGAGGTCTTACTGCAATTGTACAGGGCCTTGGTGAGGGCCTCACCTGGAATATTGTGTTCAGTTTTGGTCTCCTAATCTGAGGAAGGACGTTCTTGCTGTTGAGGGAGTGCAGCGAAGGTTCACCAGATTGATTCCCGGGATGACAGGACTGACATATGAGGAGAGACTGGATCGACTGGGCCTGTATTCACTGGAGTTTAAGAATGAGAGGGGATCTCATAGAAACATAAAATTCTGACGGGACTGGACAGATTAAATGCAGGAAGAATGTTCCCGATGTTGGGGGGAGTCCAGAACCAGGGGTCACAGTCTAAGGATAAGGGGTAAGCCATTTAGGACCGAGATGAGGAGAAACTTCTTCACCCAGAGAGTTGTTAACCTGTGGAATTCTCTACTGCAGTGAGTTGTTGATGCCAGTTCATTGGATATATTCAAGAGGGTGTCAGATATGGCCCTTACGGTTAAAGGGATCAAGAGGTATGGAGAGAAAGCAGGAAAGGGGTACTGAGGTGAATGATCAGCCATGATCTTATTGAATGGTAGTGCAGACTCGAAGGGCCTATTTTCTACGTTTCTATACATGTGAATAGCAGTCCCTGTGTCTAGGAATAATATCACCATGGGGCAGCATGTAGTTGAGAAGGAGGGATGGCTCTTTGGGGAACTCCACAGGTGTGTGAACTGAAGGAGAATCCATTGCTGCCCTGGGCTAAGTAACAGTGGAACCAACTCACTGAGCTGGACTACCGAGGAGCAGTGGTGGAAGAGAATGGCACAACCAGCCATACTGAACACTGCAGAGGTCAAGAAAGACAAGGAGGGATAAAGTGGCATTGACACACTCTGTCACAAGTAACTGGAGAAATTACCCACATGTTCGAACAAGGGTAACTGAGTACTTATGGTGCAGCCAACATGTATAAATAACCTCCAGTGCAGAGCTAACACTGGCACGATTAGCTGAATGGTTTCCTTCTGTGCTGAAATTTGAGATTCTAAATTTATGAAAAATTCAACTATGTTTTCATTAATGTGCCATTTCAGGACATCTCTTTCCTTACTTGTAGTTCTTCCGGTTGTAAAAAAAAACTTAAAACCTTTCTCACATTACCACACAGAGAGTAGTATCGTTGCTTGTTTGTTGCTTTGGAGCTGACCAGTGAAGGAATGCGCACTGACCTGTGCGATGTTGGCCTGTGAGGCCAGGCGGATCATGATATCCAATTTCTCCAGCTTCACATAGATTGGGTCGTTGTATTTCACAAAGAACACTTTTATCTCCTGCTTCAGGATTTCAGGCCTGAAAAATGAACACATACAAGAAAGCGTTACAAAATTACTCTTTTTAGCCACCCCATGTTCGCTCCAACACTGCGTCGTTACTATCGTCACTGATCAGTGAGGTTCCCCAGATATTACGCACACTGATTTTTTTTCCATTAACATTAAGAAACTTGAGGAAATAACCTCTCCAGTGTCCTTACTATTCCCAGTGTTTGGTTTATTGTAACCCTGTGCCTTACTACCAACATTCCAGCTTTTTAATACAAGATTTCGCGCATGCGCGAAGTTTTGAATGCGCCACGTATCCCATTAAAGGGACCACGAACCCCCAAAAATTTAGGAAGAGCATTTGCTTACAACTCTCTTCAAGAATAGAACAGCTGTTTGTTCATAATTCTCCAAATGGTGAGTTCCCAATCTCAGGCCAGCTACCTTCGTGTGAGACTCTGAACAATGACAAAAGGTTTCCAAACAAGGAAATGGTGGAGGAACCACCAGGGTACTTCCTGTGCACCTCCCAGATGCCTGTTACAGGAAGGAGTTGGCAAAGTTGATGAGAGCAGATCACCTACTCTATTACGCTTCAACAGTGGCTCAGTGGGTAGCACTCCCGCCTCTGAGTGAGAAGGTCGTGGATATCGAGTTGCAATCCAGGGACTTGAGCACAGAATCTCAGCTAGAACTCCAGTGCAGTGCTGAGGGGGTGCTGCACTGTCGGAGGTGCGGTCTTTCGAATGTGACTTTAAACCAAGGCCCCGTCTGCCCAATCAGGGGGACGTAAAAGATTCCATGGCAGTATTTCAAAGAGGAGCGGGGGAGTTCTCACTGTGAGAGACTCGGTTATTTAAAGGAGCAAGGGGTGTGGGAAGTGGAGAACTGGCACTTCGGCCTGGGGACTCTGTGCCGAGCCTGCAGAGCAGCAAGGAAACAGCAGCTCCAATCTGGAGGCTGTCCGTCACAAGCTAATAATTCAAAGTGAACCTACACTGTGCGTAGCTGAACAGACCGACCAGGAAGATCTCAGATTCGATCCCCAGCCTGTGCTGACAGCTGATCACTGCCGCCGGGCAGTCCTTAGTGCCCTGAGCCAGGGAGGGAAAAAAAATAATTTTCAAAGCAACAAGTTACAGCGTCCTGTTTCTGAGAAAGTTTGAAATTAGAATGTGCTGTCAGGTTCAGGCGCCAGCCGAAAGGCACTCTGATTATAAGATTGTTTTGCGTCTGGAAGAAAGTGTGACATCTGTATAGGCTGGGGTTGTTTTCTTTGGAACAGAGGCTGAGGGGAGATCAAATTGAGGTGCATAAAATTATAAGGGGCTTAGATAGTGAGGATAGAAAGGACCTATTTCCCTTAGCAGAGGGGTCAACAACCAGGGGGCATAGATTTAAAGTAATTGATAGGTTTAGAGGGGATTTAAGGGGAAAAAAATTAACCCAGAGGGTGGTGAGGGTCTGGAACTCACTGCCTGAAAGGGTGGTAGAGGCAGAGACCCTCACCACATTTAAAAAGTACTTGGATGTGCACTTGAAGTGCCGTAACCTACAGGGCTACGGACCTAGAGCTGGAAAGTGGGATTACGCTGGATAGCTCATGGTCGGCCGGCACGGACATGATGGGCCGAAATGGCCTCCTACCGTGCTGCAAATTTCTTTGATTCTATGATGTAAATGTGGAGCTGGTCATGGTAATGTGCAATTTTATAAAGACTTGAGTTTTAGACCACGTTAAGGCACAATGTTGCTACGTTAAGTTGGAGTTGTTTCCCTTTAAGGCAACAGCACCAATTGCTGTTAAGTGAAACCAAAATTGGTTTACTCAAATGCTTAACTGTTGCTTGGTCAGGAACAGTGGGGGTCAGTTTTGGTTGGTACATGGAGCAGAGGTTGTCACAGTGTGGCAACATTTTGGGAGAGGTGAAGGAGTGATGGGGTTCGCAGCACTGGGCGGTGGGATGGCTGGGGGTATCTTATAAGTACACAGCAGGGTTCTTTGGTGTTTTACTACGTTAAAGGCGCTATATAAATAAAAGTGGTTATTATTATTTGGTGTGCATGTATTGAGGGAGTGGGTCCCTGGTTCTCGCAGCACTGGAAGGGGGGGGGGGGGGGGTGAAGAAAGTGCCCACCGGCATCAGGAAGCACTGTGATGGAAGAGGTCTACTGGTAGATAGGAATCTAGAAATGGTGAGAAAAACATAGGGCTGCATTTTAGGCTTTTTCGTTTTCAGAGCGAAAATGGAGGCTGGGCGGGGAAGTTACCGGCCGGGAATAGTTTGCGCTTTGGTAAGGAAGTTTGGGCATCTGGGCCCTGCATCGGGGGCGCAGCGCTAAGGGAGGCATTGTACACTTTTCTTGGCGCAAGGATGGGAAACTCATTAACTAAAGTGCCAGGCCGTGTGTACTCCGAGAGACACCGTAGGGGGTGGGGGGGACCTTAAAAAAAAAAACACAAACATTGCCCACGCCAGCACAACGCCCATCGCTAAAAAAAAATTTAAAAACACTTGCACTTACCTTCGGAGTACTTTATCTTCTTCACCGCCGCCGGCTATGCCAGACCGCACCGATTTCCCAGGCGGTCATTGCGGGCGCACTTCCGGACGGACGGATCGGGCAAAGGTCCAAAGTACTGCCGGTGTCGCAACGCGAGGCATGGATTGCGACGGGGCGCAGGAGACCTGAATGCCACCTTTCACGCCGCTCCGGGGGCAAAACCCGGAGCGCAAAGGACCGGAAAATCCAGCCCATATAATCTTGCAGCAGTTGTGTCTCACACCCACCCCGGACTCACCTTTTCTGTACAATCAGGTTGATATTTCTCAAAGCCACATATTGCACTTCTGGTTCCCCAGACAGCAAGGTGACGAGAGGAGGAGCCAGCTTCTTCAGAATGGTGTTGTAATATTCAGAATCCTTGGGAAGAAGCTCAATAAATTTCATCAGCACTTTGACAGCGGAGAGGACAACGGCAGAGTTGGCATGGGAGAGTCGCGGGGTGACACGTTCACAGATGCTAGGAAGGAAAAGAAAAAGCATGGTTAACCTTCAGAAAACTTCGGACACCTGCAGCTTGAAGCTGATCCACGATATCCAATTTCAACTGGCATGGGAGCCAATTTGGAACTAACCAAGCCTGGAAGAAACACACTGGCAAAGTACACTGTGTTCTCAGCTGACACCATGTTTTTCCAGGGTCTGTCAGTTCTGAAGTGGATCCCAGATTAATTCGAAGTTACAACACTTCTCCCCCTCCATTAAAATCAAGAGTCTCTCGGTCATACAGTCAACTCCTCTCATTCAGTAATGTCAACAGAAGGGGCTATAGGGAAGGAGCCCAAAATGGCTGCTTTCCATTGGTGCAATGTTTGCATGTATTTCCTACTGTAGACTTTCATTCGCTTTTAACTATGGGTGAAGCTGCACTATTATGGCCAACTCACAAGGAGAGATTGTGATACGGACAGAATGAATGCCCTGTAGAACTCGGCTTTGGAGCTTGGGAGCCATCTAATTTCAGGGCAAGATTCAAGGCTAACCTGAGATGAAAGGGTTGTCATATGAATAAAGGTTGAGCGGGTTGGGCCTATACTCATTGAAGTTTAGAAGTGATCTTACTGAAACGTTTAAGATTCTGAGGGGGCTTGACAGGGTAGATGCAGAGAGGATGTTTCCCCTCATGGGGCAATCTAGAACTAGGGGGCATTGTTTCAGAATAAGGGGTCGCCCATTTAAAATGGAGATGAGGAGGAATTTCTTCACTCAGAGGGTCGTGAATCTTTGGAATTCTCTACCCCAGAGAGCTGTGGAGGCTGGATCACTGAATATATTCAATGTGGATAGACAGACTTTTGAACAATAAGGAAATCAAGGGTTACGGGGAGCGGGCAGGGAAGTGGAGCGGAGACCAAGATCAAATCAGCCATGATCTTGTTGAATGGCGGAGCAGGCTCGAGGGGCCAAATGGCCGACTCCTGCTCCTATTTCTTATGTTCTAACTTAAAACACTTGGGTACTAATCTGCACTTTACTACTCAAAACAAATCACTTGAAGAATTTGGCACAAGCATTTAATCCATTCGCACTTAACACCAAATGAAAGAGACTGAGTGATAAACTAATACAACACTGTAATAACCAGAGTAAGAACCATTATTGATCCCGGTTTAAATCTAGCAACGCTTACATCAATATGGGAGAAGTCAGTGCCAATTTATGGAGAACACTCAGCAACTATACATTACTGAGCAGGAGCAGCCATCTCTGTATACAACCTGGACAAGCTGAAATAAATTCTAAAGAAATGATGCGGGAATGGGGTTTACAATGACAGTAACTCAGTGGTATACAGCCACAAATGACGGGGCACCTGCGCTGCTGCCCACCTGCCGGGTCCTGTAATAATACTGATCTTGCCAAATGCAATGATACCAAGGCAAGCGTGGCCTTGGGGCAGGGAACAGCTTGAAGATACGATACCACAAAGTCTAACAGATTGTAAGTCATGTTCTTCAGAATTTTGATTAATGGCCTCACTGAGTACAGCTATGAACTGTCCTTGTTGTCAGCCGTGGCTCAGTGGGTGGCAGTCTCACTGAGTCAGAAGGTTGTGGGTTCAAGCCCCACTCCAGGGACTGGAGCACAGAAATCTAGGCTGACACTCTCAGTGCAGGGCTGAGGGAGTGCTGCACTGTCGGAGGTGCCATTTTCAGATGGAATGTTAAACCGAGGCCCCGTCTGCCCTCTCAGGTGGACGTAAAAGATCTCATGGCACTATTTCGAAGAAGAGCAGGGGAGTTATCCCCAGTGTCCTGGTCAATATTTATCCCTCAATCAACATAACAAAAACAGATTATCTGGTCATTATCACATTGCTGTTTGTGGGAGCTTGCTGTGCACAAACTGGCTGCCGTATTTCCTACATTACAACAGTGACTACGCTCCAAAAGTACTTCATTGGCTGTAAAGCGCTTTGAGATGTCTGGTGGTCGTGTAAGGCGCTATATAAATCCAAGTCTTTCTTTTTTCTTTTGGTAAAAAGCAATTAAAAAAAATTTAAGACCTTTTGTTATTCACCCCCGCCTCCACCTGACCAGTCCTTTGCCACAGGGTGTTAAGGAGACTGGTTAGTGGTTTCCACTGTACTTTCACAAGCCAACATCTCAGGCGTGAGCTCACCTCTGTGCCTCGCGCTCATCCTTGGGATTGTAGTTTGACAGGCAGTCGAGTATGAAGATCTGACCCCACTCGGTGCACTCATTGAGAGCAGTGATGAGCTTGTTAATGTTCTGAGGATTGAGGTCGAGCAGGTTACTGTTGGGGTGGGATTCACTGATCTCAGACAGAGCTGCTACAGCATTCGCAACCACCTGCGAGAAGAAATGTCGGAAAGAGAGAATTTTATATTCACGGTGAAAGTACAAAAGTTGAATAAAAACACAAGCCTCTGAATTCAAATACTTAGTTGTGTAATATTGATCGGTGATCATGTAAAATAGCAACTTACTGCCTTTTTCCAGTATCTCCACAGAATATTAGATTACATGTTATATCTATGCATTTACCAGTATTCAAGCAGTGTCTACATTCCCATCTATTACATAGTGTCACAGCTCGTGGCTCAGTGGGTGGCACTCTCACTGAGTCAGAAGGTTGTGGGTTCAAGTCCCACTCCAGGGACTGGAGCACAGAAATCTAGGCTGATACTCCAGTGCAGTGCTGAGGGAGTGCAGCACTGTCGGAGGTGTCGTCTTTCGGATGAGACGTTAAACCGAGGCCCGTCTGCCCTCTCAGGTGGACATAAAAGATCCCATGGCAGTATCTTGAAGAGCAGGGGAGTTATCCCCGGTATCCTGGGGCCAATAATTATCCCTCAATCAACATAATGCAAACAGATTATCTGGTCATTATCACATTGCTGTTTGTGGGAGCTTGCTGGTGCGCAAATTGGCTGCCGCGTTTCCCACATTACAACAGTGACTACACTTCAAAAGTACTTCATTGGCCGTATCACACACACACAATGAAAGCAGCTGTTCTTCCATCAAAAAAAGAACTTGCTAGCGCTTTTCATGACCTCAGCATGTCCCAAAGCGCTTTACAGCTAATGAGGTACTTTTGAAATGCAGTCACTGTTCTAACTTAGGAAGCGCGGCAGCCAATTCGTGCAGAGCCAGGTTCCACAAACAGCAATGTGATAATGACCAGATAATCTGTTTTAGTGATGTTGGTGGAGGATAAATATTGACCAGGAGAACTTCCCTGCTCTTCTTCAAATAGTGCCATGGGGTCCTATACATCCACCTGAGGGGGCAAGATGAGGCCTCGGTTTAACGTCTCATCTGAGAAACAGCACCTCCGACAGTGCAGCACTCCCTCAGTACTGCATTGGATTGTGTTTCAAGTCTCTGGAGTGGGTCTTTAAGCCAAAACCTTCTGGCTCAAAGGCGAGAGTGCTATCCACTGAGCCACGGCTGACACCTTGCATTCATGAGGAATAAAAAGAGAAAGCAAATTGTGACTAATCATTTGCTTTAGAATTGGGCACCTTTTTAAATAAAACCAGAGTTCAGGCAATAATTCTGTTAGTCGGTTTTCTAAAACCGATCACAGCAGGATTCACTTTCTTAAAAGATCAAGGAGAATTCTGCCCATCTCGCTTCCTCTGAACAATGAGCCATGCATGTACCAGACACAACTTTCTCATTCACTAGGATCATAAATAAAACAGTCCAACATTCAGTGTATGTCTGTTTCCTTTCATTTCAAACAGGAATACAATTGCAGACCTTGGGTGGCTGATTTCCACGCACAGTCAATTCCTGTTCAGTAAACAATCCATTTCTCTCAACCTCGGGGTCACTCTTGTTACAAAATGCATCATTACCAACCGACTGCTGCACAACATTTTAATTATAGAGGAATACAATAACTTGAATACAAAATGCCTCATCTATTACTATTAACTCTTGCAATTGATCCATTTCTGAAATACAGGAAGCCATGCAGAATGCAACTATACTATGTAATCTGGGCAAAGTAGTATTCGTGTAGCAGGAGTAAAGCACTCAAATTATATTACCTGGAGGGAATACTGTGCATCTGGACAGAAAATTAATTAGGGATTTCCAAAAAATCTATTCAGTTCAACAGAAATATTTAGCATCAAATATCTGACTGTATTCTACACCCTTTAGTGCCCAGATGTGATATTCTTGCAATTGTTCACAGAGCTCTATCTCTAATGCAATATGTCACCACCCAGTGAAACAGTGGGCCGAAGAATGTGACCTCTCTGGGCGCTTACGATGTGCGCGCGTACCCGACGAGGCCTCGCAAATGCTGGTTCTCGCCGTACGATGCACGTGCACTGAGAACTTAACAGATCACACGCATCCCCAGGTGTAGGGCCTTCGTGCGCAGAGATTTCCTGCCCAGCATTCGAACTCTTACGCCTGGTAAAAGCAGGCGTATAGCCTACTTTTACAAGCGTAAGAGTTTTAAAAGATAGAAAAATTAAATGTTATCACTCATTTTTATATGAAAACCCTGTCTATTAAGGCATTTTTACCCTGATTAAAACATTAAAGAATTCAAAAACATTTTTCTTTTTTTTGTCTAAAACATTTAATTAAATTCAATTTCAACTAATTTTAAAAAGTGAGGTGCTTTTTAAAATTTATTGTGCTGTTTCTGTGATTTTGGTGGCATTCTCAGTGATAGTACAGTAAACGGAGCTCCCATTATCAATGAGAATATTACATTGTGATTGGTGGCCCAGGCTACGTTCCAGGAATGTGTGAGCCCATATGCTGGGCTGCACATCTGAGCCTTGGACCGTAAGTATACGTTCCTCCGGGACCACCAGGTACTATCGTAAAAAAAATTTTGGTCCGCGGCGTCTGCCCGCAGGAAGCCTCCGACTGCAATTTTTGGCCCAATATTTACAAGAGCATGTCACCGCCATCTACTGGCAGTAAACTGCTATAGCATGACTTTTTAAAACTGCAAATCCCACTTAAAAGGACTGCATAAGCCTGCACTGTGAAAGTGGTCATCAGTCTTTTGCGATTAGTTTATCATTTCACTGTTGCAACAAGCCCTGCGCTAGAAATTGCACTGAGGTATAATTCATTCTCAATTTTTAATAGTTATTTTGCATTTGGAAAAATAAACGTGCCAATGTAAATACCAATTACCTTTTAGGAGGATTTATTAGAGTATGGAGGTGTGACCTATGGAGCAGAGTGAATGCTGAGCTGGCTGCACTGATTCCAAAGCAGAGTACTGTTAAATTCAGATAGCTAGTTCTGATGTCCTTAATAAGCAAATATAACCTGTTTTCACCAGCCAGTGAGAGAGAGTGCTAATGTCTAAATTAAGAGTCAAGCTAGACAAATTGTAATATTATACAATGTCTGAAATCCAGAATGCTCAGGGCTGAGTCTGTTCCGGTTTTTGCTTTTTTCCATATTTCAGACAAGAAAATCAAGAGTCTGAAATCCGGAATCCTCGACCAAATCTGTGCCGGGTTTTGAGCAGCGAGGTCTGAAATCCGTCAAAACTGAAACTCCGGCACAGATTTTATCAAGGATACCAGATTTCAGACTTGATTTTCTTGTCTGAAATCCAGAATCCTTGACTGAATCCATGCCCAATTTTGGGTTGTGCCTGAAAATGTCTGGTTTTCGGACGATAATTCCGAAATCTGGACGACTCCATCAGCTATGCGCAAAATATCCGGTTTTTGGAGTTCCAGATTTGGGATGTTGCACCTGTACTTAAATATCTCTCCAATATTTAAATACTATTAAAACATACATCTTAATTCAGATAGGGTACGGTGATGTGTCATTACATTTAATGAAATAAACCTGCACTGCGCTAAGTGGAAGCTTGAGATTAAACAACTTCTTTAAACTTTTCTAAATTTATTAATCTTTCTAAAATACTTTGAAGTTTTACTTTTACTAAAATTCTGTGATGGGTGCTGTGAGCTATCACGATGCTCTTGCACAGGTAGATGTGTAACAGAGATAATGGAGTGGAACCCATAAGTATAATTATCACAGTGATACTACTCTCACAGTAATAACTACCGAGACATCAAATTCTAAACTATGTGCTGCTCCTCCAGCCACGTGTCTTGTTTCACCATATTCTATATTGAGGCGAGAGCAAGCTAATGCATGGACCATGTCACTGTATCTCTTTCTTTTGCACAAATATTCAAGCCCCACTCTAAATGTGAGGAATTATTTCACCTCTCTAATCACACACAAAATATATCCTAGTGAGGTTAACATTAATGCAGGTCAGTGCTGGCATGAACTAGCTGAAGAATGGAACCCCTTTTTGGTGATTTAAATATAATAGGTTAAAAAGTATTTCCTGGAATAATAGAAACATAGAAAATAAGTGCAGGAGTAGGCCATTCGGTCCTTCTAGCCTGCACCGCCATCAATGAGTTCATAGAAACATAGAAAATAGGTGCAGGAGTAGGCCATTCGACCCTTGGGAATTGATCTGCAGAAAGCATCAGTTCCAACTGACTGAGCAGACCAAAGCCAGCCCAGTCTCTCTGCTGTGGCACCTCTTCCAGAATTTTACTAAATGGCTTTTTGTATACCAAGGTTTAACCCTTGGAAGGATTATAGTACATCTCTTAAATACTTGCTGTCCAGTGAATTCCAGTTGCAAACTATGCTTGGGCTTGGATTGCATGCAGTACCTGTTTTTGTTTCCTGGCTTCTGTTGCATAACAAATGCATGTTACTTCTATAAAGCTCTTCTCTAAACTTTCCCCTCGCCCTCACTGCAACTTCCCGCTCTCAGTGCTCTGTCCTATTTCCTCTCCAGCCTGCATAGTTAGTGCACTCTGAATGCACAGAGAAGAACTCGACTCAGTGGAGGATTTTATTAACTGCATTTAGCTCCTGTCCATAACAATACATAGTCCAGTGAAAACTACACAAACGGACACTCCCAAAAAATGGACACCTGCAAAAAATGGGCACAGAGACCTAAATAACTTGCATGGTAAAATATACAAGAAGCACTCTGAAACCACAGCAGCTTTCAATGCACCATGCGCTTTTACAATTGGGATTACGGAGACGTGGCTCCAGGATGATCAGGGCTGGGAACTCAACATCCAGGGGTATTCAACATTCAGGAAAGATAGAATAAAAGGAAAAGGAGGTGGGGTAGCATTGCTGGTTAAGGAGCAAATTAAGGCAATAGTTCAGAAGGACATTAGCTTGGATGATGTGGAATCTATATGGGTAGAGCTGCAGAATACCAAAGGACAAAAAACGTTAGTGGGAGTTGTGTACAGACCTCCAAACAGTAGTAGTGATGTTGGGGAGGGCATCAAACATGAAATTAGGGGTGCGTGCAATAAAGGTGCAGCAGTTATAATGGGTGACTTTAATATGCACATAGATTGGGTTAACCAAACTGGAAGCAATACGGTAGAGGAGGATTTCCTGGAGTGCATAAGGGATGGTTTTTTAGACCAATGTCGAGGAACCAACTAGGGGGGAGGCCATCTTAGACTGGGTGTTGTGTAATGAGAGAGGATTAATTAGCAATCTCGTTGTGCGAGGCCCCTTGGGGAAGAGTGAATTTCTGCATTAGGATGGAGAATGAAACAGTTAATTCAGAGACCATGGTCCAGAACTTAAAGAAGGGTAACTTTGAAGGTATGAGGCGTGAATTGGCTAGGATAGATTGGCGAATGATACTGAAGGGGTTGACTGTGGATGGGCAATGGCAGACATTTAGAGACCGCATGGATGAACTACAACAATTGTACATTCCTGTCTGTCGTAAAAATAAAAAAGGGAAGGTGGCTCAACCGTGGCTATCAAGGGAAATCAGGGATAGCATTAAAGCCAAGGAAGTGGCATACAAATTGGCCAGAAATAGCAGAGAACCCGGGGACTGGGAGAAATTTAGAACTCAGCAGAGGAGGACAAAGGGTTTGATTAGGGCAGGGAAAATGGAGTACGAGAAGAAGCTTGCAGGGAACATTAAGACGGATTGCAAAAGTTTCTATAGATATGTAAAGAGAAAAAGGTTAGTAAAGACAAACGTAGGTCCCCTGCAGTCAGAATCAGGGGAAGTCATAACGGGGAACAAAGAAATGGCGGATCAATTGAACAAGTACTTTGGTTCGGTATTCACCGAGGAGGACACAAACAACCTTCCGGATATAAAAGGGGTCGGAGGGTCTAGTAAGGAGGAGGAACTGAGGGAAATCCTTATTAGTCGGGAAATTGTGTTGGGGAAATTGATGGGATTGAAGGCCGATAAATCCCCAGGGTCTGATGGACTGCATCCCAGAGTACTTAAGGAGGTGGCCTTGGAAATAGTGGATGCATTGACAGTCATTTTCCAACATTCCATTGACTCTGGATCAGTTCCTATGGAGTGGAGGGTAGCCAATGTAACCCCACTTTTTAAAAAAGGAGGGAGAGAGAAAACAGGGAATTACAGACCGGTCAGCCTGACATCAGTAGTGGGTAAAATGATGGAATCAATTATTAAGGATGTCATCGCAGTGCATTTGGAAAGAGGTAATATGATAGGTCCAAGCCAGCATGGATTTGTGAAAGGGAAATCATGCTTGACAAATCTTCTGGAATTTTTTGAGGATGTTTCCAGTAGAGTGGACAAGGGAGAACCAGTTGATGTGGTATATTTGGACTTTCAGAAGGCTTTCGACAAGGTCCCACACAAGAGATTAATGTGCAAAGTTAAAGCACATGGGATTGGGGGTAGTGTGCTGACATGGATTGAGAACTGGTTGTCAGACAGGAAGCAAAGAGTAGGAGTAAATGGGGACTTTTCAGAATGACAGGCAGTGACTAGTGGGGTACCGCAAGGTTCTGTGCTGGGGCCCCAGCTGTTTACACTGTACATTAATGATTTAGACGAGCCGATTAAATGTAGTATCTCCAAATTTGCGGATGACACTAAGTTGGGTGGCAGTGTGAGCTGCAAGGAGGATTCTATGAGGCTGCAGAGCAACTTGGATAGGTTAGGTGAGTGGGCAAATGCATGGCAGATGAAGTATAATGTGGATAAATGTGAGGTTATCCACTTTGGTGGTAAAAACAGAGAGACAGACTATTATCTGAATGGTGACAGATTAGGAAAAGAGCAGGTGCAAAGAGACCTGGGTGTTATGGTACATCAGTCATTGAAGGTTGGCATGCAGGTACAGCAGGCGGTTAAGAAAGCAAATGGCATGTTGGCCTTCATAGCGAGGGGATTTGAGTACAAGGGCAGGGAGGTGTTGCTACAGTTGTACAGGGCCTTGGTGAGGCCACACCTGGAGTATTGTGTACAGTTTTGGTCTCCTAACCTGAGGAAGGACATTCTTGCTATTGAGGGAGTGCAGCGAAGGTTCACCAGACTGATTCCCGGGATGGCGGGACTGACCTATCAAGAAAGACTGGATCAATTGGGCTTGTATTCACTGGAGTTCAGAAGAATGAGAGGGGACCTCATAGAAACGTTTAAAATTCTGACGGGGTTAGACAGGTTAGATGCAGGAAGAATGTTCCCAATGTTGGGGAAGTCCAGAACCAGGGGACACAGTCTAAGGATAAGGGGGAAGCCATTTAGGACCGAGATGAGGAGGAATTTCTTCACCCAGAGAGTGGTGAACCTGTGGAATTCTCTACCACAGAAAGTTGTTGAGGCCAATTCACTAAATATATTCAAAAAGGAGTTAGATGAAGTCCTTACTACTAGGGGAATCAAGGGGTATGGTGAGAAAGCAGGAATGGGGTACTGAAGTTGCATGTTCAGCCGTAAACTCATTGAATGGCGGTGCAGGCTAGAAGGGCCGAATGGCCAACTCCTGCACCTATTTTCTATGTTTCTATGTTTCTATGTTTCTAAAGCACAGGACACGTAGGTCAGTGCGAGGCGGCAGCGGGTTTTGTGAAAGGAACGGCTTTTGTGGAGAGGGAATCTCTTTACCCAGCATCCATATTGGCAGAGAAACTGTTCTATCTCTGGGATTGAATGCTTGCATGGCTCTATCCCAGGGATGGAGCGGATTCTCTGACACTATGGATGTTGGATAAAGAGGGTCAGTGGCCCACTGGAGTTCCAAGTGGAAGGTCACAGCCATGATGCTCACCAGTCAGAAGAGGCTAGGTCACCAGTAGGAAAGTAGAGGCCCAGTCATCTCTGAAGGAGGGGGAAAGGCCAGCCGCCATCGTGGAAGAGGAGGAGGCCCAAACGCCGTCGTGGCGGAGAGGCACAGCTGTCGCCGCTGGAGAGGCCTGGTCACCGCTGCTGGAGGCCCGATCGCCTGGTCGGAGGCTCATCTAGCTCACCGGGCGTCGTTGAGGGTCGGGGATCTCGTGGAGCAGCTGAGACCACGTCGACGTCGGAGGAGCTCCGTTGGGCAGGTCACATTGTCCGCGTGCCAGACACGAGACTCCCAAAACAAGCGCTCTACTCGGAATTGCTTCATGGCAAACGAGCCAAAGGTGGGCAGAGGAAACATTACAAGGACATCCTCAAAGCCTCCCTGATAAAGTGCAACATCCCCACCGACACCTGGGAGTCCCTGGCCAAAGACCACCCAAAGTGGAGGAAGTGCATCCGGGAGGGTGCTGAGCACCTCGAGTCTCATCGCCGAGAGCATGCAGAAACCAAGCACAGGCAGCGGAAAGAGTGTGCGGCAAACCTGTCCCACCCACCTCTGCCCTCAACGACTATCTGTCCCACCTGTGACAGGGACTGTGGCTCTCGTACTGGACTGTTCAGCCACCTAAAGACTCATTTTAAGAGTGGAAGCAAGTCTTCCTCGATTCTGAGGGACTGCCTATGATGATGATGGATAAAGAACTCCCCATTCTACTGACATTTTTTTTTTAGGTAGTACACACAATGATCACTTTGAAAATAAGGACACCTGCAAAAAAATGCAGCTGATGCCAGTCCCTAAGGTGCCTGACATTTAAGCACACATATATATACACATGTACATCACATATATACAGTAGTCAATCTTACTTGGGGTTGCACACAGAGAACAGAAGTGATGCAGTGTTAGAGGGCAGGTGGTATTTGGACCAGGGCATCCTCATTCTGTCCTTATTTTTATATTCTTCCCATTTTTTATTATTGCTTGAACAGCAAAACCTATAACAATTGGGGAAGCAGGAATGTAAAGTTGGAGCACCGGAGTTTCGCTGCAGTACAGGCCAAAGAGCTACTGGACACAAAACGTTGGCCATACCACATCACCACTTTACATAGACAGTTTCCATTGGAATATGAAGATTGGACTTTATAATGCGAACAGCTGACAACAGGAAGTAAGGTTTTAGAGACAGGAAGTGCACGAAGACAGAAGTACCGACCTTCAGCCAGGAACTTTGCAGGTTGGAATATGCTAGTCAGTTTCAGGCAGCAAGTCAGCCAGCGCATGTAACAAAGTGTAACGCCTGGAGTAGGACTAACCACTTTCACTCATGGATTTCACTTTACCATTAGGACAGGAACAATGGGGCCAAGTTTCAGCCTGAGTTGCTCCTGTTTTTTTTTGGAGCAACTGGTTTAGAATGAAGTATCTTAGAAATTGCAATTCTCGGCATTTAGTTTGCTCCAGTTCTAGTCAGTTAGAACAGTTTCAGTTTGGAACAGATTTTTTTTTTAAAAAAGGGGCATGTCCGGCCACTTTCGCCCATTTTGAAAGTTTAGGCAGTGAAAACAAACTCCAAACTAACTTAGAATGGAGTAAGTGTAGATTTTTGTACGCTCAGAAAAACCTTGTCTACATTTAGAAAATCAGGCGTAAGTTACAAATCAGGCGTAGGGAAGGGGGGGTGGTTTAAAGGGAATTTTACAAACATTAAACACTTCAGTTTTACAAATAAAGAGCCATCATCAATAATAAATGATAAATACATCAATAAATCAACCAATAAGTCAATCAAAAAAATTTTTTAAAAATTAATAAATAAAACATTTTCTACTTACCGACTGCAGCAGTGGGAGTCCTCCAACAGTGTGCTGGGACCCCCCCCCCGCCCCACCCAGTGTGTCTCTATCTCTGTCTGTCTGTGTGTTTCTGACAGCGAGGGGAGGGGGGGGGGAGGGGGAGAAGGGGGTGTAGGGGGAGGGGAGGAGGGTGGTGGGGAGAGGGAGGAGGAGGAGAGGAGGGGGAGGAGGAGAGGAGGGGGAGGAGGAGAGGAGGGGGAGGAGGAGAGGAGGGGGAGGAGGAGAGGAGGGGGAGGAGGAGGAGGAGGAGAGGAGGGGGAGGAGGAGGGCGGCGGGTAGGAGGAGAGCGGGGGGGGGTGGAGGAGAAGAAAGGGGGGGTAGGGGGAGGAGGAGACTGAACGGGCTGGGCCCAAGACTTCGGCTGGGGGGGTGGGGTCGCCCAGGAGAGGGGGGAGGTCGGGTCGCCGGGGGGAGGGGGGAGGAGCGGAGGTCGGGTCGGGTCCGGGGGAGCAGGGGTCGGGTCCGGTGGGGGGGAAAGAGAGGAGGAGCGGGGGTCAAGTCGGGTCGGGTCCTGTCGGGTGGGAGGTGAGCCTTATCCACCCAGCCCCAGTGAGGCCATTCGGCCAGGGCTAGAGGCTGCGTGCTTCGGGCCCCTCCCACACAGTTTTGGGTGTCTGGAGCTACTGCACATGCGCGCCCACTGTAGTGTAGCGCGCATGTGCAGAGGTCCCGGCACTGTTTTCAGCACAGGGACCTGGCTCCGCACCCCACAGCTCGTGCTGCGCCGCACCCAGCTCCAGAGGACGTGCAGGGAGCCTGAGAATAGGTGAGGTTTTTTTTAGGTGCACTTTGTGGCGCGAAATACGGGCATCCAGGTCCGGGCTGCGCCGTTCTAGGTGCGGCCCGAAACTTGGGCCCAATATACCATGGAAAAGAAATCTATTGCTCTACTGTACGCTATATGGCAGTTGGCGAGAGGCGGGAGCAACATCGGAGCGGCCTATAAAGGCCAGCGGGTGTTCCATAGGCAGCGTCGGAGCGGCCTATAAAAGGCCCAGCTTGTGCAGCTACAGCCGGGAGAGAAAGCAAAAAAGTAGAAAGGAATCAAAAGGTGACGTCACAGCCAAGGGGGTAAGTGATTGGCTGGTGATTGGTGAGTAGCTTTTCTTTTTCTTTTTTATATCAGTAAGTAAACTGTAACATTGTTGTTACCAATTTAAGGGTATCTAAGGGTTAAGGCATAGCAGGAGAGCTTGGTCATGTGTTATGCTCCTCCTGTACCATGTGGGAACTCAGGGACACTTCCGGTGTCCCTGACGACTACGTGTGTGAGAAGTGTATCCGCCTCCATCTCCTGACGGACCGCGTTGCGGAATTGGAGCTGAGGGTGGATTCACTCTGGAGCATCCACGATGCTGAGAATGACATAAGTGGCACATGTAGTGAGTTGGTCTTACCGCATGAGAAGGATCCACAGCCAGTTATGGAATGGAAGGCCAGCAGGAAAAGTAGTACAAAGAAGGTAGTGCAGGGGTCCCAAATGGTCATCCCCCTGCAAAACAGATACACTGCTTTGAGTGCTGTTGAGGGAGATGACTCATCAGGGGAGAGCAGCAGCAGCCAAGTTCATGGCACCGTGGCTGGCTCTGTTGTACAGGAGGGCATGAAAAAGAGTGGGAGAGCGATAGTGATAGGGGATTCAATCATAAGGGGAATAGATAGGCGTTTCTACAGCCGCAACCGAGACTCCAGGATGGTATGTTGCCTCCCTGGTGCAAGGGTCAAGGATGTCTCCGAGCGAGTGCAGGACATTCTGAAAAGGAAGGGAGAACAGCCAGTTGTCGTGGTGCACATTGGTACCAACGACATAGGTTTAAAAAAAGGGATGAAGTCCTACGAGACGAATTTAAGGAGCTAGGAGCTAAATTAAAAAGTAGGACCTCAAAAGTAGTAATCTCGGGATTGCTACCAGTGCCACATGCTAGTCAGAGTAGGAATCGCAGGATAGCACAGATGAATACGTGGCTTGAGCAGTAGTGCAGCAGGGAGGGATTCAAATTCGTGGGGCATTGGAAAATGTTCTGGGGGAGGTGGGACCAGTACAAACTGGACGGTCTGCACTTGGGCAGGACCGGAACCAATGTCCTAGGGGGAATGTTTGCTAGTGCTGTTGGGGAGGAGTTAAACTAATATGGCAGGGGGATGGGAACCAATACAGGGAGACAGAGGGAAACAAAAAGGAGACAAAAACAAAAGACAGAAAAGAGATGAGTAAAAGTGGAGGGCAGAGAAACCAAAGGCAAGAAGCAAAAAGGGCCACTGAATATAAAAGGGCTGCAGGAAGGGTCAAAACTAAAAATCATGGTTTAAAAACTAGGATGAAAACACTCTACCTAAATGCACGCAGCATTTGAAATAAAGTAAATGAGTTGATGGCACAAATCATTACAAATGGGTATGATTTGGTGGCCATTTCAGAAACATGGTTGCAAGGTGGTCAAGACTGGGAATTAAACATACAGGGGTATCTGACGATTCAGAAAGATAGGCAAGAAGGGAAAGGAGGTGGGGTAGCTCTGTTAAAAGATGATATCAGGGCAGTTGTGAGGGATGATATTGGCTCCAATGAACAAAATGTTGAATCATTGTGGGTGGAGATTAGAGACAATAAGCGGAAAAATTCACTGGTCGGCGTAGTTTATAGGCCCCCAAATAATAACTTCACGGTGGGGCGGGCAATAATCAAGGGAATAATGGAGGCATGTGAAAAAGGAACGACAGTAGTCATGGGGGATTTTAACCTACACATCGATTGATCAAATCAAATCGCACGGGGTAGCCTGGAGAAGCAATTCATAGAATTCATACGGGATTGTTTCTTCGAACAGTATGTAACAGAACCTACAAGGGAGCAAGCCATCTTAGATCTGGTCCTGTGTAATGAGACAGGAAAAATAAACGATCTCCGAGTAAAAGATCCTATCGGAATGAGTGATCACAATATGGTTGAATTTGTAATACAGATTGAGGATGAGAAAGTTGTGTCAGAAACGAGCGTACTATGCTTAAACAAAGGGGACTACAGTGGGATGAGGGCAGAGTTGGCTAAAGTAGACTGGAAACAAGGACTAAACGGTGGCACAATTGAGGAACAGTGGAGGACTTTTAAGGAGCTCTTTCATAGTGCGCAACAAAAATATATTCCAGTGAACAAGAAGGGCGGCAAGAGAAGGGATAACCAGCCGTGGATAACCAAGGAAATAAAGGAAAGTATCAAATCAAAGACCAATGCGTATAAGGTGGCCAAGGTTAGTGGGAAACTAGAGGATTGGGAAAATTTTAAGCAACAGCAAAGAATGACTAAAAAAGCAATAAAGAAAGGGAAGATAGATTACGAAGGTAAACTTGCGCAAAACATAAAAACAGATAGTAAAAGCTTTTACAGATATATAAAACGGAAAAGAGTTACTAAAGTAAATGTTGGTCCCTTAGAAGATGAAAAGTGGGATTTAATAATGGGAAATGTGGAAATGGCTGAGACCTTAAACAATTATTTTGCTTCTGTCTTCACAGTGGAAGACACAGAAACCATGCCAAAATTTGCAGGCCACAGGAATGTGGGAAGGGAGGACCTTGAGACAATCACTATCACTAGGGGGGTAGTGCTGGACAGGCTAAATGGACTGAAGGTAGACAAGTCCCCTGGTCCTGATGAAATGCATCCCAGGGTATTAAAAGAGATGGCGGAAGTTATAGCAGATGCATTAGTTATAATCTACCAAAGTTCTCTGGACTCTGGGGAGGTACCAGTGGATTGGAAAGCAGCTAATGTAACGCCTCTGTTTAAAAAAGGGGGCAGGCAAAAGGCAGGTAACTATAGGCCGGTTAGTTTAACATCTGTAGTGGGGAAAATGCTTGAAACTATTAAGGAAGAAATAGCGGGACATCTAGATAGGAATAGTGCAATCAAGCAGACAGCATGGATTCATGAAAGGGAAATCATGTTTAAGTAACTTACTGGAATTCTTTGAGGATATAACAAGCATGGTGGATAGAGGTGTACCGATGGATGTGGTGTATTTAGATTTCCAAAAGGCATTCGATAAGGTGCCACACAAAAGGTTACTGCAGAAGATAAAGGTACGCGGAGTCAGAGGAAATGTATTAGCATGGATAGAGAATTGGCTGGCAAACAGAAAGCAGAGAGTCGGGATAAATGGGTCCTTTTCCAGTTGGAAATCAGTGGTTAATGGTGTGCCACAGGGATCAGTGCTAGGACCACAACTGTTTACAATATACATAGATGACCTAGAAGAGGGGACAGAGTGTAGTGCAACAAAATTTGCAGATGACACTAAGATTAGTGGGAAAGCGGGTTGTGTAGAGGACTCAGAGAGGCTGCAAGGAGATTTGGATAGGTTAAGCGAATGGGTTAAGGTTTGGCAGATGGAATACAATGTCGGAAAGTGTGAGGTCATCCACCTTGGGGGAAAAAAAACAGTAAAAGGGATTATTATTTGAATGGGGAGAAATTACAACATGCTGTGGTGCAGAGGAACCTGGGGGTCCTTGTGCATGAATCCCAAAAGGTTAGTTTGCAAGTGCAGCAGGTAATCAGGAAGGCGAATGGAATGTTGGTCTTCATTGCGAGAGGGATCGCGTACAAAAGCAGGGAGGTCTTGCTGCAACTGTATAAGGTATTGGTAAGGCCGCACCTGGAGTACTGCGTGCAGTTTTGGTCACCTTACTTAAGGAAGGATATACTAGCTTTGGAAGGGGTACAGAGACGATTCACTAAGCTGATTCCAGAAATGAGGGGGTTACCTTATGATAGATTGAGTAGGCTGGGTCTTTACTCGTTGGAGTTCAGAAGGATGAGGGGTGATCTTATAGAAACATTTAAAATCATGAAAGGGATAGAGGCAGAGAGGTTGTTTCCACTGGCAGGGGAGACTAGAACTAGGGGGCACAGCCTCAAAATACGGAGGAGCCAATTTAAAACTGAGTTGAGAAAGAATTTCTTCTCCCAGAGGGTTGTGAATCTGTGGAATTCTCTGCCCAAGAAGCAGTTGAGGCTGGCTCATTGAATGTTTTCAAGTCAAAGATAGATAGATTTTTAACCAATAAGGGAATTAAGGGTTACGGGCAGAGGGCGGGTAAGTGGAGCTGAGTCCACGACCAGATCAGCCATGATCTTATTGAATGGCAGAGCAGGCTCGAGGGGCTAGATGGCCTACTCCTGTTCCTAATTCTTATGTTCTTATATATGCCCAAGAATTAGATAAATTTGCATTAGGCAGCCTGTGACATTTGAAGTGTGGCAGGCAGGAAGCATGCACACAAGTAAGTTTTTATATTCATTTTTTGCATGGCCATATATTTTATAATAGATTATAAAAGTCTTGATGCATGTCTATCACGCAGTAGATATCACATTTCATTACAAATGGAAAATAATCTAAAATAAACAGCATGCCTTTATGGTGCCCTTCAATGCAGTAAAACATCCTGGGATGTTTGGATCTGTAACCATACAAGTAATTTACTAACCTCGGAGTGACTTCACCAATTTACAAGCAGCTACAATTCTGTGGATTTCCACAGGGAGTACTTCGGCAATGGCTGTAAAGGGACAGGTAAGGCTACTAGCTAGGCCCCACAACTGCGCTTGAGACTGCCGAGCAGATTAGCTGCAAGAGATCAGCTAGTGCACAATAGAGATACGCCAGGTCTCGTGAGTTTCCACTGTCTATCCAACCAGAACAATACACTTATACACCTCTTTCCCGCATCCCCCTTGGTCACAGATGCACTTCCAATGTATATAAACCCGCCCACCAATTGCAATCAACTTGTTCCCCTCCCGGTGCCACCTCCTCACAGCGGGGTGAATGAGTGCTACTGTGCTGAGGTGCTTGTGAAGATGGCCGGTTGTTTTACCTGACTGCACAGCGTTCTGTGAAATGTAATCTTAAATTCAACTTGCAATCAAAAACAATTATTTTGACTGGTTATGCATTGTTGTTGCCGGAGAATAAAGTAAGAAATGATCGTTTTGCTTTTTAAGTAAAGGCTTAATGTGAGGAAATGGTGTCATCTAGTGGTGAAAATATAAAAAGCATGTCCTGAAAGTTATAATTTCTAGTTAACATGCCTCATTTTGATGGCTAACTGGGCAAATTGCTGCTTTGATTTCAGAATATGTTCTCACACATTTTAAATTTCCCAAAAAGGGCAATTACTTGTATTGTGGCCACCTGCGTGCCAGGTGGATACCCAGGATGAGCATACCATCACATTGGTTGAGGTAGTCTGTTGATTTCTTGAATTAACACTCAATTTTCAGGCTGTGCCAGATATTTCTTGAGCTCAGTATCAAAGCTTGCTGCTGTAAGCAAGTCCTCGCTGCTTACGGAATGTGACCGAATACACACAATATCTGGAAAAGTACTATTGAACGCAACACTCTCTTGCTGTATTTCCTGGGAGTCCCTGGCCCAAGACCGCCCTAAATGGAGGAAGTGCATCCGGGAGGGCGCTGAGCACCTCGAGTCTCAATGCCGAGAGCGTGCAGAAATCAAGCGCAGGCAGCAGAAAGAGCATGTGGCAAACCATTCCCATCCACCCCTTCCCTCAACGACTATCTGTCCCACCTGTGACAGAGACTGTGGCTCTCGAATTGGACTGTTCAGCCACCAAAGAACTCACTTCAGGAATGGAAACAAGTCTTCCTCGATTCCAAGGGACTGCTTATGATGATTTTATTCACTGGACTCAACAGAAGCCCTCTGTGCTCAGTCTTTGGATAGTAAAATAATAATCACTGTGAAACCATGTTATATTTATAACCTATATAAGCAAAAAAAAAGTAGCACACGCTCAACGTGGCCAAGAAACAACAACAGCTTGCATTTACAGAAGATCTTTGTGATAGAAACACATCCCAAGGCACTTCATTCACAGAGGAGTAAACAGACAGAAATGGACGTCAGGCGAAGGAGGAGATATTTGGGAGGGGGAACCAAACACTTGGTCAGAGGTGTTTTTTTAAAAGGAGGGTTTTAAAGGAGGAAAGGTATTTGGAAAGGTAGATGGATTTATGGAGAAAATTCCGTAGCTTAGGATTTAGGCAGCTGCAGGCGAAAGGAGGATGATGCACAATGAAGCCAGTCAGAGTAATGGGTGGGCGGGCAGGGGCATGGGGCCGGAGGTGGTTCCAGAATTGTCTCCGCATGGATGTCAAATGTTTTCTTCACTGGTGTGTGCAAATTTTTGTTAAACCCATATAGTAACAGTACCCGAGGAGAAGAAAACATTTACAATGGGGACTAAGAAGGGAATCTGAGTTGTCAATGGTTTAATTTGAGTGTGGTCAAGGAAGCAGGAGGTGGGCCTCATTATTGAGAAGGAAGGAGGTAGGAAAGAAGCTGAAAAGGAGTGTGGCTTCAGGGCCATAGCGTGGAGGAGCTTGGATAGGAGGAATTTTACTTGATGGCCAAGGGGAAGCAGCAAAGGCAACTGAATTGATGGTCTCAATCTTAGTGACAAAGAAATCCATAAGCTCCTTGTACTTGTTGCTGGCAGTGAGGAGAAGGGGAGTGGGGTTTAAGGAGACAGTGGTGGAGAAAAGATGCCGGGGTTTATTTACATAAGGACATAAGAAATAGCAGGAGTAGACCACCTAGCCCCTCAAGCCTGCTCCGCCATTTAATAAGATCATGGTTGATCTGATCATGGGCTCAATTCCACTTCCCTGCCCGCTCCCCATAACCCTTTATTCCCTTATCGCTCAAAAATCTGTCCATCTCCGCCTTAAATATATTCAATGGCCCAGCCTCCACAGCTCTCTGGGGCAGAGAATTCCATAAGATTTACATCCCTCAGAGAAGAAATTCCTCATCTCAGATTTAAATGGGCGGCCCTTTATTCTGAGACTATGTCCTCTAGTTTTAGTTTCACCTTATCGAGTCCCCTCATTATCTTAGATGTTCTGCTCATTCTTCTGAACTCCAATGAGTATAGGCCCAACCTATTCAACCTATCTTCATAAGTCAACTCCCTCATCTCCGGAATCAACCTAGTGAACCTTCTCTGAACAGCCTCCAATGAAAGTATATCCTTCCTTAAATACGGAGACCAAAACTGTACGCAGCACTCCAGGTGTGGCCTCACCAGTTGTGGCAGAAAATGTCCAGGATGATCCTGGAGTACTGGACAATCAGAGCAGAGAAGAGCAAGGCCTAGAAGTGCTCGATATGATCCAGCCTGATCTAATGCTGGATGAGTAAACCTGTTGTATGCTGGATATGCCCGGGTGCATACCCCTTACACTGGAGCAAAAATGGGGGCCATATCAGAGAGAATGACCAGGGTGGGAGTAAAGGTGGGGGCCATAGCAGGAGAATGACCAGGGTGGGAGAGAGCAAATATTTCTCATTGGGGTCAAAGGTGGAGGCAAGGATCTGGTTGAGATGAACAGCTGAAGTATCGTGTCAAATGAAAGGCCAAAGTCTGGGCAGTTGGCATCTTGAAGGTTCAACTGCAAGTGACCTTGGGAAGTGTTTTTGCAGGGTGGGCACAGAAGGAAGTGGGGTCGGAACGGGTTCGGGAGATCTGGGTGATGAGGGTTACAAGGAAGTGGTTGGAGATAGCCTCGGCTGTGATAGAGACCACAGGAGTACAGAGGCGACACAAGGTTGCATGGTCGAGGGGGTGGGCATGAATACTGGCAGGAGAGTTTATATGCAGAGAGAAGTTTAGAGGAGAGAATGGCAGTAAAATCAGAGGAGTTGAGATGGAGATTGAATCACCAAGGACCAGTTATCGCTCAGTGCAACTAAATTAATTAACCAACACCATCCAATCAAAATTTCCAACGGCCCCGCCTCTCGGCCCCGATAGACAACGGCCCCGCCTCTCGGCCCCTATAGACAACGGCCCCGCCTCTCGGCCCCGATAGACCACGGCCCCGCCCCTCGGACCCGATAGACCACGGCCACATCTCTACACCCAGATATACAACGGCCACATCTCTACACCCAGATATACAACGGCCACATCTCTACACCCAGATATACAACGACCACATCTCTACACCCAGATATACAACGACCACATCTCTACACCCAGATATACAATGGCTACATCTCTATACTTGCTTCCATGCCAAAAAGGGATGTACTCAATGAGTTCACAAGTGTTTCAACGAAGGACCTAAAATTCCTTGTCCCGAACTGCATATTGAAGGGTGGAAGATGCACGTGTGTGGATTTTCTTTTAACGTGTGGTGGCCATTGCACTCCAGCCACCTCACGGGCTTGACAGAGCTTGGTCTTGGTCCAATGGCAAGGATTAACCAAGGTGACTGGAGACCAGCTCTGCTGCACGGACCTAATACACACACATATCGCAGTGTGGGCTGGCCCATGCTGCTCCTGGGCCCTCGCCTCTTCTGGGCCTCGATCACATCGCTCCACGATCTCGCCGCTCCTGCTGTACCTGCCCACGTTCCAATCAGCGACCTGGATTATGGTGACGTCCAATCCAGTCGCCCTCTTCACTGCCGTTGCCTCCTGCTCCCTGAAGTAGTATGCTCCACGCTGTCCAGGAGCCACTCGCCACTCGCTTTTTATGGCCCCGACCTGCCGTTAGTGTTCTCACGCAGGTTGGGGCCGCCACGCTGAGATATACAATGGCTACATCTCTACACAGAGATATACAATGGCTTCACAAAATATTCATTTGAATGTAATTTCTTGAGAATCTAATTAAAAAGTTAAGATCAACAATTACTCGATTACAGAATTTAAACTTGCTCACAAGGCCAAAAAAAACAGGGGAACAAAGTGAGGTCTTTTCTACAAAACTGACAGTATTTGCATTCAATCTGTATGTAAAATACTCAAAGTAGCCCGAGTGTATACGCCATGAACCTGTGTGCGTATCCCATCAACCTGCCCGGGCCACCGCCCCGACAATCCGCCCGGCTTCATTAGCAGTCCTCTAGTTTGTGAAAAAGATCCCACTGCAAGATTTTCTTTCACCACTGGTTACAACAAACTCACCAACCTTAATCCAGGTCAATTCAACCTCAAATACCATCAGCGTCGATAAATGGTAAGGGAGACAACACTAAGACCACACACTAAACGTTAAGTGGAACATCAATTACCCTCTCCACAACATTATTGGATAATGAAAATTGATACGCAAGTCCCCTCTGAACTTTGAACTGGGATCTGCCCCACCACCCCCATCTTCTCCAGCAGCACCCGTCTCTGTTGGTCCTGCCACTGAGATGAGCTGGCACTAGGACAGCGAATCCACAAGCTCACAGCACTGCCACACAGCCACCCACAAGAGACCCAAGAGAGTCAGCTAAAAGCACTTGCTAATGCCAAGCCAAAGCCAAAACGACAGATGCGAGCTGCAAAGGCAGAAGGGCACACTCCCAGCAACCCGATCAGCAGCCTCTGCATTGCTGGTCCAGCACAGCAATCAGCCGAAGGCTCAATACAGAGGCAGCCTGAGTAAAGACTAATCGTATACACAAGCTATATCTTCATGTTTGAACGGACAGCAATGCACGGATTTTAATGTCAGTAACTATGTTCAGCTGAGCTGCACAGATGGTTCCAATAGCATAGATTGAAATGGGCACATAATGCCTTCACTACTGACCCCTGGTTTCTGGCCATCTCTCACATGCAAAGCGTGTATGTGTATATGGGAGTCACGAGCCAGGAAATGGGATCAGCTGTGTGGCAGCATCCATTGAATGATACAGGTCAGGAGGCCGCCATTCGGCCCATAGAGTTATCCGATTAGTTCCACTCCCTCGCTCTTTCCCCACAGCCCTGGAATTTTTTTCCCCTTCAAGTATTTATCAAATTCTCTTTTGAATGTTACTACTGAATCTGCTTCCACCACCTTTTCAGCCCGACTGCCATTCCAGATCACAAACCACTGTGTAAAAAAAAATGTTTCCTCATATTGGGCCCAAGTTTCCACATGATAAAAAACGGGCGCCCCTCCGAGCTGGGCGCCCGTTTTTCGTACCTAAAACGGCGCCTAAAAAAAAAACTCGCAATTCTGGAGCGTTCTGCAGCTCCTTGTCTGCCTGGCGCGGCGCCCAGAAGGGCGGAGCCTACACTCACACCGATTTTGTAAGTGGGAGGGGGCGGGTACTATTTAAATTAGTTTTTTTCCTGCCGGCAAAGCTGCGCGTGCGTGTTGGAGCGTTCACGCACGCGCAGTGTGAAAAAAACATTGGCACTCGGCCATTTTTGCAGTTCTTTGTAGCTGTTTAATTTTTGAACATTTTTTAATAAAAGCACATTGCCATCAGCACTTGCAGCCTTCTCACTGTCTCCTCCCCCCCCCGCGGGAAGAACGGGCGCCTCAGGCTGACTGCAGCATTCTCCGTGCCTGAAGCACTTTCACACAGGTAGGAAGATGGTTTATTTAATCTTTTCTTTGCTTAGAAATGTTTATTCAGGTTGGATTTATTTGTATAATATTTGTAGAAGTATAAATAAGGATTTATTGTCGAATTTAATGACTTCCCTTCCCCCCACTCCCCCGCCCCCCCCACCTCGTTCTGGACGCCTAATTTGTAACCTGCGCCTGATTTTTTAATGTGTAGAACAGGATTTTCAGTTCTACAAAAATCTTCACTTGCTGCATTCTAACTTAGTTTGGAGTACGTTTTCACTGTGGAAACTTTGAAATCAAGCGTCAGTGGCCGGACACGCCCCCTTTTGAAGAAAAAATTCTGTTCCAAAGTAGAACTGTTCTACCTGACTAGAATTGCAGAAAAAAAAATGTGGAGAATTGCGATTTCTAAGATAATCCTTTCTCCACCAGTTGCTCCTAAAAATCAGGCGCAAATCATGTGGAAACTTGGGCCCTTAATCTCTGTCTCTTTTGCCAATCACCTTAAATCTGTCCTCTGGTTACAAACCCTTCTGCCATTGGAAAAAGTTTCTCCTTATTTACTCTGTCAAAGCCATATGTGAGCTATGAACTTGAGACTATTTCCAGTGTGGAGTTGTGCTTGACAGCAGTGCCAATGAGAGAATCAGGCACCGAGATCATTATGCTCAATTTTTGGTGCTGCTGCGTTTTTGGCCATCGAATTTAATGACAGGAAAATTGGGAACAAGTCAAATCAGGTCCCAATTCTTTGATCTGTACTTTTGTTAAGCACTCCTCCACTGGTCTAGTTGGCAAAGTGCGGCTGAGAATCAGTGCTTGGCTCACCTTCCTGTGGTGAATCAAGGCGGCAGATAATGGCAGCTCTGATTTGTGTTAACCAAAAGGTATTAAGGCATATGGGGCAAAAGTGGATACATGGAGTTAGGTTGCAGTTCAGCCATGATCTCATTGAATGACGCAACAGGCTCGAGGGGCTAAATAGCCTCCTCCTGTTCCTATCGAGACTATATATAGCCCAGGAATTGAGCTCCTCTGTCTTACCCCCATACTTGTGATAATGTAATTGCGTGTATAAAAAAAAATTAACCTTTAGGTCTAAATTAAATGTCACATGGCTGCAGTGAGACACAATAATATCTCTACTTTCGTATCGGACACGGAGGATTCACTTATCAAAGGTCACTGATAACCATGGGGCATTCTCGGTCACACTTACAGCAATTGATGCAGAACAGGGAGGTTTTGAGAAAGTTTCCATTTCTATTTAATTGGCAGGTCTGATAAACTTTTGCTGATCCAGCAGAGGATCAGTGAGTGCCCTCGGTTGCCCTTGTGAGTAAAGGCACCATCGAGTATGGTTAACCCACACAGCTCGGGAAAGTCCCAGGCTCGGTTCATGCTCTCTGCTAAATTAGCTGGTTTGAGCAGAGGCAGCAGAATGGACCATCTTCTTACCAGCCTGAGCTAGGGAGGGGGAAAAAATTTCAGCCAAGGGTGCTGCTCCTGATTGCAATCTAATAATGTGAGATGTTTGCATGTGGTGGTGTGTGTATACACACGTGCATACACAAGGCAAGGCTAGAATCACACACAGCCGTGGTACTCCCCAGCCAAGATTCAATGACGAGGCTCATGAAGAACAGTGACTTCAATGAGGCCAGTAACACCACACAGAACCTACGCGCGTACCCCACGGACCCTGTGTGTTTACAACAGAGGGAGAAATTTAGGGAAGGAGGGATCCAAGATTCAAAGAAGATTCAAGAAAAAAAACTCTTGGTAGGTGGCTGCCTGTAAAAACAGGAAGCTGGAAAACCATAGTTAGTCTTATCTCGATTATCGGCAAGGTTCTCACGTACATATTACAGGATGAAATATTTAGAAAGGCATATTAATCGGGGACGTTCAACATTGTTTTGAAAAGTGCTCGCTGTGCTGGACTAATTTAATTGCAATTTCTCAAGGTGTCATCATCGTCATCATAGGCGGTCCTTCGAAAGAGGATGAGTTGCTTCCACACCAAAAGGGATGAGTTCACAGATGTTTCAATGAAGGACCCGATGTTCCAGTCCTGAACTCCAATTGAAGGGGTGGAAGATGCCTGTGCATGGACCTTTTTTTAAACGTGTGGTGACCGTTGCACACCAGCCACCTCACAGGCTTGACAGAGCTAGGTCTTTATACAGTGGCAAGGGTTAACCAGGATGACTGGAGACAAGGTGTATGGTTAGCGGAAATGCAGTGGGTGCTGTATATATAGATTTTCAGAGGGCTTGTGGTAAGATGCTACGAGAGACCCGTTAGTAAAATTGTAAGTACATGGCATTAAGAGAAACGCAAGGGCCGAGATAAGAAGGCTAGCTAAAGGCACAAAGCAAGAGGGTAAACATTTTTTTGGATTGGCAGGATTTGGGTAATGGTTTGCCCCAGGGATCTGTGCTGGACATTATTTTATTTTCCATTTACATAAATAAGTTGCACATAAGCACAAGATAAATAACATTGAAGTTTACGGATTGTACCAAATTTGGAACATGGCAAACTGGGAGGTAGACTGCAGGAAGACAGACAGGGAATGTGATTATTTTATGTTTGTTATGATCTGGAAAGATGGTGGAAACAGATTCAATGCCAACTTTCAAAAGGGAATTGGATATATGCTTGAAAAGGAAACATTTACAGGCTGTGGAGAAGTAGCAGGGGAGTGGGACTAATTGGATAGCTCTTTCAAAGAGCCGGCACAGGGACGATGGGCAGAATGGCCTCATTCTGTGCTGTATGATTCTATAACAGGGTCAGTGGAATGGACAGATAGATGGCAGACGTAGTTCAATGCAGAGAAATGTAAAATAGTACATTATGTGGGAAAACAGTGAAAGGACATATACCCTAAAGAACAAGCTTCCTAAGAATAGTAGAACAGAGAAAATCAGGGGTCCAGGTAAACAGATCTGTAAAGATGAGACTATAGGTAGAAAAAGGCAAGTAGGATTCGGAGTTATAGGTGGTGAATATAAAAACAAGGAAGTGAGGTTAAAAAGACATTGGTTAGGCCACCACTGTAGTATCCCACACAGTTCTGGGCATGCCATTATAGGAAGCATATTAAAGTAATTAAAAGCAAAGATTCTCTAGAATGTATGAAGAACCTTGAATAAAGATTCAAAAACTGGAATTGTTTTCACTGGAAGATTAAAGCGGGATCTAATAACAGTGTTTATTAAGAAAGGTTTTGAGAGGTAATGAATGAAACATTATTTCCACTTGTTGGTGAATCAGTACTGAGGGGGAACAGACAGGATTATCACTGGAAGGACGAAGGGTGAAGCTACACAGAATTATTAGAACTGCACTACTTTACCACAACCAGCTACTAAGGCAGAGACCATATCGTAATTTAAAATGGGAATGGGTAAACATCGAAAAATGAAAGAACAAGGAAATGGGATTAGAGTGAGCAACTCCAGTTAAAGAGCTAGCACCAGCGAAGGTGCGATGGGATGAACAGCCCCCTTCTATACTGTAATTTCTTTGTTCATGGAATCTATACATGCTATGACGTTAGGAGAGATGCTATCTCTGGTTACGGAAGCTACACCAAGATCAGGAACTCAAAAGGGAGAAATCTACTTGTGGTGCAGAATTTTAGATCTATTGATTTGTACCTATAGCTTGTAGGTCTGTGCTGTGGGTCTGTGTCCACTGAATTGGGATTGTATGAACTCATTTCATGAGGAACCTTACCCCCGGGACAGTGTCAATAAGTACACTGGGATTGGGATCACAACTGGGCAAATGGTTAATCTTAGCCCTTTCCCAACATATTCTTTGGAATTCTCTACCCCAGAGAGCTGCGAATGCTCAGTCATTGAGTATATTCAACACAGAGGTCGATAAATCTTTGGGAACTAAGGGAGTTAAGGGATATGGGGATAGTGCAGGAAGGTGGAGTTGATGTGGATCAGCCATGATCTTGTTGAATTGCGGAGCAGGCTCAACAGGCCAAATGGCCTACTCCAACTCCTATTATGTTTGTTGCTGAAACCCTCATCCATGTCTTTGTTACCTCTAGACTTGACTATTTCAACGCACTCCTGGCTGGCCTCCCACATTCTACCCTACGTAAACTAGAGATGATCCTAAACTCAGTTGCCCATGTCCTAACTCGCACCAAGTCCCGCTCACCCATCACCCCTGTGCTCACTGACCTACATTGGCTTCTGGTTAAGCAACGTCTCGATTTCAAAATTCTCATCCGTATCATCAAATCCCTCCATGGCCTTGCCCCTTCTTATCTCTGTAATCTCCTCCAGCCCCACAACCCCGCGAGATGTCTGCGCTTCTCTAATTCTGCCCTGATGAGCATCCCTGATTATAAATCGCCCAACCATTGGTGGCCGTGCCTTCTGTTGCCTAGGTCCAAAGCTCTGGAACTCCCTCCCTAAACCTCTCCACCTCTCTTTCCTCCTTCAAGACGCTCCTTAAAACATATCGCTTTGACCAAGCTGCGCTAATTTCTACTTATGCAGCTCGGTGTCAAATTTTTAAATTGCAGAATACTCCTGTGAAGCGCCTTGGGACATTTCACTACGTTATAGGCGCTATATAAATACAAGTTGTTGCTGTTGTTATAAAGGAGCACAGAATTGTAACACAAGTCAAACCTCAATCGCTTGTCAAGAGAGCAGGAATAAGGTCCATACCATGGGGTTTGAGTCAGCAATCAGGTCTCGCAGTGAATCCAGGAACCCTTGATCCTCCACCATTTGGGCATTGATGTCGTGCAGTTTGGCCACACAGACAGCAGCTGTTTTACGGACGTATGGGTCTTCATCTTTCAGACACTTACGGAGAGGCTCACACAGATACTCTGTTATTTTGTCCACACGGATGCAGCCCATTGTACGGACTGCCAGTGCTCTGATCAAGGGGTTTGGATCCTCACAATCCTGCAGGAACAAAAAATTTTAAGCATCGTTAACATCATTAAATCCTTCCGATTTGAGAACTTCAGATATTTTATGAAAATCACTAAGTATTTCTGTTGTGTTGTGTGTGTAAAAGGAATGGAACATTTTCATTTTAACGGTGTCAGCATCAAGCACCCCCAGCTCAGTTATACCACAGTTAGCGGCAGTGTAAAGCTGCATCTACTCTGCACCCATCTCAGAACCACAGCTACTGCGTTAATGTGACTATTCCCCTATACACCACATCACCTAGCCAGAGTGACAATGCCAATTGATTAAGGCAGGACTTTGTAGCAGCCCGTTTTAACAAGGAACTAGGTTGAGACTGTAAACTAATTTCACATAAAACACTTAGTCAACAGACAGAGGAGATTTTGTCTCCAATATGGGCTGAATTTGAGCAGTGTCCCCAGAGATGATACCCCAATACAAAAGCAAAATACTGCGGATGCTGGAATCTGAAATAAAAACAGAAAATGCTGGAAATCTCAGCGGGTCAGGCAGCATCTGTGGAGAGAAAAACAGAGTAAACGTTTCGGGTCGATGACCCTTCGTCAGATCTGGCGAATGTTCGAAATGAACAGATTCTGAAGGAGCACTGAAAGGGGGAGGGGAGGAAAGAACAAAAGGGAAGGTCTGTGATAGAGAGATTTGAATCACAAAAGGGATGATGGGCCGACTTGAGATGGTAATGGCAGAAGTTAGAAAAAGACTATTTAAAAAAGGAGGCAAACAAAAAGTGGGAAACTATAGATCAGTTAGCCTAACATCTGTGTTTGGGAAAATGTTGGAATCCATTATTAAAGAAGTAGCAGGACATTTGGAAAAGCATAATTCGGTCAGGCATGGACTTATGAAGGGGAAGTCATGTTTGACAAATTTGCTGGAATTCTTTGAGGATGTAACGAACAGGGTGGATAAAGGGGAACCAGTGGATGTAGTGTATTTGGACTTCCAGAAGGCATTTGACAAGGTGCCACATCAAAGGTTACTGCACAAGATAAAAGTTCACGGGATTGGGGGTAATATATTAGCATGGATAGAGGATTGGCTAACGAACAGAAAACAGAGAGTCGGGATAAAGGGTTCATTCTCGGGTTGGTAATCAGTACTAGTGGGGTGCCGCAGGGGTCAGCGCTGGGACCCCAACTATTTACAATCTATATTAATGACTTGGATTACGTGAATCCGTAGCCAAGTTTGCTGATGATACAAAGATGGGAGGAAAAGCAATATGTGACGACACAAAAAATCTGCAAAAAGGACATAGGCAGAATAAGTGAGTGGCCAAAAATTTGGCAGATGGAGTATAATGTTGGAAAGTATGAGGTTATGCACTTTGGCAGAAAAAATAAAAGAGCAAGTTATTATTTAAATGGAAAAAGATTGCAAAGTGCTGCAGTACAGCAGGACCTGAGGGTACTTGTGCATGAAACACAAAAGGTTAGTATGCAGGTACAGCAAGTGATCAGGAAGGCCAATGGAATCTTGGCCTTTATTGCAAAGGGGATGGAGTATAAAAGCAGGGAAGTCTTGCTAGTTATACAGGGTATTGGTGAGGCCACACCTAGAATACTGCGTGCAGTTTTCGTTTCCATATTTACGAAAGGATATACTTGTTTTGGTGGCAATTCAGAGAAGGTTCACTAGGTTGATTCCAGAGATGAGGGGGTTGACCTATGAGGAAAGGTTGAGTAGGCTAGAATTTAGAAGATTGAGAGGTGATCTTATCGAAACGTACAAGATTATGAGGGGGATGCAGAGAGAATGTTTCCACTGATGGGGGAGACTAGAACTAGGGGGCATAATCTTAAAATAAGGGGCTGCCCATTTAAAACTGAGATGAGGAGAAATTTCTTCTCTCAAGAGGGTTGTAAATCTGTGGAATTCGCTGCCTCAGAGAGCTGTGGAAGCTGAGACATTGAATAAATTTAAGACAGAAATAGACAGTTTCTTAACCGAAAAGAGGATAAGGGGTTATGGGGAGCGGGCAGGGAAGTGGACCCGAGTCCATGATCGGATCAGCCATGATCGTATTGAATGGCGGAGCAGGCTCGAAGGGCCGTATGGCCTACTCCTGCTCCTATTTCTTATGTTCTTATGTGTCTAGATAGGGTATGAATGGCAGAATAATTACCAGCTGCCATGGGAAACAGAAAGAAAAAAATTACATAATGTCGGGGGGGGGGGAGCGGTTTAAAGAAAGGGGGAAAGGGAGCAAAATAGGGGCAGAGATTATGGTCTGAAATTGTTGAACTCGATGTTGAGTCCAGAAGGTTGTAAAGTGTCTAAACGAAAGATGAGGTGCTGTTCCTCGAGCTTATGTTGAGCTTCATTGGAACAGTGCAGGAGACCGAGGACGGAGAGGTCAGAGTGGGAGTGGAGCGGGGAATTAAAGTAACAGGCGACCGGAAGCTCAGGGTCACTGATGATACTGCAATGTCTGGCCCCACCCCCGCACTACCCAGACCCTGAGCATTTATTTATATTTACACCAATTCGTATACGGTAATATTAATTGAATTGCACCTTGAAAGAACTATTAGGATGTCTGGGCTCAATATTTATCTTTATTATTAATATCTAAATGGCCAGCGGCTGCAAGGGCACAAGGAGCGATTAGTTATCTGATTGTTCTCAACAATTCACTTTGAAGAGAATAATTGGATATCAAAAATGCTTCAAAAGGTGCCGGGCTCAATCCCTGAGCTGTGCAGAGTTGGACAATATCAGCTAAGGCAGCAGCCCAAGTCTTGCAATTAAAATACTACAAATACTGGGAATCTGAAATTCAAGTAGAAGGTGCTGAGGTACACGGTTGGTCGATTAGCACTTGTGAAGAGTAAAGACGGGTTATGAATTGCTATATTTGACTTCAGTGCTCCTAGGTTAGGCAGAGCAAAAGAAATCCAACCCAGCCACGCGTACATTCTCTATCCTCCTGTTCTTGTACTCATTAGCACGCGGCACTGGTCGTAACCCGGAGATTATTTGAGGTCCTATCCTTTAATTTTTCTCCTAGCTCCTTACATTCTGCCTGCAGGACCTCATCCCTCTTTCTACCTATGTCATTGGTCCCGATATGGACTATGACCTCTGACTGTTCACCCTCTCCCCCAGAATGCCCTGCGTCCGCTCTGTGACATCCTTGACCCTGGCACCAGGGAGGCACCATACCATCCTGGGGTCACATCTACGGCTGCAGAAACGCCTCTCTATTCCCCTACCACTAAAGCTCTTTATTCTTTATCCCTCCCCCCTCCCCAGTGCAGCTGGGCCACCCGTGGTGCTTTGGATTTGGCTCTGACTGCACTCTCATCGCCCTCACCGGTGCTGAGAATATTAGCTGGAGAGCGAGATGAACTCACCGGGGGGTGGGGTGGGGAGACTCCTGCACTACCTGCCTAGCGTTCACCCATTTCCCCTCTGCCTGCATTCTTTTAAGCTGCAGGGTGACCATCTCCTGAAATCTGCTATCCACGTAGCTCTCAGCCTCGCAGATGCATCGTAGTGACTCCAGCTGCCGCTCAAGCTCCGAAGCTGGAGACACCTCCTGCACACATGGTTGTCTAGGCTGCATGTATCATCCAGGACTTCCCACATGCCGCAGGACATGCACTCCACAGGATTGAGCTGCCCTGCCATCCCCTCTAATTAGACTTATCTGTTATAAAAGAGAGATATATTTATCAATCAACCTGCCCGGACAAGGGCTGTGAGCGGGCAGAGGTCGGAAACGCAGTTTGGAGCCGAATCCAAAATCAGCCGGGTGCAGGGGAATAACGCACTCGGCAAGGAGCAGGAGCTGATAACTGATAATTGAAGGTACAATAACTGCAAGTGTGTAACACATATTGATAGGCCTCAGAAATAGGCTGAGTCATCGTGCCTGCTCAGATAAGCCTGGAATTTTTATACTGAGCTCCATTCCCATGAATCTACTACAGTACCAGGCCAGTTCAGGGTTCTTGTAGTCAGTGGCACAGTTTTTTTCTCCACCTCGTAACTGCAGTTATAAACCCCAGAATAAAACATGTGATAATTATTGATGGGGCTGGAGTGGGGAAAGGTGTAATGTACAGTAGGGGCACAGCGAAGAACACAAATTACATTCAGTAATAAAAGGCATTTCTAATACTCTGATCGACAAACAGAAAAAAACATCAATTGTCAAGACTTGTCAGTATGAAGCAGGAATGTAACAGTAAAACATGTTACCAGACCACACTGTCTGAACAAGCCCAAACAGTGTTGCTGTGCTTTCAAGCTGCTACTGTTGCTCTCAGTGAATTAAAAGAATTGCTGTTTTTTTCAAAATGTAATTTTTTTTCCCCTCTACCAAAGGTACCGACTCTCACTGGGGTACAGTTGGCCAGGGACCAACCCTCACTTGGAGGTTTTCCTGGGGACCAACCCTCACTGGCTGGGACCATTGCCCCAGGACCTACCCTCACTGGCTGGGAGTATTGTCCGGGGACCGAACCTCACTGGCTGGGACCATTGCCCGGGGACTGACCCACACTGGCTGGGACCATTGCCCCAGGACCTACCCTCACTGGCTGGAACCATTGCCCGGGGACTGACCCTCACTGGCTGGGACCATTGCCCGGGACCGACCCTCACTGGCTGGACCATTGCCCGGGGACCGACCCTCACTGGCTGGGACCATTGCACGGGGACTGACCCTCACTGGCTGGGACCATTGCCCCAGGACCTACCCTCACTGGCTGGGATCATTGCCCGGGGACTGACCTTCACTGGCTGGGACCATTGCCCCAGGACCTACCCTCACTGGCTGGGAACATTGCCCGGGAACTGACCCTCACTGGCTGGGAACATTGCCCCAGGACCTACCCTCACTGGCTGGGAATATTGCCCGGGGACTGACCCTCACTGGCTGGGAACATTGCCCGAGGACTGACCCTCACTGGCTGGGACCATTGCCCAGGGACCGACCCTCACTGGCTGGGACCATTGCCCGGGGACTGACCCTCTCTGGCTGGGACCATTGCCTGGGGATCAACCCTCACTGGCTGGGACCATTGCCTGGGGATCGACCCTCACTGGCTGAGACCATTGCCTGGGGATCGACCCTCACTGGCTGGGACCATTGCCTGGGGATCGACCCTCTCTGGCTGGGACCATTGCCCGGGGACCGACCCTCTCTGGCTGGGACCATTGCCCGGGGACTGACCCTCTCTGGCTGGGACCATTGCCTGGGGATCGACCCTCACTGGCTGGGACCATTGCCCGGGGACCGACCCTCACTGGCTGGGACCATTGCCTGGGGATCGACCCTCACTGGCTGGGACCATTGCCCGGGGACTGACCCTCTCTGGCTGGGACCATTGCCTGGGGATCGACCCTCTCTGGCTGGGACCATTGCCTGGGGATCGACCCTCACTGGGGTAGTACTAACCAGGGTCTGACTCACTGGGGTGGCATTGCCCGGGGACCGTCTCTCCCCCTCGCACTGGGGTAGCATTGCCCAGGCACGACCTCTCACTGGGGTACAGTTGCCCAGGCAGCAGCAGCCCTCTGGTATGTTCTTTCTCAACTGGCCTTTCTTCACATGCAAGCTGGCTTAGCAGGTTATTTCACTGTGGAAGGGGCAATGCCCAATTGTGGTTTCACCCATTATCCAGACGCAAGCATTTTCCAGCAGAAGTCATCACTGGATAATAATCTGGTGCAGAAACTCTGACTAATCTATCCACTCCTTAACCTGGGGGTGCTGAGGTCAACTGCAGTACCCCACCCGAGATCAGACCTGAAATCGAGCCTGGGCTTTCTGGCCTATGTGACTTTGTACATCCTGGAGGGCATCTTTGTTCACGAGGTCTGTCAGCTTTTCAGAACTGTACCTTGACAAAGCTGTTGACAGCCATGATGGCCATGTCAGGCTGATTCTTGGCATAGTTCATGAGGTAGAGATAAACCAGCTTCTTCAGTTCCAGGTTGTCCGTCTGCATACAGTTCACCACATCTGGGAAGAGCGAACTGCACAAAACAACAGAGAACAAATCTATTTATCTCGGTGATAAAAATAGAATGGTTTCCTCTTGCTTTAAACAGTTTTAAATAGTTACAGTGCCCTGTATTGTCTGTCTGTCTGGAATGTCTTTATGAAACTTCCACTTGAATCTGTGGAGGGCAAAGCTATGTGGCAATACAAACAGCCTTCACCACTGTTAGACTAATGCTATTTTGTGTTGAATATTCATCCACGATCTCGGTCAATTGAATTTGTCAGACCTGGTTATGTTAATCTATGGATAAATGCGCTTTTTGACTGCACTTCAGTAGTGTTAATGAGGCTACACTGTAAACATATGGTTTAGGATTGTCGTGATGGTTATTGGTGTTTTGATGCTCAATATAATCAAGCCTGATGGGTGATAGCACCTTCAAAGAACTTGCTTGAACTTTAAAAGGGGAAATATCCAGGAATCTTTTCGTTCCTGTTTCGAATCAGTATCTGTTCATCAGCGTTGTTATACACATGGAAGGTGGGCAGAAGTCCATAAGCAGCTATTACTAACACACTATGAAACTATGTCTTATGAAGAAAGGTTGAGCAGGTTGGGCCTATACTCATTGGGATTTAGAAGAATGAGAGGTGATCTTAGGGAGCTTGACAGAGTAGATGCAGAGAGAATGTTTCCCCTTGTGGGGGAATCTAGAACTAGGGGGCACAGTTTCAGAATAAGGGATTGCCCATTTAAAACGGACATGAGGAGGAATTTCTTCTCTCAGAGGGTGGTGAATCTTTGGAATTCTCTACCCCAGAGAGCTGCAGAGGCTGGGTCATTGAATATATTTAAGGTGGAGATAGACAGATTTTTGAACGATGAGTCAAGGGTTATGGGGAGCTGGTGGGGAAGTGGAGTTGAGGCCAAGAAAAGATCAGCCATGAATGGCGGAGCAGGCTCGAGGGGCCAAATGGCCTACTCCTGCTCCTATTTCTTATGTTCTAAGAGTTTGCCTGAAGGTGATGAGCAAATAACAGCCACTTTTAAACAGATAACGCAATGAACGTCATATATATTACTAATTATGTGTCATATACCACTGACTAAAGGATTGCCCATTTAAAACGGACATGAGGAGGAATTTCTTCTCTCAGAGGGTGGTGAATCTTTGGAATTCTCTACCCCAGAGAGCTGCAGAGGCTGGGTCATTGAATATATTTAAGGTGGAGATAGACAGATTTTTGAACGATGAGGGAGTCAAGGGTTATGGGGAGCTGGTGGGGAAGTGGAGTTGAGGCCAAGAAAAGATCAGCCATGAATGGCGGAGCAGGCTCGAGGGGCCAAATGGCCTACTCCTGCTCCTATTTCTCATGTTCTAAGAGTTTGCCTGAAGGTGATGAGCAAATAACAGCCACTTTTAAACAGATAACGCAATGAACGTCATATATATTACTAATTATGTGTCATATACCACTGACTAAGGGATTGCCCATTTAAAACGGACATGAGGAGGAATTTCTTCTCTCAGAGGGTGGTGAATCTTTGGAATTCTCTACCCCAGAGAGCTGCAGAGGCTGGGTCATTGAATATATTTAAGGTGGAGATATGTTTATCGGTTAGGGATTACATGTCCTTGTGTATTACCAATTACATATAATAAGCGATTGCATTTGATATTTTTTACTGATCGCATCCTGTATTTATTACCTGTTGCATGCTCTATTTACTACTGCTGGTGCTTACTTTTTGCAACTGTGAATCATATTTGTATGTAAATGTGAGCAGATTAACCTGTACAAGAGAGCATGGCTGTGGAAATATTTTACACCTTCTGAATTGAAAGGAGACAGAATAGAGAGACAAACAATTTACTGTCACCATGATTAATTCTCAAACTGGGCTTTAATAAATCAGTATGGCAGAGTAAAAGATTCCAGCTTTCAGCTTGCACAAAACATATTCTGTTTACAGAAACTATCAATCCATTTTCAGAACAAGAGATGTTGGAAAAAGCATGATCCATGACAACCTCCGTAGTGAAACTCGCTGAGAAAAATCCCCCACCCCCCCCATTGTGTTACATTCTTATCCCGTACTTCACACTGATCGATGTCCCAATGAATCTGTCCCTTGATACAAACCGCAATATGCACACAATGGCATTACCCCTATATGTCAATTTGTACCTGCATTATTTTGCTTACTAAGTTCTTACACTCAGCAAGGTTATCAGGGTGAAGACTCAAAAAAAAGACTTGGATTTATATAGTGCCTTTCACGACCACCGAGCATCTCAAAACACTTCACAGCCAATGAAATACAGGTGCAGCGCCCCGAATCCGGAACTCTCAGGACCATTCCGGATTTTGCGTTTGCCAGATTTTGGAACGTCTTTCTGACGTCATGAATCCGGAAACACCCGAGCCCAGGTTCGGGTATTTCCGGATTTCAGAATGTCAGAAAGTAAAAGGGGGGGGGGGGGGGGGGTGCTCGTCGATGAGTTGTTCGTGCGGGGCCCGCCGAAGAGGACCTGATTGGGCGGGGCCCGCCGAAGAGGACCTGATTGGGCGGGGCCCGCCGAAGAGGACCTGATTGGGCGGGGCCCGCCGAAGAGGACCTGATTGGGCGGGGCCCGGCGAAGAGGACCTGATTGGGCGGGGCCCGCCGAAGAGGACCTGATTGGGCGGGGCCCGCCGAAGAGGACCTGATTGGGCGGGGCCCGCCGAAGAGGACCTGATTGGGCAGGGCCCGCCGAAGAGGACCTGATTGGGCGGGGCCCGCCGAAGAGGACCTGATTGGGCGGGGCCCGCCGAAGAGGACCTGATTGGGCGGGGCCCGCCGAAGAGGACCTGATTGGGCAGGGCCCGCCGCCGTGGAGGAGTTCCTTGTCCGGCCCGAGGTAGGTGGGGGTCAGGCAGCTGAGGTGGGAGGGAGGCCGGGGCGAGGTCGGGCTGCGCGAAGTCGGGGCCGGGGGCGGGACGCCGAGTTGGGGGGAGTCTGGATATCGGAACATTTACCGGTTTCCGGATGACCCTGCCACGGATCGGCCCGGTGTCCGGATTCCGGAACTCTGGATTTTGAAAGTCGAACCTGTACTTTTGGAGTGTAGTCAGTGTTATAATGTAGGAAACACGGCAGCCAATTTGCGCACAAGCAAGCTCCCACAAACAGCAATGTGATAATGGCCAGATAATCTGTTTTTGTTATGCTGATTGAGGGTTAAATATTGGCCAGGACACCAGGGATAGCTTCCCTGCTCTTTTTTAAAATAGTTCCATGGGATCTTTTACGTCCACCTGAGAGAGCAGACGGGGCCTCGGTTTAATGTCTCATCCAAAAGGCGGCACCTCTGACAGTGCAGTACTCTCTCAGCACTGCACTGGAGTATCAGCCTAGATTTATGTGCTTAAGTCCCTGGAATGGGACTTGAACCTACAACCTTCTGACTCAGAGGAGAGTGCTACCCACTGAGCCACTGGCTGACATTAAGGGGAGAAAAAAGTCAAAACATGAATCACTGTAGACTTCTTCATACTGCTCCGAGGAAATGGTTGCAGATCGGTATTTGTGTAACGCTGACAGCAAGACACCGGCCCAGCCTTTCCACTGAGAATGATGGGTAGCACCAGAGAACAAAATAAAAGGGAGTTAAATACATTGGGAAATCTGCCATTTCAATCTAACAGAACACCTTCCCGCAATCATTTGCAGCCTCCAATTTTCTCTCCTCCAATTTTCAAACTTCCGTCTCGCCATTTCTGTCAAATTGTTATCCTCAACTCGCCTGCATATCCCAAGCAACAGCTGTCAGTCTGAGGTTTTCTGGCCAATGGAACCCAGCCTTAGTGAACCAGCTACAACCACACTCGCTGTTACAGCTCATCAACTGCTGTGTGAACCAGCCCTGAAGGTAAAGGTAACCTGCCTATTATCTGATATCTTTTGCCTCTGAACCAGAAGGGTGTGGGTAACGAACCCACTATGTACTTGAGCATATAATCTAAGCAAACACTGTGCTGCATTGTTGGAGGTGCCATCTTTCGGATGGCACATTAAACAGAGGCACCGTCCACCTGTTCAAGTGGACGTAAAAGATCCCATGGTACTATCCGAAGAGCTGGGAGCACTCATGGTGTCTCAAACTAGCCTTTCGTGAGCATTAGCCCTCAAAACAAAAATGACTAATTGCCACTAAATCAGCAATCTCACTCATACAGGATACAAAATGGCTGGTGTGGAACATAGTAAAATGTCACACTACACAGCACAGACACGCTACCAAGTTTGGACTTGAGATAATTGATGTGTTACCCTGAATCGCAAAGGCCAGTCCCAGCATCAATCGTCCTTACATTGATGTGCAGAACAAATGCACACAAAGTAAAAACAATATGGAATAAAAGAATTTGGGCACATTGGAAAATAAATGGAACGAACAGTTGTTGAGTATGAGCGGCGCGCACGAGCAGGGATAAATGAACCAAATTCTGAAACAAAGCAACCGGTTCAGGATCATTCACAACTGCCCAAATGTTGACCCAACTTGGATTAGAGTTGTTCAATCCAGTAAAAAAAATAGCATACTGATCAATCCCCAATAGGCAGGCTTGTGGCACTATGTCATCTGCTTGTTGCATTCAGGTGCACCAAGGTTCCCAGAGGTGACTTGTCCTCTGACTTCTCCACCATCCTGGTGGCAAGTGCTTATCCTCCTTCTACTACACAGCAGAGCAGGTCAAGCCCGTGTGGTGGCTGGTGTGCAACAGCCACCCCACATTAAAAAATTCCACGTATAGGCATCTTCCACCCTTCAGGATGTACTGCGCGAGCTGGTGCAGGAGGGCGGCAGCAGCGAAGAGGGACGTCATCAAGGTCAAGGTCGGTGTTTGGAGCGTGGGCAGATACAGCAGGAGTGACGAGGTCGGGGTGAAGGAGCGGCGAGAGATTGTAGAGCGATGTGATCGGGGCCCAGGAGAGGCATGAGTTCGGGGCCAGAAGAGGCGAGGGCCCAGGGGCAGCACGGGCCAGCCCACACTGCAATAAGTGTGCGCACTAGGTCCGTGCAGCAGAGCAGGTCTCCAGTCGTCTTGGTTAATCCTTGCCACTAGACCAAGACCTAGCTCTGTCAAGCCCGTGTGGTGGCTGGTGTGCAACGGCCACCCCGCGTTAAAAAAATCCACGCACAGGCATCTTCCACCCTTCAGGATGTAGTTCAGGATCTGGAATATTAGGTCCTTCATTGAAACACCTGTGAACTCATCCTTTTTTGGCATGGAAGCAAGTCATCCTCGTTTCGAGGGACTGCCTATGATGATGACTGCAGGAGTTCACTGCCCGAGTCACAGGCACAAACCCATGCACCACCTTACAACAGTTCCTCACTTTGAGAGCACACAGCTACCTGCAGCATGTGTTACTATCCCGTGTAATGCTTCCCCTGAGGGCAGACGACATCTTTGCTTGCTTGAAGGTCTACATTGGTAGTCTAAAGACTAAATAACCAGCACAAATTGTGTGATATATTCACAGAACACAGCACACACAGTTCCTAACATGGCAGGCAGTTCTCTCGGAAGCCTCCGGAAATCTGCCTGGTTCTGTTTATTATTAACCCTGCACTTGCAGTACACAATACGTCCACATCCACAGTGTGGAGCTACAAACATTACAAGCTTACAGACATTACACTTCTCCCTCCTTAATGAAGAAGCCATCATAACAAACATCATAAATAACTTTCATATTTATACATAACACAGGATATAAACTTTTTTTTTTCCATATTTACAAATTTAACGTTACCACTTGTTTTCTATTTCGAAGAGGATACCTTTGCTCTCGAACAGAACCTTCCAAACATGGTGTCGAATCTAAACTCATTCGAGGCTCAACCGAAGGAATGTTTTCCTCCACGGAATTTCCTTGATTTTCATTTGCACTCATTCTAACTTCAGGCGCTTTGTTTTCCTGACTCGGACTCAGACTTTCATTCTGATTCTCTCCTGGATTTGTTTCCAGTACATTGGATTTAGGATTTGCTACTGGTGCATCAAAACTATCTGATGATTCAGAAATAATTGTATCATTCCCACCTTCAACTCCTTCCATGTCCATTGGTAAAATATAATCAATATGAACAAACCTAACCTGTCCATTATCAAACATCTTTACCAAATATGTGCAAGGACCACATATCTTCACCACTCTTCCTGGCAACCACTTTAACCATTTATGGTGATGGTTCTTCACTCTCACCTTCTGGTTTAATTTCACACTTCTCTCTTTTACTCTACCTCTATCATGATTCTCTTTCTGTCTTAATTGCGTCTCTTCTACAGACTGTGCCAAATTTGGCTTTAACAACGAGAATCTGGTTCATGGCTGTCCTTTGAGAAACAACTCTGCTGGTGTTCTACCAGTAGTGGTATGAGTAGTATTTCGATATGTAATCAAAAAATTAGCTCATTTGTGATCCAATGACAACAGTTGTTTCCTTGGATTTGGATCTAACATTTGTTTTATGAGGGCACGTTTTACAATTTGTATAGTGCGCTCTGCTGCACCATACGAAGCAGGATGGTATGGTGGAACCTTGGTATGTTTCACACCATTTTTGCTCGTGAATTGTGCAAATTCTTCTGAACGAAATTGTGGTCCATTATCTGAAACAATCTCTTCAGCGAGGCCAAATGAAAAAAATAATTTTCGTAAAATGTCCAATGTTTTACTTGTTGTTATTTTCCACATTGGGAACACCTCAACCCACTTCGAATGGCTATAAATCACAATGAACAATTGTCCTTCTAATTCAGCAAAATCAATATGTAGCCTTTGCCACCACACCCTAGGAGGCCATTTCCATGGCTGTAATGGTACTGGTGGTAGTTGCTTGCTTACCGATTGACATGGCGTACACTGACTCACGATGTACTCTATATCTTTATCAAGACCTGGCCACCATAAATAACTGCGTACAAAACTCTTGGTCAAGCACATTCCCAGGTGCTGGTCATGGAGGTCTCCTAATAATTTGGACCTGAATTTATTTGGTATAACCACTCTTGCACCTCACATGATACAATCTTTATCGACTGATAATTCATTCCTATGAATGAAGAATGGATGTGTATCTTTGTCTGTTACCTGGTTTGGCCATCCATTTGCAATATACTCATACACCTTTGTGGGGGAAGTGTATCCGCCTGAGTTGGTCTTACCGCAGGTAAAGGGTACACAGCCAGATAGGGAATGGAAGACCAACAGGAAGAGCAGTGCAAGGAAGGTAGTGCAGGAGTCCCCTGCGGTCATCCCCCTGCAAAACAGATACACCGCTTTGGGAACTGTTGAGGGGGATGACTCATCAGGGGAGAGCAACAACAGCCAGGTTCATAGCACCGTGGCGGGCTCTGCTGCACAGGAGGGCAGGAAAAAGTGTGGGAGAGCAATAGTGATAGGGGATTTGATTGTAAGGGGAATAGATAGGCGTTTCTGCGGCCGCAACCGAGACTCCAGGATGGTATGTTGCCTCCCTGGTGCAAGGGTCAAGGATGTCTCGGAGCGGGTGCAGGACATTCTGAAAAGGGAGGGTGAACAGCCAGTTGTCATGGGGCATATAGGTACCAACGATATAGGTAAAAAACCGGGATGAGGCCCTACGAGACGAATTTAGGGAGCTAGGAGTTAAATTAAAGTAGGACCTCAAAAGTAGTAATCTCAGGATTGCTACCAGTGCCACATGCTAGTCAGAGTAGGAATCGCAGGATAGCTCAGATGAATACGTGGCTTGAGCAGTGGTGCAGAGGGGAGGGATTCAAATTTCTGGGACATTGGAACCGGTTCTGGGGGAGGTGGGACCACTACAAACCGGACAGTCTGCACCGGGGCAGGACCGGAACCAATGTCCCAGGGGGAGTGTTTGCTAGTGCTGTTGGGGAGGAGTTAAACTAATATGGCAGGGGGATGGGAACCTATGCAGGGAGACAGAGGGGAATAAAATAGAGACAGAAGCAAAAGATAGAAAGGAGAATAGTAAAAGTGGAGGGCAGAGAAACCCAGGGCAAAAAACAAAAAGAGCCACTTTACAGCAGAATTCTAAAGGGTCAAAGTGTGTTAAAAAGACAAGCCTGAAGGCTGTGTGCCTCAATGCGAGGAGTATTCGGAATAAGGTGGACGAATTAGCTGCGCAGACAGCAGTTAACGGGTATGATGTGAGTGGCATCACGGAGACATGGCTCCAGGGTGACCAAGGCTGGGAACTCAACATCCAGGGGTATTCAGCATTTAGGAAGGATAGACAGAAAGGAAAAGGAGGCGGGCTGGCGTTGCTGGTTAAAGAGGAAATTAATGCAATTGTAAGGAAGGACATTAGCTTGGATAATGTGGAATCGGTATGGGTGGAGCTACGGAATACCAAAGGGCAGAAAATGCTAGTGGGAGTTGTGTACAGGCTACCAAATAGTAGTAGTGAGGTTGGGGACAGCATCAAACAAGAAATAAGGGATGTGTGCAATAAAGGTACAGCAGTCATCATGGGCGACTTTAATCTACATATCGATTGGGCTAACTTAACTGGTAGCAATGCGGTGGAGGAGGATTTCCTGCAGTGTATTAGGGATGGATTTCTAGACCAATATGTCGAGGAACCAACCAGAGAGCTGGCCACCCTAGACTGGGTGATGTGTAATGAGAAGGGGCCAATTAGCAATCTTGTTGTGCAAGGCCCCTTGGGGAAGAGTGACCATAACATGGTAGAATTCTTTAAGATGACGAGTGATGAAGTTAATTCAGAAACTAGGGTCCTGAACTTAAGGAAAGGTAACTTTGATGGTATGAGGCGTGAATTGGCTAAATTAGACTGGCAAATAATATTTAAAGGGTTGACGGTGGATAGTCAATGGCAAACCTTTAAAGATCATATGGATGAACTTCAACAATTGTACATCCCTGTCTGGAGTAAAAATAAAACGGGGCAGGTGGCTCAACTGTGGCTAACAAGGCAAATTAAGGATAGTGTTAAATCCAAGGAAGTGGCATACAAATCAGCCAGAAAAAGTAGCAAGCCGGAGGACTGGGAGAAATTTAGAATACAGCAGAGGAGGACAAAGGGTTTAATTGAGAGGGGGAAAATAGAGTATGAGAGGAAGCTTGCCGGAAACATAAAAAATGACTGCAAAAGCTTCTATAGATATGTGAAGAGAAAAAGATTAGTGAGGACAAACATTGGTCCCTTGCAGTCGGATTCAGGTGAATTTATAAGGGGGAACAAAGAAATGGCAGACCAACTGAACAAGTACTCCGGTTCTGTCTTCACAAAGGAAGACACAAATAATCTTCCCGATGTACTAGGATCCGAAGGTCTAGTGAGAAGGAGAAACTGAAGGATATCCTTATTGGGCGGGAAATTGTGTTTGGGAAATTGACGGGAATGATGGCCGATAAATCCCCAGGGCCTGATAGTCTACATCCCAGAGTACTTAAGGAAGTGGCCCTAGAAATAGTGGATGCATTGGTGATAATTTTCCAACGGTCTATCGACTCTGGATCAGTTCCTATGGACTGGAGGGTTGCTAATGTAACACCACTTTTTAAAAAAAAAGAGGGAGAGAGAAAACGGGTAATTATAGACCAGTTAGCCTGACATCAATAGTGGGGAAAATGTTGGAATCAATCATTAAGGATGAAATAGCAGCACATTTGGAAAGCAGTGATAGGATTGGTCCAAGTCAATGGATTTATGAAGGGGAAATCATGCTTGACAAATCTTCTGGAATTTTTTGAGGATGTAACTAGTAGAGTGGACAGGGGAGAACCAATGGATATGGTGTATTTGGACTTTCAAAAGACGTTTGACAAGGTCCCACACAAGAGATTGGTATGCAAAATCAAAGCACATGGTTTTGGGGGTAATGTACTGACGTGGATAGAGAACTGGTTGGCAGACAGGAAGCAGAGAGTCGGGATTAACGGGTCTTTTTCAGACTGGCAGGCAGCGACTAGTGGAGTGCCGCCGCAGGGCTCAGTGCTGGGCCCCAGCTCTTTACAATATATATTAGTGATTTGGATGATGGAATTGAGTGTAATATCTCCAAGTTTGCAGATGACACTAAACTGGGTGGTGGTGTGAGCTGTGAGGAGGACGCTAAGAGGCTGCAGGGTGATTTGGACAGGTTAGGCGAGTGGGCAAATACATGGCAGATGCAGTATAATGTGGATAAATGTGAGGTTATCCACTTTGGGGGCAAAAACATGAAGGTAGATTATCTGAATGGCGGCAGATTAGGAAAAAGGGAGGTGCAGCGAGACCTGGTTGTCATGATTCATCAGATATTGAAGGTTGGCATGCAGGTACAAGAGGCGGTGAAGGCAGCAAATACTATGTTGGCCTTCATAACAAGGGGATTTGAGTTTAGGAGCAGGGAAGTCTTACTGCAGTTGTACAGGGCCTTGTTGAGTCCCCACCTGGAATATTGTGTCCAGTTTTGGTCTCCTAATCTGACGAAGGACATTCTTGCTATTGAGGGAGTGCAGCGAAGGTTCACCAGACTGATTCCTGGGATGGCAGAACTGACATAAAAGGAGAGACTGGATCGACTGGCCCTGTATTCACTGGAGTTTAGAAGGATGAGAGGGAATCTCATAGAAACATATAAAATTCTGACGGGACTGGACAGGTTAGATGCAGGAAGAAGGTTCCCGATGTTGGGGAAGTCCAGAACCAGGGGACATAGTCTTAGGATAAGGATTAAGCTATTTAGGACAGAGATGAGGAGAAACTTCTTCACTCAGAGTCGTTAACCTATGGAATTCCCTACCGCAGAGAGTTGTTGATGCCAATTCACTGGATATATTCAAGAGGGAAGTTAGATATGGCCCTTGCTGCTAAAGGGATCAAGGGGTATGGAGAGAAAGCAGGAACAGGGTACTGAAGGAATGATCAGCCATGATCTTATTGAATGGTGGTGCAGGCTCAAGGGCCGGATGGCCTACTCCTGCACCTATTTTCTATGTTTCTATGACATCACTGAGTCACGTTTGGTTGCTCTACCAATCTCTTCAGCTGTGACTGGCAGTTCATCAATGTATGAAAAATAAAACACTTCTTCCCTATCGGGTGTAACTTGTGATGGGGAAGGCAATCTAGACATTGCATCAGCATTACTGTAATCAGCTGACCGTCTGTATTCAATATCATATGTATATGCTGACAAAATCAAAGCCCAGCTCTCCATTCGGGCTGCAGCTAATGTTGGAACTGGGGACTTTGGATGGAGGACTGGTGTTAGGGGTTTATGGTCCGTAACGATGGCAAACTTACGACCATACATGTGTGAAACTTCTTGACCCCAAAAATTAATGCCAAAGCTTCCCTTTCAATTTGCGCATCATTACTCTCACTGGCACGGAGAGTGCGTGAAGCAAAAACAATTGGTCTCTCCTCCCCACTACTTAATACATGAGAGATCACTACCCCAACTCCATAGGGAGAGGCATCACATGCTAGCTTAATCTCCTTAGATATGTCATAGTGAACTAACATGGTGCTCTCTACCAATTTGCTTTTACACTCCTTGAATGCTGTATCGTATTCTTTTGACCACTTCCGATGAACCTGTTTTTTCAATGTTCATTCACTGGATGTAATACTGTAGCCAAATTTGGTAGGAACTTCCCTAATAGTTCAAAAGACCCAAGAATGAACGAAGTTCAATGACATTCCTGGGTGCATTTCTGATCGCATCCAATTTTTCCATGGTTGGATGTAAACCATCTTTGTCTACTCTGTACCCTAAGTACTCCACTGAGTTTTTAAATAACTCACACTTATGAGCAGACTCTCGTACTCTGTGCTTCTCTAGCCGTTTGAGGATTTCATTCAATATGTTATTATGAATTTGCCTATTTGGTGCTGAAATTAGTATGTCATCCAAATAACATACTACCTCTTCAATACCTTGCAAAATCTGGTTCATCACCCCTTGGAATATGGCAGGGGTGGAAGACACTCCAAACGGTAGCCTATTAAATTGATATAGGCCTAGATGAGTATTTATAGTCAAACATGACTTGGACGCCTCATCTCGTTCAAGCTGTAAATAGGCATTCGTAAGATCCAGTTTTGAGACGATCTGACCACCTGTCAGTGTTTTGAACAAATCTACTATATTCGGCAATGTATTGGGGACATTACCCTCTAGAACCTGGTTTACGGTTACTTTATAATCACTACACAATCTTACCTTACCATCGGACTTAGGTACAACAACAATGGGTGTAGCCCAATTACATCGATCTATCTTACAAATAATGTTCTCAGTCTCTAGTCTTTTGAGTTCTTGCTCAACTTTCTCCTTGAGTGCATATGGTACGGAACGTGGCTTGTAGTAAACCGATCTAGCGTCCTTCTGTACCTTGACACTCGCCTTGATGCCTTGGATCGGACTGCCCGTTTCGCAGAACACCTTTGGATACTTCTTGATAACCTCATCCGGTGATGAAAATGTTGCTTCCACACAGAAAATCTTACTCCAATCCAGCTTCAGTGAGCTCAACCAATTTCTTCCTAGTAAGGCAGGCTTGTCTCCTTTCACTACTATTAGAGGCAAGTTCTGAAATTGATCTTTATATTTCACCGGTACGGTGATACGACCTACCACAGGAATTTTCTCTCCCGAGTAGCCTCGCAGCTCTATCTTTGATTTCTCCAGTTGGAAATCATGCAATTTGTCACGGTACAGTGACTCTGGTAACTACACTCACGGATGCACCCGTGTCAATTTCCATTGGTATCTTGAATCCCACAACATCTATGTGGATTTTGATGCTTTCCGAATCGCTGTCTGTTAACCTCGTGCTCCTGATGACGTGTAACTCTAACATCTCCTCGTCCTGTTGTTGTTCTTCCATGCTGTGAAATCTCTTGGGATTTCTACTCATAGCTCTGAACGCTGGACTCATAGCTTTAAAAACTGGTTTACCCTTCAATCGGCATGCCTTCGCAAGATGCCCAGTCTTTCTGCAGAAGAAACACTCTGCCTTCACATATGGACAACTTTGAGCAATGTGTTGTCCCAGGCACCTATAGCACGACTTCGACGTTCTGGTAGAATTTCCAGTTTCTGAGACTTTGGGCCTCCACCATCTTTTACTTTGAACCTGCAGGTGATTTACCTCGGTTGACTGACGACCGTAATTATTATTTAATTCTCGGGAATATTGTTCGGCCATGCCCATCGACCTCGCTGTCTGACAAGCAATCTCAAAAGTCAAGTCATCCGTCGTCAATAACTTCCTTCTGATCGCATCATTTTTCACTCCACAAACAAAACGATCCCGTAATGCTCGGTTTTGAAAGTTTCCAAAATTACAGTGCATCGATAGCTTTTTTAATGCTACGATGTAATCACTGATACTTTCATCCGACTTTTGATTCCGAATCCCGAAATGATAGCTTTCAGCAATTTCTAACGGTTTGGGGTTGTAGTGCTGCTCCAGCTTCGTTAAAAATCGCTTTAAGCGTCATGTCCTTTGGCTCGTCAGGCACAAGCAGATTTACAAGAGTGTCATATAATGCCGGACCTGCTTCCGATAAGATCGCTCTCTTACGTTCCAACGCAGCCCGGTTCTGGACTGCATTGTCTGGAACTTCGATTATGTTATTTGCAGTGAAATACATTTCGAGCCGATCCACATACGCTTTAAAATGTTCCCGGTTGTGTCTATATTTCCCCCAAATGTCCGATTACACCTGCCATTTTAAACTCTAGCTGTTCACACCGTGTGCTGTATTTTACCTCGGATTTTGTAGCTTTTTTTCCCAAAGACAGAAACTCCCAAAGCCTCTCTGTTGGCTGGCTGAATCCTTCACCAACAAAATTTATGCTTTAAATCATCCGAAAAATCCCATCTTAATCGCCAAATGTGATATATTCACAGAGCACAGCACACACAGCTCCTAACATTATAAGGTATTGGTAAGGCCGCACCTGAAGTACTGCGTGCAGTTTTGGTCACCTTACTTAAGGAAGGATATACTAGCTTTGGAAGGGGTACAGAGACGATTCACTAGGCTGATTCCAGAAATGAGGGGGTTACCTTATGATGATAGATTGAGTAGACTGGGTCTTTACTCGTTGGAGTTCAGAAGGATGAGGGGTGATCTTATAGAAACATTTAAAATCATGAAAGGGATAGACAAGATAGAGGCAGAAAGGTTGTTTCCATTGGTAGGGGAGACTAGAACTAGGGGGCACAGCCTCAAAATACGGAGGAGCCAATTTAAAACTGAGTTAAGAAAGAATTTCTTCTCCCAGAGGGTTGTGAATCTGTGGAATTCTCTGCCCAAGGAAGCAGTTGAGGCTAGCTCATTGAATGTTTTCAAGTCAAAGATAGATAGATTTTTAACCAATGAGGGAATTAAGGGCTATGGGGAGAGGGCGGGTAAGTGGAGCTGAGTCCACGACCAGATCAGCCATGATCTTATTGAATGGCGGAGCAGGCTCGAGGGGCTAGATGGCCTACTCCTGTTCCTAATTCTTATGTTCTTATGTTCTTATAACATGACAGGCAGCTCTCTCGGAAGCCTCTGGAAATCTGCCTGGTTCTGTTTATTGTTAACCCTGCACTTGCAGTACACAATACGTCCACATCCACAGTGTGGAGCTACAAACATTACAAGCTTACAGACATTACAATTTGTACGGTCAGTTAAAATCAATGCCTGGCTCCAAACAGTATACCTGTAATTACCTCTGCACGTAACTGGAGTCAGCCCCAAGAGAATTTTTTACCACGAGATCCTTTTCTTCCACCTTCAGGAGCGCCTTGCCACAGTTGCTAGGCAATAGCTTGGCAACCCACAGTGCTAATATAATAGTAAATTTTGTTGCATGCTGCAACAGCTGTGTAGCTTAACGTCACCTGACAGGAAGCAAGCACTCCATTGCTGCAGTCTGCAGTTCCATTTCACAACACGCTGACTGTCCTGGGAAGACACAGTTATTACAACCTGCCATGTGAATGTGACCACAGGCATCCAAAACATTTCCAGCCATGTGATACAAAGCCACAAAGCAAATTCCCTCCTCCACCACAGGGAAAATGGAAATATTCCTTTTTTTTGTTACATGTATATTGCTTGGTGAGCTCTTCCGCTCATCAAGGCAATGAATTTCAATTCAGTAAAAAGTCTGTAATAAAAAGCTAGCATCAGTAAAAGTGACTGCGAAGCTGTCATATTGTTGTTAAAAACTGGCTCACTAATGTTCTTTAGGGAAGGAAATCTGTTGGCGTTACCCAGTCTGCTCTATTTATAGGGGAGTCAAGGGTTATGGCGAGCAGGCAGGGAAGTAGAGTTGAGGTCAAGATCAGATCAGCCGTGATCTTATTGAATGGCGGAGTAGGCTTGAGGGGCCAAATGGCCGACTCCTGCTCCTATTTCTTATGTTCTTATGCTTTTGTGTGTGACACCAGTTCCACACCAAGCTCGCTGACTCTTTTAACTGCCCTGTAAAGTGTCCAGCAAGCCACTCAGTTGTATTAAATGGCTCACCACCACCTTCTCAGGGCAACTGGGGATGGGCAATAAATGCTGGCCTTGCCAGCGACGCCCACACCCCGAGAACAAAAACAAAATGAATGTCTGAGTTGAGATAAGGAACATTTTTCTGCTACTTTTCGCACGCAGTGTCAGTATCAATCATTCCCAGATCAACCCTTCCCAACCATGATGCTCAACTTTCAACCCCAGATCAGCTTCCAGCACCACCTTCATCTCCCACGTCATCCATCCTTGCGCTTGAAGATTTGGAATCAGCAACATTATGGAGAGTTTCCCCCACTGAAGGTTGAAGCTGCCCAACTCTTTCCATTTTGGTACCTTACAGATAGTCTGAGGTAGATTCAACACCAATTTGAAGGGGCACCGTGCGCCTCAGTCCGCTTTTCAATCAATATGAGCTTGATTACAAGGGTTTAGTGAAGCAAATATGATAAAGGAACAGTGCCAGAATCTCAGGCTGTTACAGATTTCTAACACTCCTACTCAACTTCAACTCTTTGTGGACAAGGAGATTTCCACCATTCCTTACAGAAAAATGATAAACATGTTTATTAAGAAAAGCAGACAATGGCAACCAAAGAAAATCAGACAACGAGACCTAGGTGTCATGGTACATCAGTCATTGAAAGTTGGCATGCAGGTACAGCAGGCAGTTAAGAAAGCAAATGGCATGTTGGTCTTCATAGCGAGAGCATTTGAGTATAGGAGCAGGGAGATTTTACTGCAGTTGTACAGGGCCTTGGTGAGGTCTCACCTGGGATATTGTGTACAGTTTTTGTCTCCTAATCTGAGGAAGGACATTCTTGCTATTGAGGGAGTGCAGCGAAGGTTCACCAGACTGATTCCCGGGATGACAGGACTGACATATGAAGAAAGACTGGATCGACTAGGCTTATATTCACTGGAATTTAGAAGAATGAGAGTGGGTCGTATAGAAGCATATAAAATTCTGACGGGACTGGACAGGTTAGATGCAGGAAGAATGTTCCCAATGTTGGGGAAGTCCAGAACCAGGGGTCACAGTCTAAGGATAAGGGGTAAGCCATTTAGGACCGAGATGAGGAGAAACTTTTGCACCCAGAGAATTGTGAACCTGTGGAATTCTCTGCCACATAAAGTTGTTGAGTCCAGTTTGTTGCATATATTCAAAAGGGAGTTTTTAGCCCTTACGGCTAAAGGGATCGGGGGTATGGAGAGAAAGCAGGAATGGGGTACTGAAGTTGCATGATCAGCCATGATCTTATTGAATGGTGGTGCAGGCTCAAAGGGCCGAATGACCTGCTCCTGCACCTATTTTCTATGTTCCCCCCTCTGTAATCACCATCATCATGGATCGAAGGATATTGCATCTGCACTGTTCTGAATCTCAGTGCTCAGTACTGTTTGCTGGTACATGCGTTTCCTATTCGAACATCCTGCTGTTTAATGTGTACTATGACCAACCATCTGAATCAGGTGACAACCTACACTTCGGCTATATCAGAGTCACAGAAATCTGCAGCAGATATCAAAACATTTGCATTGGGTGCGTCACTGCAGCGCGGGCCGCCGAGACAATGGATTTAAATCCCTCATATCTGTTCTACAGCTTCCCATATGCGTCACTAGTTGTGACTGAATTATTTGCAGGAGGAATTAAAAAGTGCCCAAGAGGGAATTCTCTATCCTGTTCGACTGCCTCTGCCAGAGCCTTCAACAATATTTGCCTCACCCTCCAGTGGATGGGCAAGAGGGAAATTAAGGTGGGGGGCTCAGCAATTGATTGGGGGACTTACAAACAGTAATACATGAATTCCAACATTCACATGGTGTGTTCACAGCCCAATCAACCACCCAGTTGGCAATATACAGCTTTGTAAATAAAAAATTACTCATGGAAATCAAAATACAGAAGGAAGCAGGTTGGATGAGCATTGCATTAGCAAGGTATCCTTTCACCTCTGGGACCAAGGTTCAAATCCAACTAAGGCTGTCTGCCAGCAGCAAGTCTCCTATGTGAAAAGAATTTGATTATAGTCTTGACCAGCAACCCATCAGCGTGAACCCACAGCACAGAATCACTCAAATTGATACTGAAATAGCAATCAGAGTGAGAGAGGACACATGGACAGTGGTTTGAGAACCCCACTGGTGTGAATAACCGGTGAAGTGCAGGTACTTTTCAGAAGTTAGGGCAGAGTGAAGGGCCCTTGCTCTATCTGATGTGAGAGTGCTGGTGACAAAAGTGGAAAAAGTGTCCCAATCCTCAGCACTAACATACCTCACCTTGACAATCATATAATGGTCATCTGTTTTTCCCCCCGCACCCGACCCCGCCCACAAAAACAAATGACCAGATAACAAGGGGAAAGCCAGATACATTATAGAGACAAAACTGAACAGCGAAGACAGGGCTATTCCACCCCATGATGACAATCCGTGATCGTGGATTAAGAATTTAATCATCAGGGCTGTTTGGAGGCAGATGTATTTATTGGGCCACTGGCAGGATGACTTAGTGCTAATTCAGCCCAGAGAGGAACCAATGATGGTTTTAACAAATTTAATACCTTATTAAGTGTTCAAAATAGGCAAGTGACCTATTTGACTTTAAGAACCAGACTCCATTTTCTGCAGGTTCAAGGACATGGTTATGGCATGAGGTGCCTTTTTCCACCACCCGATAAAATAAAATAACACCGGAGGATGAACTTATACTGATGTCAGATCTTCTCAACCCCCAGTTTCCTCAATAGGGCTAAAAAGCCCCAGGGCCACAGAGAAAAGGAAACAGTACATTCTAAAAAGGCACAAATTGAGAGGGTTTTTCCAAGAGATGATATTGGAAGTTCTGATTTTATCCTTCTTCACCTTGCAGACTTTGGCATCTAAACAAGACTTCCAAATTCTGTCAGTGCATCATCAAAACAGGTCATCAACTGAAACCCTCAGAAGCAACACTGGTTACTGTACGTTGCCACCTCACATCCAAGTCCCGCCCCCCCACCACCATCACCACCTCAACCACCCCCAGAGAAAAAGCTGATTATTACTGTATATCCACCATTGTCACCAAGTGACACCCTCATAGGGAATGTTGATTTTTCTGTGTCCTCACCTTACATCCTTGCCAACGGTCATAGCAGCAATTACTTTCTTAACTGCTTCCTTCCTTTTCTCCTTCTTCTCATTATTTAGCTCAGCCTTCAACTCGAATATCTCTCCTGTAACAATAAAACAGATGGCCAAAATGAGACTGAATGTACTACTGATAAATATTCAGCACTACAAAATACTGAGTAACTGGTCTCATAAATCCCTCAATATAAAGTGGTTGGCAGAAAATGCTTTGGTCGATGCTGTTTTAAGAAATACCTGCTGATAAATTGAATCTCAGCATAAAGGTTTCTGGTGTACTGAAAACATTTTCAATTGAATGCAGCCAAATTTCAGAATCAGAATTGCCGAGAGAAAACGCTGGTACGCTCAGCTCGCCCATGGCCGTGCTCCCTGCCGGTATCCATGGGATCTCCATGAATTAAAGCCAAATTTATCAGTGACCACTGATCTAAACCCATGTACATGCGATATAGCCAAGATTGGACCTTCCAGGGCATTTATTAAATATGTTACTCTGCACAGAACCGAACTTTACACGTAGCACACATTCACCATTACATATGGCAAATGCTACAAGGACACCCTCAAAGCCTCCCTGATAAAGTGCGACATCCCCACCGACACCTGGAAGTCCCTGGCCGAAGACCGCCCTAAGTGGAGGAAGTGCATCCGGGAGGGCGCTGAGCATCTCGAGTCTCATTGCCGAGAACATGCAGAAATCAAGCACAGGCAGCAGAAAGAGCATGCGGCAAACCAGTCCCACCCACCCTTTCCCTCAACATCTATCTGCCCCACCTGTGACAGGGACTGTGGTTCTCATACTGGACTGTTCAGCCACCCAAGAACTCAGTTTAAGAATGGAAGCAAGTCCTCCTCGACTCCGAGGGACTGTCTATGATGATGATGATAGATTTGTACTCTTCCATCGGCATTTTTCTCCATTGGCTCTTCCTCCTCACCCATCACTCCTGCCCGAGCTGAGGAAGCAGCCCGAGAAGGTGCTTGAAAACCCATTTCTGTTGGCCCACACCCTGCCGTTCTCTTGTGCCTCGCCAACAGTCCGGCTGAGATGGGAATGGACCATCTGCAGAGTCGAGTCTACAACCTGTGCCTCAGCTCCCCGCGGTGCAATACACCCACTACACACCGCCGTGCCATCACTTAAACCTAACGCAGTAACTTCAGTAAGCTCTGGACAGTCACTAGGTTGCCTGTGTCCTCTACAACAAGCAACCAAGAGGGGAGGTACAGGACGGGAAACCCACCTTTTTTATTCGTTGTGAAATACTTGGAGTCGGTCATGGTGACAATATTTTATGCTTCCTGCAAAAAAAAAACACATTTTGAAACAAGTTTTCCCCCAGCAATTTTCCTTTATGCATTGGTGCCTGCATTAAAGACAGGAAGTTCAACTCGTGTTAATACCAGGAAGCATTTCTGTAGTTCCAGAAGCATGGTTGTGCAGATTCCAATGGATTGTAGACAGCCGAGGGACAATTGCTTCAGTCAGAAACACCGTATCTATTTTAATTTCTTTTGAATGCCTGTGTCTGGGAACTCAAGTTTGGCATAGAAAAAGCAAAAAAGCAACACATCACCTGGTCATAACTCACTGCTACCTGTGGCACCTTGCTGTGCGCAAATCGGCTGCCGCATTTCCCACATTAAAACAGTGACACTTCAAAAGTACTTCATTGGCCACAAAGCGCTTTGGGACGCCCAGAGGTCGTGAAAGGTGCTACATAAATGCTATATAAATACTCCACAGCTTCTTCAACAGCACATCCCAAACCCACAACCTCTACTACCTAGAAGGATAAGGACATAAGGACAACAGGCTCATGGGAACACTGTCGCCTCCAAGTTCCCCCCACTCTCCCCCGCCCCCCCCCCCCCCAAGTTACACACCATCCTGACGTGGAAATTTATCACCGTTCCTTCATTGTCACTGGGTCAAAATCCTGGAATTCCCTCCCTAACAGCACTGTGGGAGCACCTTCACCACTCGGACTGCAGCGGTTCAAGAAGGCAGCTCACCACCATCTTCCCAAGGGCAATTAGAAATGGGCAATAAATGCTGGCCTTGCCAGTGATGCCCACATCCCATGAATGAATTTTTAAAAAGACCAGAGTAATGAGATAAAGTCTCCTATATTTGGTGTTCAGGACCCAATATGAGATGAATGGGGCAGTCTCAATCCTGAATCATACACACGATGCCACAGTTCAACAATAGACGTCTCAAAGTATCAATAGCCCTTGGAAAGATCATAAAAGATGGCTTGTGTGAATTGGAAATGTTACATTTCCTACTGGTGCAGTAGTCGGGTGGAATCTTTTGTTGTTCGAGGAGTCAAGATAAATATTCAACAGTACTACAGGGAGGCTTACTCATCAGCTGGCTGTGCTATACGTGACCTGGGAGCATTTTGAGATAAACACAGGATGCACAGATAGGAAAAATTATTATTCCACTGCTCCACACTGACATTCCTCACCTTAACAAACATAACATTCACCAGGAACAGCAAGTTTTTCCTAATATTCTAAAATAAACCACAAATAGCTGATTTTGAAGGAACTGCAATGAGTCGACATTAAGCCATTGCAGCTGTTAATTCATCAAACTAAAATTGTGAAAATGTGATATCACCTGCACAGACTTGCTGAGAGATACCAATGAAAAAAATTACATTCGCCACATACACGTCAAGGAGCGAATGGAACCCGAAGCAGATTATTGGTTTATTCTCAATAATGCAGCCCCGTGAAGTAGGATTTAAATTATATTATATAGCCATTTCTTGCATTAGGTAATTTCTTGGAAGGCATTTAGAGATGGTCAAATTATAAAGGTTTAGCTATCAGCTTATCGTCCTTCTTCACCTGGTCTCCTGGGGATATTTATTTATTTCTCTCTCTGCTGCAGCAGCCACGAAGATCTTTGGTCCCTTATTAGCTTTACCTCGGCAGAAGTCTGCTGTATCCCTTAGCTGGGGCTGAGTCATGCTTCATGGATGCGACATGCTGTCATTTTGTTACAACAGCTTGCTGTTTTCCCATCTTGCTCGCCTTTATTTTTCGTATTTCTTTTCTGGTTAAATTTGTTCTTGGGGTGAGGAGGACAACAGCAAGGCTGAATTTACTGCCCGTGCCCAGTTGCCCCGAGGGGGTAATGGTGGGCCGCCATCTTGTACAGCAATTGTCATTACAGCAGGGTGGCTTGCTGAGGGCATTAAGAGTCGGATATAGAGTGCAGAGTCATGACTAGGCCAGACCTGAGTGACAGATCCTATCCCTGAAGGACCTTTGTAAACCAGTTAGGATTTTACAACAAAACAGCATGGTCATTTTTCTTCTAGAACAGAGGAGATTCAAGGCATGATCAGTCAGAGGTGTTTATAATTATGAAGGGATGGGACAGAATAGATAGAAAACAGACTGTTTCCTATGATTGAGGGGCTGAGGACAACAACTTGTATTTATATAGCGCCTTGAATGCAGCGAAACCACCCAAGGCGCTTCACAGGAGCATTATGCGGTAAAAATTTGACACCGAGCTGCATAAGTAGAAATTAGTGCGGCTTGGTCAAAGAGGTAGGTTTTAAGGAGCATCTTGAAGGAGGAAAAAAAATTAGAGGGGCAGAGAGGTTTAGGGAGGGAGTTCCAGAGCTTGGGGCCTAGGCAACAGAAGGCACGGCCGCCGATGGTTGAGCGATTAGAATCAGGGATGCTCAGGCGGGCAGAATTAGAGGGGCGCAGATATCTTGGGGTGGGGAGGGAGGTGGGGCTGGAGGAGATTACAGAGATAGGGAGGGGCGAGGCCATGGAGGGATTTGAAAACAAGGTGAGAAAAATAAAATATAAAATGTAGCAGTGTTAGGGCAGGAGAAACATTATATTTTACGAGGATTGAGGCTCTAAAATGCAGGACCAGAGTTAGTGATTGAAGCCGAGACCATGTCAACTTATAGAAATAGATTAGAAAGGACTTGGAAACAGGGCCGGCACAAAGGATTCGGACTATTGCTCGTGTGGGGGGTAAACATGAACGTGAACTAGTTGAGCCGAGCGGACTGCTTCTGTTGTAATTTCTACGTAATTCATCACATCTTCCAATAATATGGACACACTTACACAAAAGCAAAATACTGCGGATGCTGGAATCTGGAATAAAAACAGAAAATGCTGGAAATCTCCAAGTCAGGCAGCATCTGTGGAGAGGAAGCAGAGTTAATGTTCTGGGTTGATGACCCTTCGTCAGAAATGGAGGGTGTTCGGAAAGAACAGATTCTTAACCAGCACTGAAAGGGGGAGGGGAACAAAAGGGAAGGTCTGTGATAGAGTGGAAGACAGGAGAGATTAGAGACACAAAAGGGATGATGGCCCAAATTCAAATGCCAATGCCAGGAGTTAGAAAAACATGAAGTCGAGATATGGACACATTATTCAGGAGACATAAAAGGGAAAGTATTTTCATTGAAAGCACTTCCCCTTTAAGCAGGGTAAAACACAAGCTAGCAAATCCCAGTGAAGTCTTCAAAATCCTGAATCCATCTCAGCCTCGGGGTGCTGCAGAATCCCAGAGAACCGCAACTACGGGCGGCTAGAGAGCGGACTGGGATGCCCGCCCGGTGGTGTGCTGTAGCCAGGGGATTAGTGCAATCAGGCTGGCACTAGCTAACGCCATTAACTATCAACGTGCATCCAGGTAGCAAGAGGGCCTTCCCTCGATTATAGCAACAAGGGGCTCAGCCCTTACAATATCCCTAATGAGCAAACACCTTGCCCGTGCAGGGACTCTGAACCAAATGCCACACTTGCCTCAATAGGACTACCGCCTGACTGTTCACGGCCCAAGAGGAAGGACGAGTATTCATTTGTATAATGGAATTACTATCGCTGTAACCCACCACCTTGCCCTGCACGCTCTCCCCAAAACTCTTGCCCCACTACTACTCTTTGACTTTTGCGTTCAGTTCTTTTCCCTAATCTTTCTACTCAATCCCGCCTTAGGACATTTAATTAACTAAAAAGTTGGTGCAGTATCTAAGGTGGTAACCCTTAATTCTTCACACCAAACTGCTCCCACTAGCTGCACTTCAACCAGTGTTAAACGGCTCAAAATACTTTCCCCAGACACAATCCAAAGATTGAGGGGACAAATGCAAATCAGAATGCTGAGGGATTTTCATGGTTCAATTGTGGAAAAGTCGCACACACACCGAACCATCACAATTCATGGAAATCCTACTGAGGATTTCTTCTGATGACTCACCATTGTTGTGGCCTCCGATTATCAGACTATCGGAGAGATTGAACACTGGAGAATTACGGTAGAATATACAAGAGATGTGCATCAGTATGGGTGTGATGTTCTATTTATCCCAAATTTATTTATAGTCCCCATACCCATCTCTGCAGTTGGTTCAATAACATGGTTTTTTTTTAGCACTTTTTAACTAGTCAAAATGATTGCTTTATTAACATTCGCAGGTTCATTTTGCTTTTTTACCCCTGCTGCATGGACCTACTGAGGATCGGGACTCACATCACTGTTCAGCATCGTGGAAACTTGCTCTCTCAGAAGCCCTCCCCTCCCAAGCATAAGATACATATTGCAGCTTCTTTGAGGAGCATCCCTTACAGCACTGAAAACCACTGCAGCTTTTGATCACCACCCAAAGCCTGTTCACATACTTCACACTCACTACTGCAGCCAGAAACAGGGATAAGTACCAGCTCATCGGCGATGTACAGGTCAGTATCCTAGCAACAGTTGATAGCCTGTGATGGCTGAGATTTTAATAATCTGGAAATATCTCCACTTACAGGTTATTGAAGATAAAAGATAGAGGAGCAGGAACAAGCCTTTTACTTCTTAAGATGCTTAATTAAAAATTGCTCTAAATCCCAACAGACTGAACGTGTTAACATTTTGTAAATTGTCTATCAAGATAGTACCGCATACAAAAATAGGAAGTCAAATTCTGTCAGATCACTGCATTCTCTGAAATCACATGTCCGGGACGTTTACTAGCCGAACGTTCCTTCACCCTCGAGGCGCAAACATGAATAATTGGTCAGTTGGGTGCGGTGTAAGATACCCAGCACATGTGGAACTGTACCCCAGCAAGGGGTCAACGCCCTTGAGAGAGATGGGGAAGGGAGGAATTAAAAGTTGAGGCAAGGGAAAAAGAGAGTAAAATAAAATTGGAGTCCTTAAAAACAGATTGCCATTTAGTTTTTGACACCTCTCGGAGGTTCTCCTTTCCGAGATCTGCCTCGGTTTTTCTTGCACCTAGCTAAGAGGTGCCTTGGGATGTTCATGCTGTCAAAATATCACACTGAACTCAATTCACCTCCAGAATTTCCACTGAGTGACAGGCCTTAAACAACCAACTTCAATCTGCTGTGCAACTTAAATCCTCTCTCCTGGCACAAGTGGAAAAGGCTAAAACCTACAATGGTACTGGCTGTTTTTTATAGTTCGAGTGGACACCATTATAGCATTACACACACCCGTCATTAAGCTTTACTAAAGTCCAGAAGATTACACTGGAACTTAGCGAAGCTAGTCACTGTAGGACTGACCTCACACGGGCTTTTAATGCACACTCAAGTCCGACTGATTGGTCTCCTGAAGATACTAACTCTTGCTGGGACACAGTTTCCCAAGCACATCATTCAAGTGGCCAATCTTCCTTTCTGAGGAATTTCAACATCCAATTTCCAGGAAGGGTTTCCGGACAGCAATCAGGAATGGTAACCAGGACTGTTTATTTCTGTGTTTGTTCCTCATTTCCTAGCCCATGAGGACTGAGACCAATAAAAATATAAGGGCATAAGAAATAAGAGCAGGAGTAGGCCATCTGGCCCCTCGAGCCTGCTCCGCTATTCAATAAGATCATAGCTGATCCGATCATGGACTCAGCTCCACTTCCCTACCCGCTCCCCATAACTCCTTACTCCTTATCGTTTAAGAAACTGTCTCTCTCTGTCTTGAATTTATTCGATGTCCCGCCTTCCACAGCTCTGAGGCAGCGAATTCCACAGATTTACAACCCTCAAAGAAATTCCTTCTCATCTCAGTTTTAAATGGATGGCCCCACATTCTAAGATCATGCCCCCTAGTTCTAGTCTCCCCTATCAGTGGAAACATTCCTCTCTGTAGCCACCTTGTCAAGCCCCCTCACAATCTTATACTTTTCGATAAGATCACCTCTCATTCTTCTGAATTCCAATGAGTAGAGGCCCAACCTCTACTCATTGGAATTCAGAAGAGGGGGCTTTTCTCATAAGTCAACCCCCTCATCCCCAGAATCAACCTAGTGAATCTTCTCTGATCAGCCTCCAATGCAAATATACCATTTCTTAAGTATGGAAACCAAAACTGCACGCAATATTCCAGGTGTGGCCTCACCAATACCTTGTACAACGGCAGCAAGACTTCCCTGCTTTTATACTCCATCCCCTTTGCAACAAAGGTAAAGATTCCATTGGCCTTCCTGATCACTTGCTGTACCTGCATACTATCCTTTTGTGTTTCGTGCACAAGTACCCCCAGGTCCCGCTGGAGTGCAGCACTTTGCAATTTTTCTCCATTTAAATAATAGCTTGCTCTTTGATATTTTCTGCCAATGGGAAAAGTCCAGGTGCCTGTTCAGTCTGGGATCAGTTAACCCCTCGCAGATCTGGAATCCAACTTGGGATCTTCAGTTCTGCATGACTTCTTACTGCACCGGGCTGTGCTTCTAGCCCCTAGAGTTCATTCCCAGGGGGAAGGTGTGGGGCGTCTACAGATTTCACCTGCAGATTATTTTACACTTTTGACAATTCTCACACTCAACCCACATCAGCTTTGGTTGCCAAGCAACAGAATGTACCACCCCCTCCAAAAGGCCACACTTCCCTCCCGCCTCAGTTCCAGGCATGCCGCAACAATTCGAGACCCCACTCTTACAGCGGCAGACATTGCTACGGACAGAGCCGCAGCAACACCCGAGAGATAGGCAAGCCAACTGGGAAACGGCACCAGCGGGCCCTCGCTAATGCGGCCCACTCAGTTCACCAGGCACCAAATCCTTCACTTACACCGCGGGGCGGATTTGGACGCGGGACTCCCCTCATTCCGATCACAGACCGCCCAGTGCCAGCGGAAAAGGGGAGGGCTCACATCACCAAACTGACAACCAGGAAACAAAATGATGGCGTCAACACCATTTGAACAGCCATTTACCAAGCTGGCTTTCAAAAACTGCCTGTGCCCCTCACTAACTGACACAACAGGCACGCACGGGGTGGGGCAAGAGGGCCTGTCGTTCACCCGCACCATGGGCACAAGCTGTGCCATCATGCCCCCTGGGTGTAAATCCCACCGACAGGGCAGATGTTACAGACCCTGCCCCCGGGAAGGGGAGCACCAACTGACCTGCACCAACCCCTCTCCAATGCCATGGAGAAGGGAGGGGAGGGAGGGGGAGGAAGGAGAGGGGAGAAGGGAGGGGGAGGAGGGGAGGGGAGAGGAGAGGGGGAGAAAAAGAGAAAGGGGGGGAAAGAGAAAGAGGGGAAGAGAGTGAGAGAGAGGGGGGGGAGGTGGGGAAGGAAGGCGGATCAACGCAGCCGGCCCGAGGCTGGACGGAGCTCGGCAGGAAAGAGCGAGGCCTGGAGGCAGCTTCGGCCTAAGGCGGGTGCCGGGGAGATGGTAAGGTGGGTAAGCGAGAGACCGACCTGTGAGGAGCCGGAACCGGAGAGATGAGGAGCTGGAACTGCAACTGGAGCCGGAGGGCGGGGCTAGCGCCGTGTGCCGGGCAAAGCCGTCCCCGGGAGGCCGAGCCGGAAGTGGGCGGGGGAAGAGTGGGAAGGCCGGGGTCCCAGGTCCCAGATAGCCCTGCCCCAGACAGCAGCCAGACACCATCCCTGCCCCAGACACCAGCCAGATACCCTGCACTATATGTGGAGAGAGAAACAAAATTAATGTTTCAGGTCATCACAAGTGGAAAAAGTTACATCTAACACATTTTAAACAACTGCAGGGGAAGGGGAGGAAAGAACAAAAGGGAAGGTCTGTGATAGGATGGAAGGCCGTAGTGATCGAATGACGAGGGATGATGCTGCAAGGCAACAGGAGATGGTAATGGGACAAAAGAGCAGGTGCTGCGGGAGTGGGAGTTGGGGGTGATGGAATGGTGGACCACAGTTCTGATGAAGGATCACAGACCCAAAACGTTAACTCTGTTTCTCTCCACAGATGCTGTCTAACCCGCTGAGATTTCCAGCATTTTCAGTTTTTATTTCAGTTTCCTGCAATTGTAGAATTTTGCTTTTGTAAAGAAACAAAAGATGGGTCTAGAGGAGGTGTAAATGGGAATACAGTTTGAACCTCTCATATCCAGGACTCCCTTATCCGGCACCACCCCTCGTCTGGCACCATTCCTGGCCGTCAGGTGGCGCATGTGCAGATACATTTTTTTCATACTCACCAATATTCTCTGCTCTCTTGAAGACGGAGACTCCTTCCTCGGTCCAATTCTGAAGGCACTGTTTCCCTAAATGGCCTTGAAGGTAGGTATTCAAGTTGGTGGGGGTGAGGGTGGGGCGGCAGTAGAGAGGTTCTCCATTCCCCGCTGCCGTTGACGCTCCCTCTGAGGTCGGGCCGGCAGGCCGTGTCCTCACCTCGGTGCTCTGCCAAACAAAAAGAAAATACCTCTTCATTACTTTCAATGAATCTTGGAGATCGTGGGTAGGGGAGGGGCAGTGAATCGCAGGGTTGAGGATATCTGTATCGGGGCTGGCTGGCAGTTATAAAAGATGATAGAACACATGACCGCCCCTCGTCTGGCAAAATCCCTTATCCAGCACAGGCTCGGTCCCGAGGGTGCCGGATAAGAGAGGGTTCAACCTGTAGTAGAATCATCAGCGCTAGCTGCTGTCCAAAAAAATGGGAGCAGAGGTTATGATCGGAAACTGTTGGACTCAATGTTGAGTTGGGAAGGCACTAAAGTGCCTAATAGAAGGTGTGGTATTGTTCCTCAAGCTTACCATTGGAACAGTGTAGGAGGCCAAGGACAGAGAGGTCCGAGTGGGAGTGGTCCAGAGAATTAAAGTGACAGGCGGTTGGAAGCTCAGGGTCACGCTTGCAGACTGAACGGAAGTGTTTCACAAAGCGGTCACCAAAACTGTTTGATTTCCCCAATGTAGAGGAGACCCGTAAGCAGCGAATACAGTATACTAACTTGAAAGAAGTACAAGTAAATTGCTGTTTCACCTGGAAGGAGTGTTTTGGGCCTTGGATAGTGGGAAGGGAGAAAGTAAAAGGGCAGGTGTTGCATCCCCTGTGCTTGCACGGGAAGGTGCTGCAGGAATGGGAGTGGGGTTGATAGAATGGTGGACCAGGGTGTCACGGAGGGAATGGTCCCTTGGGGATGCTGAAAGAGGAGGGGAGGGGAAGATGTGTTTGGTGGTGGGATCACGCTGGAGATTGCGTAAATGACACAAGATGTTCCGTTGAACGCGGAGGCTGGTGGGGTGGAAGGTGAGAACAAGGGGAACCCTATTGTGGTTCTGGAAGGGAGGGGAAGGGGTGAGAGCAGAACTGTGGGAAATAGAACAGACAAGGTCGAGGGCCCTGTCAACCCGGGTGGAGGGGAATCCTCGGTTCAGAAAAAAGGAAGACATAGAGGAAACATTGGTATAGTAGAATCGTGGAACAGATGCGACGGAGAATGGAATAGAGTCCTTACAGGAAGCGGGGTGGGAGGAAGTGTAGTCCAGGTAGCTGTGAAGAGACAGTTTGTTTATAGTCATCATCATCATCATAGGCAGTCCCTCGGAGTCGAGGAAGACTTGCTTCCACTCTAAAAGTGAGTTCTCAGGTGACTGAGGAGTCCAGTGCGGGTCCGACAGTATCTGTCACAGATGGGGCAGACAGTGGTTGAAGGAAAGGGTGGTTAGGGAGCCTAGGTTGACGCACGCTCCTTCCGCTGTCTACATTTGGTTTCTGCTTGTTCTCGGCGATGGGACTCGAGGTGCTCAGCGCATGCCTGGATGCTCTTCCTCCACTTAGGGCGGTTGTGGGTCAGGGATTCCCAGGAGTCGGTGGGGATGTTGCATTTTATCAAGGAGGCTTTGAGGATGTCCTTGAAGCATTTCCTCTGCCCACTTGGGGCTCGCTTGCCATATCGAAGCTCCGCGTAGAGCGCTTGCTTTGGGAATCTCGTAAGCCATGATCATATTGAATGGTGGTGCAGGCTCGAAGGGCCGAATAGCCTACTCCTGCATCTATTTTCTATGTTTCTATGATGTGGCCCGCCCAACGGAGCTGATCAAGCGTGGTCAATACTTCGATGCTGGGAATGTTGGCCTGAGTGAGAACACTGACATTGGTGCGTCGATCCTGCTAATGGATTTGCAGGATCTTATACTTCTCCAGTGTTTTGAGGTGTCTGCTGTATATAGTCCAAGTCTCTGAGCCATATAGGAGGGCGGGTATCACTACTGTCCTGTAGACCATAAGCTTGGTGCCGGATTTGAGGTCCTGGTCTTCAAACACTCTCTTCCTCATGCGACCAAATGCTGCGCTGGCGCACTGAAGGCGGTGTTGGACCTCATCATCAATGTCTGCTCTTGCTGACAGTAGGCTCCCGAAGTATGGAAAATGGTCCACGTTGTCCATGACTTCGTCGTGGATTTTGATAATTAGGAGGTAGGGGTCAGGTTTGTCTTACGGATGTTTAGCATAAGGCCCATGCTCTCGTACGCCTCGGTGAAGGTGTTGACAATGACAGTGGCGTCATCGGCATACTGTAGTTCACTGACAGAGGATGGGACAACCTTGGATCTGGCCTGGAGGCGGCGGAGGTTGAACAGATTCCCATCTGTTCTATAATTTAACTCCACTCCAGTGGGGAACTTGCTACGGGTGAGATGTAGTATTGCAGCAAGGAAGATCGAAAGGAGGATGGGTGCGATAACGCATTCCTGCTTGGCCCTGGTCCGGACGTGGATTGGGTCTGTGGTGGATCCATTGGTCAGGATCATGGCTTGCATGTCATCATGGAGCAGATGAAGAATGACGACAAACTTTTGAGGGCAGCCGAAATGGAGAAGGACGCTCCATAATCCCTCACTGTTGACAGTGTCAGCAGCCTTTGTGAAGTCAAATAAGGCCATGTACAAGGGTTGGTGCTGTTCCCTGCATTTCTCTTGTAATTGTCGCGCGGTAAAGATCATGTCCGTTGTAACCCTTAGTGGATGGAATCCACATTGTGACTCTGGGAGGAGCTCTTCAGCCACAGGGAGAAGACGATTGAGGAGGATTCTTGCAATGACTTTCCGTGGCGGACAGCAGAGAGATTCCTCTGTAGTTACCGCCAGCGGACTTGTCCTCTTTTTTGAAGATAGTCACGATTATCCCTGAGATGATCTGGCATGCTCTCCTCCTTCCAGATAAGAGATATTAGGTCATGTTTTTGTGCCAATAGTTCTTCTCCGCCATGCTTTAGTGCTTCAGCGGGAATTTCATCTGCTCCCGTTGCCTTGTTCTTGAGCTGACGGATGGCCTTTGCTACCTTGTGCTGCGCTGGGGTTTTGCTGAGATGGTAACGGGTAGCATGCTGTGGGATGGAGTCAAGGACACTTGCGTCGAAGACAGAGTCTCAGTCAGGAGATCTTCTAAATGTTCCTTCCAACGGGCACTGACTGCCTCTCTGTCTTTGATGAATACCTCACCGTTCTTGGCCAGCAGTGGGATAGGGCCTTGGGTGCTTGGGTCCTAGGTGGTCGTGACTGCGCTGAAGAATCCTCACACGTCGTGATTGTCGGCTAACTGCTGGATCTTCTGTGCTTTCCCCACCCACCATTTGTTTTTTAGGTTGCGGGTTTTTTGTTGGACCTCGGCCTTCAGCTGTCTGTAGAGCTCCTTTCTTGCTCTCATGTTGGGTTGTTGTTTTAAGTTCAGAAATGCCTTGCACTTGCGACTTATTAACTCCTGGATCTCCTGGTCATTCTCGTCAAACCAGTCTTAGTGTTTCCTGGTCGAGTGACCGAGTGTCTCTTTGCAGGTGCTGATTATGGAGGCCTTGAGGGCAGATAAGGCGCTGTGGGCATTCTGCGCCTTTGGGTTATCGATAGACTATACCCAGAAATGGAAACAGAGAAGTTGGGGAAGGGAAGGGAAGATTCAAAGCTGGACCATGTGAAGGCGACACCGATACAGTCACCAATGCACCAGAAAAAGAGGTGAGGGAACGGACCTGAGCAGGACTGGAACAAAGAATGTTCCACTTATCCCATGAAAAGGCAGGCATAGCTCGGACTCATACAGGTTCCCATAGAAACGCATTTTATTTGAGGAAGGGTGTCACAGGAGAAGTTGTTCAATGTGAGAACAAGTTCAGCCGGACAGGGGAGTGTGGTGATGGATGGGGACTGGTTGGGCCTCTGTTCAGGAAAGAAGCGGAACGCCATCAGGCCGTCCTGGTGGAGGATGGAGGTGAAGAGGGATTGGATGTCTATGGTGAAAAGGACACGGTTAGGGCCAGGAAACTGGAAACTTGAGGTGGCGGAGGGCGTCAAAGAGTCGTAGTTGTAGGTGGGAAGAGACTGGACAAGAAAAGCTAAAAATAGAGTCGAGATAGGAGGAAATCAGTGTCGTGCGGCAAGAATGGGCTGAAATGATGGATCTACCAGGCAGTCCTGTTTATGGATCTTGGGATGGAGGGAGAAGCGAGCTGTGCGGGCTTGGGAGACTATGAGGTTGGAGGCTGTTGATCTCTCCACAGATGCTGCATGACCTGCTGAGTATTTCAAGCATTTTATGTTTTTAGTTCTACTCTTTTAATTGAGCAGACATTGGGTGTTATCAACCCAATTAAAACATAATCTAACAAAAGTGCCCCCTTTTAAAGGAGCACAACTAATAGAAAACTAAATCATAATAAACAGAGGAAACTCATCACATTAAATTAGAATTCTATTATCTGTCTTGATAATATACTCCAGTCTCTGTGGTCCACACACCCATTCAGTTCTACCTGTGCAACTACCAGGGCAGATGGAAAGGTTCTCACCTGAAATGGTCCCATTCTGCATCCTGGTTAAGGTTTGCCAACTCTGGCCGGACATATTCCTGGAGGTATCATCACATGACCCTCCCGCCCTGCCCCTATGCTCCTGCCATTGGTCGCCCGACATGCCCACCACCTTCCCATGACAAATGGAAGGTGAACAGACTCTTCATTACCCAGATTGAATGATTCTTGACTGTTGGTCAAACAGCATTTTGTGCCCAAGAGATCAATCTTTAATTCCTGGAGACTCCAAGACAATCCTGGAGGATTTTTATTCCCAGTCCTGGTCAACATTCCTGCCTCAACCAATATCACTAAAGATTGTCTGGTCCTTTATCTCATTTGCTGTTGTGGAACCTTGCTGTGTGCAAATTGGCTGTTGCATTTTTCCACATTACAAGTGACTACCCCTCAAAAGTACTTAGTTGTCTGTGAAGTGTTTTTGAACATCCTGAGTTCATAAAAGGCGCTATATTGGGTTTAAGTCCCACTCCAGGGACTTGAGCATGAAAAATCTAGGCTGACACTCCAGTGCAGTGCTGAAGGAGCGCTGCACAGTCGGATAATATGTTTTGGATTTCGGATATGTGCCGTCTTTCGGATGAGACGTTAAATCGAGGTCCCGTCTGCTCTCTCAAGTGGATGGAAAAGATCCCACTATTTCAAAGAAAAGCAGGGGAGTTATCCTCGGTGTCCTGGTCAAATTTATCACATTGCTGTTTGTGGGAGCTTGCTTGTGCGCAAATTGGCTGCCGCATTTCCTACATTACAACAGTGACTACACCCCAAAAATACTTCATTGGCTGTAAAGTGCTTTGAGACATCCAGTGACCGTGAAAGGCGCTATATAAATGCAAGTCAACCAATCTATATTTGAATGAGTGAGGAGTACATTACGTAATGAAAGGAAAGAAATGCCTTGCTTACTTTGACACCACCTCCCAGCCCTGTGACCTCAACCACTGAGGACAAGAACAGCAATATTATTGTAAGGTTGCTCCATCCCAGTTCTCCACCAAATCAATGCGGCTTCATTGCTGCTGGGTCAAAACCTGGGATTCCTCAACTAGAATGTGGAACTCACCAGCACATGGAGTGGTAGAGACGAATAGCATAGATGCATTTAAGGAGAAGCAAAATAAACACACGAGGGAGAAAGGAATCGAAGGATAGAATGATATGTTGATGGGGTTAGATGAAGAAGGATGGGAGGAGGCTCATGTGGAGCATAAACACCGGCATGGACCCATTGGGCAGAATGGCCTATATCTGCACTGTAAATATAATGTCATACTATGTACTATATAATCAAAAACAGGCAAAGGCAAACAACCCCCTTGAACAAAAGGAACCACAGTCATCTTATTACTGTACCCCTTATTTGGTCTTCTTACTTCAGGAAGAATGTCATGACTATGGAGAAGGTGCAGAAGAGATTCACTAAGGTGATGCCAAGGATGACAGGCTCTAATTATGAAGAGGGACTAGAAAAATTGGGTTTCTTTTTATTAGAAGAAAGAAGCTTAAGGAGTGAAGAACTCATTGGACAGCTCTTTCAAAGAGCTGGGACAGGCAGGATGGGCCGGATTGGTTCTTTCTGTGCTGCATGATTCTATATTGACCAACAGGTCTCTGCTGATTGCAGTTAGGCCAGCGAAAAGGGTGATACAATTTGCCTCAGTGCTATTGGGCATGGCGGGGGGCGGGGTGTATATCAGCCAGTGTTCCTGCTCCTAATCACTATTCAGTGATCCCCTGCTTGAAAGCCCCCATGTAAGGACATGGTCCGACGACAGGCTTGTCTTTGATTCCTCCCATGGTTGCACAGCCTTGGAGCATTCATTATCCAGTCAGCACCTGTGGAACAATATCCGATCTCGACTCAGCACTTTCATGAGAGAAAAATTGTAGCATTAGAAAACAATATATAATTGAACATGAGACTAATTTAATAGCTTTTTCAAAGAGCAGGGACAGGCATGATGGGCTAAATGGTCTCCTTCTGTGCTGTAAGATTCTATGGTCAGTGAATCAGCAAGTGGAAGGTATAAAAAAAATCATTGCCAAAGGAATGAAGGGCAACATTAATAGATAGTTTGCCCCACCAGAAACAATGGTGAAAGCAGAATCCCTAACAACTTCAAATATTTGGAAAAGAAAAATTTTAAAGGGTACGGTTCAAAAGATGAGGAATGGGACTAAGTTGGTCAGCCTTTCAAAGATGTGATGGACTGAATGGCCTCTTTCTGTGCTCTCAGGATCTGTGGTTCTACGATGAGTTTGTTTTTTACATAAACTAAAAATAAAGTAACACAAATTTCTTAGTATGTGTCTGGATTCCTTACCCAGCAACCTGGTTCCATGGCTGTGAATGCAAAGTTGATGCTGCATCTGTCAGAACAGTAGAGGTGTGATGTCAATAGATTATTTTTCTCTCATTCTTTCCTCCTTTCCTTTTCCTTTTTTTTACATCATTTCTCTTTTGCTCTTTTTCTCCTTTTAGATGCTTTTCTTTTCACTCAACTGTCAGATTTCCGCTTCTCATAATTTTCTGTTTCTCTTGGGTGTCAGCCATGGCTCAGTGGTAGCACTCTCACTTGCGGGTCAGAAGGTTGTGGGTTCAAGTGACACTCCAGAGACTTGTGCACAACATCTAGAATGACACTTCATTGCAGCACTGAGGGAGAGCTGTAATGTCGGAAGTGCCAACTTTTGGATAAGACGTTAAACCAGTGTGTCTGTCCTCTCATACCGACATAGAAGATCCCATGGTACTATTCAAAAAAGAGCAGAGGAGTTCTCCTGGTGTCCGGATATTATTTATTCCTCAACCAACAGCACTAAAACGGATTATCTGGTCATTATCACATTGCTGTTTCTGGGAGTTTGCTGTGTGCAAATTGGCTGCCGCGTTTCCTGCATGTAAGCAGTGACTACACTGCAAAAGCACATTATTGGCTGTAAAATGTTTTGGGACATCCTGAGGTTGTGAAAGGTGCTTAAGTAATACAAGTCTTTCTTTCTCATTGGAGAATGGGATGAAAGCAAGAGCACGCAATGGAGGCATGACTATCCCAGCATCCACAGCATTAGTGAAAGAGCACTATTAAAACTCTCAATCTCCGGCCAGGAGAGCATTGAAATAGTAACGTCTAGAGGTGGCAAAAGCATAGATATGGATTTCAGCTTGAGAGGGACTGAAGCAGGAGTGGAGATGGGTGATGTTACGGAGTTGGAAGTAGATGGTCTTCGTGATGCAGAGGATATGGGATCTGAAGCTCCGCTAAGGGTCAAATAGGATACTGGGGTAGCCAACATTCTGGTTCAGCCTGAGTCGGTGGCTGGGGAACGGAGTTTTTGAGGGGGCCGAAAACAATAACTTTGATCTTCCCAATGATTAATTGGAGGAAATTACAGCTCATCCAGGACTGGATGTCGGACAAACGGTCTGACAATGCACAGATAGTGGAGGGGTAGATATAGGTGGTGTATCAGAATCATAGGTCCCGAGTTTGGTCAAACCTAAGTTCTGCCCATGTACCATCAAAAGGACCGCTAAGATCCTGACGGTACTTTGGGTGGAAGTTTGGTGGGAAAATGGGGAAAAACTGCCCAGCGGAAAAAATGGGGCTTACACGCTGATTCTGGGCGGCAGCGGGCGGTAGGTTGTATTCTGAGCAGCAAATGCGATCCTCGGCAAAGTAACGCCGAGGATTGAGTCAGGCCCAGGGAGGGAGGGAACAGGAAAAAAAATTTCAACAAATGAAAAAAAATTACAAATCCTTCAGAGCACCCTATCCACCAAAATCGCTGCAAAAGAAATGAAGAAAACAAGTGCACTAAACTTTTCTTGCAGATCTTCATACTTGTCGTTCAGGTAAGAACTTCCTCCACACAGCGTTCTCTTCTGCTGCTGGAGTGGAGGACCGCCCGGACCAATCTCAGGAGGGAGGACTTTTGTCGGTGTTACACATCAGCAGAAGCTCCCCAGCGGTCTCTCCCCGCCAGCTTGCTTGGACCTCACCAAACTTGCTTGGAGGGGAGAGTGCCCAAAAACCACGGAGACCATCGCGGCAGCAGCCTGCAGTAAGTCCACCAAATTCGGGCCCCTAGAGTCTTAAAGCACCGAAGGCCATTCGACCCACCTTTCCTGTGCCAGTATTGAAAGCTTTGTGTCATCAGCATACATGTGGAACCTGAGGTCTTGTCCAATATCGTCACAGTGCAGCATGTAGATGAGAAATAGGAGTGGGCCTATGCTAGGTCCTTGAGGGGTTCCAGAGGTGACGATGTGAGGGCGGGAAGAGACTGAATAGGTCAGAGTGGAGCCAAGCAAGGGCAGATCCACTCAGCTGGACAACGAGAAGAGGTGTTGGAGGAGAACGGCAGAGTCAACCATGTCAAAGGTTGTAGAGAAGGATGAGGAGGCACAGACCATCATTTATCCAAAAGTTACCTCCACAGTCACTCTCCTACATCCAACGCCCTGCCCAGTTTACAAAGTAATTCTACCCCTCCAGACCCAGTTAACAGAAACACCAAGTCTCATCAATTCCCCACACTTTCATAGACACTCTCTCCACCAACCTTCCTAGTTCATTCTGGCACACATCTCCCTCTCCATTCAACCTGGTATTCTTCTCTTCTGCCAACCCAGCTCAGACTTATATTCCCCTTCACATCTGATCTTTTTACCCTCCTCAGCTCAAGGTGGCACATCTTTCTCCTCCCTCCATTTGTGAAGCATTCCCACCATTCAGTTCAAGCTGAAAGCTTTCCCAAGTTCGTTGGTACTTTCCTTCCCCACTTCCTCTCCAGTTAATGCTGGCACACTCCTCCCTGGAAGCAACACTCCAGCTTCCCTTCTCTTCCTCCCCAAAGTACCATTCCCAGTTTCTGTCTCTGTCCCTCCACCATTGATTACTATCTATTCTCTCCTTTGCTACCAGCCATTCCCCTTTACCATCCGGGAGGTGCAGGTGCAACGAGACCTGGGTGTCATGGTTCATCAGTCATTGAAAGTTAGCATGCAGGTACAGCAGGTGGTAAAGGCGGCAAATGGTATGTTGGCCTTCATAGCTAGGGGATTTGAGTAGAGCAGTGAGATCTTACTGCAGTTGTACAGGGCCTTGGTGAGGCCTCACCTGGAATATTGTGTTCAGTTTTGGTCTCCAAATCTGAGGAAGGAAGTTCTTGCTATTGAGGAAGTGCAGCAAAGGTTCACCAGACTGATTCCCGGGATGGCTGAACTGACATATGAGAAGAGACTGGATCAACTGGGCCTTTATACACTGGCGTTTAGAAGGATGAGAGGGGATCTCATAGAAACATATAAGATTCTGTCAGAATTGGACAAGTTAGATGCGGGAAGAATGTTCCCGTTGTTGGGGAAGTCCAGAACCAGGGGACACAGTGTTAGGATAAGGGGTAGGCCATTTAGGACTGAGATGAGGAGAAACTTCTTCACTCAGAGATTTGTTAATCTGTGGAATTCCCTGCCGCAGAGAGTTGTTGATGCCAGTTCATTGGATATATTCAAGAGGGAGTTAGATATGGCCCTTACGGCTAAAGGGATCAAGGGGTATGGCGAGAAAGCAAGAAAGGGGTACTGAGGGAATGATCAGCCATGATCTTATTGAATGGTGGTGCAGGCTCGAAGGGCCGAAAGGCCTACTCCTGCACCTAATTTCTATGTTTACCCCTCACCCTTATTGCTATCTTTCCCCTTGTCTCTCCCTTCATTGACATCTATTATTATGCTATCCCTTGCCTCGCCTGCAATGCCTTCTCATCTCCTGCTCCTGATTCTTATGTTCTTATCTCAGAACAACTTCTACTCAAGTCCTGCTGGATATGATTCTGGCTGCTGGATACTATAATTGGGATTCCTGTTTTCAACCTCTTATGTGGCACCTTATCGAATGTCTTCTGGAAATCCAAATATAGTACACCACATCCACTGGTTCCCACATGTTGATTGAGGCATAAATATTGGCCAGAACCTGGAACGCAGACTGGATTCAAAAGGAACTGGAACGTGGACTTGATTCTAAAGGAACGCTGTCCGGATGAATATGACTCTGATTTCACAGCCTAACGGGGAGAGGCCCAAATTTTGGTGCAACCTGAATTGGATTCTGGTGCAAAACAAATTGCTGATTTTGCTGGGACTGAACCTCATTTAAGGAGCAATGTTCTGGGAAATTGCAGTGGCTGGTTTGATTTTAAATAGGAATCAGGTGGGAGGGACACCGAGACCCACTTTCCTGTGATTTTTATCAGCAAATGCTGACTCAGTGTAAAACATCGATAGTTGCCATGTAAACAGAGATAATCAATACACTTAAATGTGCAAAGAGTAACAGAAATAAAAGTGGCATATGTCAAAAGAGGTTACATTTTAAGAAATAAGTGAATCAAAATGAGTGAACTCCTTTAATTTCTGGATTATGCATTTGTACATTTTGCCTTCTGCTGTACTCTTGGATTTATTGCTTTCTGTGCAGCTCTTTACCAGTACTGGAAACAACTATCGATATGTTTTTGCATTCCTTTATTTTATGCAGGTATTACATAGACGTTACAGCACAGAAACAGGCCCAGGAAGGTCAAGTCGGCGTTTATGCTCCACGTGAGCCTTGGTGCCCTTGGTCCTATCAGACGCGCAGACCTGAATACCACGGTTACAATTTTCCAGAACATTGCTCCTTAAATGAGGTTCAGTCCCAGCAAAATCAGCAATTTGTTTTGCACCAGAATCCAATTCAGGTCGCACCAAAATTTGGGCCTCTCCCCGTTAGGCTGTGAAATCAGAGTCATATTCATCCGGACAGCGTTCCTTTAGAATCAAGTCCACGTTCCAGTTCCTTTTGAATCCAGTCTGCATTCCAGGTTCTGCCCAATATTTATCCCTCAATCAACATGTGGGAACCAGTGGATGTGGTGTATTTGGATTTCCAGAAGACATTCGATAAGGTGCCACATAAGAGGTTACTGCACAAGATAAAAGCTCACGGGATTGGGGGTAATATATTAGCATGGATAAACGATTGGCTAACTAACAGAAAACAGAGAGTCAGGATAAATGTGTCATTTTCCGATTGGCAAACAGTGACTAGTGGAGTGCCGCAGGGATCACTGCTGGGTCCTCAACTATTTACAATCTATATTAATGACTTGAATGAAGGGACCGAGTGTAATGTAGCCAAGTTTGCTGATGATACAAAGATGGGTGGGAAAGCAAATTGTGAGGAGGACACAAAAAATCTGCAAAGGGATATAGACAGATGAGGCTGCACACAGGGAGGTTAAAGTAACAGTTACCTCAGCTTTACAGATACACAACATCACTCCCCCGCCAAAGTCAAAATGAAAACATATTTACAAGGTGAGGCGGTTGGGAGCTTTTCTTTCCCTTGCGGACTGCCTCGGCACAAATGTCTGTTCTGGTGTGTTGGCTGTGCCCTCGTTGGGCTGGCATGTTGTTGGTCCTGCAGGGCTGCTAGATGAGCCTGGCCTTGCTGGGCTGTGGGCGTGATGGGTTCGATTTCCTGGTCCGGCGTGGTGTCGTTGATCCTTTGGGTGTGTGTTGTGGGCTCGAAAAAGGTGGGTGTCTGCTGTGGGTTGTTCAGGGCAGTCTGTGAACCGCAGCCTCGTTTGGTCCAGGTGCTTTCTGCAAATTTGTTCATTGTCTAGTTTGACTACAAACACCCTATTCCCTTCTTTAGCTATCACCGTGCCCGCGATCCACTTGGGACCATGTCCATAGTTTAGCACATATACAGGGTCATTCAGATCAATTTCGCGTGACACAGTGGCGCGACCATCGTTTACATTTTGTTGCTTCTGCCTGCTCTCTACCTGATCATGCAGGTTGGGGTGAACCAGCGAGAGTCTGGTTTTAAGTGTCCTTTTCATGAGTAGCTCAGCCGGGGGCACCCTTGTGAGTGAGTGGGGTCTCGTGCAATAGCTGAGCAGCACTCGGGACAGGCGGGTTTGGAGTGAGCCTTCTGTGACTCGTTTAAGGCTCTGTTTCATGGTTTGTACTGCCCGCTTTGCCTGCCCATTGGAGGCTGGTTTAAACGGGGCCGAGGTGACATGTTTGATCCCATTGCAGGTCATAAATTCTTTAAATTCGGCGCTGGTGAAACATGGCCCGTTGTCACTGACCAGTATGTCAGGCAGGCCGTGGGTGGCAAACATGGCCCTCAGGCTTTCAATGGTGGCAGTGGCGGTGCTTCCCGACATTATTTCACATTCAATCCATTTTGAAAAAGCATCCGCCACCACCAGGAACATTTTACCGAGAAACGGACCCACATTATCGACATGGATCCTCGACCTGGAGGGCCAGGACCACAAACTTAGTGGTGCCTCTCTGGGCGTGTTGCTCAACTGAGCACATACGCTGCATTGCCGTACACAGGACTCTAAGTCAGAGTCGATAACGGGCCACCACACGTGGGATCTGGCTATCGCATTCATCATTACTATACCCGGGTGTGTGCTGTGGAGATCCGAGATGAACGTCTCCCTGCCCTTTTTTGGTAGCACTACGCGGTTACCCCACAACAGGCAATCTGCCTGATAGGCAGCTCATCCTTTCGCCGCTGGAATGGCTTGATTGGCTCTTGCATTTCAACGGGGATGCTGGCCCAGCTCCCATGCAGGACACAGTTTTTTTTACTAGGGACAGCAGAGGATCTTGGCTGGTCCAAGTCCTAATCTGGCGGGCCGTGACAGGTGATTTATCATTTTCAAACGCTCCCATGACCATCAACAAGTCTGCAGGCTGCGCCATTTCCACCCCCGTGGTGGGCAATGGTAGCCGACAGAGCATCCGCACAGTTCTCGGTGCCTGGCCTTTGGCGGATGGTATAGTTATACGCTGATAGCGTGAGTGCCCACCTTTGTATGCGGGCTGAAGCATTAGTATTTATCCTCTTGTTTTCAGCGAACAGGGATGTGAGGGGCTTGTGATCGGTTTCCAAGTCAAATTTGAGGCCAAACAGGTACTGATGCATTTTCTTTACCCCGAACACACACGCTAATGCCTCTTTCGCAATCATGCTGTAGGCCCTCTCGGAAGCATAGGCAACAGGTTGCAACGTCCCCGCAACGTTAGCTTGTTGTAATACACACCCAACTCCGTACGACGATGCGTCACATGCAAGCACAAGTCTTTTACATGGGTTATACAATACAAGCAGCTTGTTGGAGCATAAAATGTTTCTGGCTTTCTCAAAAGCAATTACTTGGTTTTTTCCCCCATACCCAGTTCTCACCTTTGCGCAATAACACATGTAGGGGCTCTAAAAGGGTGCTTAACCCCGGTAGAAAGTTACCAAAATAGTTGAGGAGTCCTAGGAACGACCGCAGCTCCGTGACGTTCTGTGGCCTGGGCGCGTTCCTGATAGCCTCTGTCTTGGCGTCTGTGGGTCGAATGCCGTCCGCTGCGATCTTTCTCCCCAAAAACTCCACTTCTGTTGCCATGAAGATGCATTTCGATCTCTTCAGCTGCACCCCTACGCGATCCAGTCGCTGGAGGACCTCCTCCAGGTTTTGTAGGTGCTCGGCGGTGTCCTGACCCGTGACCAATATATCGTCCTGAAAGACCACCGTGTGTGGTGCCGACTTGAGTAGGCTCTCCATGTTTCTCTGGAAGATCGCTGCAGCCGACCGAATTCCAAACGGGCATCTGTTGTAGATGAACAGTCCCTTGTGCGTGTTGATGCAGGTGAGGCCCTTCGAAGACTCCTCCAGCTCCTGCGTCATGTCGGCCGAAGTCAGGTCGAGCTTGGTGAACGTCTTGCCTCCTGCCAGTGTCTCAAATAGGTCATCTGCTTTAGGTAGCGGGTATTGGTCCTATAGCGAGAAACGATTAATAGTTATTTTATAATCGCTGCAAATCCTGACCGTGCCATCACTTTGAGTACTGGAACAATCGGGCTGGCCCACTTGCTGAATTCCACTGGGGAGATGATGCCCTCGCATTGCAGCCTGTCCAGCTCAATTTCCACTCTCTCCCTCATCATGTGAGGTACCACTTGTGCCTTGTGGTGAATGGATCGTGCCTCTGGGACCAAGTGGATCTGCACCTTCGCCCCGGAAAAGTTTCCAATGCCTGGCTCAAAAAGGAAAGGAAATTTGTTAAGAACCTGGGTACATGAGGCCTCATCGACATAGAAACTTAGAAAATAGGTGCAGGAGTAGGCCATCGGCCCCTCGAGCCTGCACCGCCATTCAATGAGATCATGGCTGAAAATGCAACTTCAGTACTCCATTCCTGCTTTCTCGCCATACCCCTTGATCCCCCTAGTAGTAAGGACTACATCTAACTCCTTTTTGAATATATTTAGTGAATTGGCGTCAACAACTTTCTGTGGTAGAGAATTCCACAGGTTCACCACTCTCTGGGTGAAGAAGTTTCTCCTCATCTCAGTCCTAAATGGCTTACCCCTTATCCTTAGACTGTGACCCCTGGTTCTGGACTTCCCCAACATTGGGAACATTCTTCCTGCATCTAACCTGTCTAAACCCGTCAGAATTTTATACATTTCTATGAGATCTCCGCTCATTCTTCTGAACTCCAGTGAATACAAGCCCAGTTGATCCAATCTTTCTTGATATGTCAGTCCCGCCATCCGGGGAATCAGTCTGGTGAACCTTCGCTGCACTCCCTCAATAGCAAGAATGTCCTTCCTCAAGTTAGGAGACCAAAACTGTACACAATACTCCAGGTGTGGCCTCACCAAGGCCCTGTACAACTGTAGTAACACCTCCCTGCCCCTGTACTCATATCCCCTCGCTGTGATAGCACTCGGATGTCATCCCAGTTCCAGTGGATTTTGCCCAGCCAGCTTCTTCCAAGCAGTGTGGGGCCATCGCCCGGGACAATCCAGAGTGACAGTTCATGCACCGTGCCCTTGTAGGTGACCTTGACCATGGCGCTGCCCAGAACAGTGATAAGCTCTTTGGTGTACGTTCTCAGTTTTGTGTGGATGGGGCTCAGGGCTGGTCTGAATGCCTTGTTGCACCAAAGTCTCTCAAACATCTTTTTACTCATGATGGATTGGCTAGCGCCAGTGTCCAGTTCCATGACTACGGGCAAGCCATTCAATTTTACGTTTATCATTCTAGGTGGACATTTCGTCAAAAATGTGTGCACCCCGTGTACTTCAGCATCTGCCTCCTCTCTCTGAGGCTCGAAATTGCTTTAATCCACCATGGACCGATCTTCCTCTGCCACATGGTGGTTAGCAGGTTTTGCAGAGCTTGCAGCTCGTTGGAGGTGCCCCATTGTTCCACAGCTCTTGCAAACATACCCTTTGAAGCAGCATGAATAGGCTGGTTGGAAGCCTCCACAATGCCAACAAGGTGTGAATTGCCTTGCATTCATCCTTTGTTGGGGACTCGGTCATCTGGGTCACCTGAGGCCTGCTGGCAGTTGCAGACTCGTGGTTTCTGCCCTGTACATTTGTGCTCGCAACCAGTTCCAGTTAATTTATGAACATTGCTAGCACTTGTGTGCTGAGAAATTTGTTTGTTGTTATCACTGGTGGACATAAACGCCTGTGCTATCGCAATTGCCTTACTGAGGGTCGGTGTCTCTATAGTCAAAAGTTTTTGTAGGATGGTTTCATGGCCAATGCCCAGTACAAAAAAGTCTCTGAGCATTTGCTCCAGGAAGCCATCAAACTCACATTGCCCTGCAAGTCGCCTTAGCTCAGCGACATAGCTCACCACTTCCTGACCTTCAGATCGCTGGCACGTGTAGAACCGATATATCGCCATCAGCACGCTCTCCCTCGGGTTAAGATGCTCCCGAACCAGTGTACACAGCTCTTCATACGACTTATCTGTGGGTTTCACCGGAGCCAGAAGATTCTTCATGAGGCTGTAGGTCGGTGCCCTGCAGATTGTGAGGAGGACCGTTCTCCTTTTTGCAGCGCTTCCTTCTCCGTCCAGCTCGTTGGCTACAAAGTATTGGTCTAGCCGTTCGACATAGGCTTCCCAGTCCTCACCCTCTGAGAACTTCTCCAGGATGCCCACAGTTTGCTGCATCTTTGCATTGGATTTGTATACTCGTCACCAGTTATTGTGTTCCTAACACAGATGAGGCTGCACACAGGGTGGTTAAAGTAACAGTGACCTCAGTCTTTAATAAGACACTCTAGAGTGAGGAACAGGCCTTAGGGGCTGGCTTATATACAGTGCTCCCAAGGGATGCTGGGATCCCTTGGGACTTCAGGGGATGAGCTCCCTGTTGGCAGAACATGGGAGTGCATGCTTTACAGATACACAACAGGCAGGCTAAGTGAGTGGGGAAAAATTTGGCAGATGGAGTATAATGTGGGAAAATGTGAGGTTATCCACTTTGGCAGAAATAATAGAAAAGCAAATTATAATTTAAATGGAGAAAAATTGCAAAGTGCTGCAGTACAGAGAGACCTGGAGGTCCTTGTGCATGAAACACAAAAAGTTAGTATGCAGGTACAGCAAGTAATCAGGAATGTAAATAGAATGTTGGCCTTTATTGCAAGGGCGATAGATTATAAAAGCAGAGAAGTCCTGTTACAACTGGACAGGGTATTGTGAAGCTACACTTGGAGTACTGCGTGTAGTTTTGGTCTCCGTATTTAAGGAAGGATATACTTGCATTGGAGGCTGTTCAGAGAAGGTTCACTCGGTTGATTCCGGAGATGATGGGGTTGACTTATGAGGATAGGTCGAATAGATTGGGCCTATACACGTTGGAGTTCAGGAGAATGAGAGGTGATCTTATTGAAACATAAGATGAGGGAGCTCGACAAGGTAGATGCAGAGAGGACATTTCCACTCAACTAAAACTAGGGTACATAGTCTTAGAATAAGGGGCTGCGCATTTAAAACTGATATGAGTAGGAATTTCTTCTTAGAGGGTTGCAAATCTATGGAATTCTCTGCCCCAGAGAGCTGTGGAAGCTGGTTCATTGAATATATTTAAAGCGGAGATTGACTGATTTTTGAGCGATAAGAGATTATAGGGTTATGGGGAGCGGGCAGTGAAGTGGAGCTGAGTCCATGATCAGATCAGCCATGATCTTATTGAATGGTGGAGCAGGCTCGAGGGGACGTATGGCCGACTCCTGCTCCTATTTCTTATTTTCTTATGTTACAAAAACAAATTATTTGGTCATTATCACATTGCTGTTTGTGGGAGCTTGCTGTGCGCAGGTTTGCTGCCACGTTTCCCATATTACAACAGTGACTACACTCCAAAAGTACTTCATTGGCTGCAAAGCGCCTTGGGATGTCCAGTGGTCATGAAAGGCGCTATATAAATGCAAGTCTTTCTTTCAAGTCGAATCTGGTTCCATCAACCTGAAACGTTAACTCTATTTATCTGCACAGATGCTGCCTGACCCGCTGAGATTGCCAGCATTTATCTGTTTTTAATTACAATAGAATCCGATCCGCGTTCCGGTTGCGTGGAGCCATGGTTTACAAGCTCCCGGCACCTCCGCTGCACTCCCAGGTACGTGACCGTGCGCTGAGCGTGCGCAGTGGGCTAGGAGGGGGAGGCAGCGTGTGCGCAGTGGGCGAGGAGGGGGAGGCAGCGCGTGCGCAGTGGGCGAGGAGGGGGAGGCGGCGCGTGCGCAGTGGGCGAGGAGGGGGAGGAGGCGCGTGCGCAGTGGGCGAGGAGGGGGAGGAGGCGCGTGCGCAGTGGGCGAGGAGGGGGAGGCGGCGCGTGCGCAGTGGGCGAGGAGGGGGAGGCGGCGCGTGCGCAGTGGGCGAGGAGGGGGAGGCGACGCGTGCGCAGTGGGCGACGGCCGGTTGCCCCGGGAAACGAGCGGCGATGGCGGAGCGCGGGGCCCATCTGACGGCGGGGCTGTCGGCGAGTGCGGGCCGGCCGTCCATCTTCGAGGTGGTAGCCCAGGACACGCTGATGTCGGCGGTCAGACCGGCGGCGCAACATGCGTGCAAGGTGAGGAGGCGGGCGACCAGCTCGGCCGGGGAGGCCCTGCACCGTGGGGCGGTGAAAGCGGTCCTGGACCTGCCGTGAGGCCGCACCGGGACCGCAGGCACAAGGCGGGTTGGGATGCAGAGGGGATCCCGGTGTGCAAAATAAAAGTGTTTGCTCAGCCCTGAGTTGCTTGCAGGGTAAAGATACCACACGTCCCACCTTTAGGACGGGAATGAATAGTGCTTTTACTGTTTGTAAATAAAGAGCACTTCTGGAACATAGCGATATTTCACAGTTTACTGCTGTTTCTGTATTGCTGATGCGGAACTACTGCTGCATTCCAAGAGTGGGAGAAGTACTTTGAGACATGACAAAATATTCTATAAATCCAAACATTATCATCTACAACTTCAAAGTACAAATGAGGCAGTGTGCCGAAAGAGCAAAGTGGAGCTTCCCAGACATATAATCATTGGTGCCCTGCAAACACGAGCCAATTTCACAGTCATCTCGCTGCATCCTCACAACAGCAGTGTAAACGGGTTGTCCGAGAATGTAGGGAGTCTCAACTTTAAAAGAAATAGTGATTTTACCTAATAATGGGCAGCAGACAAAGAGCGGGGAGATCTCCCGGTGTCCCAACCAACATTCACCATTCAACCAACATCACCAAAAGATCCTCGGCTCATTTATATTTGGTATCTTACTATGTGTAATGGCCTGCTGCATTTGCCTGCATGACAGTGTCTGCACTTTAAAAGTAATGTCATTTAAAAAAATTCATTCATGGGATGTGGGCGTCACTGGCAAGGCCGGCATTTATTGCCCATCCCAGTTGCTCTCGAGAAGGTGGTGGTGAGCTGCCTTCTTGAATTGCTGCAGTCTGTGTGGTGAAGGTACTTCCTTGCCCTCTGGGCACAGCATGGATTTGTTAAGGGAAGGGCATGTCTGACTAACTTGATTGAATTTTTTAAGGAGGGTCGATGAGGGCAGTGCATATGACGTAGTCTATATGGATTTTAGCAAGGGTTTTGAATAGGTCCCACGTGGCAGACTGGTCACAAAAGTAAAAGCTGATGGGATCCAAGGTAAAGTGACAAGTTGGATCCAAAATTGGCTCAGAGGCAGGAAGCAATGGATGATGGGTGTTTTTGTGACTGGAAGGCTGTTTCCAGTGGGGTTCCGCAGGGATCAGTACAAGATCTCTTGCTTTTGTGGTATATATCAATGATTTGGACTTGAATGTAAGGGGTATGATTAAGAAGTTTGCAGATGATACAAAAATTGGCTGTGTGGTTGATAATGAAGAAGAAAGCTGTAGACTGCAGGAAGATATCAATGGACTGGTCAGGTGGGCAGAAGAGTGGCAAATGGAATTCAATCCTGAGAAGTGTGAGGTAATACATTTAGGGAGGGCTAGCAAGGCAAAGGCATACACATTAAATGGTAGGACACTGAGAAGTGTAGAGAAACAAAGGAACCTTGGAGTGCATGTTCACAGATCCCTGAAGATAGCAGGATAGGTAGATAAGGTGTTTAAGAAGGCATACGGGATACTTGCCTTTATTAGCTGAGGCATAGAATATAAGAGCAGGGAGATTATGCTTTAACTGTATAAAATGCTAGTTAGGCCATAGCTAGGGTACTGCTTGCCGTTCTGGTCACCACATTACAGGAAAGATGTGATTGCACTTGAGAGGGTATAGAGGAGATTTACGAGGATGCTGCCTGGACTGGAGAATTTTAGCTATGAGGAAAGATTGTATAGGCTGGGGTTGTTTCTTTGGAACAGAGGAGGCTGAGGGGAGACCTAATTGAGGAGAATGAAATTATGAGGGGCCTAGAGAGAGTGAATAGGAAGGACCTATTCCCCTTTGCAGAGGGGTCAATAACCAGGGGTCATAGATTTAAAATAAGTGGTAGGAGGTTTAAAGGAGATTTGAGGAGTTTTTTTTTAATCCAGAGCAGGTTGGGGGTCTGGAACTCGCTGCCTGAAAGGGTGGTAGAGACATATACCCTCAGAGCATTTAAAAAGTACTTGGATATTCACTTGAAATGCCATAACCTACAAGGCTACTAACCAAGAGCTGGAAAGTGGGATTAGGCTGGATAACTCTTTATTGGCCGGTACGGACGGGATGGGCCAAATGGCCTCCTTCTGTGCCATAAATTTTAATCATCAGACTTTTGTTTCTGATACTGAATGTCATGGTTGATGCTTGGAGCCAGGATGCTCCATTCAGTCGATGCACAATGGCATTTTCACTCGAACGTTAAATTTCTAATGTAATCAATGGCACAATTAGCAGAATTTAAATGGCTTGGTCTTTGAAAAGCGTTTGCTGATCTTTCATTTGGGGTGGAAAGAGAATGAGGAGTGTGCCATATCTGTGTTGCTCATGCTGTACATGGTATTGCATTCTAGCACGATGTGCATCATTAGATTGATTGTAAACAATCAAAAGGTGTCTTCAGGATTATGAAGGCAACGGACAAAGCTGAGGCAGACAAGTAGTTCATTGTGGAGAAGAGGACACAATTTAACACATTAAAAAGTCAAGAGTGAGAAGTGTGTGGGGGGGGGGGGGGATGGGGGGAGGGGGAGAACATTCTCACCCAAAGGTTAAATTTAGTTGTGGAGTAAGTTACCAGGGAAGGCCATTGAAGTCAACAGTAAATATGATAACTGGGTGTTTCTGGAGAGGAGGAATTGAGGGTTATAGTGCGAGGGCAGGTATGGAGGGGCTGATCCGTGAAAATATGTCGGGCATGTTAGGCTTCTCCTGTTCTGCAGTGGATCAACAGGAAACAATATTGCTTTATGAATTGCGTAGCATTTAAGAGACAGAAAGATTAACCGATAGAGACAACAATCGGCATATTATTGAGTTATTAGAATTCTAAAGCACAGAAGGCTGCCATTCGGGCCACTACATGTGTGCTGGCTCTCCTCAGAATCCAACTTTCAAGTGCTTTTTTCTCAAATATGTAAAGATAGCTATTCAGAAATGGGCAAAACTTATTTCTGACTGTGACTGAGAGCCCTGTGGCTTGATGTGGGCGATTTTACAGTAATGTATAATGTTCTGACAGGTGCTTGCGGAATCCAACCCTGCTCGCTATGGGTTTCTGTGGCGATGGTTCGATGAACTCTATGCTCTGCTGGACCTCCTGCTTCAGCGTCATTATCTGTCCCGGACTAGTGCTTCCTTCTCCGAAAACTTTTACGGTCTGAAAAGAATTCCGCTTGGCGGTGGCCGTGGATTATGGAGATTGGCCAACCTCGGGCTCCCAAAGACCCAGTACTGGAGATCCCTCTTGGTGATCATAGCGGTTCCGTATGTTAAAGTCAAACTGGACAGACTGTTTGCCAGGCTGCGAGAGGAGGACGACTACGCTATACATCTCCCAGAGTCCTCTTGGAAGCGTCTGTACAAGGCCTTTCTCGCAGCCTACCCCTTCGTGAACATGGGCTGGGAGGGGTGGTTCCTGATCTACCGACTCTTGTACGTCTTCGGGAGGTCACAGATCCACTCACCGTTGTTGCGAGTGGCCGGAGTCCGCTTGGGGAACCTGACCCCTGCGGATCTGCAAGCCTTTGAGCAAAGATCCTCTTCTGCCAGCGGCCCTCTGACCAGTGAAAGGTAAGGGAAGGGCTTAGAGGAGCGGAGGTACAGTTGTCAGCAATGTCAGTTGTGAAGAAAGGTTATAGAAGTATAGCGCTCTTTCTTTGTAAAAATGGGGACTTTGTGGTGGAGGTTTCAAAATAGTGACGGGAATTGACAAAATGGATCGAGGCAAATTGTTCACTGTGGTGAAGGGTTCAAATAACGGGGAACGCAAGGTTAAAAATGATGGTATTAAAGGTGAATAGAGAAGGCTGAGAGATACACAATTGAAAACTTGCTTGATCCACGCCTGAGATTAAGAACTAATTATATTTGGGTTGGATTGCAGGCAAGAGCATGAGTTCTGTCACTCTGCAGCTCAGTGGATTGGAGTAATACCTTCCTAAGTTGTCATACATGTATTCTAACCTCGCTTTCTCTCTCTCTCTAGTGTGGTTGGAAATCTGACCTCCTTCCTCGGTAAAGCAGTGGGAGGTGTGGCAATGTCCCTATCGACAGGTGTGTCCGTGGGCGTCTTTTTCCTGCAGTTTCTCGAATGGTGGTACTCGTCCGAAAACCAGGAGACGATTAAATCCCTCTCGTCCCTCCCAACCCCTCCCCCACCGGTGCACTTGGACAGGCTGACAAACGAGGCCTTGCCTCGACTGAAGACCATATGTCCTTTGTGCAACAAGATTCGGACGAACGACACCGCCTTGGCGACCTCGGGCTATGTCTATTGTTATCGATGTGCTTACAGCTTCGTGAAACGCCACCAGCGATGTCCTGTGACGGGTTATCCGTCTGAACTGCAGCATCTTGTTAAACTCTACTCTCCAGAGGCATGAAGGCACGAGATCCATCCGTCAGAGCGCGCTCTTGTTGACAATGTACTCTTTATAATGCAGCTGTCTGACTCAGTGAAATGTGCTGTGCTGATTACTGCTGAAGTACACAAGGCAAGTTTCCACTGTGACGATATAATCTTTAATTATGTTTTCCAATTTTCTCCTCTCTTCCCAAATGTGCTGACTTGTGACATTCCTCGTCCAAGTGGGTGTTCATGTCTGAGTCTAGTTGGAATATTCATCCACAGGGACATTAGTCATGATGCACGCATACATCCACCCTTTCCAGCACGAGTCATGGACGCCGATCAGGAGGCCTGGCCTAGGCAGGCCAAGGCCATTTGCAACAACTCTCTTGCCAGCCTGGCTGAGATCAGCTAACGCATTACAGACCTAGTCCTTCCGATCTGTATGGCTTAGCACTACACTGAGCAACACATCTAGCCGCAGAATATCAGGGGAGCTGTTAATAAATTATTTTATTCCTTGGGTGTTACGAGCTTACTGCTAAGGCAGGAGAAAAATGGAAACGATCTCGGGTGCGATCTTGCGTGATGATTATGAATCTTCGAATGAATAATATCATTCTCACATTTTCTAATAAATTATATTTATGATTTAATCATACAAGGACAAGGGAACATACAGGTTTATCAGCTCAATAATGACAGTAGTATTATATCGTCCTAGTTTATCTCCTGTGCACTGCTCACAAATTTACATGATAGGAAGTGCTCTCAAGATTAAAAAAGATTTTTTGCTTCACCTGGATTAGATCAGATACATAAATCGTAACATTAACCTTTAGCATTAGCCCCCACAATCTGAATAGTTCTTTAAAAAACCTATATTCTATGGGGCTAGGTGTAATTTATACTGTGCACTAAATCAATCAAATGTGTAAAATGTTTCAATAATATGTTTAAAAAAAATGTTTTATTGAAAATTGTAATAAACTGTACATCAACAACTAAATCAGTTTTACGTGAAAGCTGTAAAATGAGCCTAAACCGAAGAGAGCACGGGTAGAAAAAAGTACTGTGAATGCTGCCAATCTGAAATAAAATCTGAAAATACTGGAAATCTAAAGCAGTTTAGTTAGCATCTGAAAGAAAAAAGTTAATGTTTCAGGTGAACCCAGAGTTTTGGCTAGGTCATTGGAGCTCCACCTGGGTCATAGAAACATAGAAAATAGGTGCAGGAGTAGGCCATTCGGCCCTTCAAGCCTGCACCACCATTCAATAAGATCTTGGCTGATCATTCCCTCAGTATCCCTTTCCTGCTTTCTCTCCATATCCCTTGATCCCTTTAGCCGTAAGGACCATATCTAACTCCCTCTTGAATATATCCAACGAACTGGCATCTGTGGCAGGGAATTTCACAGGTTAACAACTCTCTGAGTGAAGAAGTTTCTCCTCATCTCAGTCCTAAATGGCCTATCCCTTAACCTTAGACTATGTCCCCTGGTTCTGGATTTCCCCAACATTGGGAACATTTTTCCTGTCCAGTCCCGTTAGAATTTTATATCTTTCTATGAGATCCCCTCTCATCCTTCTAAACTCCAGTGAATAAAGGCCCAGTCGATCCAGTCTCTCCTCATATGTCAGTCCTGCCATCCCGGGAATCAGTCTGGTGAACCTTCGCTGCAGTCCCTCAATAGCAAGAACGTCCTTCCTCAGATTAGGAGACCAAAACGGAACACAATATTCCAGGTGAGGCCTCACTAAGGCCTTGTACAACTGCAGTAAGACCTCCCTGCTCCTATACTCAAATCCCCTAGCTATGAAGGCCAAAATACCATTTACCTTCCTCACTGCCTGCTGTACCTGCATGCCAACTTTCAATGACTGATGTACTATGACACCCAGGGTCTTGTTGCACCTCCCCTTTTCCTAATCTTCTACCATTCAGATAATATTCTGCCTTCGTGATTTTTCCACCAAAGTGGATAACCTCACATTTATCCACATTATACTGCATCTGCCATGTGTTTGCCCACTCACCTAACCTGTCCAAGTCACCCTGCAGCCTCTTAGCATCCTCCTCACAGCTCACACCCCCACCCAGCTTAGTGTCATCTGCAAACTTGGAGATATTACACTCAATTCCTTCATCCAAATCATTAATGTATATTGTAAATAGCTGGGGTCCCAGCACTGAGCCCTGCAGCACCCCACTAGTCACTGCCTGCCTTTCTGAAAAGGACCCGTTTATCCCGACTCTCTGCTTCCTGTCTGCCAACCAGTTCTCTATCCACGTCAGTACATTACCCCCAATACCATGTGCCTTAATTTTACACACCAATCTCTTGTGTGGGACCTTGTCAAAAGCCTTTTGAAAGTCCCAACTACACCACATTCACTGGTTCTCCTTTGTCCACTCTACTAGTTACATCCTCAAAAAATTCTAGAAGCTTTGTCAAGCATGATTTCCCTTTCATAAATCCATGCTGACTTGGACCGATCCTGTCACTGCTTTCCAAATGCGCTGCTATTTCATCTTTAATAATTGATTCCAACATTTTCCCCACTACTGATGTCAGGCTAACCGGTCTATAACTACCCGTTTTCTCTCTCCCTCCTTTCTTAAAAAGTGGTGTTACATTAGCTACCCTCCAGTCCATAGGAACTGATCCAGAGTCGATAGACTGTTGGAAAATGATCACTAATGCATCCACTATTTCTAGGGCCACTTCCTTAAGTACTCTGGGATGCAGACTATCAGGCCCCAGGGATTTACCGGCCTTCAATCCCATCAATTTCCCTAGCACAATTTCCTACCTAATAAGGATTTCTTTCAGTTCCTCCTCCTCACTAGACCCTCGGTCTCCTAGTATTTCTGGAAGGTTATTTGTGTCTTCTTCCTTCGTGAAGACAGAACCAAAGTATTTGTTCAACTGGTCTGCCATTTCTTTGTTCCTCATTATAAATTCACCTGAATCTGAATGCAAAGGACCTACGTTTGTCTTCACTAATCTTTTTCTCTTCACATATCTATAGAAGCTTTTGCAGTCAGTTTTTATGTTCCCAGCAAGCTTCCTCTCGTACTCTATTTTCCCCCTCCTAATTAAACCCTTTGTCTTCCTCTGCTGAATTATAAAATTCTCCCAGTCCTCAGGTTTGCTGCTTTTTCTGGCCAATTTATCTGCCTCTTCCTTGGATTTAACACTATCCTTAATTTCCCTTGTTAGCCACGGTTGAGCCACCTACCCCATTTTATTTTTACTCCAGACAGGGATGTACAGTTGAAGTTCATCCATGTGATCTTTAAATGTTTGCATTGCCTATCCACCGTCAACTCTTTAAGTATCATTCGCCAGTCTATTCTAGCCCATTCACGTCTCATACCATCGAAGTTACCTTTCCTTCAGTTCAGGACCCTAGTCTCTGAATTAACTGTGTCACTCTCCATCTTAATAAAGAATTCTACCATATTATGGTCACTCTTCCCCAAGGGACCTCGCACAACAAGATTGCTAATTAGTCCTTTCTCATTACACATCACCCAGTCGAGGATGGCCAGCCCTCTAGTTGGTTCCTCGACATATTGGTCTAGAAAATCATCCCTAATACACTCCAGGAAATCATCCTCCACCGCATTACTACCAGTTTGGTTAGCCCACTCTATATTTAGATTAAAGTCGCCCATGATAACTGGTGTACCTTTATTGCACGCATCCCTAATTTCTTGTTTGATGCTGTCCCCAATCTCAATACTACTGTTTGGTGGTCTGTACACAACTCACACTAGCGTTTTCTGCCCTTTGGTATTCCGTAGCTCCACCCATAACGATTCCACATTATCCAAGCTAATGTCCTTCCTTACTATTGTGTTAATTTCCTCTTTAACCAGCAATGCCATCCCACCTCCTTTTCCTTTCTGTCTATCCTTCCTGAATGTTGAATACCCTGGATGTTGAGTTTCCAGCCTTGGTCACCCTGGAGCCATGTCTCTGTGATGCCAATTACATCATATCCGTTAACAGCTATCTGGTAGTTAATTCATCCACCTTATTACGAATACTCCTCTCATTGAGGCACAGAGTCTTAAGGCTTGTCTTTTTAACACACTTTGCCCCTTTAGAATTTTGCTGTAATATGGCCCTTTTTGCTTTTTGCCTTGGGTTTCTCTGCCCTCCACTTTTACTTTTCTTCTTTCTATCTTTTGCTTCTACCCCCATTCTACTTCCCTCTGTCTCCCTGTATAGGTTCCCATCCCCCTGCCATATTAGCTTAACTCCTCCCCAACAGTACTAGCAAACACTCCCCCTCGGGCATTGGTTCCGGTCCTGCCCAGGTGCAGACTGTCCGGGTCAGATGGTCATCAAGCTTTTCTGAAAACAAGTCGATATCCGAGGAGTAGTTCACGGTAAGTTAGAACCAATGCTGTTTTATAATGCATAATATATAGTTCTTCTGGAATATAGGTGTATGTCCCATGGTAAGTCAGAGGTTTTATAAAAAGGGGGCAATGGGTGTATTATCCCAAGTAGTAGCAGGGACACAGATTTACAAAGTCTAATTAACGTTAAGTAAACATTAGGTGAGTTAATTCAAAAGTTAATGTCTATTCAGGCTGTGGATCAGCACCCTCACTTTGTAGAGAGGTGTATTAAGAACCTGCAGATATTGTGGCTCTGGTACATATTCTGTTCCTGGGGAGTTTTTTCTGATCACAAATCACTGTCCTAGTTTCTACTTTCTTTTAAATATGAGTGTGACAGATGTCTTGTGTTGTGGACAAGAAGCGCATGCGTACATAAAGTTTCTAATACTGCTAGAGGAGCTCCTGCGGCATTAAGTAAGTCAGAGGTTTTATAAAAATTGGGAACAGGGAGGGAGTGTTTTGCCCAAGGCCCAAGTAGTATTTATCAAGGCCACTGATTTATCTGTTGGGGGCATCCTTGTGATCTGAGAGCATTGGGAAGGGGCCTCGGGTCTGGCAGAACTTGGATGGAATGTTGCAGTCTTATCCATACTTGTGGGGGAGTTCTTTTGGGCCCAAGTTTCGGCCTCAGTTGCTGCTCATTTTTTGGAGCAACTGGTGTAGAACGGAGTATCTTAGAAATTCAAATTCTCGGCATTTAGTTTGCTCTAGTTCTAGTCAGAACAGTTTTACTTTGGAACAGAATTTTTTTCAAAAGGGGGCGTGTCCGGCCGCTTACGCCTGCTTTCAAAGTTTCGGCAGTGAAAACTTACTCCAAACTAACTTAGAATGGAGTAAGTGAAGATTTTTGTACGCTCGAAAAAACCTTGTCTACACTTTAGAAAATCAGGCATAGGTTACAAATCGGGCGTAGGGAGTGGGGGGGGGGGGTTTAAAGGGAAGTTTACAAACATTAAACACTTCAGTTTTACAAATAAAGAGCCATCATCAATAATAAATGATAAAAACATCAATAAATCAACCAATAAATCAATCAAAAAAAATTACTAAATAATTTTTAAAAAATCAATAAATAAAACATTTTCTGCTTACCGACTGCAGCACCGTGAGCCCTCCAACAGCGTGCTGGGATGCCCGCCTCTCTCCCCCCCCCTGCCAGTGTGTCTCTGTCAGTGTCTCTATCTCTCTGTCTGTCTGTGTGTGTCTCTCATTCTCTGTCAGTGTCTGTCTTTCTGACAGTGAGGGGAGGGGGAGGAGGGGGGTAGAGGGAGAGAGGGAGGAAGGCAGAGGGGGCGGGAGGGATGGGGGAGAGAAGGGGGGGGAGAGGAGGGGAGGGGGGGGCGAGGAGAAGGGGAAGTGGGGGAGAAAGGAGAAGGGGAGGGGAGGGAAAGGAGAAGAGGCGGGGGGGGGAGAGAGAGAGGTTGAACGGACCGGACCCGTCCGGGCCCAAGACTTCGGGTAGGGCCCGTCCCCAGCACCAGATTTACAGGTAGGTGGCGTTGGGTCGGGATTGGGGGCGGAGGGGGGGTCGGGGGGGAGGGAGAGGGAGGTCAGGTTGGGTGGGGGGGGGGGAGCGCGGGTCGGGTCCAGTCCGGCGGGTTGGGTTGGGTCCGGTCCGGGGGGGGGGGGGGAAAGTAGGAGTCGGGTCGGTGGGGGGGAGCGGGAGTCGAGTTGGGTCGGGAGGAAGCAGGAGCTGGGCATAGGAGACAGCCTTATGCACGCAGCCCCAGTGAGGCCATTGGGCCAGGGCTAGGGGCTGCGTGCTTCGGGCCCCTCCCACACAGTTTTGGGTGCCTGGAGCTACTGCACATGCGCGCCCACTGTAGCGCGCATGTGCAGAGGTCCCGGCACTGTTTTCAGCGCAGGGACCTAGCTCCGCCCCCTACAGCTTGTGCTGCGCCGCGCCCAGCTCAAGAGGACCAGCAGGGAGCCGGAGAATCTGTAAGTTTTTTTTAGGCGCACTTTGTGGCGTGAAAAACGGGGGTCCAGGGCGGGGCTGCGGCCCGAAACTTGGGCCCCTTTGTGATGGCTGTTGGGTGAAATGGAAAAATATCAGGTGGTATAATAGTAGGTGATGCTTCATTGGGAGTGCTTGATGCCTGCATTGAGTAATTTCAATCCTAACACCTCTCGCTTTAATAACTACAAGATTTTGCCAAACTAAACTACAGTATTTTCAGTTGTAGCCACTGTGTCAGGTACTCCTCCTCTCCTCTCCGTATCATTCCCTCAATAAACGTATTTAATGGAATGATTCTGCATCTGCAATGTACTTAAAATTTGTTCAGTAACTAAATTAGAGATTTAATTTTTCAGCCTGGGAAATATTTGCGTTGAAATGTACAGGCCACTGTCGTTATGTTTGGCTGCTCCCAAAGATCAGATAGTACTAAACTCCTCAATCACTTCTTGAGCCAGAAATTATCCAGCTTGCTCTTGAACTTGCTCCACTGTCTCTCCAGGCAGTCTGTTCCTCATTGTCTCAACTAGTCAAATCTAGACTGTTCACATTCCCTCTTCTGAATTCGTGACTATGCCGTCTGGTTACATTTTGTGGTTATATCAGACAGTTTATTCGTGTTCAGCCTATTAATATCCCTTAGACTCTTGAAAGCTTTAATAAGGTCTCCCCTGTGTTTCTAGTTTCATGAACTGTAATCAAACTCGGAATAATGTGAAAAGAATGCACTCCTAAAAATGTAATGCTCAAGCTCCTATTTTATTACACAATGTTAATAAAGCAGGGCCGGTTTCCTCTTGCATCAAATTCAGACAATAACACTGTTCTTCGAGTCTGTATTTGAGAGGATAGCAGTGCAATACGAGTTTGAGGCTGGAGAGGGATGAGATAACATCATAGATAAAACGTGTAAAGTTTGAGCAGTTTATATATATCACTTGAGTCCACCATACCTTCAAACAAACTTCCAGGTGCCTTTTCTAATTTATATTTTTTGTACTCTGCTAGGTGAAGTATGTCCATGGTGAGGAATGGAGCATCAGTCTCAACCATTCCCAGGTCAGATGAAACGTGTGTTAGATACAGTCAAGTTTCCTAGCCTTGGCTGCAATGTAGCTTAATTCTAACCTCCTGGACTCGTATTTTTCCAGTTTCTCCCCACTAGCCATCACTGAGAGAGGTTGTAATTTAGTGCTAAATAAAGGGGCACTATTGTGCTGTGGTCCACAGCTATTTCATCTGTGATGGAATGTCCAAATTAATTTGAATTCGGACCTTTAGAGTTGAGACAGAGAGGAGACTTTCATTCCATAGTCTGGGCTGGATTCAGGCACCCTTACATTTGGAGCCATCTCACAACTCTTGTTCACAGCAGAAAAATAGTTTCCATAAGCAGACTCGAGTCTCCTTGATTGGGATTGAATGCCAAGGGATTACTTCAAAAGGCAGAAAACACTGCCGTCAGACTGTTGCATTTAGGCTAAAACACATTTATTTACAACAAGGAATGATTGCACAGAAGCAAAATAAAATAAATAGTAAACACCCAGCAGTATAATATTTGACTGATACTTAAACCATTCTGAAAATAAGGGTCTAAAATCTTAAAATCTTCCCTCCCCCCACCCAGCCTCCCCCAAAATGGCAAAGACAATCCAGTTCAATTCCTCACCACTTCAAAGTGCAAATAAACAGGGAACCAAAAATCCCAGAATTGCTATTCACATGTAGGCCTGTCTTTCTTTGAAGAACAAACATATTCTTTCTCAATTGTCAGACAATCCAAATATAAATTTTTCCCACTTGAGTAGAAATGGCGTAAACCGCAGTTCCTTTGTTGTTGGTTGAGTTTGGGACACCTGGCAGGGCGTGAAGCAGCACATATTGGAATTTTGACTGGTGCAAGAAAGCTTTGGTGTTTCAGCAGGCTACCCACGTACATTCAACATTTCAACAACTTGCATTTCTCTAGCACTTCTCGCTTGCAGAAAGAAGTCTCAAACCACTCTTATTTCAGATGATAATAGCAAAGCAAATCGGATGTTAATATCTAAGTTGGATATCCAGACCAAAGCTTCCGGTGTTACAGCATGGAAAGGTTACACCTTTTACATCTCGCCGAGTTCAAGGATTCCAGCATTGCGGTGGCTGTGGCTGGGTTCTTGTTCAGCGAATACTCCTGGTAAAGAGCCTAGCTTTTTTCCATCCAACAAGGAATATATGCCTTTCTAAACCGCCAAGGTATACTACGTTTTGCGGCAGCTTTAATGGGGCAGAAATTCCTCTGGGGGTCTTCCCGCGGGTAATTGCCTCCTCGCTGGAGATTTTTAATGAATTTACCTGGTGGTCTAGGAGGCGCCCTGATTTCCGATGGGGAGGCCTTCTCGTCCCGCGCTGCGAAGCGCGCTCCCGCCCAGAGGGTTCCCACGCAGAAGATGCAGTCATGTATGACTGCTCAGCCAATCAGGTAGGTAGTTCACAGGTTCCCATTAATAGCACTGAGACGCGCGTATCTGCGAGTTCTCAGTGCTATTAACGGGGGGAAAAAATAAACACACACTAATAAAAAATAAAAAACAGTCCTCACATAATTAAAATTAATTGAAATTAAAGTTAATAAATGCCTTAGAAAAAAAACTATATATTTCCGATTTTTTTAAAGTTTTGTCATTTGGGTTAAAAATAAACTTACCATAGTGGGAAATACTTTGTGTTTATTTTATTTAATTTTAATTTGTTTGTGTGTTTTAAAATACTTGCGTCTGTAAAAGTAGGCTATACGCTAGTTTTTACAGGCGCAAGATTTTTGAGGACATTTGCCGGGCAAGATATGCGTAAATCCCGCAATCTTGCCCGTACAAATGTCCTCACTCCCGATCTGGCTACGATCTGTCAACCGGCATGCTGAAAACCGGCTTTCCCGATGCCTTCCCAGGTCCATAGAAACTTCGTGCAGGCCCGGGACATCGGAATTTCTACTCCAATAATTCCTATATAAATTTGTTGATGGCATTGGTGATTGGTGGAATCCACCTGATGTTGGTGTCAACTAACCTTTGGAAGGTTTCCCAGTCTGCTTTTTTGAAATTCCATCATGCTTCTGGTGTTGATGTAATGACAGGAACTTCGATGCCAACGTTGATGATTGAGGAGCTGTGTTGATTGTTGGGGAAGTCGTCAAGATCGGTTCTGGAGGCAATAATTGGGTTTCCTTCACTGTCTTTAGGGGGAAACATAGGTGTGGGTTATATTCTCTGCCACCTTGATGAATGAAATGTACCTCAATCTTTGGCGTCAAAAAGGATGAATTTATACTCTAGTGAAGCCCACTGTACAATTGCATTTCCTGAAACCACTTACAGCAAGGAGGACAAAATCAGATGCTACAGAGGTGGGGGGAGGAAACCAAATAAAGAGTGATATTGTTGGGGGCTAAAAGCTCAATTGAAGAGCAGGGTTCTGAGACAATTTTTGCATGCAAAAAGAGCGATGACCAGGTGAAAGGAGCTAAACACGGAGTCCACAAAGCAGGAGCATGGTGGCTGAATTGGTTCTCATCCTTGGTGAGCAGAGGGAGAAAGAGACAGGAAGAAACCCATGTCGAGGGGAGCCAAGGGCAGAAGGAGAATAGAGTGAGATGAAGTCACGGTATTTGAAAGCAATGATGAGAATTTTGAAGTCAACTTCAATGTTCTTATGTTCTTATAACTTGCTGGGATAAGGAGAGCCAGTGGGAGCTGGACAGGGCAGGGGTGATGAAATGGTGTGGCTTTGTGCGAGTGAGAACGTGGGAGGAGTTGAAGTTTATAGAGCATTGTGGCAGCAGCAATCAGCTAGCAGACCTTTGGAGTACTTGCACTTATTGTAATGAAGGCATGGACTCGGGCTCTGGAGGTGGGAGAGGTGGGGTGGAAAAAGACAATGTTGCAGAGATTAGGCAAACGCAGTTTAGGTAACTTAACAGTTGTAAGCTATGATCAAAATCACAGGATGTCATTCTCAACGTTAGCCAGGTGCGGTCTCAGTGCTGTGGGCAAGCGCAAACCAGATCGGAGGGTCTCAAATAACACATGTAGGGCATGGAGGAACATTGGAAACAGGTGTAGGCCATTGAGCCCCTCAAGCCTGTTCCGCCATTCAATGAGATCATGGCTGATCTGTGACCTAACTCCATATACCCAGCTTTGGCCCATGTCCCTTAATACCTTTAATTCTCCGATTTAAAATTAACAATTAAAATCATCAATTGACACTTGCGGTAGAGAGTTCCAAGCTTCTACCAGCATTTGTGTGTAGAGATGTTTCCTAATTTCACTCCTGAAAGGTCTGGCTCTAAATTTTAGACTAAGCCCTCAAATCCTAGAATCCCCAAATATTTGTTCCCCTTAATATCTTGAAAACCGATCAGATTAACCCTTAACCTTATAAATTCTAGGGAATACAACTCTAATTTGTGTAATCTTTCCTCGTAACTTAAGTCTTGAAGTCCGGATGTCATTCTGGTAAACAGACGCTGCACTCCCTCCAAGGCCAATATACCCTCCCTAAGATGTGGTGCCCAGAACTGCTCACAGTACTTCAGGTGTGGTCTAACCAGGGTTTTGTACAGCTGCAGCATAACTTCTACCCCCTTGTACTCTAGATCTCTAGATATAAAGGCCAGCATTCCATTAGCCTTTTTAATTATTTCTGCACCTGTTCCTGACATTTTAATGATCTATGTACCTGGACTCCCAAGTCGCTTTGGACCACCACTGTTTTTAGCTTTTCACCATTTAGAAAGTACCCTGTTCTTTCCTTTTTAGGTCTAAAGTGGATGACCTTGCACTTGCTTACACTGAAATCCATTTTCCACAGTTTTGGCCATTCACTTAATCTGTTGCTATCCCTTTGTAATTTTATGCTTTCATCTACACTGCGTACAATGGTGCCTATCTTTGTGTCATCAACAAATTTGGATATATAACTTTCTATGCCATCATTTAAGTTGTTAATAAATACTCTGGGGCTGAAATTGGTGGCCTTACCGCCCACTGCCGCTGACTGCCGGTGAGTTTTTCCACTGCTCTCCCCTCGGTGACCAATTCCTCCAGGTCTGCATCTGGTGGGAGGGGAGTACCACCGGAAACCGGCCTCTGGCGGCCAAGTCACATAAGTGACCACTCACCCGCCAAGCTGGCATATTGGTGCAGGCGGGAGTCGGAGGCAGCAGGGGGAAGGACCGCTGCGTGGAGGCAGGTCTAACCCCGACGGTAAGTAAGAAGACCTGCAAAAAAAGGTTAGTGATCATTTTTGAATGTTATTTTTTTCATTGTTTTACCTGTATGAGGTCCCCTGAAGGTGTTATGGTGTTTTTGTTTTATTGTGAATATTTTTATTTTTCAGTGTTCTCCCCACCCGCAAATGCACCCCACTGGGACCCGCAGCCTCGGACGGTGGGGCCCTGGGTGTGCCTCGGTGCATCCCGGTGGGGCCCTCGGTGTGCCTCGCTGCATCCCACTGGGACCCGCAGCCTCAGACTGAGAAACCATGGGATGTCCCAACACTCGTACCACTCAGGAAAGGGGCTGGCATCTCAATGGGCGGCACCTGCACCTCCTCCAGAGTGAGTACAACAGTGGGGGCTTCATCCTCCCCCTGCCCCTCACCCTCATCCCCATAGAAACATAGAAAATAGGAGCAGTAGTAGGCCATTCGGCCCTTCGAGTCTGCACCGCCATTCAATATGATCATGGCTGATCCCCGATCTCAACATCATATTCCCGCTTTTTCCCCATACCCCTTGATGTCTTTTGTTTCTAGAAATTTATCTATCTCCCTTTTAAATATATTCAGTGACTTGGCCTCCACATGCTCTTGGTCTGGAAAGTGGAATTGGAAGATGTTCTCTTCAGGCTCATCCTCGTCTGAATATTCTTCTGCATCGGCTTCAGCCTAGTCAAGGTTGGCCTCAAGTTCTGCAAAATATAACAGAACAGACAAATGGTTAGCAGCAGAGGGGGGGGGGGCAGGGTGGGTGGCATGACTAGGCTCACACAGCGCAGGCAACAGGCTCATTTGAAGGACCACAATGAATGATAGCACATTGCATCAACCGAATCGTGACTGACGGAGACATCCCCATGAACCGAAGCATAGCTAGCCCGCGCAGTACTTGACATTTAGCAAAGCCAGACTGGAATTTTCAGGACTTACCCTCTCCCTCGAGTGTGAGCCCAGCTTGTGCAGTGGTGGTTGCTTTTCTCCAGGTAGGACCCATCAAAGCAGCGACCTGTCTTCCAAGTGTGTCAGTAGGTGCAGATTTGCCGGGCCTCCTCCTGTTCGAGTTCTTTCCCTTTTGTTGCATGCCACCTTCCTCTGCAAAGATGAAAATATAACTTTTTAGAGAGGGTGTCTTTCTGCTGGGTGGGACATACAGATGGTCACATTTACAATTGCAATTCCAGTGAATAAATGAAAATATTACTTACACTAACTACTTGACCAATGTCCTTTTTGCACTGGCCTCCAGACCTCGGAGTGATCACCATTGCACCGTAATCTCCTGCAAGTTGGTTCCAGCATGCGTTCATTTTTTTTTGTGAAACTTTTATGTGACCTCTGCTGGTGTCCAGCTCGTGCCATCTGGCCTCAATTACAGTAACCAGGGCCTCCACTTCGTCTGTGAGAAATTCTTGGCCCTTGCGCCGCATTGCATATTGCAGCTATGATTTTTGCACTAAAAATTAAAATTCTCACACAGCACTCAAAGTTCTTACACACAACTGGCTCTTTAAAAATGGCCGAATGCAGACCGGGAGCTGTACTGGGCATGCGTGCCCATAGCATAGTAAAAAACTTATTTTTTTTGCGCATGCGCAGAAGGTGGGGTGGTGAGGAGGACATTGTTTTTTCGGTGCAGACATTAGGCTCCACCCCCGAAGCTAAAGGACATTCTACGCAGTGCCAATTTCAAAAATTAGAATGGGGAAACTTGCAAGTTATTTTTTTGGAGTAGTCGGGGCCAAAAAAAGGACGTAACTCTTGTAACACACCAAAAAACGGCATTGGGGAAAATTGGGCCCAATAGCACTGATGTTATGTGCTCATATCCTGGAGTTTTGCTTGAGCCCACAACTTTCTGATTCAAGGGTTGGGCTGATACCAACTGAGCCAAGCTGACACTATCGAGTTTTTTTTAAATCATGGGAATTTCACTTATTTAAGGAAGAGGAGACTTTGTTATTTCTGCCACATTCTGTTAGGTTTATGCTGTGCCACCATCTGTCAACACAAAAGCATGACAGAAATGTACTTTTTTTTCAAATTTAATTTGTTAGTGATTGCGTACATCAAGGTGAGGGATCCCAGTGCTGGAGAATGGAACTCGGCCGAGACTGGTTGAGCATCCAAGGCATTCTCCCTTTCCTGTGTTTCCCTCTTATCCCATTTGCTCTGCGGATGAGCGTGAGAGCTGGGTTTGTGCTGCGGGAGGAGGAGCTTGCCTATCTTGATGAAAATGAATCTGTTCTTTATCCGCTGGCCCTTTTTTAAGTTATGTGTCACAAAGGTCATTTGCTTAACCAAAATCTCTGCGGACAATGCTCGTTTTGGGTCAGGCCCATAGTCCGACTTTATTAAGAGAGCTTCTGATATGCCTGTTTTGTTGCCACACAATGGAACACAAGATAAATTAGTCACTGAACCTTGGAATAGCATTTAGCGCTAAGTATGATTTTGAAGTAGAGTTTGGAATTTCCCAGCAGATGGTGCTGTTTCACACAGTTAACAATGATGAGTTAGGTTATCACCTTAGAATAAAATTCTTCTTTGCAACATGTCACACTGAATGTGGTGTCATCAATTCACTGCATTTAGTAAGTGATTTAATTTACTGCAGCGCCTTATCATGCAGCTCCTGCATTCACACTCGAACTTTCTGGAAAGCTGATGGGTGTACCTGGTATCTATACACCGTGACACCAGCGTGCCATATGATTTTGTTTTGGTGCATGTAGCACAAACATAGAAGTAGATGATTAGGCTGGTGTTGAAATCGGTTCTGCATCTTTTTCCCCATGCGTCTCGGAAAACATGCCATGCAGCTTATGAGGTGATACCAGTACAATTCAGAGTGGGGCACCAGTGTTGTAGCTGGGGCAAGATATGTCAATACGTGTGCGATTGAGTCACCTGGGCTAGGACTAAAACCAGGTAGGATGTGACTGTCAGCCTGACATATGTTGCAAGGTGCAGATATTTCTTTAAAATGGCTGCTTTTCTCTGTGTGGATTATAAGGAATAGAAGAAGGCCATATGGCCCCTCGAGCCTGCTCCGCCATTTAATACAATCATGGCTGATCGGATCATGGACTCGGGTCCAGTTCCCTGCCCCCTCCCCATAACCCCTTATTCCCTTATCAGTTAAGAAAGTGTCTATCTCTGTCTTAAATTTATTCAACAGCCCAGCTTTCACAGATCTCTGAGGCAGTGAATTCCACAGATTTACAACCCTCCTTTAAATGGGCGGCCCCTTATTCTAAGATTATGCCCCCGAGTTCTAGTCTCCCCTATTAGCGGAAACATTCTCTCTGCATCCACTTGTCGAGCCTCCTCAAAATCGTTATTACGTTATTGTTCTTTGATGTCCTCTTCAGATGTGTTCATCCCACATACATCTTTCTCTCCTCACCAGGATAGGAGGCTGAGTTCTGTTCTTTGGTATTTGCCTGTTCTGCTCTGTACATGAAACCAAAAGAGAAAGTGCTGGATCAGAACAAAAGTTAATGTTTCAAGTGTGGGCTCTTTATCAGAATTGGAGGATATTATAGATGAACATAATTTCATAAAGGTTAGAACATATGGTGGAGAGGAAACACAGACAGACACACATGCATAAACACAAAATAAATATAGTGACCTGTAAGATATTTGAGTGGCAGGCAGGAGATGATTAAATAACAGAAGTGATATTAGCATTAGGAAACAGGAGTTATAATGAGATAAATCAATGACATTAAAGACATTTGAGACACCAAGTGTCCTAACACAAGCGATTAGAGGGTAAGGCAGGTAGAAACAGAAGTACGAAAAACTTACAAAGTAGAGCAGCTGCAGCGGCCCAGGAGAAGGGAAAAAGCAGGTTGGCACCCAGGATGCAGACCACCCCATGTGTGACGGAGGGTCCCAACATCAAACACCAACCTATCTCTCCCCTTGGAATCACCAGAGCACCAATCCCCCATTGCCAACACTTGTCAAAGGGAAACTGGAAGCTATAATTAATGTCAGAAGTTGTTAAAGTTAATATTAAGGCCAGAGGGCTGTAAAAGTGTACGGTAGTGAGGTTATGTTACTGTCCCAGTAAACCAGGGAACATAAATTCAAATCCCACAATGGCAGTTGTGGGAAAAAAACCTGGAAATACGAAGCTGGAATTAGTAAAAGTGCGTATGAAGTTGTAAAAACCCAACTGATTTACTGATGTACTTTAGGGAAGGAAACCTGCTGTCCTTACTTGGTCTGGCCTATACGTGACTCATTCACACATCAATGTGGTTGATTCTTAACTACCCTGTGAACTGGCCTAGTAAACCACTCAGCTGTATCAAGAATGCAGCCCACCATCACCGTTTCAAGGGAAGCAGGTCTGGGCAATAAATGCTGGCCTTGCCAGCGACGCCCACAAGCCAAGAATAAATAAAAATAATAAAAGTGCCTAATAGATAAGGAAATGCAAAAAGTTGCACTTCTCCTCGGTGAGGAAATTGTAAATACTCGAGCCACAAACTTCCAAATATCTCGATTGAGGAATTGTCTCCTTGGATTGGAACATTTCCAATGTCACTCTATTATTTAAGAAAGATAGGATAGATGAACTAGGAAACCATAGGCCTTTTAGACTATCGTCTGTTGTGGGGAAGTTACTAGCATTTGTTATTGGGGACAGTGTAGGCACTTGGAGAAATGATGAACTGAGCAGAAAGAGCTAGCATGAATTTGTAAAGGGTAAGTAATGTCTAGTTGAATTTTTGAAGAGGTAACTAAAGTGGTAGATAAGCAGTGCCCATACATTTTATTTACATACACTTCCAGAAGACATTGGATAAGGTTCCACACAAGAGACTGTTAACAAAAATTAGAGCATATGGAATTGAAGGTGATGTATTGACGTAGGTAGGGATTTGGTTTCGGAGGGTGTAGGGATAATGCTTGAACTGTATAAGACACTGGTTAGGCCGCAGCTGGAGTAGTGTGTGCAGTTCTGGTCACCACATTACAAGAAAGATGTGAAGCAATGAAGGCATAAAGAAGTCAGAACAAGGGGAACAAAGACACTACAAGCTAGTTGTTGAAGAATGGCCTGTGAACAATCAAACACTTTCCAGTGATGTTGTGAAAGCACTGTTAGACAAGGTGAATGAGTCTGCCAAGAAAGGAATGAAGTTTATCGGATTTTTAAATCAACTCAGTTATAAAATTCTGACGGGTTTGGACAGGTTGGATGCAGGAAGAATGTTCCCAATGTTGGGGAAGTCCAGAACCAGAGGTCACAGTCTAAGGATAAGGGGTAAGCCATTTAGGACCGAGATAAGGAGAAACTTCTTCACCCAGAGAGTGGTGAACCTGTGGAATTCTCTACCACAGAAAGTAGTTGAGGCCAATTCACTAAATATATTCAAAAGGGAGTTAGATGAAGTCCTTACTACTCGGGGGATCAAGGGGTATGGCGTGAAAGCAGGAAGGGGGTACTGAAGTTGCATGTTCAGCCATGAACTCATTGAATGGCGGTGCAGGCTAGAAGGGCTGAATGGCCTGCTCCTGCACCTATTTTCTATGTTTCTATGTTTTTTCTATGTGATTGCATTGGAGAGGGTGCAGAGGAGATTTACAAGAATGTTGCCTGGACTGGGGAATTTTAGCTATGAGGAAAGATTGGAGATACTGGGCCTGTTTTCTTTGGAACAGAGGAGGCTAAGGGGAGACCTGATTGAGGTGTATAAAATGATGTGGGGTCTGGATAGAGTGGATAGGAAGGACCTGTTTCCCTTGGCAGAGGGGTCAACAACCAAGAGGCATAGATTTAAAGTAATTGGGGGGAAGGTATAGAGGAGATATGAGGGGCAATTTCTTTACCCAGAGGGTGGTGGGGGTCTGGAACTCACTGCCTGAAAGGGTGGCAGAGGCAGAAAGCCTCACCACATTTAAAAAATATTTGGATGTGCACTTAAAGTGCCGTAACCTACAGGGCTACGGACCGAGAGCTGGAAAGTGGGATTAGGCTGGGTATCTCTTGGTTGGCTGGCGCGTACGCGATGGGCCGAAATGGCCTCCTCCGTGCTGTAAATTTCTATGATTCTATGATACTCAAATTGGCAGGATATGACTAGTGGTGTCCCCCAGGGATCTGTACTGGGGCCAAAGCTTATGACTATATTTATAAAAGACTTGGACGAAGGAATAGAGAGCTGTATATCCAAGTTTGCTGACGACACTAAATTAAGTGGCATAGTAAATGGCGCAGAAGGGAGAAGAAAGTTGCAAAGGGACATGGATTAAGTGAGTGGGCAAAAACTGTGGCAGATGGAGTTTAATGTGGGGAAGTGTGAGGTCATCCACTTCAGACTTAAGAAAGATAGAACAGAGTATTTTCTAAAGGGCGAGATGCTCGGATAAGTGGAGGAGCAGAGAGATTGAGGGACCCATGTACAGAAATCACTAAAAGCTACTGTACATGTACAAAAAATAATTTAAAAGGCTAGGAAGGTCGTAATACAAAGAGGTGGAAGTTATGTTGCAGTTATATAAAGCTCTGGTTGGACCTCATCTGAATTACTGTGTTCAGTTCTGGGCACTGCCCCTCAGGAAGGATATATTGGCTATGGAGGGGATGCAGCCCAGATTCACCAGAATGATAACAGGACTAAAAGGGTCAAATTATGAGGACAGGTTGCATAGACTAAGCTAGTATTCCCTTGACCATAAACGGTTAAGGGGTGAACTAATTGAGACGTTTAAGGTGTTCTAAAGGATTTGATAAGGTTGATAGAAACTATTTGTTCTGTGTGGGAGTCCAGAACAAGGGGGCATAACCTTAGAATTAGAACTAGGTAGTTAGAGGTTATGTCAGGAAGCATTTCTTCACACAAAGAGTAGTAGCAATCTGGAACTCTTCCCCCCCCCCCCCCCCCGTCCCCCCGTCCCCCACCTCCCACCCCACCCCAGCGCCCAAAAAGCTGTTGACAGAGGTCAGTTGAAAAGTTAAAAACTGAGATCGATAGACTTTTGTTAAGCAAAGGTTATTAAAGATTACAGAACCAAGGCGGGTAAATGGAGTTAAGATACAGATCAGCCATGATCTAATTGAATAGTGGAACAGGCTCGAGGGGCTGAATGGCCTGCTCCTGTTCCTATGTTCCTCAGATTGGCCAGAGCTGAGGCCCCACCAGACAGCGCACTGATAACGCACAGGCTCGAGATTCTGAATGACCTGCTGCTATGTACCTTCCCATGATTTAATTTATCATGTATCTCACATTACTGCATATAACTGTATTTTACCATGCTATACATGACTGTAACTGGATATGACCTGTAACAATAAGCATATCTTACCACCAGGAGTGCACTTGCAGGAGACACTCCATACCTGTCCGACTGAGGTATATAAAGGGTTGTCTCAGGCAAGTGCAGCTCGAATTAAAGGTGCAGGTCCTGAGTGACCTTGACTTTAGCATGTGTTTCCTGTAAGTCAGTACATTAGAGTCAAGACATAACATAATTATCTCCTGATTTTCACTTGAGCACTTCACACCCCTTGTGTGTGTACGTATTTTCCTGTTTTAAATGCTGTTCCTCTGTAACGTCTTTCACAATCCACAATGAAAATGGCGACGTGTCGGCTCTTCGCACAGATGCTGATGGACCTCCAGAACTTTGTTTCTCGTTCAGAATTCCAGAATCTGCAGTATTTTATTTTTTCTGTTCCATACTCGGTTGATAAGAGATGGATGAACACAGTCTCTCCCCTTCTTTATCTAAGAGGAATTGCCCAGACTTGTCAATGATTTAACTTTGGACCAGACAGCATATATTCAATGGGCTATCTGCAATTGCTAAAAATGTAAATGTGACTTCTAAGGTCAATTTTTGCACTGACTTCTGTGTACATTCTGATACAGCGGCATTATTTACTCAAAATGATAAAAACTTTCAATGAATGTTAGTTTCCATCATCAAACAATATTTGCGAACTCGAGCTGCTATGCTATTTCTCGTCTTGCCCACATCCTGCCCATATGACTTGGCAAATCAGTGAGGAGCCCTTGGCTAATGTTCAGAGCCTGTCCCTTATTGGGAAAGGTGGAGGGGGGGGAGGGGGTTTAAATTGGGAAATTGACACATAGGAAAGGCCGAGTCTGAAGCCGCATCCACCAGTGTGCCAAATAAACTAATCCCGTGGTCTCCTTTACTCGACGTGTTGCCATGGCTACACGACGCAGCATCACGATTAGTATTTGCATATTACACGTGGCTTTGTGCAGCTCCATGCGAGCACACACATGCCATTGTTTCAGCAGCACGCACAAGCATTTATACATGTCTCTTTAGCTACTTAAATCAGTGCCTAGTGATACCATGTAAATAGGCTCATTGATGAGCCTGTACCGACTACTCCGATTACACTCACAGGGGCCTGTACCTTTTCTTCCCCTTGCTCCTGGCACTGTTGCACCATCAGAGATCAGTTACTGTAATGCTTGTCCTGCGGACAAGGTGCGCCCTTCTCTGTGGGCGAATTCAATTCTTTTATGTAACGAAACTCGGGGCTTTGTCATGACAAATTTGTGCTGTGTTATATTCGATTCATTTTCTGTATCAAATCAACACTGAATCATAAAAATTACACTGCAGAAGGAGGCCATTCAGCCCACCATACCTCTGCCAGTGCTGGCTCTCCAGCTGGAGCTGATTACTCTAATTCCACTTCCCTGCCCTTTTTCTCCCCATATTCTTTTTTATGCTTCTGTAAATAGGAACATTAGGACCAGGAGTAGGCCATTCAGCCCCAAGAGCATGCTCAGCCATTCAATTATAACATGACTGATGCGCACTTCAACTTCATTTATCTGCCTTCGCTCTATATCCCCTGCACCGAACAAAAATTTATTTATCTCAGTCTGGAAAGTTCCAATTGACCCTACATCCATTTGGGGGAGACAGTTCCAGATTTCCCAGCACCCTTTGTGTCAAAAAAGTGCTTCCTGGCCTGGCTCTAATTTTAAGATTATGCCCCCTTGTTCTTGATTCCTGCACCAAAGGAAATATTTTCTTTGTATCTATCCTGGCAAGTAATTTTAATTTTAAACACCTCAAGCAGACCTCCTCATCAATCATCTACACTCAAGGAAATATAAGCCAAGTTTATGCAACCTATCCTCAAAATTTAACCCCCTAAATACTTACCCAACTCCCTTTTAAATTATGTCTCTGGCTCAATATCCACTTGTGGCAAAGCGATCTATGTTCTTGCAAAACATTTCTTGGCTTATCCTTTCCTCTTTCTTGAGCAGCCGTGACATATTTGCGACCCTTTCGTCCTTTAGCATAATGACCTATTTGCGAAGAATTTTGGGAGATTTAGTTCTTCTGCTATCTCCTTGCTTTACGGGGATGTATACTATATTTTCTTTTATTCGTAGTAACCTAGGCTGACACTTCATTGTAGCGCTGAGGAGTGTTGCACTATTTGGAGGTACCGTCTTTAGGATGAGACTATAAACTGAGGGCCCTTCTGCCCTCTAAGATGGTCACAAAAGATCTCATTGCACTCTTTGAAGAAGAGCAAGAGTGATCTTGGCCACCATCAGCAAAATGCACCTAAACAGATTGCTTGGTCATTTATCTCATTGCTGTTTGTAGGTCCTTGCTCTGCACAAATTGGCTGCTATGTCCTTGTCAATATCCAACAAGACATCTGTGAGTGGGGAAACTTGTACATTTTTAATCATTTAGTCATACCTCGATTCAGTCATCTAATTATAAACATTTACAGCCTTGATAGAGACAGCAACACTGGGTTTAACAATCCCTAAAATACAATTGAACACCTCTCTAGCACAGAATTGCAGGACGGATCTATTTTTGGTTTGGATCATCCCATAACTCTTTTCCATCTCTGTAAACGGCTTGTTACAGGAAGTTTTGGTACCCCTGGGCCTGGCCAGGCACAGCACACTTCAGCTGCGTTTCCTCCTGACGAACACCAGGACAGAGGGGAGGAAAATCTGTCCTTTGATCTTTTCAGGCTTTGTCGGCAGTTATACTGCAACTGCTGAGAAACTGGCACGGGTTGAGACAGCCGCTTGAGATGGTCTCATGCCATTTGCCAAAAGACGAGGTGTAATGATTCCCAAATTATACTGCCATTGTTTGTGTCAATGGAAAACCTGCATCACATTGACACTAAAACAGTAGCATAACTGGGCCACAGGATAAATGGCCAAACTTTCCGTCACTGGCATCACGGTGGAAAGATTAGTTCTTGCATGTGTCATTCAAACCTACTTCTGTCAGCAGCACAGTGTAAGCAAGAGAGGAGCAGAATGTGGGAGCATGAGCTAAATGTAGGGCAGCAAGCTGCAGAAGAACACAGCTCACGTTGTCAGGCTGGAATGTGTGGAGCTACTGCAGACAGACCTCAGCTCTCAGTGCCCCAGACGTTTGTCAGCAAGGTGTCCTTGGGCTGCTCCTGACATTCTGCCTCTTCATATCTCACACTGCTCTCCTTAGACAGCGAGCGCTGTGTCTCTCTTACACGAGTGTCAAGCAGGGATTACCAACGTTGGACAAAGGTGTTTTGTCAATCTGCCTCTGTTAGTTTTTAACCCTTACATATTTCGACACATCCTCTGCAAGGGGTTTGTCTGTTGAGCTCCACTGAGTAATGTTCTGCTGTTTCCATAGAGATTATTTGTATAATGTCGTCTCTTCTGTTCAGTGAAATGATTAATGAAGTTTTTTTCTTTTATAGTATTTGAAGTGCAGATCATATTCTGAGCCTGTGTCCAGTGTCGCCTTGAATGTGCCAGAGCGCCCTGTATAAAATAATATAAGAATGGATCTTTGTGGAATTATCATCAATTTGGCAATATCATGAGTTAAAGAGTCATCTTAAATGTCAATTGGGGAACTTAATTGCTGACAACACAGAAGTTTAATCACCAAAGTTACACTTTCCTGAAGCTCTGCTCTCAGTTACAGCAGGAATTCACAGGGAAGAATGTTTGATTCAGTGTAGGGACAGGCCAGGTAAAGAGCATAAGAATATAAGAAATAGGAGCAGGAGTAGACCATTCGCTTCTTCGAGCCTGCTCCGCCATTCAATAAGATCATATCTGATCTTCTACCTCAACTCGACCTTCCCACACTATCCCCATTTCATTTGATTCCATTGGTATCCAAAAATCTATCGATCTCTGTCTTGAATATATTCAACGACTGAGCAAGCACAGTTCTCTGGGGTAGAGAATTCCAAACATTCACAACCTTTTGAGTGAATAAATTTCTCCTCATCTCAGTCCAAAATGGCCGACCTCTTATTGAGACTGTGACCCCTAAAGCTGGAGATGTAACCAATCTTGGATAAAGGGTTACCAGGCCAGTTAGAAGTGGTTTCATTGCTGTAATCTCTACCTGGGTTCCGAAATTCCAGATATGGAACAAAAAACATTTTACTAATTTTGGAACTTTTGTGACTTTTCTGACATTGTGAGGAAGCTCTGGATTTTTCTCCCCCACCCAACTGTTCTCTCTCCTCTCCTGAAACCGATAACTCAAGCTGGGGTACAGTTCCTGTTATTTGTGTTCAACTTTATTAGAAAAAAAAAGGTGCCTGAGTAGGCCATTCAGCCCTTCGAGCCTGCACCACCATTCAATAGCCTACTCCTGCATCTCTTTTCTAATATGATCATGGCTAATCATGCAACTCCAGTACCCCACTCCTGCCTTCTCTCCATAAACCCTGATCTCTTTAGCAGTAAGGGCCACATCTAACTCCCTTTTGAATATATCCAGCGAACTGGACTCAACAACTTTCTGTGGTAGAGAATTCCACAGGTTCACAATTCTCTGGGTGAAAAAGTTTCTCCTCATCTCGGTCCTATATGCCTTACCCCTTATCCTTAGACTTTGATCCCTAGTTTTGGACTTCCCCAACATCGGGAACATTCTTCCTGCATCTAACCTGTCCAATCCCATCAGAGTTTTATAGGCTTCTATGAGATCCCCTCTAATTCTTCTAAATTCCAGTGAATATAAGCCTAGTCGATCCAGTCTTTCTTCATATGTCAGTCCTGCCATCCTGGGAATCAGTGAACCTTCGCTGCACTCCCTCAATAGCAAGAATATCCTTCCTCAGGTTAGGAGACTAAAACTGCACACAATACTCAAGATGGGGTCTCACCAAGGCCCTGTACAACTGCAGCAAGACCTCCCTGCTCCTGTACTCAAATCCTCTCGCTGTGAAGACCAACATACCATTTTCTTTCTTTATCACCTGCTGTACCTGCATACCTACTTTCAATGACTGATGTACCATGACACCCAGGTCTCGTTGCACCTCCCCTTTTACTAATCTGTCACCATTCAGATAATATTCTGCCTTCCTGTTTTTGCCAACAAAGTGGATAACCTAAAACTTATCCACATCATACTGCCCACTCACATAACCTGTCCAAGTCACTCTGTAGCCTCTTAGCATCCTCCTCACAGCTCACACTGCCACCCAGCTTAGTGTCATCTGCAAACTTGGAGATATTACACTCAATTCCTTCATCTAAATCATTAATATATATTGTAAATAGCTGGGGTCCCAGCACTGAACTAGTCACTGCGTGTCATTCTGAAAAGGACCCGTTTATTCCCACTCTTTGCTTCCTGTCTGCCAACCAGTTCTCTCTCCACATCAATACATTACCCCCAATCCCATCTGCCCTAATTTTGCACACTAATCTCTTGTGTGGGACCTTGTCAAAAGCCTTTTGAAAGTCCAAATACATCATATCCACTGGTTCTCCCTTGTCCACTCTACTAGTTACATCCTCACAAAATTCTGGAAGATTTGTCAAGCATGATTTCCCTTTCATAAATCCATGCTGACTTGGACTGATCCTATCACTGCTTTTCGAATGCGCTGCTATTACATCTTTAATAATTGATTCCAGCATTTTCCTCACTAACGATGTCAGGCTAGCTGGTCTATAATTCCCTGTTTTCTCTCCCTCCTTTTTTAAAAAGTGGGGCTACATTAGCAACCCTCCAATCATAGGAACTGATCCAGAGTCCATGGAATGTTGGAAAATGACCAACAATGCATCTACTATTTCTATGGCCACTTCCTTAAGTACTCTGGGATGCAGACTATCAGGCCCTGGGGATTTATCGGCCTTCAATCCCATCAATTTCCCTAACACCATTTCCTGACTAATAAGGAGTTCCCTCAGTTCCTCTTTCTCGCTAGACCCCTCGGTCCCCTAGTATTTTCGGAAGGTTATTCGTGTCTTCCTTAGTGAAGATAGAACCAAAGTATTTGTTCAATTGGTCTGCCATTTCCTTGTTCTCCATTATGAATTCACCTGATTCTGACTGCAAGGGACTTACATTAATCTTCACTAATTGTTTTCTCTTCATATATCTAAAGAAGCTTTTGCAGTCAGTTTTTATGTTCTCTGCAAGCTTACTCTCATACTCTATTTTCCCCCTCCTAATTAGTCGGCCTCTGCTGAATTCTAAATTTCTCCCAGTCCTCAGGTTTGCTGCTTTTTCTGGCCAATTTATATGCCTCTTCCTTGGATTTAACACTATCTCTAATTTCCTTTGTTAGCCACGGTTGAGCCACCTTCCCCATTTTATTTTTACGCCAGACAGAGATGTACAATTGTTGTAGTTCATCCATGTGATCTTTAAATGTCTGCCATTGCCTATCTACCGTCAACCCTTTAAGTATAATTCGCCAGTCTATCCTAGCCAATTCACATCTCATACCATTGAAGTTACCTTTCTTTAAGTTCAACACCCTAGTCTCTGAATTAACTGTGACATTCCTCATCTTAAAGAAGAATTCTACCATATTATGGTCACTCTTCCCCAAAGGACCTCGCACGACAAGATTGCCAATTAATCCTCTCTCAATACACGAGACCCAGTCTAGGATGGTCTGCTCTCTAGTTGGTTCCTCGACATATTGGTCTCGAAAACCATCCCTTATACACTCCAGGAAATCCTCCTCCACAGTATTGCTACCAGTTTGGTTAGCCCAATCTATATGTAGATTAAAGTCACCCATGATAACTGCTGTACCTTTATTGCACGCATTCCTAATTTCCTGTTTGATGCCATCCCCAACCTCACTACTACTGTTTGGTGGTCTGTACACAACTCCCACTAATGTTTTCTGCCCTTTGGCGTTTCACAGCTCTACCCATATAGATTCCACATCATCCAAGCTAATGTCCTTCCTTACTATTGCATTAATCCCCTCTTTAAGCAGTAAAGCTACCCCACCTCCTTTTCCTTTCCGTCTATCCTTCCTGTATATTGAATACTCCTGGATGTTGAATTCCCAGCCTTGGTTGCCCTGGAGCCATGTCTCCGTAATCCCAATTACATCATATCCATCTGCGCAGTTAATTCATCCACCTTATTACGAATGCTCCTCACATTTAGACTCAGAGCCTTCAGGCTTGTTTTTTTTTAGCACTCTTTGTCCTTTTAGAATTATGTTATAATGTGGCCCTTTTTGATTTTTGCTCTTGATTTCTCTGTTCTCCTCTCTTACTTTTTTCCTTCCTACCTTTTGCTTCTGCCCCCTTTTTACTTCCCTCTGCCTCCCTGCATAGACTCCCATCCCCCTGTATTCTCTAATACAATTGTACAATTGAGGAGAATTTTTTTTACGTGCAAGTTGTTATGATCTGGAATGTACTACCTGAAAGGGCGGTGGAAGCAGATTCAGTAGTAACTTTCAAAAGGGAATTGGATTCATACTTCAAAGGGAAGTGTTTACAGGGCTATGGGGAAAGGGCAATAGAGTGAGACTAATTGGATAGTTTCAAAGAGCTGACATAGACACGGTGGGCCAATTGGCCTCCTTCTGTGCTATATCATTCTATAATTCTATGTTTGCCTAGGGATGATACTGTTACGCTCATAATAAAGTGATACAACTGAGCACTGTATGCAATGAGTAAGTCTGACCTTAGCTGCTTTAATTAAACTCCAGAGTGTTGGTACAGCATGGGAGGCCTGCTTGTATACAGATGCTGGGATCCCTTGGAACTCCAACAGGTAGGCCCTCTGGTGGTGGTATGATGCAGGTTGCCAGGGGTTACATACATAACATCACTCCCTCCCAAAGTCACTAATACACTTATTTACAGGGGTGAGACGATCTGGGGCTTTTCGTTCCCTTGTCGATCGTCTCGGTATAAATGCAGGTGTGGGTGAGTTGGTTGGTTCTTCGCTGGGCTGTTGGGCAGCTGGCCTTGCCGGACTGCTGGGGTTGGTGAGTTCAGCTTCATGGTCAACCGTGATGTCGGTTGCCACTTGTGTGTGTGTTGGAGGGTCGAAGTTGGTGGTGTCCTCTTCGGGTTGCTCGTGGCTGTTTGTGAATCGCAATTTGGTTTGGTCCAAATGCTTTCTGCACGTTAGTCCATAGGCCAGTTTGACCAGAAACACCCTACTCCCTTCTTTGGCTATGACCGTGCCAGCAAGCCATTTGGGACCATGTCCATAGTTGAGTACAAATACAGGGTCATTGACTTCAATATCGCGTGACAAATTTGCGCGATCATGGTACATGCTTTGTTGATCCCGCCTACCCTCAACGTGATCATGGAGATCAGGGTGGACAAGGGCCTTGTTTTGAACGCCCTTTTCATGAGCAAGTGAGGTCTGGTGCGGTAGCTGAGCAGGACTCGGGACAGAAGGGAGCCATCCGACACATGTTTCAAGCTTTGCTTGATGGTTTGGACTGCCTGTTCTGCCTGGCCGTTGGATGTGGGTTTGAACAGGGCAGATGTGACGTGTTTGATCCCATTGCAGGTCATGAATTCCTTGAATTCAGCACTGATGAAACACGGCCCATTGTCACTGACAAGGACGTCAGGCAGGCTGTGCGTGGCAAACATGGCTCGTAGGTTTTCGATGGTGGCAGTGGACATGCTTACAGGTATTATTACACATTCAATCCATTTTGAATAAGCATCCACAACAACCAAGAATATTTTGCCGAATAGGCCCGCAAAGTCAAAGTGGATCCTAAACCACGGTTTGAAGGGCCATGACCACAAACTTAGCGGTGCCTCTCTGGTGCATTGCTCAGTTGAGAGCAAGTGTTGCATTGGCGCTCGCATGACTCCAATTGGGACGACATCTGAGCGCTTTCGTCCATCAACGACGCCTCATGTGCCCAGGTTCTGAGCAGGTTCCCGTTGTTGTTTGAGCCAGGCATTGGAAGTTTCTCGGGGGCGAAGGTACAGATCCACTTGGTTCCCGGTACACGGCCTATCCACCACAAGGCACGGGCGGTGCCATATATGATGCGAGAGAAAGTGGAAATTGAGCTGGACAGGCTGCAGCAAGAAGGCATAATCGCGCCGGTGAAGTTCAACGAGTGGGCCTGTCCGATTGCTTCGGTTCTCAAAGGCGACAGTACGGTCAGAATTTGTGGGGACTATAAAGTAACAATTAGCCGTTTTTCGCTACAGGACCAGTACCCGTTACCCAAGGCAGATGACCTATTTGCGACCCTGGCTGGAGAAAGACATTCACCAAGTTGGACCTGATCTCGACCTACATGACGCAGGAGCTGGAGGAATCTTTGAAAGGCCTCACCTGCATCAACACGCACAAAGGTCTGTTCATCCACAACAGATGCCCGTTTGGGATTCGTTCGGCCGCGGCAATTTTCCAACGGAACATGAAGAGTCTGCTAAAGTCGGTTCCGCGCACCGTGGTCTTCCAGGACGACATATTGGTCACAGGTCGGGATGCCATCGAACACTTGCAGAACGTGGAAGAGGTTCTAAGTCGGCTAGATCGCGTGGGACTCAGGTTGAAACGCTCGAAGTGTGTTTTCCTGGTGCCAGAGGTCGAGTTCTTAGGAAGAAGAATCACGACAGACGACAACAGACCCACCGACACCAAGACGGAGGCCATCAAGAACACGCCGAGACCACAGAACGTGACCGAGCTGCAGTCATTCCTGGGACTCCTCAACTATTTCGGTAATTTCCTACCTTGCTAGAATCTCTACATGTGCTACTGCACAAGGGAGACGACTGGGTATGGGAGAAATCACATGAGGCTGCTTTTGAGAAAGCTACAAATCTGTTATATTCCAACAAACTGCTTGTTCTGTATAACCCAAGTAAACTATTAGTGCTAGCTTGTGATGCGTCGTCAAACGGGGTCGGGTGTGTGTTACAACAGGCTAATGAATCGGGAACATTGCAACCGGTCACCTATGCGACCAGGAGTTTGTCCAAGGCCGAAAGGGCTTACAACATGATTGAAAAAGAAGCTCTGGCATGCATTTAAGGAGTGAAAAAATGCACCAGTATTTGTTTGGTCTCAAGTTTGAGCTAGAAACTGACCATAAGCCGCACATATCGGTGAAACCAACAACCAAATCCTATGAAGAACTGTGAACGTTGGTTGTTGGTTTCACCGGAGCTAGAAGATTCTTCATGAAGCCATAGGTTGTTGCCCCACAGACGGTAAGGAGGATCGCCCTTCGTTTAGCAGCGTTCTCGTCCCCTTCCAGCTCGTTGGCCATGAAGTATTGGTCGAGTCACTCCACGAAGGCCTCCCAATCATCCCCTTCTGAGAATTTCTCCAGGATACCAACAGTTCTTTGCATTTTCGCGTGGTTATTCGTTATCTTGTTGCCAATTGTTACGCTCATAATAAAGTGATACAACTGAGTACTATATGCCATGAGTAAGTGTGACCTTAGCTCCTTTAATTAAACTCCAGAGTGTTGGTACAGCATGGGAGACCTGCTTATATACAGTGCTCCCAAGGGATGCTGGGATCCCTTGGGACTCCAACAGGTAGGCTCTCTGGTTGATACAGGTTGCCAAGGGTTACATACATAACAGATACCACTTACCTAAGCTGCAAATTCAAATGCAGCGTGCGCGTACCTGCATGAGCTTTTAGGTGGTATGAACAAGAATTGTTTGTGAGTGTAAGTGACTGACGTGAATAGCATCTATAACTGACCTATACTACAGTGCCATATACAAGCTAGAGCTAGGATTGGGAGTGGAGCTGAAATGATAAGTGTTCATATTCCCAGTTAAAATAATTATTCACATTAGCTATTTTACTAATTTTCTCCCTAATTATTATTGGCTAACTGAAAAAACTCGTTAATCAGGTTTGAAGTTTATTAGTATCCTGCGTATATAATTTATTAGCCTGAAACAAAATATCTCATATTGCTTTCCCTTACTTGTGATGTGCTCAATTACGGAAAAGACCTTATTTCTCCATATTTCCAGAAACCCCCTTCTGATGGTAAATTTAAAGAAAGAATTACATTTATATAGCAACTTTCACAACCTCAGGACGTCCCAAAGCACTGTGCGCCAATGAAGTAATGTTATAATGTAGGAAAACACGGCAGCCAATTTACACATAGCAGGGTCCCACAAACAACAATGTGATAATAACCAGCTCATCTGTTTTTACGGAATTTGGTTAAGGGATAAATATTGGTCAGGATACATAAGAACATAATAAAAAGGAGCAAGAGTAGGCCATTTAGCCACTCGAGCTTGCTTCGTCATTCAATAAGATCATGGCTGATCTGATCTTGGCCTCAACTCTGCTTTCCTGCCCCCGCTCCCCATAACCCTTGACTCCCCTGCAATTCAAAAATCTCCATGTGTGGCCTCATCAATACCCTGTACAGTTGTAGGAGGACTTCTCTGCTTGTTGTGTTTCAGGTACGAAGACACCTAGATCTGTAACCGCAGCATTCTGTACTCCCCATTTAAATAATATGTTGCTTTTCTATTCTTTCTATACAGGGGAGAACTCCCCTGCTCTCCTTCGAATACTGTCATGCAATCTTTTACGTACACTTGAGAGGACAGACGAAGCCTCATTTTAATGTCTCATCCGAAAGACGGCACCTCCGACAGTGCAGCACTCCCTCAGTACTGAACTGAAGTGCCAGCCTAGATGATGTACAGCATTTAAAAAGGAGCAGAAAAAGGGAGGAAAAACACACACAAATGCACGAGAGAAGAAATAGAATGACCTGTAAAGTGCCTACTTGGAGAACAGGAGATGGTTAAATAACAAGTGATAGCAGCATGAGACAATAGCAGGCATATGAGAGAAACACCAAAAATGTGCACCACTTTCCCTTTGCACTACCCAGTAACCCTGCTGGCTTCAGAGAGAGAAGATGGCTGATAGAGAGCGGGGATGATTGCAGCACCTGTCTTTTTTAATATTGAGAATTTATGATTTATAGAAATGACAATTGCTTCTATGCAGCTGTGATATCTACTTATTTATCTAGCTGTGGTGAGTAAGGAAAATACTAATGATTTATTTTCCAGGAGGCAAACAAAAACACTTGGTTAACAATTTTTTAGCAGAGCTCTTAGAAACTTCTTTACAAATTTTTTCACTCAACATGTGTAGCCCTCCTCCATTTCCATAAAAGAATGACAAAGGTGTTCATTTCAACTTGTATTCATACTGAAAGTCAGTGGGAGCTGCAATGTATTTGCTTCATGGGCTCTTTGCTTAAGAATTCATCGCAACACATTGTTATTAAGAATTGTAGGTAGTTGGTTTATTAACAAAGGTTTCACAATCACACTACACATTACCGGTTCATCCACTAGGCTCACAACTGCATACCTCATCATGGATGACCTAGACCCAACTGACTGGGGTTTTATTGAGTCTTGTGAACACTATGTGACTGGCTAAGCCGCTCACAATGCAACAGCTCTACAACTACTTTAGTTGTAAACTAATAATCAAATGACCCCTGATTAAAGGGGGGGGCACACTGCAAAAAAACTTTTCAGGTGCCCTCTTGTTTTTTAAAATTTTTTTTTCCTGAGGGCACCAAAACACAAATTATACAAGTGCCCCCTGGCTAAAAGGGGAGGGGGACACTAAAACCCAGCACAATAATTCAATTAAATTTTAAAACATATAAAATCAAATTAAAATTTGGTTGCCAGGGGTGATGATGCACACCAGTCCCTCCGGTGTCCACCTCTCGCGGAAGGCCACGAGCGTACCGGTGGACACCACGTGCTCCATCTCCAGGGACACCCTGGCTCGGATGTAACCGCGGAAGAGAGGCAGGCAGTCGGACTGAACGACCCCGCAACAGCTCTACAAACCTGTGAGCATACTCACCAATACATACATTACAGAAGCCAATGAATGTCATTTTAGATCCAAGTCCCAGGCTTGAGATTGAGAATGACAAGTGCCACAAGGTTCATTTGTAGAAGAATTTTAACCAAAATGGTTGGGTTACACGACACTTTTGCACCTGGAACAGCATAACCTCAGACTTACCATGATTTGGGAGAACCCTTTGTGTGTCTAATGTGAGTTTTGTCCATAGTACCTGGCTGTATGCAAATTTCTATATCGTACTTAAATATTTAAAAAAAAGAAAGCCAATCATTTGCAACGTTCAGCGAAGGACTCGGAATACCTGTAACTTCTGAATGAGCTTGACAAACATACTTGAAAAAGGGCATTTCATTCTGCAGCTTGAAATTTGCAAAACCTGCCGATCGGCAAACTTGCCTCACGAAACAGCAATTGTACTCTGACCTCGTGCAGTATTTACCCAGCCACCAGTAATTACTTTGGCTGCTAAGGGATACAACTTCATCTTAGTAGCATGTTACAGTGCCCGTCCTTATAAGACAGCAAATCATCCAACTCATTATGTGAACTGCCGTGGAGAATCCGCAAGTTTGTTTTTAATTAAAGAAATGTTGTTGTTTTTGTTCCTGGTAGAAAGTACAGTTTTACTTAAATCATTTTGACAGTGCATTATGTGTGGACTCTTACTCTAAAATAACAATTTTATCTCGTGAGTTCTACAAATGACATATTATTAATCCCCGCACCTAGACTACCTTACTCTGTTTCAACCAGATTTCCCTCTCCTCAACCTTATTTAATCGCCTCTGTAAAGCTGACTACCTATTTCTATAGCTCACATTGCTCCTGTTGATGAAGTGACTTCAGGCATCCTTCCTATTATTTTCTTATCATTCCCCGAGCAGATATTCTCTTTTATTCTACCTTCTTGCATTTTATAATGGTCCCACTCTCAACGTTGCTCATTTGTCAGGTGCAATTAGTCACTGTGACAAATAAAGGTTAAAGGTTGCACGCAGCATTGACACCTTCTTTGATAGATAGGGAGATCTGTTTTCTATTAAATAACAAGGTAGTTTATATATTTTTTATATCTATGATCCTGGGGCTGATCTTCAACTTCTGCCTGAAACGGACTCGTTATTTGATTCGGTTCTGATGGAAGGTCATTGATGTTAACTCTGTTTCTCTCACCATAGAAGCTGCCTGACCAACATTTTCTGCTTCTGTCATCATTTGACTGTCTGTGTCATTGCCAACCATGGTACCCTGCTACATCTTAACAGTTGTGGGAGAGATGACATATTTTATTATTTTGTATCCAAGGGAGCGTAAGCTAAAAGTTCTGCAATCGAGTAAAATCTGCTGTATTTAATTTCTGATACCATTCAATTTTTACTTTTACTTAACCTGATTTGTAGTTTATAGTCTACCACATGGTCTGCTGCAGTGTTTATTCTTTTGCTATGCATGGGTAAGAACAGGACAGGGCATGAATCAAATCCAGTGATAAATGACAGTAACAAATCTTATTGTTCAACTCCAGGGCAATACGTTCGTAAGGAGCGAGGGCATGTTTACGGGAGTTGTCCTTGGCTCTGAGCACAAGAGAAATATTTGTGAAGCCCTAATATCATAACATCTTTCTCTCTTGTTCACCTGGCAACACACTTAGTCTTCCTGCTTCCTGCATCCTCATTGTGTTGAAATAAAGATTCACGCCACCATCTCTTACTCGACGTTATTCTTCCCATTCAAAGCTTGGAAACTCCTTAATATCCTCAGTCATTTCTTCCTCCTGCAATCTCGAGGTTTTAAAAATCCAAACTTAGCATCACTTAATTGCTATGTTTTGACTTCTCTCATCTATTTTCTTAGTTCCCTACCAATCAAATATAAATACAAATATCAAATATAATACCAAGCCAATATAATATGCACAATATCTGGTAATGTAGCCTATGCTATGGACCTTGGCCTTTGACTGTGACTTATTACTAACAGCATATGGCTAACAGATTTAATTATCAGAAGGAAAGGAAGTTCAAGGGGACTTACACAGTGCAAGCTATCATTTCTCTTTGCATCTCAATTTAATGCTTCATTTGAATGTTGTTGCTCTTGCATATTAGAGATCTAGAAAAATGAAAAAAGCTTTCACAGTGCCTGCTCTTTAGAACTGTCTCAGATTTATGATCATGAATTCCAATCGATTGGTCACATGTCTTTGTCCTCCATGTAAATGTGTGCTGTTTGTCTAACCTCATTTCTTCAGTGGATTGAATATGAAACTCAAGCCTTTCTTTGTGACCATTGCTTTATCGCGGTGTTTCTATGGTAAACGCATTCCCTTTTTGTTTGGACAGTGATGTGATCTTATTCTAAAGATGGTTCTCTTGATTTTCCCCTTTCAATGCTGCTGTTGACCCAACCACACCTGCACAGATCACTTTCTGCTGTACAGGCATCACTGATCTGTACCAATCAGGACACACATCTTCAATGGATCAAGGAAAATAGAATGTATTCCATGTATTGTTAGAGGATATACACTTTGTGATCATTTTACAGTAGTCCAAGGACCTGGTGACGCATATGCCCTGTCTTTTAAAAATTACTGATTGTAATGTATTTGCTTTGTGGGTTCTTTGCTTAAGAATTCATAGCAACACATTGCTGTTAAGAACTAGTTGGTTAATTAGCAAAAAGTTTAACAATCACACTGCACATTACCAGTTCATCCACCAGGCTCACAACCACCTGCCTCATCATGGATCCCCTGAACCCAACTGGCTGGGGTTTTACTGAGTCTTGTGAACATCATGTGACTGGCTAAGCCACTCCCAACTCTACAAACCTGTGAGCATTCTCATAGGTACATACATTACACTGATCTTTGTAATGCTTTAGGTGTCAACTATGGCTCAGTGGTAGCACTCTCGCATCTGAGTCAGAAGGTCGTGGATTCATGTCCCACCCCAGAGTCTTGAGCACAAAATCTAGGCTGATACTTCAGGACAGGGAGTGCTTCACTGTTGAACGTGGCGTCTTTCAGGTGAGACCTTAAACTGATGCCCCATCTGCTCTGAGATGAACGTAAAAGATCCCATGACAATATTTTTTGAGGATGTTTCCAGTAGAGTGGACAAGGGAGAACCAGTTGATGTGATATATTTGGACTTTCAGAAGGCTTTCGACAAGGTCCTACACAAGAGATTAATGTGCAAAGTTAAAGCACATGGGATTGGGGGTAGTGTGCTGACATGGATTGAGAACTGGTTGTCAGACAGGAAGCAAAGAGTAGGAGTAAATGGGGACTTTTCAGAATGACAGGCAGTGACTAGTGGGGTACCGCAAGGTTCTGTGCTGGGGCCCCAGCTGTTTACACTGTACATTAATGATTTAGACGAGCCGATTAAATGTAGTATCTCCAAATTTGCGGATGACACTAAGTTGAGTGGCAGTGTGAGCTGCGAGGAGGATGCTATGAGGCTGCAGAGTGACTTGGATAGGTTAGGTGAGTGGGCAAATGCATGGCAGATGAAGTATAATGTGGATAAATGTGAGATTATCCACTTTGGTGGTAAAAACAGAGAGACAGACTATTATCTCAATGGTGACAGATTAGGAAAAGGGGAGGTGCAACGAGACCTGGGTGTCATGGTACATCAGTCATTGAAGGTTGGCATGCAGGTACAGCAGGCGGTTAAGAAAGCAAATGGCATGTTGGCCTTCATAGCGAGGGGATTTGAGTACAGGGGCAGGGAGGTGTTGTTACAGTTGTACAGGACCTTGGTGAGGCCACACCTGGAGTATTGTGTACAGTTTTGGTCTCCTAACCTGAGGAAGGACATTCTTGCTATTGAGGGAGTGCAGCGAAGGTTCACCAGACTGATTCCCGGGATGGCGGGACTGACCTATCAAGAAAGACTGGATCAACTGGGCTTGTATTCACTGGAGTTCAGAAGAATGAGAGGGGACCTCATAGAAACGTTTAAAATTCTGATAGGTTTAGACAGGTTAGATGCAGGAAGAATGTTCCCAATGTTGGGGAAGTCCAGAACCAGGGGTCACAGTCTAAAGATAAGGGGTAAGCCATTTAGGACCGAGATGAGGAGAAACTTCTTCACCCAGAGAATGGTGAACCTGTGAAATTATCTACCACAGAAAGTTGTTGAGGCCAATTCACTAAATATATTCAAAAAGGAGTTAGATGAAGTCCTTACTACTAGGGGGATCAAGGGGTATGGCGAGAAAGCAGGAATGGGGTACTGAAGTTGCATGTTCAACCATGAACTCATTGAATGGCGGTGCAGGCTAGAAGGGCCGAATGGCCTACTCCTGCACCTATTTTCTATGTTTCTATGTTTCTATTAAAAATGCATTGGCTTTCTCCCTGATGACCTGGCCGGTATTTATTCCTCAACCAACATCACTAAAACAGATGATCTGGTCATTTATCGTGTTGCTGTTTGGTGGGATCTTGCTGTGCACAGATTGATTTCTGTCTTTCCTACATTACAAGGATGACGACAGTTCAAAAGTATTTAATTGGTTGTAAAGCCCTTTGGGGCACCCTGAGGTTGTGAAAGGCGCTATCCACATGCAAATTCTTTCACCTAGCTTTCTTAATGATATGGTGATGATACATTGTTGGTACTCAAAAAGAGAGCTATCATAATTTGTCCAAAATAACCAAGTATCGCTTCTAAAATTAGGATGGGTTCTGAAGGATAAGAGCCCCAGATCCCACTGTCTTCCTGAACTGGCTGTAACTCCTGCCTGGTTACCAGCCAGACGTTTGCGAGGGTTCTTATTGCCCTTAATCAGGTGTGGGAACCTAGGTTGATTTTTCTTTTGTCATGGGCAATGATACAAATTAACTACTGCACCAGCCGAGGCGCAGCTAACTCAGTTCATTCCAAGGATTAAAGCAGAGGACTTTGTCTGTATGATTCAGTACTAGATAAGGCAATGTATTTACACACTAGCTGATTGCGTAGATGCCAACATGGTGTCTTTCGTATGAAGACTGCAGGTTTTTCCAGCAAAAGCTGCCTACCTGGATTTTTGGAAACCGCAAAATAATTCGGGCAGATGAGAAACTTTGGAATCTACACATTAACTAGGGCAAGTTGGTATCTCTGTGATCAGAGCAGCTGTCAATAACTTTTCAAGAGTTGCTGAGAGGTTTACAGACTGTACTGATACTCATGAATTTTGGAAGATGCCTTCTGTCTCCTCCTGAAATCAAAATGTGACTATGAACCTCAGGCTCACTCACTGTGCTATTGCCAAGGAATGGTAGGGCAGGGTCACTCAGCAGAAGATGGGTGTATATATTACTCATTTCAGTAGATATTTATCACCCACAGCCCGTCAACTCCTTAACCTGTTCACAGTTAGGTGGGTGAAATATGGAGAAGGTACCAGTGCCTCCATTATAAAGTAAATCACTCTTGTAGTAGGGTTTGACATTGATGGTTGCCAACTTTCCCAAAGCAACAAGTAGGCTTTGACTCCACTTTTGTTTCTCCTTATTTAACATTTTATTTTATATTTCTTGCAGGGCTGTGTTTTGCCAACAAACTACACTAAGTGTTTTTAAACAGTGATACCTTGTTCCACAAACACTTGGCTGCAGCATTACATTCTTAACAATACCTTGTGATTTTTATCTGTTGTCTCTGCTTTCTTTCCCACCTACAGAAAAGAAATGAACTAGGTTACAATGAATACCTTTTTAAACAAATGCTTATAATACTACAGTGGTATTGCAATATCCTCACCATGCCCTGTATCCCTATTAGTTGCCAGTACAGCAGGCTTTACTTTAGTTTAGGCATTAATAGACCATTTCATGAGGAGGGTATTTATTAATCATGTTCCCTTGCATTGTTAAGGATGTATGATGATGCTTCTTCATGTATCAGCTGTGGCTCAGTGGGTAGCACTCTCGCCTCTGAGGCAGCAGGTTGTGGATTCAAATCCCAGTCCAGGGACTTGCAGCACAAAAAAATCTAGGCAGTGCAGTGTGAGGGAGCACTGCACTGTTGGAGGTGCCGTCTTTCAGATGAGACGTTAAACCAAGGCCCCACTTGCTCTCTCAAGTAGATGTAAAAGATCCCATGGCACTATTTCGAAGAAGTGCAGGGGAGTTATCCTCTGTGTTCTGGACAATATTTATCCCTCAATCAACATAACAAAAAAACAGATGATCTGGTCATTATCACATTTGCTGTTTGTGGGAGTTTGCTTGTGCGCAAGTTGGCTGCCGTGTTTCCTACATTACAACAGTGACTACTCTCCAAAAGTACTTAATTGGCTGTAAAGCACTTTGAGATGTTCGGTGGTTGGGTCAATGATGAAGTCAGTGGCTAGGGAACGCAGTTTGTGGTGGGGACCAAAGACAATGGCTTTGGTCTTCCCAATATTCAATTGGAGAAAATTTCTGCTCATTCAGTACTGGATGTCGGACAAGCAGTCTGACAATTTAAAGACCATGGAGGGGTCGAGAGAGGTGGTGGTGAGGTAGAGCTGGGTGTCATCAGCGTACATGTGGAAACTGACTCCGTGTTTTCAGATGATATCGCCAAGGGGCAACATATAGATGGGAAATAGGAGGGGGCCAAGGATAGATCCTTGGGGGACACCAGAGGTAACGATGCGGGAACAGGAAGAGAAGCCGTTGCAGGTGATTTTCTGGCTACGATTAGATAGATAAGAATGGAACCAGGCGAGTGCAGTCCCAACTAGCTGGACGATGGTGGCAAGGCGTTGGAGGAGGATGGAGTGGTCAACCGTGTCAAAGGCTACAGACAGGTCGAGGAGGACGAGTTAAGGTGAAATTAAGGTTCACAATTTGCTGCACTGGGATTTGAACACATGACCTCTGGGATACTAGTCCAGTACCACAATGAACATTGTTTTAATACAGGCCTCAGACAGTGCATGCTTGGAACATATTAATCTTTCTTTGGATTTTGGTCTTTTTATTTGTGGCTGAAATTTTTTGTAAAATAGATTTGGACTGGGAATGTGTCCCCTGTAACTTCTGGTGTAATTTACCACTTTTGCACTCCCAGCACAGAGCCGGGGCACATATCAGAATATTAGATGTAGCGGTTATGCAGACAGCCCGCCTGATTTTTCTTCAGAAACACTATGATCGGGGAGTGTAACAGAAGCGCTATCCTTCACATCCAATATTCCGACGTGCTCTCTCAGTGTGCCATGTTCTGCACCAGCTGTACAAAAGCAGAAAATGTCCCCTTTAATGTTTTGGAATCCAAATCCAGCTTATTTTCTTAATACTTATTTTTTTGTAAAGACCTCATGGTTTATCTGTTTGTTCCCCTGATTCATAAATGTATCAATCTTTTTTATCTGTGACTATCAGCATTCATACCATAAGGAGTGATTTTATGAATTATTGTGTAGCATACACACTATTTGGTTTCACATCACTATCCTGTAAGCTTGAAAGGGGGATTATATCGAATTGAAGATTACACTGCATAGTTTAACCAGAGCAGTGCCAGGTTTGATTTCCCATCTGTGCGGAGTGCACTGAGGTCTGTTGGGATGATGTTCGATGTCATAATTGCCCTCTCAATGCTGGGCGAGGGAGGGTAAAAAAAGAACACAACCATATCTGTGATCAGAAGAAGGAGCACATAAAAACATAAGAAATAGGAGCTGGAGTATGCCATTCGGCCTCCTGAGCCTGCTCCGCCATTCAATAAGATCATGGCTGATCTATCTCAACTCCACTTTCCTGCACAACCCCCCATCCCTTGATTCCCTTCATATCCAAAAATCTATCGATCTCTCTCTTGAACTAATATGGCAGGGGGATGGGAACCAATGCAGGGAGATAGAGGGAAACAAAAAGGAGGCAAAAACAAAAGACAGAAAGGAGATGAGGAAAAGTGGAGGGCAGAGAAACCCAAGGCAAAGAACAAAAAGGGCCATTGTACAGCAAAATTCTAAAAGGACAGAGGGTGTTAAAAAAACAAGCCTAAAGGCTTTGTGTCTTAATGCAAGGAGTATCCGCAATAAGGTGGATGAATTAACTGTGCAAATAGATGTTAACAAATATGATGTGATTGGGATTACGGAGACGTGGCTCCAGGATGAGCAGGGCTGGGAACTCAACATCCAGGGGTATTCAACATTCAGGAAGGATAGAATAAAAGGAAAAGGAGGTGGGGTAGCATTGCTGGTTAAGGAGGAGATTAAGGCAATAGTTAGGAAGGACATTAGCTTGGATGATGTGGAATCTATATGGGTAGAGCTGCAGAACACCAAAGGGCAAAAAACGTTAGTGGGAGTTGTGTATAGACCTCCAAACAGTAGTAGTGATGTTGGGGAGGGTATCAAACAGGAAATTAGGGGTGCGTGCAATAAAGGTGCAGCAGTTATAATGGGTGACTTTAATATGCACATAGATTGGGCTAACCAAACTGGAAGCAATACGGTGGAGGAGGATTTTCTGGAGTGCATAAGGGATGGTTTTTTAGACCAATATGTCGAGGAACCAACTAGGGGGAGGCCATCTTAGACTGGGTGTTATGTAATGAGAAAGGATTAATTAGCAATCTCGTTGTGCGAGGCCCCTTGGGGAAGAGTGACCATAATATGGTGGAATTCTGCATTAGGATGGAGAATGAAACAGTTAATTCAGAGACCATGGTCCAGAACTTAAAGAAGGCTAACTTTGAAGGTATGAGGCGTGAATTGGCTGAGATGGATTGGCGAATGATACTTAAGGGGTTGACTGTGGATGGGCAATGGCAGACATTTAGAGACCGCATGGATGAACTACAACAATTGTACATTCCTGTCTGGCATAGAAATAAAAAAGGGAAGGTGGCTCAACCGTGGCTATCAAGGGAAATCAGGGATAGTATTAAAGCCAAGGAAGTGGCATACAAATTGGCCAGAAATAGCAACGAACCTGGGGACTGGGAGAAATTTAGAACTCAGCAGAGGAGGACAAAGGGTTTGATTAGGGCAGGGAAAATGGAGTATGAGAAGAAGCTTGCAGGGAACATTAAGACGGATTGCAAAAGTTTCTATAGATATGTAAAGAGAAAAAGGTTAGTAAAGACAAATGTAGGTCCCCTGCAGTCAGAATCAGGGGAAGTCATAACGGGGAACAAAGAAATGGCGGACCAATTGAACAAGTACTTTGGTTCGGTATTCACGAAGGAGGACACGAACAACCTTCCGGTTATAAAAGGGGTCGGGGGGTCTAGTAAGGAGGAGGAACTGAGGGAAATCCTTATTAGCCGGGAAATTGTGTTGGGGAAATTGATGGGATTGAAGGCCGATAAATCCCCAGGGCCTGATGGACTGCATCCCAGAGTACTTAAGGAGGTGGCCTTGGAAATAGTGGATGCGTTGACAGTCATTTTCCAACATTCCATTGACTCTGGATCAGTTCCTATGGAGTGGAGGGTAGCCAATGTAACCCTACTTTTTAAAAAAGGAGGGAGAGAGAAAACAGGGAATTATAGACCGGTCAGCCTGACATCGGTAGTGGGTAAAATGATGGAATCAATTATTAAGGATGTCATAGCAGTGCATTTGGAAAGAGGTGACATGATAGGTCCAAGTCAGCATGGATTTGTGAAAGGGAAATCATGCTTGACAAATCTTCTGGAATTTTTTGAGGATGTTTCCAGTAGAGTGGATAAGGGAGAACCAGTTGATGTGGTATATTTGGACTTTCAGAAGGCGTTCGACAAGGTCCCACACAAGAGATTGATGTGCAAAGTTAGAGCACATGGGATTGGGGGTAGTGTACTGACATGGATTGAGAACTGGTTGTCAGACAGGAAGCAAAGAGTAGGAGTAAATGGGTACTTTTCAGAATGGCAGGCAGTGACTAGTGGGGTACCGCAAGGTTCTGTGCTGGGGCCCCAGCTGTTTACACTGTACATTAATGATTTAGATGAGGGGATTAAATGTAGTATCTCCAAATTTGCGGATGACACTAAGTTGGGTGGCAGTGTGAGCTGCGAGGAGGATGCTGTGAGGCTGCAGAGCGACTTGGATAGGTTAGGTGAGTGGGCAAATGCATGGCAGATGAAGTATAATGTGGATAAATGTGAGGTTATCCACTTTGGTGGTAAAAACAGAGAGACAGACTATTATCTGAATGGTGACAGATTAGGAAAAGGGGAGGTGCAAAGAGACCTGGGTGTCATGGTACATCAGTCATTGAAGGTTGGCATGCAGGTGCAGCAGGCGGTTAAGAAAGCAAATGGCATGTTGGCCTTCATAGCAAGGGGATTTGAGTACAGGGGCAGGGAGGTGTTGCTACAGTTGTACAGGGCATTGGTGAGGCCACACCTGGAGTATTGTGTACAGTTTTGGTCTCCTAACCTGAGGAAGGACATTCTTGCTATTGAGGGAGTGCAGCGAAGGTTCACCAGACTGATTCCCGGGATGGCGGGACTGACCTATCAAGAAAGACTGGATCAACTGGGCTTGTATTCACTGGAGTTCAGAAGAATGAGAGGGGACCTCATAGAAACATATAAAATTCTGACGGGGTTAGACAGGTTAGATGCAGGAAGAATGTTCCCAATGTTGGGGAAGTCCAGAACCAGGGGTCACAGTCTAAGGATAAGGGGTAAGCCATTTAGGACCGAGATGCGGAGGAACTTCTTCACCCAGAGAGTGGTGAACCTGTGGAATTCTCTACCACAGAAAGTTGTTGAGGCCAATTCACTAAATATATTCAAAAAGGAGTTAGATGAGGTCCTTACTGCTAGGGGGATCAAGGGGTATGGCGAGAAAGCAGGAATGGGGTACTGAAGTTGAATGTTCAGCCATGAACTCATTGAATGGCGGTGCAGGCTAGAAGGGCCGAATGGCCTACTCCTGCACCTATTTTCTATGTCTATGTTTCTATGAATATAATCGAAGACTGAACCTCCACAGCCCTCTGGGGTAGAGAATTCCAAAGATTCACCACCCTCTGAGTGAAGAAATTTCAGTCCTAAATGGCTGACCCCTTATTCTGAGACTGTGACCCCTGGTTCTAGACTCTCTAGCCAGAGGAAACATCCTCCCTGCATCTACCTTGTCAAGCCCTGTAAGAATTTTGTATGTTTCAATGAGCCACATGGCGATTGGGAGAGGAAAATATCAAGCTAAGCTGTGATGGTCAAATTGCTGACCGATACTGCTAAGGCTCATACTTGGACACTGTCCACTTAGACCGGATACTGGAGGGCCACTGGCACCCAGCTCATGAAAGGCTGGGACGAATCCTTGGTCCTGAGCTTCCACTCCACTGAAAGATGGGTGGAAACCCCAGCGAACCAACCCACGTTGCTATTTTGCTGGGGTTTTCAGTGGCTCCACGCTCGATTTTCCCAAGGGACCGTTTGTAGCCCTGTGGAATTTCAGGAGCAGAGGAGAGAAAGAGTAAACAAATGAGCGATCTCGAAAACCCTGTCATTTCAGTTCTTGAGAGGAAGTATGGTCCTTTATGGCAGTGCTTTTCTCAGACAATGCTCATGTGGCACTGCTAACTACTGTTGGACAGCACAAAAGGGTAGGGTTTAGACATCTATAACTGGAATCAGTAAAAAGAATTCCCACAATCTACGCCACAGGAAGTTTTCTGAATTCCATTCCAGAGTTAAAAAGCAGACAGCAATTTCTCTATTAGCTCAGATTTTATCACATTTCCATCTGTCATGGTCCAGAAAAAGAATCTCCTCTCTGGGCTGTTACATTGTTAGAATACACGCGCAGCCTGGAGATTCGCAGGAAGGATGCAGGGCTTATTCTCAAGACTGTTTTTGTTGAAAAGAGTGAGAAAACTGGAAGGCCAAGCCTACAGGTATTTGTACATATAGATGGAGAACATTAATGCACCCTTTCAATGCATTGCTAGCCATTCCCCTCACTTCCCTTCACTCCCCTCACTCCAGACCATTCACCCTGACATTGATTTAAGTAGCAGACAGACAGGCACCTGGACACCCTCACTTAATCCTTCCATTGCAGCAGCACTCAGAAGTAGTACCTGAGGCATCAGATGTCACAACAGTCCTCATGCACATTGGGGAGGCTCCTCACCCAGTTTCCTCTCTCCCCAAAGTGGGCACCCCAGCAACACTCTTAATAGAGCTGGCGCCCTCCAATTTATGCAAATGCCAATGATCCCAAGAGTTCAGATTCAGTCAGGGAAGCAGTAGGCCAGTGAGCAGAAGTCCCGCTTAGCCATTGGTTAGGCAGCGCAGTGAGACTCGCAGGTCTTTGAGGCCAGCTATTTTTAAAAAAAGAAAGATTTACATTTATATAGCGCTTTTCACGACCACCGGACATCTCAAAGCATTTTACAGTCAATGAAGTACTTTTGGAGTGTAGTCACTGTTGTAATGTGGGAAACATGGCAACCAATTTGCGCACAGCAAGCTCCCACAAACAGCAACGACGGTAGTGGGCATTTATTTGGATTCTTTGGGGTAAAAATTCTGCGTGGGCGGCTATGGTAAACGGGCACTATCGCATCGGTTGCCTGCTATGCTGACTTCAGTTGAGCTGAATATTGGGCGGGGCCTGTAATCGGTGGCCAATGTGATGGACCTACAAAGGATTTTTTAAAAAACTGTCAGCTTTATTGAACCAAATATAAGCACAAGAGCAAATCAAAATACCTTAAAACATGGCTTGCTGAGGTACAGGAGACGATAAAGGGGTAGTCGTTTTACGCTATTGGGCAAGACAAATTTCTACCCCTTTGTGACTAATTTCTTACTTCCCTGATACAATATTACAGTACAATGTTACAGTATGGTGCTATTGTACTGGGTTCCAGTCCAGGGGTATATGATGTTATAGCACAGTGTTACAGTACGATGTTACAGTGCCATGGACACCAGTCACCCTCCAGTATCACACCTAACTGCCCATTCTTCCTGCATGATTCTGGACATTTAGTGCCAGTTGGCTATTTTACCATCACAACGTAAAGACCAATCCTGTCCTCACCTGACAAACACACGCACAGACTTTCCAGCAAAGGTTATTGGATGATAACAGGAACCCTGAGCATCACTCCAGCTGAGGTCAGCTAACTGGCTGCACAGTTCAGCCACTCACTTAACCTTTTAAGTCTCTGGGGAAGCATTTTTAAGATTGCATGGAGCATCAACACTCAGAGGGCTGATTAGTTCATGCTGACTATCATAATTAATTCTTGCTTTGTAATAGAAATCTTAAATATCTTGGAACGCAAGATGGAAACAAAATTTGTAATATGTAATTTAAATATGATAAAATGCCACCAGGGAGGGTATCAACTTCCCAATGTGTGATGGGACTTTTTCTTGGGCCATTCTTTTCTGCCGCAAGTCAGTTAGAATCTGGATAAGTGAAGAAGATAACCCTGGGGACAAGGAAATTATTTGCAGGATGCCATATCAAAGCTTGTTGATATCTGTAGATGTCACCTGGGAAAGAAAAAAAAAGTCTTCCACAAGCAATTAGCTCAGATGCAGGTTTCAGTTACCTTGTACCTTGTTTTTTGTTTCATATATGCTTAATATGCATAATATTAGTTTACAAAGGTACAGCAAGGATTTTCAACATGGGCACAAAAAGGAAGAAGAAATAAAGAACTTGCCAATGATGTAGCATTTTATCACGTCCTCAGGACGCCCTAAATCGCTTCACAATCAATTACTCTCTGAAATGCGGCTACTGTCGTTACCCAGGCAGACATGGCAGAAAAATTTATGCACAGCAAAGTTTCACAAAATCGGAGCAAGGGAAGTTTCAAGGGTAAAAAAGAGCTGTGAAATTGCCACAGACCTTGTTAGTGAGTTGTTTTTATTTGACACTTTTTCCATGTATCTGTTTTTTTAATGTTTTTTAGAAAATTTAGGGGTTCAATTCTTCACCCCCTCCTCACACTTCAAATTCACCATCAAACAGGGGATTGGGTACTGTTGCACTTCACCACTTCAATGCTTCGATGCTGGGGATGTTGGCCTGAGCGAGAACACTGACGTTAATGCGCCTATCCTGCCAATGGATTTGCAGGACCTTGCGGAGGCAGCATTAGTGGTACTTCTCCGGTGCTTTGAGGTACCTCCTATACATGGTCCATGTCTCTGAAGCATATAGGAGGGCAGGTATCACTATTGCTCTGTAGACCATGCACTTGGCACATTGAAGCATTGACAACGCTCGATCAGCTCCGATGGACGGGCCACATCGTCCGCATGCCCGATACGAGACTGCCAAAACAAGCACTCTACTTCGAGCTCCGACAGGGCAAGAGAGCTCCAGGTGGGCAGAGAAAACGCTTTCAGGACACTCACAAAGCCTCCTTGATAAAGTGCAACATCCTCACCGACACCTGGGAATCCCTGGTCCAAGATCGCTCAAAATGGAGGAGAAGTATCTGGGAAGGCGCCAAACACCTTGAGTCTCTTCGCCGGGAGCAAGCGGAAGCCAAATGTAAACAGCGGAAGGAGCACACGATAACCCAAGCACTCCACCTTTAACCACTGTCTGCCCCACATGTGACAGAAACTGTAGGTCCTGCATTGGACTCATCAGTCACCTGAGAACTCATTTTTAGTGTGGAAGCAAGTCATCCTCGGTTCCGAGGGACTGCCTAAGAAGATGAACTTCACCACAGACTCCATTTTCTACCTGTGCATTGTGCTTGTCTTCCTTCAATTCTGGTTTGCCGCTTCTAACAATTATTTAAAAAACTGTTATCAACATTTCTAACGATTTGAACAAGGCAAGGCTTTCAATATGTAGCTTGAATATGTGCTTGCTGAAGTCTGGACTTGTGTGAGATACAATGAAAGAGCTATAAGATTATGTGAAGGTGTGACAATAATGTATTTTTTTTTGCTTAATGTTGACTGGATAGATACCCCTTTGAATCCAGTCATAATGCATGTGAAGTTTAGCAATCAGCTAAAGCCAGACTAGCGTGCCAATCCTCACCCAATACAATGTTGCATGTTTTATTAATTGCAGGCTAGAGAGAGAGAAAATTCAAAGCTTGCACAATGCTGTGTGATTGGTTCTACTTGTTTTTGATTGAGACTGTTTTTTGAATTTGAGACTTCATGTATTCAAAATTAATGTACGCACATCAAGGGATCTATTGCTAAGTAGGTCAAGAAGATTGATTTTCAAGGCTTTCATTGAATGAATTCAAGTTTTTAGGTGAGTTTGTTCTCATTTATTGGATAAGTATCAAATGTCACAGGCTTATCACATAACATGATATTAAAGTAAACCCTTCTGGGTTTAAAACTGAAATCTCAAACACTGCTTTTTAAAAAATGGTTTTGGCTGATTTGTGAATGATCTCTATTTCACCCTTCTGATGTTGGCGAAGGTCCAGTTTCACAGTTAACATGTATCCCATGGCACCCTGTCCAAGTGGTCATTCTTCATGGATGACCCAAGTGTGTGTGTCAGCAGGTCATTTCCCCACACAGACATCACAGCCGTGCCAAGTCCTCTTCTTGCCCTGTGTTCCAATTTTTCCAACAGGAATGACATGTTAGTTGTGATATATTCTTACGACATCACTAACACAGCACACTATACAAGGTAGCTCTCATATAGAAACTATCATCATGTGACTTCACATGATCCTTTATTATTGACATCAGTAGCTGCATTATGTCAGTAGTCCACTAGGTAGAGCAGTAGTCCACTAGGGGGAGCTGTATTACACTTCTCCCTCCTTAATGAACAAAATAATCATCATACATAACTTGCATGGTATACACAACAAAATATATGGGGCCAAAAATTGCGGCCTCACCGGGTGTGTATGAAGTATGCGGCCTCGGAAAAGCTGGTTCTTGGGCACAATGTGCATGCACCGAAGACCCGTTTTTCTGATCTGTCAAAATTTATTTCAATAGATCCTATGCATCCACGCAGGAAGGACATCCACGCGGCAGAGATTGGGCTATTTGTACAACTCTTGCCCAGAGAACGTCCTTCAAACTTTTATACCTAGTAAAAGCAGGTGTATATCATAGAATCATAGAAATTTACAACATGGAAGGAGGCCATTTCGGGCCATCGTGTCCCTGCCGGCCAACAAGAGGCCATTCAGCCTAATCCCATTTTCCAGCTCTAGGTCCATAGCCCTGCAGGTTACAGCACTTCAAGTGCACATTCAAGTACTTTTTAAATATGGTAAGGGTTTCTGCCTCTACCACCCTTTCAGGCAGTGAATTCCAGACCCCCACAACCCTCTGGGTGAAGAAATTTCCCCTCCAATCCCCTCTAAACCTTCTACCAATTACTTTAAATTTATGCTTCCTGGTTGTTGGCCCCTCTGCTAAGGGAAATAGCAGAGGGGCCAACTATATCTAGGCCCCTATATCTAGGCCCCTCATAATTTTATACACATCAATGAGATCTCCCCTTATCCTTCTCTATTCCAAGGAAAATAACCCCAGCCTATCCAATCTGTCCTCATAGCTAAGATTCTCCACTCCCGGCAACATCCTCGTAAATCTCCTCTAGACCCTATCCAGTACAATTACATACTTCCTGTAATGCGGTGACCAGAACTGCATGCAGCACTCTAGCTGTGGCCTAACTAGTGTTTTATACAGTTCAAATATAACCCCCCCTGCTCTTGTATTCTATGCTCTTGTATTTGGCTAATAAAGCATTCCGTATGCCTTCTTAACCACCTTATCTACCTGGACTGCTACCTTCAGGGATCTGTGGACATGCACTCAAAGGTCCCTTTGTTCCTCTACACTTCTCAGTGTCCTACCATTTAATGTGTATTCCCTTTCCTTGTTAGCCCTCCCCAAATACATTATGTCACACTTCTCTGGATTAAATTCCAATTGCCATTGTTTTGCCCACCTGACCAGTTGATTCTTATCTTCCTGCTGTCTATAGCTTTCTTCTTCATTATCAACCACACAGCCGATTTTAGTATCATCTGCAAACTTAATCATACCCCCTATATTGAAGTCTAAATCATTGATATATACCGCAAAAAACAAGGGACCTAGCACTGATCCCTGCGTAGCCCCATTGGAAGCAGCCTTCCAGTCAGAAAAACACCCATCAACCATTACCCTTTGCTTCCTGCCTTTCAGCCAATTTTGGATCCAACTTGCCACTTTACCCTTGATCCCATGGGCTTTTACTTTTGTGACCAGTCGGCCATGTGGGAAAAAAATATATTTTTAACTCTATTAAAATGTGTTTCAATCGAGTTAAAAATAAATTTACCTTAATGGACAGGGTTTTTAATATAAAAATGAATGATTAAATTAAATTTTTCTATATTTTAAAAGTGTTACGCTGGTAAAAAGGAGGAGGAAATAGCAGGCTTTGACCATCATTTCCCAATCCTCTCTGGCTTCAGGTGTGGTGCCAGAGGACTGGAGGACTGCTAATGTTGTACCTTTGTTTAAAAAGGGAGAAAGGGATAGACCGAGTAATTACAGGGCAGTTAGCCTAACCTCAGTGGTGGGAAAATTATTGGAAAAATTCTGAAGGACAGGGTAAATTTTAATTTAGAAAGACATGGATTAATCAAGGACAGTCAGCATGGATTTGTTAAGGGAAGATTGTGTCTGACTAACTTGATTGAATTTTTTGAGGAGGTAACAAGGAGGGCCGCTGAGGCTAGTGCGTTTGAAGTAGTGTATATGGATTTTTTTGATAAGGTTATGAGTTAAAAATATATTTTTTTCGAAAACATTTAATTTCAATTAATTTTAAATATGTGAGGTGTTTTTTTAATTTATTGTGCTGTGTTTCTTGTTTTAGGGGGGTATTCTCATTGACAGTAATGGGAACTCGTAAAAATGGAGTTCCCATTTTTGTCACTGAGAATACTAGACAGTGATTGGTGGTCCAACATAGACGTCCATATGTGGAAGACATCTTCCCATGCGCTGTGCAGCGAATGAAGGCCTCTGACCGGAATCCTACATTCCTCCAGGTCCAACAGGTAATTTCGTAGATTTTTTTCGGGTCAGAGGCGTTCGTACAAAGGAAGCCTCTGACTGCAATTTTCGGCACATGAACTTATTTTTCCATATTTACAAATCAAACTGAACCACTGTTTTTCTGTTTCGAAGAAGATACCTTCGCTCTTGAACAGAACTTTCCAAACTTGTTGTGGAACTTAGACTCATTCTAGGCTGAGCCCGAGGAAAGTTTTTCTCCAAGGGCAACCCTTGATCTACATTTGAACTCTCTACAACTTCATACTGTTTGTCTGCCTGACTTGGACTCCGACTTAAATTCTGACTTTCTCTTGGACTTGTTTCTAGTACATCTGATGTAGGATTTGCTACTGGTAGTCTACTTTTAACAAGACTATCTGACTCATCAGATATAATCAAATCATTCCAACTTTCAACTCCTTCCACATCTGTAGGTAAAATATGATCAGTGTGAACAAACCTAACCTGTCCATGATCAAATATCTTGACCAAATATGTGTGAGGGCCACATATCTTCACTACTCTTCCTGGTAACCACTTTAACCATTTATGGTGATGGTTCTTCACTCTCACCTTCTGAAGGAGAAAGTTACCTGGACCTTTTGCTCCAGGAGGCAGCCACGCCCTCTAGATTAAATACTTTAGAATTGACACGTGGTCAGGGACAGGAGGATGTGACTGCGAGTGAAGCAGGTAAGGGGATCCAGGAGGTAGTATTGCAGGAGCCTCAGTCCCTGCACTTGTCCAATAGATTTGAGGTTCTTGCAACCCTTGTGGACAAGTATGCAGACTGCGGGGTGGACGAGCAGACTGACTAAGGCACTGTGGTGCAGAAAGCCATTCAAGTGGGCGGAGTAAAGAGTCAGGTGGTTGTAGTAGGGGACAGTATAGTTAGGGGGATAGATAGGGTTCTCTGCAGCCGAGAGCGTGCATCCAAAAGGCTGTGTTGCCTACCCAGTGCCAGGCTCCTCTGGGCTGGGGAAGAACTTGGAGTGGGAGGGCGAGGATCCAGTTGTCATGGTACACATAGGTACCAATGACATAGGTAGGACTAAGAAAGAGGTTCTGCTGAGAGAGTTTCAAAAGCTAGGGACTAAATTGAAAAGCAATCTCTGCATTATTACCTGAGCCACAAGCAAATTGGCATAAGGTCAATAGAATCAGGGAGATGAATGCGTGGCTCAGAGGTTGCTGTGAGAGAAGTGGGTTTCGATTCATGGGGCACTGGCACCAATACTCGGGAAAGAGAGCTGTTCCATGGGGAAGGACTACACCTGAACTATGCTGGGACCAGAGTTCTAGCGAACAGAATAACTAGGGAGATAGACAGGACTTTGAACTAAATAATGGGTGGGGGGAGGACGGTCGCAGTGGAGAGAAATCTAGAATGCTAAAGAGAAAAGAAAAGGAAGCAATGCAGGAAAGTGATTGTGGTAAGGACAGCCAGATTTTGTCAGGAAGGGACAGAGCATACAAACAAATAGGGTCCAGGCTTGAAAAAATAGCGATAAGACTAGAGTACAAAATAAATGTTAAGATTTCTAATAACATTAAAGAGACAAATTTTAAAGCATTGTATCTGAATGCACAAAGCATCTGTAATAAGAGAGACGAATTAACAGCGCAAATAGATGTAAACGGATACGATATAGTTGTGATTACGGAGACATGGCTGCAGGGTGACTTAGGAAGAGGGGGTGGTGTGGCGTTGTTAGTAAAGGATGAAATCTGAGCAATAGTGAGAAAGGATATTGGCTCAGAAAATCAAGATATAGAATCAGTCTGGGTGGAGCTAAGGAGCACCAAAGGGCAGAAAACATTAGTGCGAGTTGTCTATAGGCCTCCAAACAGTAGTGGTAGTGTAGGGGACGGCATCAAACAGGAAATTAGAGATGCATGTAACAAGGGTACTACAGTAATTGTAGGTGACTTTAATCTACATATAGACTAGCCAAACCAAATTACTAATAATACTATGGGAGATGAATTCTTGGAGTGTGTACGAGATGGTTTTTTAGACCAGTATGTTGAGGAGCCTACTAGGGAACAGGCTATTCTAGATTGGGTATTGTGTAATGAGAAGGGGTTAATTAACAGTCTTGTTGTGCGGGGTCCTTTAGGGAAGAGTGACCATAACATGATTGAATTCGTTATTAAGATGGAAAGTGAAGTAGTCCAATCTGAAACTAGGGTCCTAAATCTAAACAAAGGAAACTATGGAATGAATTGGCTATGATAGATTGGGAAGATTCATTAAAAGGCATGATGGTGGATAGACAATGGCTAATATTTAAGGAACGAATGCATGAATTGCAACAGTTATACATTCCTTTCTGGTGTAAAAACACAAAAGGAAAAGTGGCCCAACCATGGCTAACAAAAGAAATTAAGGATAGTATTAGATCCAAAGAGGAGTTATACAAAGTTACCAGAAAAAGTAGCAAGCCTGAGGATTGGAAGCAGTTTAGAATTCATCAAAAAATGTACCAAGATTGATTAAGAGGGGAAAAATAGAGTATGAGTAAACTTGCAAGGAACATAAAAATCGACTGCAAAAGTTTCTACAAGTTCGTAAAAAGAAAAGACAGACAGAAATGGGAGAATTTGTAATGGGGAGCAAGGAAATGGCAGAACAATTAAATAAATACTTCGGTTCTGTCTTCACAGAAGGGGACACCAATAACGTCCCAGAAATGCCAGGGAACCAAGGGTCTAGTGAGCAAGAGGAATTAAAGGAAATGATTATTAGTAAGAAAATAGTGCTGAAGAAATTAATGGGACTGAAGGCCGATAAATCCCCAGGGCCTGATGATCTGCATCCCAGAGTACTAAAAGAGGTAGCCATGGAAATAGTAGATGCATTGGTTGTCATCTTCCAAAATTCTAGAGATTATGGAACAGTTCCTGCAGATTGGAGGGTGGCAAATGTAACCCCACTATTTAAAAAAGGAGGGAGAGAAAAAACGGGGAATTACAGACCAGTTAGCCTATCATCAGTAGTGGAGAAAATGCTAGAGTCTATTATAAAGGATGTGATAACGGCACACTTGGATAATATCAACGGGATTAAACAAAGTCAACATGGATTTATGAAAGGAAAATCATGTTTGACAAACCTACTGGAGTTTTTTGAGGATGTAACTGATAGAATAGATAAGGGAAAACCAGTGGATGTAATATATTTGGATTTTCAGAAGGCCTTTGATAAAGTCCCACATAAGAGGTTAGTTTGCAAAATTAAAGCACATAGGATTGGGGGTAATGTATTGGCATAGATTGAAAATTGGTTAACTGACAGGAAACAGAGTCATCATCATCATAGGCAGTCTCTCAGAATCGAGGAGGACTTGCTTCCATTCCCAAAGTGAGTTCTTTGAAGGCTGAACAGTCCAATACGAGAGCCGCAGACCCTGTTACAGGTGGGACAGACATTCATCGAGAGAAGGGGTCGGTGGGGCTGGTTTGCCGCGCGTCCTTCCATTGCCTGCGCTTGGCCTCTTCATGCTCTTTGCGTTGAGACTCGAAGAGCTCAATGCCTTCCCGGATGGACTTTCTCCACCTCGGCGGTCTGCGGCCAGGGTCTCCCAGGTGTCAGTGGTGATGTCGCACTTTATCAGGGAGGCTTTGAGGGTGTCCTTATAATGTTTCTGCTGTCCTCCTTTGGCTTGTTTACCATGAAGGAGCTCCACATAAAGCATTTGCTTAGGGAGTCTCGTATCTGGCATGCATACTATGTGGTCTGCCCAGCGAAGCTGATCGAATGTGGTCAGTACTTCAATACTGGGGACGTTAGCCTGGTCGAGGATGCTGATGTTGGTGCACCTGTCCTCCCAGGGGATTTGCAGGTTCTTGCGGAGACATCGTTGGTGATATATCTCCAGCGACTTGAGGTGCCTTCTATACATCGTCCATGTCTCAGATCCATACAGGAGGGTGGGTATTACTACAGCCCTATAGACCATGAGTTTGGTGGTAGATTTTGAGGGCCTGGTTTTCAAACACTTTTTTCCTCAGACGGCCGAAGGCTGCACTGGTGCACTGAAGGTGATGCTGAATCTCCGCATCAATGTCTGCGTACGAATAAACGGGTCTTTTTTGGGGTGGCGGGCAGTGACTAGTGGGGTACTACAAGGATCAGTGCTTGGGCCCCAGCTATTCACAATATATATAAATGATTTGGATGAGGGAACCAAATGTAATATTTCCAAGTTTGCTGATGATACAAAACCAGATGGGATTGTGAGTTGTGAGGAGGCTGCAAAGACGCTGCAAGACAATTTGGATAGGTTGAGTGAGTGGGCAAACACATGGCAGATGCAGTATATGTGGATAAATATGAAGTTATCCACTTTGGTAGGAAAAACATAAGGACAAAGTATTAGGTAAATGGTGATGGCTTGGGAAGTGTTGATGTACAAAGGGACCTGAGAGTCGTTGTACATCAGTCATTGAAAGCAAACATGCAGGTGCAGCAAGCAGTTAGGAAGGCAAATGGTATGTTGGCCTACATTGCAAGAGGATTTGAGTACAGGAGCAAGGATGTCTTACTACAGTTATTCAGGGCATTGGTCAGACTGTACCTGGAGTATTGTGTGCAGTTTTGGTCTCCTTACCTAAGAAAGGATATACTTGCCACAGAGGGAGTGCAACGAAGGTTCACCAGACTGATTCCTGGGATGGCAGGACTGTTGTATGAGGAGAGAGTGGGTCGACTAGGCTGTATTCACTCGTTTAGAAGAATGAGAGGGGATCTCATTGAAACGTATAAAATTCTGACTGGGTTGGATAGACTGGATGCGGGGAGGATGTTTCCCCTGGCTGGGAAGTCTAGAACAAGAGGTCTCAATCTCAGGATACAGGGTAGGAAATTTAGGACTGAGATGAGGAGAAATGTTTTCACTCAGAGGGTGGTGAACCTGTGGAATTTTCTACCACAGAAGGCTGTGGAGGCCAAGTCACTGAATATATTTAAGAGGGAGATAGATAGATTTCTCGAAACAAAAGGCATCAAGGGATATGGGGAAAAAGCTGGAATATTGTGTTGAGATAGAGGATCAGCCATGATCATATTGAATGGCAGTACAGACTCGAAGGGCCGAATGGCCTATTACTGCTCCTATTTTCTATGTTTCTATGTTTCTATGATTCAATTTCATACTTCTCTCTCTTATTCTACCTCTATCTGTCTCTTTTTGCCTTAATTATTTCTCTTCTACTGACTGTGCCAAGTTTGGCTTTAACAACGAGAACCTGGTTCGTGGCTATCGTTTGAGAAACAATTCTGCTGGTGTTCTACCAGTAGTTGTATGAGGAGCATTACGATAGATAATCAGAAAATTTGCTAGTTTGTGGTCCAATGATAGCTGCCATTTCCTTGTATTTGGATCCAACATTTCCTTGATGAGGGCATGTTTTACAATTTGTTCTGTGCATTCTGCCGCACCATTTGAAGCAGGGTGGTACGGTGGAACTTTGGTATGTTTCACACTGTTTCTGTTAATGAACTGTGCAAATTCTTCTGAACAAAATTACTGCCCATTATCAGACACAATATCTTCTAGGAGGCCATATGAAGAAAACAATCTTCGTAAATTGTCTAGTGTTTTACTTGTTGTTATTTTCTGCATCGGAAACACCTTTATCCGCATTGAATGACTATCAATCACAATGACCAATTGTTGTCCTTCCAGCTCAGCAAAATATACATGTAACCTTTGCCACATCTTTGGAGGCCATTTCCATGGTTGTCATGGGACTGATGGTGGTTTCTTGCTTACCGATTGACATGTTGTATACTGACTAACGACGTACTCTATATATTTATCTAAACCTGGCCACCATAATTAACTGCGTGCAAAACTCTTGGCCAAGCACATTCCCAGCTGCTGGTCATGAAGATCTCCTAACAATTTGGACCTGAACTTATTTGGAATAACTACTCTTGCACTCCACATGATACAATCTTTATCCACTGACAATGAATTCCTGCAAATGAAGTATGGATGAATATCTTTCTCTGATACCTGGTTTGGCCAGCCATTTGCTATGTAATCATATACCTTTGACATAACTGGGTCACGTTTGGTTGCTCTACCAATCTCTTCAGCTGTGACTGGCAGTTCATCAAAGTATGAAAAATAGAACACTTATTCTACCTTAGAGATAATGTTCTCAGTTTCTAGTCTTTTGAATTCTTTCTCAACATTCTCCTTGAGTGCGTATGGTAGATAACGTGGCTTGCAGTAAACTGGTCTTGTGTCCTTCTGCACTCTGACACTAGCCTTGAAGTCTTGGATCGGACTGCCTGTTTAGCGGAACACCTTCAGATATTGTTTGATAACGTCATCTTTCGATTGCAAATTTCATTTCCACACGAAAAATCTTGTTCCAATTCAGCTTCAGTGATCCCAGCCAATTTCTACCTATCAAGGCAGGCTTGTCTCCTGCCACTACTATGAGAGGCAAACTCTGAAACTGATCCTTGTATTTCACTGGTATGGTGATACGTCCTACAACAGGGATTTGCTCTCCTGAGTAGCCTCGCAGCTCTATCTTCGATTTCGCCAGTCAAAAATCACTCAACTTATCAAGATAAAACGATTCTGGTACTATGTTCATGGATGCACCATTGTCGATTTTCATGGGTATCCTGGTCCATGCAATGCTTACTTGGATGATGATACATCGCGAATCGTTGTTAGATACTATCATGCTCCTGTTGACGTGTATATCGAAAACCTCCTCGTCCTGTTGCTGCTCGTCAATGCTATGTAGTCTTTGGCTTGACAGAAACAAGCACATTTTTCAGGGTTTCATACACCTCGGGGCCTGCTTCAGTCAAGAAAATAGACCATTTCCTTTCTAAAATCTCTAAAATGGTTTTCATCATCAGGGACTTCGACGATACTATTCGTGGTGGAAAATATTTCTAACTGCTCCACATATGCTCTGAAAGTCTCTTGGTTGCGATGGAACTCACCCAAGTGCCCTATTATTTCCATAGGCACGGCCATCTGGACTCTGATAGTTCAGCCAAGTGTGCTTGTAATTTACCGTTGATTATTAGCTGTTATGCAAAACAAGGAACCTCTCAAAGTCTCCCTGTTGGGTGGCAGGAACATCCGCCAACAAAAATTTCAGCTAGGGAATCCAGAAATCCTGACATTGCCATGTGATCCTTTGTTATTTACATCAGTAGTTGAAGTACATCAGTCGTCCACTAGGTGGAGCGGTGGTCCACTAGGGGAGCTCTAATACAATAGTGATCAGGAATGGGAAAGCGAGCTGATTTTCCCCTCCCTTAGTCTGGTGATCTTGAGGCCAATCTCTGCTGCCACTCTGGTTGGGATCAGCTAACTCAGCACTTTCAAGGAATTGAACTTGAGACCTCTTGGTCCAGTAACTCGGTTACATTCTGGATTTACGAAGTGAACCATTTGGGGTGGTCTCTCAGCTACTTCCTAGTACCCTAAGAGCAACCAACTCTTTCTAGATATATTAAGGACCCGCCATTTATTTCAGAAAACCTTCTTTCTAACTTCTAATATAGGAGACAAGCCTTCCCCCGTAGCACCCAGGAAGCCCCAAGGCCGGCAGCCAGACCCACAGCTGCAGATCTCCCTCTCTTCTTGCCTCTATTTCCTAGTGAGGCCCCGCCAGAGAGGACATGACTGGGCCAGGAATCATGAAATGCCCAGTCCACTCTGAGGCATACCGCTGGTGGTGGTGACATGGAACTGGCAGTGGGAATCAGGAATTTGGGCAAAGAACCTGATTGGCAAATCTTTGCCCAAAATGCACCCCATGCACACCTCCTCAGCGGGAGGAGGGAGCGAGGGGTTGTGGATGTAACGTGGGTGGATGAAGCTCCTGTTGAACCCCAGGGAGAATGTCACTACAATGTTAAAATCATGTTAATATACCGATAACCAATTTCCTGTCGATCTCACCTATGTAAACTGGGAGCAATGCTCATTGCTGGCAAGAAGCCAATATTTAAAAGGAGGCCAGTGATTTATGTACTGCAATTTGAAACTAATCTGAGTGTGGATTGTTACTACTGGGCATGTTTGCTGCTCTTTCTGCCAGATTATTTTTCTAAGTTTTGGCTGAGATATTCTTAGCTGTATCTCACCTGTAATTTACAACATGGCTATTCCAATGGAAACCCCATTGTTTTTGTGTTATTTAGAGGAAGCAGAGGAAGGGGAAAGGAGTGACATCAAACGGGTAAAATAAACCTGAGAAGGACTTTCTGCCATTACCCAATTTAACCTACTTAGACATGTCTGAGGAAAACTGACTTTGCAGTTGTTACTGAATAGCTCCAGCCAACCTCCACCACAAATATGTTACTGCCCCTGGCTGTCAAGCCTATACTTGTATAGTGTGAGTTCATCCAAACTGCTGCAGGAATCAGCAGCGTCAGTTAATCTGCAATGTACCATGCATAAATCAAGTGACTGATGCACTGTGTCAAGGCAAGCAATGTCATTACTATCAGTATGGACAACCATCACAAAAACTAACCCTTTTTATTTATAATATCTCCCATGGACAGCAAGTAAATAATGAAGAGGAGAGGGCCAAGGAGAAATCTTGACTTGAGTTACTCCAGAAAATTCAGTCCCACATGTGAGACAGGAAAGTAGACAAGATCGAGCCATATAATGGTAGATTTTACTCTATGGTCACCTATCGGGCACCTGACATATGCACTTCACCTCAGGGACATTTGCCAGGACTAGGTTACCTTGTATGGTGGAACCCCTACAGTTCTGCAGTGAAGTGTTAGCCAAGATTATGTGCTCAAGTCTCTCGCTTAGGGTTTGAACCCATTCAGTGGCAAGAATGCTATCATTGAGCCAAGGCCTATGGCATATAACATCTCTGATTCATTGTGACAATGCCACAGGAAGTCTCGAAGATCGGGGGCCGAAATTGCCATGCGCCCCAAATGGGGCACACTTACCAATTTAATTGTTGATTTACCGCCCCAATCGATGTGCGATTTTGCCCGCGCTTTTGAGCGATTCCGTCGGGGCGGTGTTTCAGGCGGCAGCGGGCGGAAGTGGGTCAGGAGCGGGGCAGAAGGCGGGCGGTGTCATCAGTGCCACACTGAGCACGTCAGCGCGACTCTGACCTGCCGCATTGCGTTGCCGCGTAGCAACGTCGCTTCCCTTCATTAAAGGGGAGGGCTGCTGCGAGCTCTGCAGCCACTTTGGTGGCACCCACTGAGCCACCAAGGAGGGCTTCGACCAGGCCAGCAGTCCGGTACCCAAGAGGGGGCACTGGGCTGCCTGTTGGAGGCCCAACCAAACCCGTAGCCGCCATTGTTGGGCCGACTTCAGAGTCGGCCGTCAATTAAAATAAAATGACGGCCGCGGCGGAGCACCCTCCCCTTTAAAGGCAGACGCACCACCCAGCCACTGGCAGCTTCCCGCCGTGGAAAGCTGTCACGGGCACTAATTGGCGGCCACTTTGCCCCTGTAGCGTAATTTCCCTCACGGGGTGGAAACGGGTCACCGCCGGGTGGTAATAGGTCAGCGCATGCCTGACGGGATGGGAACATGGACGGGGTGGTAACTTTCATCCCGTTACCGCCGGAAATGGCTCTTAAAAAAGGGGGCAATTTCGGCTCCCAATACTGTTCATGAAGCTGCCTCAGTCGGGAGATCTGCTGACATAGTATGAAACTCATGGGAACAGCTTCATTCAATTGGGTAATTTCTCTTTGGTAATTGACATCATGGCAGACAGTGGTAATTAGAGAACGCTGTATAAGTAATTAATGAAGTTCTCTACATTGAAGAATTAGTAATCTTGAGTTTTCAAGTGATAGTCCATCTGTAAAATACCTTGCATCTATATAATATCTTTCACAACCTCAGGACATCCCAAAGTACATCACAGTTAATTAACTACTTTGTTGAAGTGCATTCACTGTTGGAACGAAGGAAATGCAAGAGCAAATTGGTGCACAGCAAGATCCCACAAACAGCAATGAGATTAATGACCATGTAATCTGCTTTAGTGATGTTGGTTGAGGGATAAATGTTGGCTATGACACCAGGAGAACTCATCTGCTCTTCTTCGAGTAGTACTGTAGGATCTTTAACATCCACCTGCAATGTGGACAGGGCTTTGGTTTAATGTCTCCTCCATAGAAACCTCTGCATTGCTGCTTTTGTGAGCTCAACTTGATGACACAGTCTGCAAATATAATTTCCTTTGTTATCGGGCGTTAAAAAACAGTCAAGCTGGTAGATAACGGGGTGAGAGGAGATACACTTCCTCGGCCATTAAATCATTGCTTACTGAAATGTGATTTTGCTTGGATACTGTTTGTTAAAGACTGTTTTCAAAGTAGAACTTTAAAAGATAAAACACCCTCATATCCAGTGATTTTCTTATAGTTTTTAATCTTGTACTTGTATATATGTAATGCACAACAGGTGCTCTGTAAGAAATAATTGTACATATATCCTATTAGCTAAGAATCTGCTGAGAGGAACTCTTAAGAATTACCACTGTTTTAAACAGTCAATTAAGTTTATATACAATATATATTTGCTTATCATACTGTTAATATCCTGATCTTTTGCTTCTACGTAATATTTTATTTGTAAATAAATCATAACTAATAGTGTTCATCTGTAGGTTTGAGTCCATCCTATGATTGCAGCCACTGGAGAGTTTATGTCTCGATGTGCATTAGCCTTAGTTTGGCTTGGGATCCTTGGTGCTATATTCAGTCAAATGTTTCCTTGATGTAAAGAGCAGTTAGGTTTACCTCTCTTCTGGCATTCAGCTCTTGCGCCCATGTCGGGATCAAAGCTGTGATGAAGTCTGAAACTGAGTGGTTTTGTTGGATCCTAAACTGAGTGTCGGTGAGCAGCTTATTGATGAGTATCTTATTGGAAGGCACAGCATGGGCCAATGGCGAGGCTGTGAGGTCGTGAGGCTCATATTGCGTGCTATGAATTCCATGTAGAGAAAGGTTCTGTGGGAAGGAGGAAGGAAGGAGGACAGTGGGAGTATGTTTGAGTTTGTGTGTATGTATTGGCACATGCGGCGGAGCCTGGTCTCCAGTCATCTTGGATCCCCTTGCAACTGGACGAAGACCTCGCTCTGCCAAGCCCGTGTGGTGGTTGGCGTGCAATGGCCACACCACTTTAAAAGAATTCACGCACAGGCATCTTCCACCATTTAAAATGAGTTAATCAGTCACCTGACTACTCATTTTTAGTGTGGTGTCCTCTTTGGGTTGTTCATAGCTGTTGGTGAACTGCAATTTGATTTGGTCCAAATGTTTTCTGTGCATTTGTCCATTGGCTAATTTAACCTGAAAGACCCGACTCCCCTCTTTGGCTGTGACCGTGCCAGCAAGCCATTTGGGACCATGTCCATAATTGAGAACACAGGATCATTGATCTCAATGTTGTGTGACAAATTTGCGCGGTCATGGTGCACACTTTGTTGATGCCGCTTGTCCTCCACGTGATAATGGAAATCAGGGTGGACAAGAGAGAGCCTTGTTCTAAGCGCCCTTTTCATAAGCAGCTCGGCTGGGGGAACCCCGATAAGTGAGTGGGGTCTGGTGAGGTAGCTGAGCAGCACTCGGGACAATTGGGTCTGCAGGGAGCCTTCTGATACCCATTTCAAGCTTTGCTTGATGGTCTGAACTGCCCATTCTGCCTGGCCGTTGGATGCGAGCTTGACCGGGGCAGATGTAACGTGTTTGATCCAGTTGCGAGTCATGAATTCCTTGAATTCAGCACTGGTGAAGCACGGCCCATTGTCGCTGACTAGGACATCAGGCAAGCCATGCGTGGCAAACATGGCTTGTAGGCTTTCAATGGTGGCTATGGACGTGCCTACAGACATTATTGCACATTCAATCCATTTTGAGTAACCAAAAACATTTTGCCTAGAAATGGGCCCGCATAGTCTACGTGGATTCTCGACCATAGTTTTGAGGGCCACGACCACAAACTTAGCGGTGCATTGCTCAGCTGAGAGCAAGTGTTGCACTGGCGCACGCATGACTCTAAATCTGAGTCGATGCCGGGCCACCACACGTGGGATCTGGCTTTAGCTTTCATTATTACGATGCCTGGGTGGGTGCTGTGCAGTTCACATATGTCTCTGCCTTTCTTGGGCAAGACCACACGATTGCCCCACAATAGACAGTCTGCCTGCAGGGACAACTCGTCTTTGTGTCTGTGGAACGGCTTAATCACCTCCTGCATCTCCACTGGGACACTGGACCAGCTCCTATGGAGGACACAGTTTTTTTTTACCAAGGACTGTAAAGGATCCTGGCTGGTCCAGGTCCTGATCTGGCAGGCCCAAACGGGGGACTTCTCATTCCCGAATGCCTCCATGACCATGAGCAAGTCCGTTGGCTGTGTCATTTCCACCCTGGTGGTGGGCAATGGCAGCCGACTGAGAGCATCTGCACAGTTCTCTGTGCCCAGTCTGTGACGGATTACATAATTGTATGCCAACAGCATGTGCGCCCATCTTTGGATGCGGGCAGAGGCATTGGTATTAATCCCTTTGCTCTCAGAGAACAGCGATATGAGCAGCTTATGGTCAGTTTCAAGCTCAAACTTGAGGCCAAATAAGTACTGGTGCATTTTTTTTTACCCTGTAGACGAATGCCAGAGCCTCTTTTTCAATCATGCCGTAGGCCCTTTTGGCCTTGAACAAATTCCTGGACGCATAAGCGACCGGTTGCAAAATCCCCAATTCATTAGCCTGTTGCAACACACACCTGACCCCGTATGACGACGCATCGCAAGCTAGCACTAATTATTTACAAGAGTTATGCAGAACAAGCAATTTGTTAGAACACAACAGATTTCTGGCTTTCTTAAAGGCAGCCTCTTTTGAATTCCTCCATACCCAGTCGTCTCCCTTGCGCAGTAGCCATGTAGGGGTTCTAGCAGGGTGCTTAACTCAGGTAGGAAATTACCGAAATAGTTAAGGAGTCCCAGGAACGACCGCAGCTCCGTCACGTTCTGTGGTTGCAGCGCATTCTTGATGGCTTCCGTCTTGGCGTCGGTGGGTCTGATGCCGTCTGCTGCGATTCTTCTTCCCAAGAATATGACGTCCTGTGCCAGGAAAACACATTTTGAGCATTTCAACCAGAGCCCTCCAGATCCAACCGATTAAGAACCTCTTCCAGATTCTTCAAGTGCTCCATGGTGTCCCGACCTGGTAACCAATATGTCGTCCTGGAAGACAACTGTGCAAGGAACTGACTTCAGCAGGCTCTCCATGTTCCGCTGGAAGATAGCCGTGGCCGACCGAATCACGAACGAGCACCAGTTATAGATGAACAGACCTTTGTGCGTGTTGATGTAGGTGAGGCCTTTCGAAGACTCCTCCAGCTCCTGCGTCATGTAGGTCGAGGTCAGGTCCAGCTTGATGAATGTCTTCCCTCCAGCCAGGGTCGCAACTAGGTCGTCTACCTTGGGTAACGGGTACTGGTCCTGCAGCGAAAAACGGTTAATCGTTACTTTATAGTCCCCACAAATTCTAACCGTACCGTCCTCTTTAAGTACCGGGACAATCGGACTGGCCCAGTCGTTGAATTCCACCGGCGCAATGATGCCTTCACGTTGCAGCCGGTCCAGCTCAATTTCCACTTTTTCACGCATCATATACGGTACCGCTCGAGCCTTGTGGTGGATGGGTCGCGTACCGGGAACCAAATGGATCTGTACTTTTGCCCCCGAGAAGCCTCCGATGTCTGGCTCGAACAGCGATGGGAACTTGCTCAGAACCTGGGTACATGAGGCGTCATCGACGAACGAAAGCACTCGGATGTCATCCCAGTTCCAGCGGATTTTTCCCAGCCAGCTTCTGCCGAACAGCGTGGGGCTATCCCTGGTACAATCATAGCGGGAGTTCGTGTACTGCTCCATCATAGGAGACTTTGACTTCTGCACTGCCAATTACAGGAATTAGTTCCTTGGTGTAAGTCCTTAACTTGGTGTGAATGGGGCTGAGCTTGGGCATGTGTGCCTTTTTGCCCCTCAGCCTGTCAAAGGCCTTTATACTCATTATGGACTGATTTGCCCCTTTGTCCAGCTCCATGGATAATGGAATACCGTTCAGTTCAACTTTCAACATTATTGGTGGACATTTTGTAGTAAATGTGTGTACCCCGTACATGTCTGCCTCCTCAGTACGAGTCTCTAATTCAGCCTGATCCACAGTAGATCGATCTTCCTCTGCAACGTGGTGGTTTGCAGGGTTTGCAGCTCACCTGCACATTCATTGGAGGTGTCCCATTGTTCTGCAACCATTGCACGCATAGTGCTTAAAGCGGCATTGATGGGGCCGATGATCACCTCTGCAATGTCAACAGGGTGTTAACTGCCTCGCATTAACAATTGATGGTGGACTCTGGGTTATCTGAGGTCGGGCCGCAACAGCCGGCGTGTACATTCTGCCATGTACATTTCTGCTCGAGACCGACGTTACTTTATGCACAGTACTAGCCGAAACTTTTTTATTCGCTGAAATTTGCTTGGTGTTGTCGCTGGTGGACATAAATGCCTGGGCTATCGTTATGGCTTTACTTAGATTTGGAGTTTCTACAGTCAACAGTTTGTGAAGTATTGTCTCATGTCCAATGGCCAGTACAAAAAAGTCTCTGAGCATTTGTTCTAGGAATCCCCCAAACTCACAATGTCCTGCGAGACGCCTTAGTTTGGCGATGTAGCTCGCCACTTCCTGGCCCTCCGATCGTTGACAGGTCTAGAACCAATATCACGCCATCAGATCGCTTTCCTTAGGATTTAGGTGCTCCCGGACCAGCGAACACAATTCTTCGTAGGATTTCTCTGTTGGTTTTGCCAGGGCCAGGAGATTCTTCACGAGGCCATAGGTTGTTGCCCCACAGACAGTTAGGAGGATCGCCCTTCGTTTGGTAGCTTTCTCATCCCCTTCCAGCTCGTTGGCCATGAAGTATTGGTCGAGTATCTTCACGAAGGCCTCCAATCGTCCCCTTCTGAGAACTTCTCCAGGATGCCGACTGTTCTTTGCATTTTCGCGCGGTTGTTCGTTACCTCGTTGCCAATTGGTACGCTCATAATAAAGGGTGAAACTGAGTACTGTGTACAGTGAGCAAGTGTGACCTTAGTTCCTTTAATAAGATTCCAGAGTGCTGGTACCTCGTGGGTGGCCTGCTTATATACTGTGCTCCCAAGGGATGCTAGGATCCCTTGGGACTCCAACAGGTTGGCCCTCTGGTGGTCAGGTATCATGCAGGTTACAAGGGGTTAAATACATAACAGTCCTTTTTAACTCTAACACTGAAGTCACAAAGGATGATTAGTTTGTTGATATTTCTGGTCACTGTAATATTTTTCTTGCTTTCATTGCCATTTGGCATGGCAGAAGCATATAATACTGATGAAGTTATCATGTTGCTCATTTTTCCATGGGAGTCTTGATGTCATCACAGGATCATTCATTCCCTTTGGTGTAGAGAGCAGTAATGAACAGTTGTTCTTCAGACTGGAGGGAAATATACAGTCGTGTTCCCAGGGGGCGAGGGGATGGTATTAGGACCACTGCTCATTTTTATATATTTTAATGGTCTGGATTTGGGTATACAGGGCATAATTTCAAAGTTTGCAGATGATGCAAAACTCAGAAAAGTAGTAAACAACGAGGATAGTAACAGACTTCAGGAGGACATAAAGACACTGGTGAAATGGACATATACATGGCAGATAAAATTTAACGCAGAGAAGTGTGAAGTGATACATTTTGGTAGGAAGAATGAGGAGAGGCAATATAAACTAAACTGTACAATTTTAAATGGGGTGTAGGAACAGAGAAACTTTATGTACACAAATTTTTGATGGTGGCAGGACGTTGAGAAGGCTGTTAAATAAGCTCATGGGATCCTATGCCTCTATTAATAGATGAATAGAGTACAAAAGCAAGGAAGTTATGCTAAACCTTTATAAAACATTGGTTAGTCCTCAGCTAGAGTATTGTGTTCAATTCTGGGCACCACACTTTGTCAAGGCCTTTGAGAGGACGCAAAATAGATTTACCAGAATGGTACCAGGGATGAGGAACTTCACTTCTGTGGAGAGACTGGAGAAAAAGAAACAAAAAGAAAGACTTGCATTTATATAACGCCTTTTACAACCACCGGATGTCTCAAAGTGATTTACAGCCAATGAATTACTTTTGGAGTGCAGTCACTGTTGTAATGTGGAAAATGCGGCAGCCAACTAGCACACAGCAAGCTCCCACAAACGACAATGTGTTAATGACCAGATAATCTGACTTTGTTATGTTGATTGAGGGATAAATATTGGCCAGGACATCGGGGATAACATAAGAATTAGGAACAGGAGTAGGCCATCTAGCCCCTCGAGCCTGCTCTTCTTCGAAATAGTGCCATGAGGTCTTTTGCGTCCACCTGAGTGGACAGACGGGGCCTCGGTTTAACGTCTCAACTGAAAGACGGCACCCTCAGCTCTGCACTGGGAGCGTCAGCCTAGATTTATGTGCTCAAGTTCCTGAAGTGGGACTTGAACCCACAACCTTCTGACTTCTGAGGTCGGGTTGATCTCCTTAGAGCAGAGGATATTTGATTGAGGTGTTCAAATCATGAAGGGTTTTGATAGAGTAAAAAAGGAGTAACTATTTTCAGTGACAGAAGTGTTGATAACCAGAGGACACAGTTTTAAGGTGATGGGAAAAGAACCAGAGGTGACATGAGGAAACATTATTTTACGCAGCGAGTTGAGATTTGGAATGCACGGCCTGTAAGGGCGGTGGAAGCAGATTCAATAATAACTTTCAAAAGGGGATTGGATAGATTCTTGAAGGGAAAAACAATCACAGGGCTATGGAAGAGCAGGAGAGTGGGATTAATTAGATAGCTCTATCAAAGAGCCGGCATAGGCACGATGGGCCAAATGGCCTCCTTCTGTGCTGTATGATTCTATATATTCCACAGCTACTTTATTGAGGGTTGCTGTGGAGTGAACAGCCCGAGTACAAGCTACATGATGCATGAGATTGTGAAGAGATACAATCAAGCTTCTAAATTCAAATCAGAGTAGCATCACTCATCCCTACATTCAGGTAGATACACTGCCTAAATGGTTAAGTGAATACCGTCTGCTAGCTACAACAATAGGGGTTTATGCAGCATATCCCAAGAATAGCCACAGTGATGCTTTCTTGTTTTATATATATTTAATTACATTCTACAATCATGGAAAGATCATTTCCAAAGGTTTAAATGGAAAAGGGAAATCCTTTAGTAGCTTGGGGTGCCTTTAATGTTCTCCAGTGTTTATAACCTTTGCTGTGAGTGACAGCAGATCATTAGAATTGGTTCGAAGAGATTTGTCCCTGCTTTGATGTTGGTTCATTTGGTTTCCTCCAGCCTGCTGCACACCGGTAAAACGAACAATTGTTACAATAACAGCTGTGCCTATTGTTTCCAAAATCCAAGACTATCCATTTAAAAAAAAAAGTATTTTCATGTGTCTTGCATACTATATAGAATGAAGGTTGTAATGGCCTGATATCAATTACCAGAAAGACTAAACTAGCCATTTTTTGTTTTCATATGTTAATCTTAGTTTTGAAGTTCAGACTGATAGTGCAGGAGGCAATGAGGATGTCAGGTCTTGGCTCTTTACGTTGCCGGATGTCACTGTGTTTTGGAGTGCATTAAGTTACCTGTCAGTCTTTCTCTGGCTCTGGATCACCGAGCAGCCTCACTGCGTAAATCCACCTCTTGACTTTTGACAAAAGATACCAGAAACATTTAAAATCAACAAGATCAATTTGGGTAAATCAACTATAAATTGACTGGGGGGTTGAAACCAATTTCAAGTTCAGGTATGTGGATCTAAGAATGGTTTCTTATACAGCTGTGAGAAAGTTTAAGAGTAAATAGCTTGTACTTTGAAAAGAACGGGCAGTATATTGTATTATTAGTTGTGGATAATAATTTAAAGATGAGCCAAAAGGAGATCTTCAGTCTTTAATGGCCAAATGTTTTGCTTTCCCAATAAATGTATTGAGGTGTAATGAAAATCAGAGTTTAATCCAAATTTGATAAATCAAAAGTATTAAAAATTATTGAAACAGTGGACCTCTGTCTTTAGTCGTCATAGAAAAACAGGGGTCTGGAGAGGGCTGCTTTATCACAGAGGACTTTATATGGTGAGAGAGCAATGAACAATCTACATTACATACTCTTGGATCTCTGAACATCAGAGAGCGTTAGGAAATTGTTCTGCTCTCCTTTTTCTATTTTCTCAAATTAACTCACAAAGAACCTAGATTAATAAATTGAGTTATTTATTGATCAAAAATATCCCATAAGGTTTTTACAAAGATTTTTACATTTTGCTATTAAAAAGAAATATTTTTGAAGTAACTCAACCCATGCTTACCATTGTGTGACATTCTTCATCGCGTACAAAAGCATGAACAAGACAGTCAAATTATTATTTTAATAAAAAATTAAGGAGCACCCCAAAGTAAAATCAAATTCATCCTGCATGGAGACGAGTGAGAAGTAAAAGATCCTGAATGAGGTGATGCGGAGGCTCATTGTGTTTGCACCATATGGGACTATGGAAGTTCCCTGGGAAGAGAAACACTATGTACTTTTGAGGCTTTATTCATTTGTGAGCTGAATCAGAACTGGTTTATCTAATAAGGCTCATTAGCAGATATCATTTAAATTCAAATGTAAGTTAGACTAATGCAGTGTAACGTTTTGAGCACAAAGAAAGATCATGTCACGATTTAGGTGAGCAGTCTACATAGAGATGGTGAGCAATAAACAGTACAACAAAACTGAGCCTCGAGGGGAAATCAGAGACAATTAGCTTTTGGATATTGTATCTTTGTCATCAAGAAAATATGTTTATTTTTGCACTCTCTCTCTTACCTCTTCTCTGTGCTATTTCTGGTTGTCTGGAAGCCTGAGAGTATCTCCTTCAGTCTTTCATACATTCTTAGCTAAAGACTTTGGTAGCGAGAGAAAGACAAGGGTGGGGAAGGCACAAAACACAAAAGAGAACATTATTCCTCCCAAGAGTCCTGCTACAAGCAGAATGAATGGAGTATTGAAATGTCTAGCAATTGAGACTAGATTAATTTTCATCCTTCATAACTAAACCATTTGTGTGCCAGGGTCCAAACAGTTTGTTAGCGTCATTTGCAAATGTGAAGTGTCTGCATGGCTTCAAATGTCCATCAAGTAGAAGGTTTCTCAAAGGGTACAGCAGGAGTCCCATCTCTCTCTGCTTTGTAATGATTACATCAGGTTAAATACTATAATTAACTATGATGTTATAATGATACAGTAATATGTTATGCATAATCCAGCTGCCTTTCCAAGTTATTGAATGGAACATTTTTGCTGCATATGTTTTTCGTGAAATAGGCGATGGGCATAGGCAGACAGGTAGGTTGATCAAGAATTGATACATTGATCTTGCAATATATATATATGCATTGTATAAGTGTCAATATTGAATAGTGTATTCCTGTATCATACTTATTAATCTATAATTATATAGAATCAGAAAAATCAACATGATTCATGAAGAGATTATTCAATACAGTTATATAAAACATATTTCTACAAAGGATATATGCATGCTGCAAATACAGCATAATGGGAGCTCTTAATGAACCAATGGGGACTCGAACTTCAAGTTTGCAATATTCTTGTGTTGCACATCTGCAATCTTATTATAAGACTGTGCACAAAGGGACTGAATTATACATATACTAAGAACAGCTGATTATATACATGCAAACCGAAGATTGGACTAGTGTCTACATTTATTTATTGAAGGCATTGTTGTAGAGTATTGAAGTGAAGATTGAGGTGTATTTATGTGTTCAGGACACAGCATGGTACAGGAGACCAAATGGGATTGCTGCAATGTTACAGTGAACTGCAGTCCTGCTGAAAGTATATGAGGTTTGATACTGATTGTACAGGGTCAGGAAGCCCATTATATCATATCAGAAGACAGTACAAAGCTTGGTCACGGGATAGCATTATTCAATATAGATGGTCAAACGTTTTGATTCAACTGTTCGCCATATATCTGGGGATGATTTTAACTTTGATGCTCTGGCAACAATAGGGTCATAGCGAATCAGCAACGTGTATTACACTGCCTGGTTTTCTTTCTTATTGACATACACACAGGTGATGATAGTGTAGTTGTTCTGTTACTGGACTATTAATCCAGAGGCCTGGACTAATGATAATAAACGGTGAGTTCACGTCCCACCATGGCAGTTTGAGAATTTGAATTCACACAAAGAAACCTGGAAATAAAAAGCTAGTATTAGTAACCATACCAGAACTATAATGGACCTCAGCCCCACACCAATGTGGTTGACTCTTAACTGCCTTCTAAAGTGGGCATACCACTCAGTTGTATCAAAACAAAGAAGACCCACCCTCTCAGGGTAACTAGGGATGGGCAATGGAATGCTGGGTTTGTCAGGGTTGCCCATATCCCGAGAAAGAAAAAAAAGACTTGAATTTATATAGCCGGTTTCACGACCACCGAACATCTCAAAGCGCTTTACAGCCAATGAAGTACTTTTGGAGTGTAGTCACTGTTGTAATGTGGAAAATGCGGCAGCCAATTTGCGCACAGCAAGCTCCCACAAACAGCAATGTGATAATGACCAGATAATCTGTTTTTGTTATGTTGATTGAGAGATAAATATTGGTAAGGCGCTGGGGATAACTCCCCTGCTCTTCTTCAAAATAGCACCATGGGATCTTTTATGTCCACCTGAGAGAGCAGGCTGGGTCTCGGTTTAATGTTTCATCCAAAAGACAGCACTTCTGACAGTGCAGTGCTCCCTCAGCACTGCACTGGAGTGTCAGCCTAAATTTATGTGCTCAAATTCCTGGAGTGGGACTTGAACCCACAACCTTCCAACTCAGAGGTAAGTGTGCTGCCCACTGAGCCATAGCTGACATTGAGAATGAAAAATACAAAATTGAGAATGCGCATGATCCATGTTTTTAATGTAACTAGTTTCCCAGAGATTTTCCTGCATCAGCTATAGGTTTCTTTCCCCATGTTTGGTTGAATGGTGCCGAAGGTTGCACTGTTGTCCTGATGAATTCGCTTGATGGCTTGATGGTCTTTCCCACCCTTTTTGTATGTTCTGATTTAACTTAAACTATGAGTGCAGAATTAGAGGCCACGAGCACAAGCTTGACAAGCTCAATCCAGATTCAAGATTTGATGAAGATTTTCTTCCCCAGCGTGTTGGCGAGGTGGAACTGATTGGTATCAATTGATTCTTTGTTGATTAACTGAATTAAAAAAAATATAGGATTAACTGTTTAGGTGTGTGATTGAATTTTATTAGGATATTTTTTGGCCTGCATATTCAAATAGCTTATATAACACTATGATAAGTTAAAACACTGGCATTAGAAGGGACTGCAAATTGTGGGGAGTATAGGTGCTGTCATTCACAGGGACTACAGGCTCAATTTTCCCCAAAGCATTTTTTAGGCATATTTGAAGAGTTACGCCCAATTCTTTGGGGCCTAAATACGGCAAAAAAAAATATTCTAAGTTTCCCCGTTGGGTTTCTTCATTTTGGCATGGTGTAACCCGACTTCTAGTTTTGGGGGTGGAGCCTTGATTTGCGCCAAAAAGATCGGGCTGCCATGGTAACCAGGGACACAGTGCGAGCTGAGGCGGCAAAGTGAAGCATACAGCCAGCTCCCAACACATTAAAAGAATTGAAAAACACATAGCAGCAACTTACCTTCAGGCCCTGCCCGAAAGACTTGCCGGTCCGGTCCCATTCTCTGTCCCCGGATTGTCTTTCTCTTTCTCCCTCTCTCTCGGGGACCGAGAATAGGACGGACTGGACAGCCTTCGGACGGGGTTGGAGGTAAGTTGCTGCTATGTGTTTTTCAATTCTTTCAGTGTGTCCGGGCATCTGCTGCGTCGATTTCCTTTCCTGCGCCGATTTCCTCAACTCTCCGGAAGGTTTTTCTGCAGAGGCCACATACGCTGGCCTAAGCACAACTGGAGTCACTCTCAGCTGGCCAAACTTGCCTAAATGGCCAGAATTGGCGCAGGTGGCAGGTTACACCCCCTTTGGCTGAAAATAAAACTGACCTAAACAAATCGTAACTAACTGAGTTACGCCGGTGCAAATTGATTGGGGAAACTTTGGTTTTTCAACTTAGGCCAAAAAGAGCAGCCTGCTCAAAAAAACTGCGCAAATCACTGGGGAAAATTGAGCCCTACATAATGTATGTTTGAGCAGTGTATTTAGAAGGAACTGTGTAGCGTGGTCAATTAGAGCACTGTCATTAGTATGGACTACATAGTGTGGTGAGGAAAAGCAGCTCATTAGATGACACTTAATAGTGTTTTGCGTTTGAGCACTGTTGTTAGAGGGGTCTGCATAGTGTGATGATTAAGATTAGGTGGGATAGTGCCTAATTCACCATAGGGCCAAAGTTTACCTCAGTAGGCAGTCTCTTTTAAAGACAGTTCTCTAAATCGCCTCACAATGCAGCACCTTCTAATGTCGTGTTCTTACTCACCATGCTATGTTGCCCATATCCGAGCTCACACGAGCCCCGTTCACCCATCTACTAGGGGGATCAAGGGGTATGGCGAGAAAGCAGGAATGGGGTACTGAAGTTGAATGTTCAGCCATGAACTCATTGAATGGCGGTGCAGGCTAGAAGGGCCGAATGGCCTACTCCTGCACCTATTTTCTATGTTTCTATGTTTCTATCACCCCTGTGCTCGCTGACCTAAATTGGCTCCCAATCCTCCAATACCTCCGTTTTAAAATTATCCTTCTCGTGTGCAAATCCCTCCCCCTCCCTATCTGTAACCTCCTCCAGCCCTACAACACTCCATGGACACTCTGATCCTGCAGCTCTGGCCTCTTGTCCATTCCCCCTTTTCCTTCATCCCGACCATTGGCAGCTGTGCCATCAGATGCCTAGGCCCTAAGCTCTGGAATTCCCTCTCTAAACATCTCTGCCTCTCTCTCCTCCTTTAAGTCTCCATAAAACCTACCTCCTTGACCAAGATTTAGGTCACCTGTTCTATTGTCTGCCTCTTTGGCTCCTGTCAATTTTTGACTGATTACACTGTTGTGAAGCGCCCTGGGAAGTTTTACTACGTTAAAGATAAATTGAAGTTGTTGGTGTAGTGTGGTGAATAAGAGCACTAGAAGAGACTGCATAATGTGATGATTTAGAGCACTCCATTAGTAGGTATTTCATGGTACGGTGATTTAGAGAAGTCATTTGCAGGCCATGCATACTATGTTGAAGAAGAGCACTGTTATCAGAAGGGAATGCATAGTTTGATCAATTAGAGCACTACAATTAGAAGTGAGTGCATAGTGTGGTGAATAAATGTCATTAGAAGGGACTGCCTAGTATGGTGAACAGCACACTGTCATTGATAGGGACAGTATAGTGTGATAAGTTAAAATACTGTTCTAATGAGGAACTGCCCATTCTGTGATAAGTTGGAGCACTGTTATTAGAAGGGATTCCTTGTTTCAGTGATTTAGAGTACAGTCATTTGAAGGTGCTACATAGTGTGCTTAGTTAAAGCGCTATCATTAAAAAAGACTATATCGTGTGATCAGTTCGAGCACTGCCATAAGAAGGGATAGCATAGTGTAGTGAGTTAGCGCACATTAGTATGGCCTACACCCTGTGATTAGAAGGGACTGCATGATGTCGTGAGTTCGAGCACTGTCATTGGAAGGGATTGTATAATGTATAATTAAAGTACGTCATTAGCAGGGCATTCATAGTGTGGCAAGTAAGGGCATGGTTATTGTATCAACTGCATAGTGTGGTCAATCTGAGCATTGTTATTCGATGGGATACATAAAATGGTGTTAGAGCAATATTATTAAAAGGTATTGCATAGTGTGCTGAATTAGAGCATCCAATTAGAAAGAAAGAATGACTTGCATTGAAAGAGCAAGTATCACCACTTCAGGAAGTCCCAAAGTGCTTTACAACCAAGTGTAGTCACAGTTGTAATGCAGGAACCATCCGTCACCAATTTTTGCACAGCAACATCTCACGAACAGCAATGTGATAATGGACAGATATTTTCTTTAATTGAGGGATGAGGTCGGTTGAGGGATGAATATTAGCCAGGACACCGGGAAGATCTCCCCTGCTCTTCTTCGAATAGTGCCATGGGATCTTTTACAACCACCTGAGAGAGCAGACGGGACCTCTGTTTAATGTCTCACCAAAAGACGGCAGCTCCCACAGTGCAGCACTCCCTCAGCACTGCACTGGAGTGTCAGCCTAGATTTTGTGCTCAAGTCCCTGGAGTGGGACTTGAACCCACAAACTTCTGACAGAGATGAGGGTGCTATCCAATGAGCATAGAGGCACTTAATAGTGTGGTGAATTACAGTACTGTCATTAAAAGGGATTATATAGTGTGCTGAGTTGGATCACTGTCTGTAATAGAGACTCCATTGTGTGGTGATTTAGAGCACAGTCATATCAGGGCATGCATGGTGTTAAGAAGACAAGAAAATGGAGCAGGAGTAGGCAATACAGCTCCTCAAGCCTGCTCTGCCATTCACTGATTATGGCTGATCTTCTACCTCATCTCTACTTTCCTGCCCTATCCCAATATCCCTTGACTCCTTTAGTGTCCAAAAATCTATTGATCTCAGTCTTGAATATACTCAACGACTGAACATCCACAATTCCAAAGATTCACAATCCTCTAAGTGAAGAAATGTCTCCACATTTCAGTCCTAAATGGCTGACCCCTTATAGTGAGTCTATGGCCCCTAGTTTTAGACCCTGCAGCCAGTGGAAATAGCCTCTCAGCATCTTCCCTGTCAAGCCCTTTATGAATTGTATACCTTTTCATGAGATCACCTCTCATTCTTCTAAACCCCTGATAATATAGATGTGTTTATTCACAACAACAAAAGCTCAGATTGGCCCCCTTTGAATGACATGTCCTGATTGCTGATTGGTCCCCTTGGAGGATAGAAACATATAGAAACATAGAAAATAGGTGCAGGAGTAGGCCATTTGGCCCTTCGAGCCTGCACCGCCATTCAATGAGTTCATGGCTGAACATACAACTTCAGTACCCCATTCCTGCTTTCTCGCCATACCCCTTGATCCCCCTAGTAGTAAGGACTACATCTAACTCCTTTTTGAATATATTTAGTGAATTGCTCTCAACAACTTTCTGTGGTAGAGAATAAGACATACCCAGCAGTTTCTCTGGAATGTGTCATTAGAGCCTTCCTGCCTACATAATGGGGCTGAAATTGCCCCTTTTTTAAGGCCCGTTACTGCCTCTAAGAGGTGGTAAGGTCTTTCTGACCGGGGGCACGCAGATGGTGCAACCCATCCGGAAATGCCCCCTGGGTTAGGAGCGACGGTTTCCACCGCACCCCGTGTTTCTGCCCTGCTCGGTGCTTCAACCCATTACCGGCAGACCCTTACCGACCAGCGGCGACTCCATTTCTGCCCCGCGGAGCACAGCTGGCACCGGCCAGTGGCCCCAACAGCTTCGCGCGGCAGGAGGTTGCCAGTGGTTGGGCTTAAAGGGTGCACCATCGCGGCCGCCATTTTGTTTTATTTGTCGGCAGACTCTGCAGTCAGCCCGACAATGGCGGCCGCTGGTTTGGCTAGGCCATCAACGGGCAGCCCGGCACCCTCACTTGGGTGGCACTGACGTGCTCAGCACGGCGCTGATGACACTGCCCGCCTCCGCCCCGCTCCCGACTCTCTTCTGCCCCTCTGCCGTACCCAACAACGCCCCATTCATTTTTGTATACAAAAGGGCTGAAGTTCTCTCGTATCACCGCCCCATCTATACTGGCGGTAATTCAACATTTATTTTGAATTATCCACCTCAAACAGGGCGGAGAACAATTTGAGCCCCAATCAATTACTTTGTAAAGTGTAATTTGAGCCATTCTGACTGCCTACTCCAGACAGAACAGAGCTCACTGGAACAGACAGGGATCACTCTCACATGTTAAGTCCACCCACCCGCAAACAAGTTCCTGCACCTCCCGCCCCCCCCCGCCCAAGTTCCTGATCTTCTCCCCCCAAGTTTCTGAAATTCTCGCCGTGCCCAAGTTCCCCCCCCGCCCTGCCAGATTCATGACCACAAGTTCCTGAACTTCCTCCCGCCTTAGATGGGGCACTGTGTGTGGGTCACAGATTGTTAACAGGTTTATTTGGTATGAAGTGCACAGTGACAGTGTCATGACTTCCAGATTTCGGCCAGCCCAATGATGTCACCTGCCACAAACACGCCGAGCTTTCCGAGAAATCAACCAGGTGTAGGAGGAGAGAGAGAGAACATGGCGTGGGTGTAAGGGCGTGGGGTTGGAAGAACCTTATCCATCTTACCATCTGGATCATGTTCTCACTCTCATTCCCCCCGCCTTTAGACCAGGATCAGGCTCTTTCCCATCTCCACTGTGCTCTCCGTGCTCTTTACTGCGCGTCCCCGTCCCCCCACTGAGTTCCTGTCTTCCTGTCTCACCCCCTCCGATTCCCTCTCTTCCCCTCACCCTCTGATTCCCTCTCTCCCCCTCACCCTCTGATTCCCTCTCCCTCCCTCCAATTCTCTCTCTCCCCCCACTCCTCCGATTCTCTCTCACTCCCTCGGATTCCCTCTCTCCCCCCTCACCCTCTGATTCCCTCTCACCCTCTCACCCTCTGATTCCCTCCCCCACCCCTCCGATTCCCTCCCTCCCCCACCCCTCCGATTCACTCTTTCCTCCCCTCACCCTCTGATTCCCTCTCTCCCCCTCACCCTCTGATTCCCTCTCTCCCCCTCACCCTCTGATTCACTCTCTCCCCCTTCACCCTCTGATTCCCTCTCTCTCCCCTCCGATTCCCTCTCTCTCCCCTCACCCTCTGATTCCCACTCTCCCCCCTCACCCACTGATTCCCTCTCTCCCCCCTCACCCTCCGATTCCCTCTCTCCTCCCTCACCCTCTGATTCCCTCTGATTCCCTCCGATTCTCTCTCTCCCCCACCCCTCTGATTCTCTCTCTCCCCCTCCGATTCCCTCTCTTCCCCCTCACTCCCTGACTCCCTCTCTCTCCCCCCGATTCCCTCTCTCTCCCCTCACCCTCTGATCCCCACTCTTCCTCCTCACCCTGTGATTCCCTCTCTCTTCCTCTGATTCCCTCTCTTTCTCCGATTCCCTCTCTCCCCCCTCACCCTCTGATTCCCTCTCCCCTCACCCTCCGATTCCCTCTCTCTCCCCTCACGCTCCGATTCCCTCTCTTCCCCACCCCTCCAATTCCCTCTCTCCCCCCCACCCTCCGATTCCCTCTCTCCTCCCTCACCCTCTGATTCCCTCTCTCTCCCTCCGATTCTCTCTCTCCCCCCACCCCTCCGATTCCCTCTCTCTCCCTCTGATTCCCTCTCTCCCCGACCCCTCCGATTCCCTCGCTCTCCCCTTTCGATTCCCTTTTCTCTCCCCAGCCAGCACGGATCCAGAACTGCCACGGAGCTGAAGAGAGCGTGGCCCATGCTGCACTGCAGCCACAGCTGTGGGCTACTGCACATGCGCAGCCTCGGTAACAGCGTGCACCAGCAGAAGGGGATCGGGAGCGCATGCACAGAGGGGCGGGGCCGACCGCATGTATGCGCAGAAGGACACAAAAATATTCATGCAGATAATCATTTTGCGAGAGTATAGGCCCATTCTACACAATCTCTCCCCATAGGACAATGCTCTCATCCCAGGAATCAATCTAACGAACATTTGTTGCACCCCCTCTAAGGCAAGTATATCCTTCCTTAAGTAAGGAGACCAGAACGGTGCACAGTACTCCAGATGTGTTCTCACTAAAACCCCATACAATTGCAGCAAGACTTCCTTATTCTTATTCTCCAACCTCCTTACAATAAAGTTTAATATACCATTTGCCAAACTAACTGCTTGTACCTGCATGTTAACTTTCTGTGATTTGCATGCAAGGACACCCAAATCTCTCAGCATACTAACATTTACTAGTCTCTCTCCTTTTAAAGAAATATTCTGCTTTTCTATTCTTCCTATCACAGTGGATAATTTCATATTTACCAACTTTATATTCCATGTGCCACCTTCTTGTCCACTCACTTAACCTGTCTATATCTCTTTGCAGCCTCTTTGCGCCCTCCTCACAGCTTACTTTCTCACCTAGCTTTATATTGTTAAAAAACTTGGATACATTACACTCGGTCCTCTCATGTAAGTCATAGTAAATAGCTGAGGCCCAAGCGCTGATCCTTGTGGCACCCCGCTAGTTACAACCTGCCAATCTGAAAATGACCCATTTATTCCTACATTCTGTTAACCAATCCTCAATCCATGCTAGTATATTACTCCCATGAGCCCTAATCGTGTATCATCATCATAGACGGTCCCTCGAAACGAGGATGACTTGCTTCCACGCCAAAAAAAAGGATGAGTTCACAGGTATTTCAAATGAAGAACCCGAACTACATTCTCGAGGGTAGAAGATGCCTGTGCGTGGATTTTTTTTAACGTGTGGTGGTCATTGCACACCAGCCACCACACGGGCTTGACAGAGCTTGGTCTTGGTCCAGTGGCAAGGATTCCCCAAGACAACTGGAGACCAGCTCTGTTGCACGGACCTAGTGCGCACACATATCGCAGTGTGGGCTAGCCCGTGCTGCCCCTGGGCCCCTGGCCCCGAACTCATGCCTCCACATGGCCCCAATCACATCCCTCCACAATCCCTCTCAGCTCCTTCGCCCCGATCTCGCCGCTCCTGCTGTACCTGCCCACACTCCAATCACCGACCTGGACCTTGCTGACGTCACTCTTCGCTGCCGTTGCCCTCCTGCATCAGCTCGCGCTGTGCCCTGTAGTGGTATGCCTCCATGCTGCTCCCTGGGCCGCACGCCACTCCTCCATGCAGCGTGGAAGCCGCAACTTGCGAGTGACCATCAGCGGCATGTCGGGGCCATAAAAGGAACGGCAGCGGAAGCCCAAGGAGCAACGTGGAGGCCCCGACCTGCCGCTGATGGTCTCTCGTGTATAACAATCGTGTATAACAACCGCTTGGGTGGCACCTTATCGAAAATCCAAACATACTACAATCACTGGTATCCTCTATCTACCCTACTAATTGCTCCCTCAAAAAACGATTTCCCTTTCATAAAACCATGTTTACTCTGCCTAATCATATTGTGATTTTCTAAGTGCCCTGTTACCATATCCCTGATAATAGATTCCAGCTATTTCCTGACTACTGATGTCAGGCTAACTAGCCTATAGTTCCCTGTTTTCTTTCTTCCCTCCTTTCATGAATAGCGGGGTTACATTCGCTACCTTCTAATCCATAGGAACCATTCCAGAATCTAGGGAATTTTGGAAGATCACAACTAATGTATCCATTATCTTTATAGTCACCTCTTTCAAAACCCTAGGATATAGGTCATCAGGTCCCGAGGATTTGTCAGCTTTTAGTCCCATTAATTTCTGCAGTTCTTTTACTTTACTAATATTAATAATTAAAGTTTCTCACTCTCCATAGACCCTTGTTTCCCCACTATTTTCGGTATGCTTTTTGTGTCTTCTGCAGATACAAAATATTTGTTTAACATCTTTTCCATTTCCTTATTCCCCATTTTAATTTCTCCCGGCTCTGCCTCTAAGGAACCCACATTTGCTTTCACTAATCATTTCCTTTTTATATACTTGTAGAAGCTCTTGCAATCTGCTTTTATATTTCCTACTAGTTTACTCTCGCATTCTATTTTTCCCCCTTTATCAATTTCTTGTTCATCCTTTGCTGATTTCTAAAACCCTCCCAATCCTCAGGCTATTTATGTAAAAGCAGAATACTGCAGATGCTGGAAAACTGAAATAAAAACAGAAAATGCTGGAAATACTCAGCAGATCAGGTAGCATCTGTGCAGAGAGAAACAGAGTTAATGTTTCAGGTCGGTGAACTTTCATCAAATGAAAGGTCATCGACCTGAAACATTAACTCTGTTTCTCTCTCTACAAATGCTGCCTGACTTGCTGAGTATTTCCAGAATTTTCTGTTTTTCCCTCCAGGCTTATTACACTTTTTGACAACATTATAAGCCTCTTCTTTTAATCTAATACTTGCCTTAACTTCTTTGTTTAGCCACGGTTGGACAACTTTTCTCCTGGAGTTCTTATTTCTCAAAGGAATGTATATTTGTTGAGAATTATGAATTATTTCTTTAAAAGTTTGTCATCGCTTATCATCATATCTGTTAATCTCATTTTCCAATCTACCGTAGCCAACTTGCACCTCATACCTACTGTAAAGTCCTTACTCAATGGCACAAAATCCACACGAAGCACATTCTATGGACAAGGTCACTCTATGACCTGAATCTTTATTCACAGGACCAAGAAGTGATGATCCTGCGTGGGACCTCCCTTTATATACCTGGATGACCAGGTGAGGAGCGTCTCCCACATGTTCACCCCCTGTGGTCAAGGCGTGCATTGCTTAAGTATATACAGTATTGCAGTGGTGTTACATAGAGGTTACATACATGACATCACCTCACCCCCAAAGTCTTATTGGGATCATAGGTTAAGTCTTTCAGGTGGTCTATGCTCCCTCGTGGAGCGCCGCAGTTGGGACTCTGGTTGTTGAGCCTTGGCGTGAGTGTCTGTCACCTGTGGTGATTCCGGCCTGCCCGGGCTGACCGCTGGGACTGTGCATGCTGCTGAATGTTCTTGTTGCTCGTTCACTGGCGTGTGGCTCCTGAGGTTGAGTTTCTGGGCAAGAGGGGTGCTGCAGATGGGATTCGGCCCACCAAATCCAAAACAGAGGCGATTCGACGAGCGCCCAGGCCCGGCAACACATCGGCGTTGCGTTCATTTCTGGGACTCTTGAACTATTTCGGGAACTTTCTGTCAAACTTAAGCACGTTGTTGGAGCTGCTTCACGTGCTCCTGCGTAAGGGTTGTGATTGGTTTTGGGAGGACTGTCAAGAATGGGCTTTCAATTGGGTGCGGAGCCTACATTGTTCAAAAAAGTTATTGACCCTGTACGGCCCCTGTAAGAAATTGGTTCTGACATGTGATGCATCGTCCTATGGGGTCGGGTGCGTGTTGCGGCAGATGCTGAGGGCCAACTACAACCTGTGGCTTATGCTTCCAGGTCGCTCTCTCAAGCAGAACGGGGATATGGGATGGTTGAGAAGGAGGCACTCGCGTGTGTCTATGGTGTAAAAAAAATGCATCAGTACATTTTTGGCAGGAGGTTCGAATTAGAAACGGACACAAGTCGTTAACATCCCTGTTGTCAGACAGCAAGGCTGTCAATGCCAACGTGTTGCTGTTTGTCCAGATTTTGATCTGGCGGGCTGTGATGGGGGAGCCTGCGCTGTCAAAGGCATCAACAGCCATGAACATCTCAGCGCTTTGTTCCGCCGACCCCTCGGTGGTGGCCAGTGGAAGCCTGCTGAGTGCGTCAGCGCAATTTTCGGTGCCAGGCCGGCGCCAGATGGAGTAGTCATAAGCAGCCAACGTGAGAGCCCATCACTGTACGCCTTTGACAGTGCAGGCTCCCTCATCACAGCCCGCCAGATCAAAATCTGGACAAACAGAGATCCCCTCCTATCTCTGATTAAGAAATGTATCCTGACTGGGGATTGGGCGCCCGCACACGGAGCATGCCCTGAGGAGGTCAGACTATTTCACAGGCGGATGGATGAGCTCTCCATCCAAGCTGACTGCCTACGATGAGGCAGCCGAGTAGTCATGCCCCAGAGGGGCAGGGAGGCATTCATCAGGGAACTCCACAGTGAGCATCCAGGCATCGTTCTGATGAAGGCCATTGCCCGGTCATATGTTTGGTGACCGGGGATTGATTCAGACCTGGAACACTGTGTTCGTAGGTGCACGATGTGTGCCCAGCTGGGTAATGCCCCCAGGGAGGCCCCGCTCAGCTCATGGCCCTGGCCCACCAGGCCATGGTCACGTATTCATGTAGACTACACGGGCCCGTTCATGGGAAAAATGTTTCTCATTGTGGTAGATGCATACTCGAAATGAATCTCAGCTAACCAGCTCCTTCCCAAAAGTGCGGGACCATTGCCCGGGACAATCCAGAGGGGCAGCCGGTTCACTGATCCATTGTGTGACCGCCAACATTGCACTGCCTAGTACTGGAATGATTTATTTGGTATACGTCCGTAGTTGTGTCTCAATGCGTTCTAGTTTGGGTCTACTGGCTTTGTGTGGCCATAGCTTTTCGAATTGTTGAACGCTCATGAGTGACTGGCTGGCCCCCGTATCCAGCTCCATGCATACAGGGATGCCGTTTAATAAAACCTTCATCATCATTGGTGGCATTTTGGTATATGAGCTGTGAATGTTTGCCACATGAACCCACTGAACTTCAGCGTCCATTGATTTGCCCCAAGAGTCATCCTGCATCACAGACCCCTCTTCAGGTCCATCCGCCTCATAAATTAGCCTGGTTACAGGCTTCCTGCACATTCGAGCTAAATGGCCACTGAGGTTGCAATTTCTGCAGACAAATTGTTGAAACCTGCAAGTCCTGGTAGAGTGTTTGCCCCCACACCTCCAGCATGAGCTGAGATTCCCATTGTTGTGAACAAAGGAGCTATGACCCGTTCCTCTGTGCTACCGGTGGCCATTCTCGTGGGTCATTGATTCCCGTTTCCCGTCGCCAATGTAAAGTCCGTACTCAATGGCACAAAACCCACACGGGGCACATTCTATGGACAAGGTCACTCTATGGCCTGAACCTTTATTCACAGGACCAAGAAGTGATGACCCTGCGTGGGACCTCCCTTTATATACTTGGATGACCAGGTAAGGAGTGTCTCCCACAAGTTCACCCCCTGTGGTCAAGGTGTGCATTGCTTAAGTATATACAGTATTGCAGTGGTGTTACATAGAGGTTACATACATGACACCTACTTAATTGGCTTTGATTAAATTCAAAACCCCACTTTTTGACTTTCAAACTCAATAAAATTGTATCATATTATAATTACTCGTTCCCAGAGGATCCTTCACTATAAGATTACGAATTAACGTTGTCTCATTACGCGATACTAGATATAAAATAGCCTGCTTCCTAGTTAGTTCCTCAACATATTTTTCGAGAAATATGTCTTGAATGCATTCCATAAACTCGTCCTCCACAGTACGTTTGCCAATTTAGTTTGCTCAGTTTATATGAAGATTAAAGTCCCCCAGGATTATTGCATTCTACTCCTTTAATTTGCTGATTTATACTCTGTCCAACACGGTAACTGCTGTTAGGGGGCCTATAAACTACTCCCACAAGTGTTTTCTCTCCATTGCTATTTCCTAACTCCACCCATACTGATTCTACATCCTGATTTTCTGATGGAAGATCCATTCTCATTACTGTCTTTATCTCATCCTTTATTATCAGGGTGCACGCATCTTCCCCCACCCCTTTTCCATTTTGCCTATCTTTTCTAAAAGTCAAGTACCCTGGAATATTTAGTTCAGGACCTTGGTCGCCCTGCAACCACATCTCAGTAATGGCTACTAGATCAAACTCATTTATCTCTATTTGTGCCATTAATACAGCTATCTTGTTATGAATGCATTCAGCTGTAGCACCTTTCATTTTAACTGTTTATTACTTTTCCCTGATGTGACCTTAGTCACTAATGCCCTATTAGCTTGGTTTTGAGGTGTCTACTGTATACGGTCCACGTCTCTGCGCCATACAGGAGGGCGGGTATCACTACAGCCCTGTAGGCCATGAGTTTATACAGTAGACACCTCGAATCGCTGGAGAAATACCACCAACGGTGTCTCCGCAAGATCCTGCAAGTCCCCTGGGAGGACAGATGCACCAACGTTAGCGTCCTCATCAGGCCAACATCCCCAGCATCGAAGCACTGACCACACTCGACCAGCTCCGTTGGACGGGCCACATTGTTCACATGCCTGACACAAGACTCTCAAAGCAAGCACTCTACTCGGCAAGCGAGCCCCAGGCGGGCAGAGGAAACGTTTCAAGGACACCTTCAAAGCCTCCTTGATAAAATGCAACATCCCCACCAACACCTGGGAGTCCCTGCCCGAGAGCATGCAGAAAACAAGCGTAGGCAGCGGAAGGAGCGAGCGGCAAACCAGTCCCACCCATCCTTTCCTTCAACAACTGTCTGTCCCACCTGGACTCTTCAGTCACCTAAGAACTCACTTTTAGAGTGGAAGCAAGTCTTCCTCGATTTCGAGGGACTGCTTATGATGATGATGATTAAATTGGTTAAGCTCTCTGGGGAAAGGTTCACTACCTTAGCGCCTCCCGTTAGCACCAGCAGATGCACTAACGGGCCGCTGAGGCAGTAGCACCGGGGCGAGCGAATCTAGCGACGCATGACAAATTGGCCCCCCATTGCGCCACCAGTATGAGATATCGCCGGGGACTTCAACACCAGGCAGATCATGACGTTCACTGGCCACCTGATCTGGAAAATTCATTGTCCCACTTACCTTAGCGACAGGGAGAGCTGGCATGCAGCTCCAGAAAGCTGGCTCCAGCGACATTATTTAAAGGTGTCAGCATTAATCACTTCCAGCTGTCAGGGCAGGTTAGTTTTAGTGGTTTGTTGTCAGTTTCACCCACTAGGGCAGTTCCTATTTGTAATTTCAAACTTCCTTTGTATCAGCAGTATTCTGGCAACTACAAGGCAACTAGATTTATACTACAAGGTAGCTGCAATTATTGTTCAAAGATTCAAACTGCTGCACTAGGCAAAATTAATAGGGGCTGTACTAGCATGACACCTCGTGCTCCAGGATCAATGGCGGAGGGAGTGGAGGCAGCGAAAAATACTGTGCACAGAGGAATGGAGAGGGACATCAGGGCTCACATCAGGAGGCTTACCCTCCGAGGGTATTCCACAAGCACCTCTCCTACCTTTAAATTCACGATGAGCAGTGTATTAGACGGCTCTGCATCGTCAAGGTGGTGGTCACAGAATTCTGCCACCTCCTCCAAACAGATCTCCAGAATAACTTAAACCCCAGGTCCCTTTTGCTCACCACATTCCCATCATACAGCATCCTCCTGGGTGCAAAGGTGAAATGAGAGAGACCACAAATTATTGTATAAGTATGAATACATTTCTGCATAAACATACCACACATATCACATTCATTTTAATAAGCAATGACTCTTGTGCCTGCCATAGTTGAATAGCTGTCATTATGTGCAAGGTGTGAGATGTGGGTGTGAGTGTTGATAGGTAGACCTTGTTGGTGGGTGAGTGCTGGGGGTTTGGTTCTTTGGGCAGTGGGGGAAGAGTTTGGTTCAGATGGTGGTATATCGCATCTGTTGAAACATTCAATCACCCTGACCACCTGACTGACATATATCTGCCATGAGCGCACCTGGTTCAGTCCTCCGGCTCCTTCTCCATGTCCTGGCATGTTGACCTTCATAGCGAGAGGATTTGAATATAGGAGCAGGAAGGTCTTACTGCAGTTGTACATGGCCTTGGTAAGGCCACACCTTGAATATTGTGTACAGTTTTGGTCTCCTAATCTGAGGAAGGACATTCTTGCTATTGAGGGGGTGCATCGAAGGTTCACCAGGCTGATTCCCGGGATAACAAGACTGACATATGAAGAAAGACTTGATCGACTAGGCTTATATTCAATGGAGTTTAGAAGAATGAGAGGGGATCTCATAGAAACATAAAATTCTGACGGGATTGGACAGGTTCGATGCAGGAAGAATGTTTCTGATGTTGGGAAAGTCCAGAACCGGGGTCACAGTCTAAGGATAAGGAGTAAGCCATTTAGGGCCAAGATGAGGAGAAACTTTTTCACTCAGAGAGTTGTGAGCATGTGGAATTCTCTACCACAGAAAGTTGGTGAGGCCAGTTCGTTGGATATATTCAAAAGGAAGTTAGATGTGCCCCTTACGGCTAAAGGGATCAAGGGGTAAGGAGAGAAAGCAGGAATGGGGTACTGAAGTGCATGATCAGCCATGATCATATTGAATGGTGGTGCAGGCTCGAAGGGCCGAATGGCCTACTCCTGCACCTATTTTCTATGTTTCTATGTTTCTCCATGTTGAAGCAGCTCCCAGGCAGCAATGCTGAGAATGAGGTGCTGCAGTATTAATGAACCTCCCCTTTAAGCACTGGGAAAAGCCTGTAGCAATGATGAGTTGCGATTAGACTGCACCTGATATTGGGCCACCACAATGAGTTTGACTTTAAGACTTGAATTAGCATCCCCATCATTTCTTTGAGCAGTGAGAATAAATTTTGCCTGCAGTCCAAAGCATTGGCACCGGGCGCTAATTCTCAAACTTTTATAATGATACCATCCATTCCTGGGTTACAATGAATTTCTAGACCTCTGTCCCTTCCTGCTTGATTTTACACAAATCATTGCCATGCTCTACAGAGCAAGAGCTGTGCCATTTGAATGGATTTCATAATGTGGTGAGTGAGAGCACTGTCATTCGAAGGGATTGCATCGATGTTTTAGCAAAATTGAAGACCATGGATTAAAGGGACAGTGGCTGCGTGGATACAAAATTGGCTAAGGGACAGAAAGTAGAGAGTGGTGATAAATGGATGTGTTTTCTGACTGGAGGGATATGTGCAGTGGTGATCCCAAAGGGCCGATGCTCTTTTTGATAAATATATGAATGACAGAGACTTGGGTATGCAGGGCAAAAATTCCAAGTTTGCAAATGTCACGGAAATGTAGTAAACTGCGAAGCAGATAGTAACAGGCTTCAGGAAGACACAGACTGGAGAAATGGGTAGTCACAACGCAGCTGAACATTTGCTAAAGCACCCAAGTGTCTACCCTTGTGTGTTGTTAGTTGTTATTATTGGACTAGGATGAGTGTGAGGGGTGGCTAGTGAGATGTGAAAGTGATAACATAGATAGAGAGGGCTGGGTGGAGGTGTAAGGTAAGTTGGTGTGAGTAAGGATGTGCAGGTGTAGGGTAGGGAAGGCAGAGTGATGGGGATGTGATTAGTGGTACAGGGGGATGTGGTTGAGTGTGGCTTTGCAGTAATGTTTTGTGATCTACTGTAATCATTGAAAGGTTTGCACCACTGCAGCCAGGTCCTCCTGACAACAGCCCTGCTTGTGCCCTTCTGTGCAATGTGCAACCAGGCTGCGTTGATCTCCTGAAGAGGTCTCTTTCGCCCATTGGAAGGGAACAGAACCTCCCTGTGTGCTGTGACTCACTCCATAGACAGACGGAGGGAGTCATGGGAGAGCCTGGGTGCAGCCGTGCATCCTTGTACAATGCTTGTCAGTGTTTGCAGCAGCTCAATGCTGTAGAACACTGACAACATGACTATCAAAATGTATGTGGGCGTGGCCCCTGAAGGAAACCGACTGATGATGCATCATCAAATGACGTCATCAGACCCGCTTCCTTTTAATTGGCCGGGAACCTCGTAGGGCGGCTTAACAAGTCCCATCAAAGGAAGACTGTTCATACAGTGCGGGCTGGAGCGAGGAGTGGTTTCACCATCCGCCATGTATCCTGGCCGTCCAGGTCTCACCATGTTGGTGAGATCGCTGCCCTCGTGAATGAATAAAAAAAGTAGTCAAAGTGATCGGAACATAGGAAATAGGAGCAGGAGTGGACAATTCGACACCTCGAGTCTGCTCCACTATTCAATAAGATCATGGCAAATCTGATCTTGGCCTCAGCTCCACTTCCCTGCCAACTCCCCATAACCCTTCACTCCCATATCTTTCAAAAATCTGTCTATTTCCATCTTAAATTGTAAAGTCCTGTCCCCTCAGTACAGATTCACACGAGGCATGTAGTGAAGTCAAGGTCACTCTGGACCTGCACCTTTATTTCACAGCTCTGGAATGCTGCACTTGCCTGAGACCTGTCCTTATATACCTGTCTCTTGCAAGTGCACCCCTGGTGGTAAGGTATGCTGGTGGTTACAGGTCATATCTTATTACAGTCATGTATAGCATGTTAGGATACAGTTATATATAATAATGTAAGTTACATGACATCACCCTCCCCCAAGGTCTTATTTTCTTTATAGGTTCAGTCTCTCAGGTGGTCTACGCTCTCGCGTGGAGCGTCTGAGTTGTGGTTCAGTTGCTTGCCTTGGTGTCTGTTTTTCCTTGGGTGTGGTTGCTGGTATCTCGCCTGGGCTGTCTGTTTCGATTGGTGTGATTGTTGTTGTCTCGCCTGGGCTGTCTGTTGGGATTGCCCTTTCCTCAGGTTGTTCCCTCTGTCTGTCCACCAGGTGTGGTGCGAGTTCCACATTGTAGTCTGCCTCTGGTTCCGCAGTGTTGTTGGTAAATCTGCTTTTGACTTGGTCTACATGCCTCCAGCAGGTTTTGCCATTGTCCATTTGTACTACCAGTAGCCTGTTTCCTTCCTTGCCCGTTACTGTCTCTGCAAGCCATTTGGGACCCCTGCCATAGTTTAGTACAAACACTTTGTCCCCTATCTCATTCCATCTCCCCCTCGAATTTCTGTCATGGTACTCAGTCAGCTTACGGCGCTTTGCCTCAACGATTTCATACATGTCTGGGAGGATTAATGAGAGCCTTGTTTTTAAAGTCCTTTTCATCAACAGTTGCGCGGGGGGATCCCAGTCTATGAGTGCGGACGAGATCTGAATGCCAGCAGCAGTCACGACAGGCGACCCTGCAGCGTGGGACCTTGGATTTTAAGCATGCCTTGTTTAATGATTTGCACTGCTCTCTCCGCCTGGCCGTTGGAGGCCTGCTTGAACGGTGCCATCTTGACATGATTTATGCCGTGGTCAATTATAAAGTCTTGGAATTCTGCGCTGGTGAAGCACAGACCATTGTCACTGACCAATATGTCAGGGATTCCATGTGTTGCAAACATGGTTGCGAGTCTCTCCACAGTGGTGGAGGCTGTGCTCGAGTTTAAAATGGTGCATTCGATCCACTTTGAAAATGCATCTACAACTACGAGGAACATTTTGCCCATGAATGGGCCCGCATAGTCTACGTGCACCCGCGACCACGGTTTGGTAGGCCATGGCCAGGGGCTCAATGGAGCCTCCCCGGGGGCATTGCTGAGTTGGGCACAAATGGTGCACCTTTGGACGCAGAGCTCCAGGTCCGCGTCAATACCAGGCCACCAGACGTGGGATCTGGCTATGGCCTTCATGAGAACGATCCCCGGGTGCTTGCGGTGGAGCTCCTGGACAAATGCCTCTCTGCCTCGCAGAGGCATGACTACTCGGCTGCCCCACATCAGGCAGTCTGCTTGTAGTGATAGCTCATGCATGCGCCTGTGAAAGGGTTTTAATTCCTCAGGGCAGGCATCACGAGCCTCTGCCCAGTCACCAGTTAGGACACATCTTTTTGCTAAGGATAAAGTGGGGTTGCTGGCCGTCCAGGCTCTGATTTGGCGAGCCGTCATGGGCGAACCTGTGGACTCAAAGACATTGATTGCCATGACGATCTCACAGTCCTGTTTGTCAGACCCTTCCGTGGTCGCCAGGGGTAGCCTGCTGAGCGCATCGGCACAGTTGTCTGTGCCTAGTCTGTGCCTTATGGTATAGTCGTAGGACGCCAGCATGAGTGCCCACCGTTGAATTTGCGCCGAGGCGTTGCCGTTTATTGCCTTGCTCTCGGATAGGAGAGACATGAGGGGCTTGTGGTCGGTTTCTAACGCGAACTTGGCCCCGAAAAGGTATTGGTGCATCTTTTTGACACAGGACACGCATGCGAGCGCCTCCTTCTCCATCATTCTGTACCCGCGCTCCGCCTGCGAAAGTGACCTGGAGGCATAAGCTATGGATTGTAATTTGCCCGCACTATTGACATGTTGCAAAGCGCACCCGACCCCATACGCTGACGCATCGCATGTGAGAACTAGCTTTTTACCTGGGTCAAAGAAAGTCAAAACACTGTTGGAACACAGAAGGTTGCATGCCTTATTGAAGGCGCATTCCTGGGCGTCCTCCCAAAACCAATCGCACCCCTTTCTGAGTAGCACGTGGATAGGCTCCAGCAGCGTGCTTAAGTTCTGCATAAAGTTCCCAAAGTAATTGAGTAGCCCGAGAAAGGCACGCAGTTCTGAGACATTCCGCGACCTGGGTGCCAGGCGAATTGCTTCTGTTTTGGATTCTGTTGGGCGGATTCCATCAGCGGCAATCCTTCTGCCCAAAAATTCAACCTCGGGTGCGAGAAACAGGCACTTAGATTTCTTGACTCTTAGGCCTACCCGATCCAACCGCTTTAGTACTTTCTCCAAATTACGGAGATGGGAGTCAGTGTCCCTCCTGTGATAAGTATGTCATCTTGAAATACAACCGTCCCCGGGATGGACTTGAGCAGACTCTCCATGTTGCGCTGGACTATGGCAGCTGCCGACCTGATGCTGAATGGGCATCGATTGTACATGAAAAGGCCTCGATGTGTGTTGATGGTGGTGAGTAGCTTGGATTCCTCGGTCAATTCTTGCGTCATATACGCAGATGTGAGGTCTAATTTTGAGAAAAGTTTACCTCCAGCCAATGTGGTAAATAAGTCCTCCGCTCTGGGTAGCGGGTACTGGTCCTGTAGGGAGACTCTGTTTATGGTAGATTTGTAGTCCCCACAGATTCGTACGGATCCATCAGGCTTCATGACTGAGACGATGGGACTTGCCCAGTCGCTAAATTCCACAGGTGATATAATGCCTTCCCGCAGAAGCCTGCCTAGTTAGTGTTCAATCTTTTCCCTCATCACATAGGGTACAACTCTGGCCTTGTGATGGACCGGTCTAGCATCCTGTATGATGTAGATTTTGACTTTGGCCCCTTTGAAAGTGCCCACACCTGGCTGAAAGAGATGTTCAAATCGCTTTATAACTGTTGAGCAGGAGGTCCGTTCCTCTAATGACATGGCATGGACATCATCCCATTTCTAGTTTAGTTTTGCCAGCCAGCTTCTCCCCAGCATTGCTGGGGGGTCTCCGGGGCAATCCACAGGGGAAGTCGGTTCACTGTCCCTTTGTGTGTGACAGAGAGCATGGCGCTGCCGAGGACTGGTATGATTTATTTGGTATAGGTCCTTAGTTTGGTGTTGACCCTTGTGAGTTTTGGTCTGTCTCTTTTATGCGGCCACAGTTGTTCAAATTGTTGAGCGCCCATGAGAGATTGACTCGCTCCCGTATCTGTTGACAGATATCCCGTTGAGTAGGACCCTCATCATTATAGGAGGCGTCCTGTTGTAGGAGCAGCGGCCATTGATCGTATTGACCCGCTGTACATCGGTGTCCCGGGTACTGTCCCCACCATCTTCTGGTCCGCTTTCCGACCCATCCGATTTGTATACCAGCCGAGCTGCCATTTTTTTGCACATGCGGGCCAAATGCCCTGTATTTTTACAATTTCTGCAAACAGCCTGCTGAAATCGACATCCCCTTGACGAGTGCCCACCCCCACACCTCCAACACAGACCTGTTCCATTGTTCAAAGAGTTCCCAAAGAATGAGCTGCGTCTGGCTGATCTCTCTTGAGCTTCTCTCAGTTTGTAGTTGATTGCTCTCATTGTGGGTTGATGAGGTGTGAACGGGCGTTCCTGTGGCCCTTGATGGCTTCTGCCTGCTGTCGAGAGCCTGTTCTCCCGGGTTTTTCTGTGTGTGGGGGTAGCAGCTTGTTTTGTGCTGTGAACTTCTTGTTCCGATATTTCGTTAGTTGTCGTACCTGCATTGTAAATCAACCTCGTTTCTTCTTCCCCTACCAAGAATGTCTGTGCAACCAGTGCTGCTGCCTCTAAGGTCAGGTTCTTGGTCTCTATGAGCTTTCGGAATATGCCTGCGTGGCCTATTCCTTCAATGAAAAAGTCTCTCAGCATTTCTCTCCTCAGTTCATTGGAGAACTCACATAAACTAGCCAACCTCTGAAGTTCCATCACGAAGTCGGGTATGCTCTGGCCCACACAGCGTCTGTAGTTGGAGAACCTGTGTCTGGCCATGTGTAGGCTGCTCGCTGGCTTCAGGTGGTCTCTTACCAGTGTGCTCAATTCTTCAAACGACTTGCTTGCTGGTTTCTCGGGTGCCAACAGATCCTTCATTAAAGCATATGTTTTCGAGCCACAGCTGGTCAAGAGATGGGCTCTTCTCTTGTCTGCCTTATCATCGCCTAACCAGTCTTTGGTTACAAAGCTTTGCTGGAGCCTTTCTATAAAGTCCTCCCAATTGTCTCCCGCATTGTACTTTTCATCTGATCCGTTGTTCGCCATTCTGTGGATTCTGTAATCCCGTAACTTGTCGCCACTGTAAAGTCCTGTCCCCTCAGTACAGATTCACACGAGGCATGTAGTGAAGTCGAGGTCACTCTGGACCTGCACCTTTATTTCACAGCTCTGGAATGCTGCACTTGCCTGAGATCTGTCCTTATATACCTGTCTCTTGTCTCCCTGGTGGTAAGGTATGCTGGTGGTTACAGGTCGTATCTTATTACAGTCATGTATAGCATGTTAGGATACAGTTATATATAATAATGTAAGATACACGACATAAATATATTCAATGACCCAGCCTCCACAGCTCTCTGGGGCCGAGAATCCCACAGATTTATGACCCTCTGAGAGAAGAAATTCCTTCTCATCTCAGTTCTAAATAGGCGACCCCTTATTCTTAAACTATGCCCCCTAGTTTTAGTTTCTCCACGAGTGGAAACATCCTCTCTGCATCTACCTTGTCGAGCCCCCTCAGTATCTTATATGTTTGATTAAGATCCCCTCTCATTCTTCTAAACTTCAATGAGTAGAGGCCCAACCTGCTCAACCTTTCTTCATAAGTCAACCCCCTCATCTCAGGAATCAACCTCGTGAACCTTCTCTGAACTGCCTCCAAAGCAAGTATATCCTTTCGTAAATATGGAAACCAAAACTGTATGCAGTATTCCAGGTGTGGCCTCATCAGTATCCTGTACAGTTGTAGCAGTAGTTCTCTGCTTTTATACTCTATCCCCCTTGCAATAAAGGCCAACATTCCATTTGCCTTCCTGATTACTTGCTGTTCCTGCATACTAACTTTTTGTGTTTCATGCTCAAGGACCCCCAGGTCCCTCTGTGCTGCAGCACTTTGCAATTTTTCTCCATTTAAATAATACTTTGCTTTTTTAGTGGATAACCTCACACTTTCCCACATTATACTCCATCTGCCAAATGTTGGCCCACTCACTTAGCCTGTCTATAGCCCTTTGCAGATTCTTTGTGTCCTCCTCACAACTTGCTTTCCCACCCATCTTTATATCATCAGCAAACTTGGCTACATTACGCTCGGTCCCTTCATCCAAGTCATTAATATAGATTATAAATAGTTGAGGCCCCAGCACCGGTCCCTGTGGCACCCCACTAGTTACCGTTTGTCAACCGGAAAATGACCCATTTATCCCGACTCACTGTTTTCTGTTAGTTAGCCAATCTTGTATCCGTGTTAGTATATTACCCCCAACCCCGTGAACTTTTATCTTCATGTGGTACCTTATCGAATGCCTTCTGGAAATCCAAATGCACCACATCCACTGGTTCCCCTTTATCCACCCTGCTCGTTACATCCTCAAAGAACTCCAGCAAATTTGTCAAACATGATTTCCCTTTCATAAAACCATGCTGACTCTGCTTGACTCTATTATGCTTTTTCAAATGTCCTGCTACTGCTTCCTTAATAATGGACTCCAGCATTTTCCCAACGACAGATGTTAGGCTAACTGGTCTATATATTCCTGCTTTCTTTCTCCCTCCTTTTTTAAAAAGGGGTGTTACATTTGCGGTTTTCCAATCTGCTGGGACCTCTCCAGAATCCATGGAACTTTGGTAGATTACAACCTATGCATACACTATATCTGCACATTTCTTTTAAGACCCTGGGATGTAAATCATCAGGTCCAGGGGACTTGTCAACCTTTAGTCGCATTATTTTACCGAGTACTTTTTCTTTAGTGATAGTGGCTGTTTTAAGATCATCCCTCCTTATAGCCCCTTGATTATCCCCCATTGGGATGTTTTAGTGTCTTCTACCGGGAAGACCGATACAAAATATTTGTTCAAAGTCTCTGCCATTACCCTGTTTCCCATTATTAATTCCCCAGTCTCATCCTCTAAGGGACCAATGTTTACTTTAGCAACTTTCTTCCTTTTTATATACCTGTTTTCTTGTTTTATATATCATGCTATGATAGTAGGGTGAGCAAGATTTCTGTCATTCTTGGGGATTGCATAGTGTGGCAAGTTAAAGCACTGTCATTAGAAGGGACTATAGTGAGCTGAGGAAGAAGACTCTCACTGGCAGAGACTGCAGAGTATATTGAGTTCGAACAATATCAAAAGAAGGGACTGCATAATGTGCTAAATTAGAGCACTGTTGTTAGAAGGTACTGCATAGTGTGGTAAATAGGAACATTGTCGTGAGGAACATAGGAACAGTGGCAGGCCATTAGTTCCTCAAGCATGTTCGGAACATAACAACATAAGAAATAGAAGGAGTAATAGTCCAAATGGCCCCCAGAGTGTGCTTCGCCATTCAATAAGATTGTGGATGAACTTATGTATCTACTGTACTTTCTTGCCCTATTCCCATATCCTTTTGTTCCCTTCATGCCCAAGAATCTATCGATCTCAGTCTTGAATATACTTAATGACTGAGCACCTGCAGCTCTCTGGGGGCAGAGAATTTCAAAGATTCACAACTCTCTGAGTGAAGAATTTTCTTCTCATCTCAGCCGTAAATGGCCGACCCCATGTCCAACCAGTGGAAACAACCTCTCATCATCTACCCTGTCAAGCCCTGTAAGAATGTTACACTTTTCAATGAGATCATCTCTCATTCCTCTAAGCTCCAGGGAACATTGCCGCATTCTACTCAATTTCTCCTCAAACTTTCTCATCCCAGGAGACCAAAACTGTACACAATCATCATCATCATAGGCAGTCCCTCGAAACAAGGATGACTTGCTTCCACGCCAGAAAGGGATGAGTTCACAGGTGTTTCAATGAAGGACCAAAAATTCCTGGTCCTGAATTACATCCTGAAGGGTGGAAGATGCCTGTGCATGGATTTTTTTAACGTGGGGTGGCTGTTGCACACCAGCCACCACACGGGCTCAACAGAGCTATGTTTTGGTCCAGTGGCAAGGATTAACCAAGACGACTGGAGACCTGCTCTGCTGCACGGACTTAGTGCGCACACATATCGCAGTGTGGGCTGGCCCGTGCTGCCCCTGGGCCCTCGCCTCTTCTGGCCTTGAATTCACGCCTCTCCTGGGCCCCGATCACATCCCTCTACAATCTCTCACCGCTCCTTCGCCCCAACCTTGCCGCTCCTGCTGTACCTGCCCACGCTCCAATCACTGACCTGGACCTTGATGACGTCCCTCTTCTTTGCCGTTGGCCTCCTGCACCAGCTTGCGCTGTACCTTGCAGTGGTACGCCGCCAATACTCCAGCTGTGGTCTCACCAAAGCCCTGTATAACTTTACTATTATATTCCAACCCCCTTGCAATAAAGACTAACAAGCATAGAAACATAGAAATTAGGTGCAGGAGCAGGCCATTCGACCCTTCGAGCCTGCACCGCCATTCAATAAGATCATGGCTGATCATTCACCTCAGTATCCCTTTCCTGCTTTCTCTCCATACCCCTTGATCCCTTTGGCCGTAAGGGCCATATCTAACTCTCTTTTGAATATATCTAACGCACTGGCTTCAACAACTTTCTGCGGTAGAGAATTCCACAGGTTCACCACTCTCTGAGTGAAGAAGTTTCTCCTTATCTCAGTCCTAAATGGCTTACCCCTTATTCTTAGACTGTGATCCCTGGTTCTGGAACTCCCCAGCAACGGGAACATTCCTCCTGCCTCTAACCTGTCCAATCCTGTCAGAATTTTATATGTTTCTATGAGATCCCCTTTCATTCTTCTAAACTCCAGTGGATACAAATTGATCCATTTGCCTTTCTGGTTGCTTTCTGTACTTGCATGTTAAATTTCTGTGATTCATGTACAAGAACAGCCAAATACACCTGAATACCAGCATTTACTAGTGTCTTACCTTTCAAAAAATATTCTGCTTTTCCATTCTTCCTACCAAAGTGGATAATTTCACACCTCCCCATATTATACTCCATCTGCCACCTTCTTGCCCACTCGCTTAACCTGTCTATATCCCGTTGCAGCCTCTTTGCGTCCTCCTCACAGCTCACTTTCCCACCTAGTTTTGTGTCGTCAGCCAACTTGGATACATTGCACTCGGTCCTCTCATCTAAATCATTAATATAGTTTATAAATAGCTGAGGCGCAAGCACTGATCCTTGCGGCACCCCACTAGTTGCACCCTGCCATCCTGAAAATGACCCGTTTAATCGTACTCTCTGTTTTCTGTCCGTTAACCAATCCTCAGTCCATGCTAATACATTACCCCCAATCCCATGAGCCCTAATCTTATGTAACAAAATCTTGTGTGGCACCTTATCAAATGCCTTCTGAAAATCAAGTATACTACATACACTGGTTTCCCCTTATCTACCCCGCTAGGTTCTCCCTCAAAAAAACTCTAATAGATTTGTCAAATACGCTTTTCCTTTCATAAAACCATGTTGACTCTGCCTACTCATATTGTGATTTTCTAAGTGCTCTATTGCCATGTCCTATATAATATTCTAGCTTTTCCCTACTACTGATGTCAGGCTAACTGACCTGTAGTTCCCTGTTTTCTTTCTCTCTCCTTTCTTGAATAGCTGGGTTACATTTGCTACCTTCAATCCATGGGGACAGTTCTAGAATCCAGGGAATTTTGGAAGATCAAAACCAATGCATCCACTATCTCTGCAGCCACCTTTTTTAAAACTCTAGGATATAGGCCATTAGGTCCAGGGAATTTGTCTGCTTTTAGTCCCATTAAATTTTTCAGTACTTTTTCATTAATATTAACTGCTTTATGTTCCTCATTCTCATTAGACCCTTGGTTCTCTGCCATTTGTGGCGTGTTCTGCCATTCAATTATATCATGGCTGATGTGTACCCCCACTCCATTCATCCACCTAATCTGATAAAAATCTATCAATCTCACTTTAGAAGTGTTCAATTGACCTAGTCGCAGCAGCTTTTTGAGGGAGGGTTCCAGATTTCCATCACTCTCGAGTGAAGAAAGTCCCTGAATGGCCTAGCTCTAATTTTAAGGTTCTCCCCCCTTTGTTGTAAACACACCCGCAACACAGGAAATGGTTTCGCTCTATCTACCCTATCAAATTCTTTCATCATCTTAAAAACCTCAATTAGCTCACCCATTACTCTTCTAAACTTAAGAGTATACAAACCTCGTCTATGTAACCTGTCCTCATTAATTAGAACACATTGCTTAGTGTGGTAAGTTGTAGCACTGTGATTAGAACGGACTGTCTTGTGCCGTAAGTAAGTTTACTGGGGGAAAAACTCAGTTGGTTAGTGCCTCCCCTTAGCACCTGGAGATGGTGGTAACGGGGCACTGATGCAGTAGCACCGGGGCGAGGCGAATCCAGAACCACACGGCAAATCTAGCCCAGTCATTGCATCGCCGGTATGAGCTACCACCAGGGACTTCAACGCTGGGTAGATCGTGACGTCAGTGAGCATGCAACGCTCACTGGGCGCCTGATCTGCAAAATTGATTTTCGCCACCTACCTTATCGCCTCGACTAGTCAGCAACAGGGAGAGGAGGTGTGAAGCAGCTGGTAGCCGGCTCCAAGAGTGTTATTTCAAGGGATCATGAGTAATGAGTCGCAGCTGTCAGGTTAGTGGCATTTCAGTGCTTTCTTTTCAGTTTGACATTGTGAAACAGTTTAATTCAGTAACTTAAAGGTTATCTTGTATCAAGAGCATCGTGGTAACGAAAAGGTAGTTACATTGGGCTCAATTTTGGCCGCCCCCGTTTTTCAGCGCCGCTTACGTATGTTCGGAGATGCGGCTGAAAAAACTGTTGCAACTTTGGCCACTGTCTGGCCTCTTCACTGCAGTCGCACAGCATGGCCAGTCAACTCGCGGGGGGCAGTGGAGCCTGCGTTCTGCGCTGGAAAATGTGCTGGGACGTCTGCGCATGCGCAGTGGAGAATGGTGATGGCTGCGCATGCGCATCCACAATTATCAGACGTCAAACAATGGAGGAGGCAAGATTTTGAGATGTGAAAGCTGGGCCTCAAAGAATCAATGAAGCTGGAATGGACACATGGGAACTAGACCTTGATCAAAATAGGTTTCAACCATGGAATTTATTTCAGTGTGTGTATATGCGTGTGTGCGCAGGTAGATTGGAGAAAGAAGAAAAATGAGCATCATACAAGCCATACACTCCCAGTACCTCTGTCTGCTTTCAACTTTGCAAAGCAGAATCAGGTCTAATGTGTTTTTGTTGTTACTTTGTTTCCTGGAGAGTTTTGTAAAAACTCGAGATCTTTTTTAATGCACTGCATTACTCAGCTCAGCTGAGACTGCTTGTTGGCTGGACTTTGAAGAAGACTGTTTTCTTATACAAGACAGTTTGTGGCATCATTCTGTCAGACTAATTCTAACATCCTAACTGAACAGTTGTTGAGTGATTCGCTCTGTGCGATAAATGTTCCTTTTCCAGCCTCTCCATTGATTTGCAGCCTCTCCGTTGCATCCCGATGCCAGCCAGTTCAATTGCTCCTCTCCCCCCCCTCCCTCCAGCCTCTCCATTGATTTGCTTGCAGCCACTCCGTTGAATCCCGATGCCAACCAGTTCGCTCCCGCCCGCCCCAGCCCAGGCCGAGTGGCCTCCCGGTGCGTTGTCCCGCCCCTAGACCAGGCCGAGTGGCCTCCCGATGCATTGTCCCACCCCTAGCCCAGGCCGAGTGGCTTCCCGGTGCGTTGTCCCTCCCCTAGCCCAGGCTGAGAGGCCTCCCTCACCGGCCCGCTGCCTTCCCAGGCCATGTGCAGAAAGGTGAGTTGCATATGATGAAGGTAGGACTTCAAATTTTTGTTTCTTATAGAATTGTTAGTAGTTTTTGTTTACAAACATTGCTAAGGGTAAGGCTTGGTTGGTTCAGGTCCAGGTCCTCTCCGCTTCCCACCCCTAGCCCAGGCCCGATGGCCTCCGATGTACCTACCTGCGCCGATTTCTTTAACTCTCCCAAGGGTTTTCTCAAGTGGCCACATATGCTGACCAAAGCAGAAATGGAGAAACTATTAGCTGGCCAAAGTTGCCTAAATGGGCACAACTGGCGTAGGTGGCTGGTAACACCCCCTATTGAGAAAAAAAAATGAACCTAAAAAAAACGTAACTAAGTGAGTTTCGCTGGTGCAAATTGATTGGGGAAACTGGGGATTTTTAAGTTACGCCAGAAAAAGCAGGTTACTCCAAAAAAAACGGAGCAACTCCTGGCCAAAATTGAGCCCATTTATTCTACAAAATATCAAAGTGCTACACTTGGCTTACATTAATGGGAGTCGACCTGGCCCTCCAGGATCTACGGTGGAGGGAGCGGAGGCAGCGAAAGATTGGACGATGTGGCCAGAGGGTGGAAGAGAGACATCAGGACTTTCAACAGGAGGCCTTATCCTCCGAGGTATTCTGATAGCACCTCTCCTATCTTCAGTTAAGCGATGAGCAGTGTATTAGATGGCTCCGCATCACCAATGTGGTGGTCACAGAACTCTGTCACCTCCTCCATACAGACCTCCAGCCTCACACCAGGATGACTTAAACCCCAGATCCCTTTTGCTCACCACATTCCAATCATACCATCCCAGTGTCATGCCATATCACAGCGTCCTACTGGGTGCAAAGGTGAAATGAGTGAGATCACAAAATATTGCAAACTCCATTAATAAACTTATGCATAAACATATCACACATATCACATTCACTCTAATAACGAATGACCCTTGTGCCTGCCATAGTTCAATAGCTGTCATTAGGTGCAAGGTGTAAGATGTGGGATTGAGTGTTGTTACGGAAAGATTGCTGGTGGATGAGCGCTGGGGGTGTAGTGCTTTGGGCAGTGTGTGAAACTTGTGTTACAGATGGTGGTATGTGGCATTTGTTTAAGCATTCAATCACCCTGACCACCTGACTGAGGTGGATCTGCCATGAGCACACCTGCTTCAGTCCCCCAGCTCCTTCTCCTTGTTGTGCTTCTCCATGCTGAAGTAGCTGCACAGCCAGCCATGAACCTCCCCTTTAAGTACTGGGTAAAGCCTGTGGCAATGATGAGTTGAGAATAGACTGCACTCGATATTGGACCGCCCTTTGAGTGTAACATCACTGAGTTAGGCCTTTAAGACTTGATTTAGCACCACGATCATTTCTTTGAGCAGTGAGAATGAATTTTGCATGCAGTCTAAAGCATTGTCGCCGGGTGCTAATTCTCATACTTTTCTAAAGATACCGCCTATTCCTGGGCTATAATGAATTTCTAGCCCAGTTAGAAGGGACTGGACAGTATGGTCAGAGAGAGCACTGTCATTAGATGTGATTACTTGGTCTGGTTAGTTAGCTCTCTGTTATCACAAGGGATTTCATAGTGAGGTGAATTAGAGCACTGTCATTAGACAGGACTGATTAGCTTGGTGAGTGATGATGGTTTGCCCAGCCATGTCGATGATGACAAACTATAATTTATCATTAATTTAATTCAGGTTGCGGGTTCTCATGTGGCTGAATGTTTTCCCACTCACAGGACATCAGTGTCAGATTAACTTGAGGGCTGATCTTTCCTTGATTTCCTTTGGGCTCTCTTTTCTTTGTCTGGCTGGAGATATGTTGTTTCAAGATTGGTCATGTCATCGTGAATCATCTTTTGTCCCTTTTCCTGTCACAGGCATCATAATCCCATTCATCAGTTGAAATGCCACATTGTTTTAGATTGATGTTTAGGCAATCCTTCCACCTTTCAAACTGATCACCATGAAAGTATGAACTGCAACTCACTGTTGAATACCTTCTTGGGTAGTATAGTATAGTATTAGGCAGTCCCTCGTATTGAGGATGACTTGCTTCCACACCAAAAAGGGATGAGTTCACAGATGTTTCGATGAGGGACCTGACATTCTAGGTCCCGAACTACATATTGAAGGGTGGAAGATGCCTGTGCGTGGATTCTTTTAACATGTGGTGGCCGTTGCACACCAGCCACCACACGGGCTTGACAGAGCTAGGTCTTGGTCCAGTGGTAAGGGTTAATGACTGGAGACCAAGCTCTGCTGCACGGACCTAGTGCGCGCACATGCTCCTACTATCCATAGATCGCAGTGTGGGCTGGCCTGTGCTGCCCCTGGGCCCTCGCCTCTTCTGGGCCACACCCTCGCCTCTCCTGCGCCCTGATCACGACTTTCTTAGGCATTCGGATTAAATGATCAGCCCTCCGTAGCTGCGCCTTTTCTATCATTGCCTCTGTGCCTGGCATATTTGCTCTGCTGAGGATCTCGTGTCTGGAATCTTGTGCCCCCATCGAATTTTCATAATCTTTCTGAGGCGACCTTGGTGGAAATGATTGAATTTTCTGATGTGGCGACTGTAAGTGTTCTAGCTATCGCACACATACAGTAACAATGTTGTAACTAATGCCTTGTGTTTTGTTGCCATTTTAATGCCACTGTTATCCCATAATGTCACACTAATCCTTCCAAAAGCAGTACTGCCTTTAAATATTTGTGGTGATTTAGGGCACTGTTATTATAATTAATTCCATAGTGAGGTGAGTTAGAGCACTTTCACTAGAAGGAATTACGTAGCATTGCGAGGAAGAGCATAGTCACTCCAAGAGACTGCACAGGTTGGGGAGTTCATACATTGTCATTGGAAGGGATTTGTGGTAATCTAGGGCCCTTTTCTATTTTCCTATTTTCTATGTTTCTATAGGAATGGGGTACTGAAGTTACATGTTCAGCCATGAACTCATTGAATGGCGGTGCAGGCTCGAAGGGCTGAATGGCCTACTCCTGCACCTATTTTCTATGTTTTTCTAAGTTTTATCAATAGGGATTTGTGGTGAGTTAAGGTCCTTTCATTTGAACAGATTTGTGGTGATTTAGGGCCTTGTTATTAGGAACATAAGAACATGAGTAGGTCAGTCAGCCCCTTGAGCCTTTTCCTGCATTCAGTGAGATTATGGCTGATCTATACCTCAACTCCATTTATCTGCCTTTGATCCATATCCATTAATACCCTTGGCTAGTAAAAATCTTTTGATCTCAGATTTAATATTATTAATTGAACTCGCAGTTACTGCTTTTTGTGGGAAAGAGTTCTACACCTCTACCACCCTTTGTGTAAAGAAGTGTTCCCTAACTTCTCTCCTAAATGTCCTGGCTCTGATTTTAAGGTTATGGCCTCTTGTCCTAGACCCCCACCAACAGGAAAAGCTTCTCTCTACCCTATCAACTCCTTTCAAACTCCTAAATTCCTCAATCAAATCACCCCTTAACCTGCTATATTCCAGGAATACAAGCCTAGTTTATATAATCCCTCCTCATTATCTAACGCTTGGACCCGTGGTAACATTCTGGAGAATCTGCGCTGCTCTCTTTACAAGGCAAATATATCCTTTTGAACATAAGAACATATGAATTAGCAGCAGGAGTAGGCCATAGGGCCCTGTTGAGCCTGCTCCCCACCTTCGACCTCAACTTCACTTTCCTGCCCTATCCCCATATCCCTTGATTCCTCCAGAGTCCAAGGGTTCTAAGGTGTGGTGCCTAGAACTGTACACGGTACTGCAAATGTGATCTCACCCGGGCTTTGTATAGCTGTAGCAAAACGTCCCCCCTATTATATTCTAGTCTTCTAGTTATAAAGGCTAACATTCTATTAGCCTTTTTGGTTATTTTTTTGTACCAGACCTCTACATTTTAGTGATCTGTGTACATGGACCCCTAAATCTCTTTGGACCTCCACTGTTCCTAGCTTTTCACCATTTAAAAATTACTCGTATCTACCCTTTTTTGGTGCAAAATGGATGATCTCATTGATGACCTCCATTGAAATCCATCTTCCACAGTTTTGCCCGCTCACTTAGTCTATCAATGTCTCTTGGTCATTTTATGCTCCGGTCTACATTACTTACTATGCCACAGATCTTTGTGTCATCAGCAAACTTGGATATATAGCTCTATTGTGTTATATGAGTCATTAATAATAAATATAGTAAATAGTTGAAGCCCCAGCACTGATCCTTATGGAACACTACTAATCACTTCCTTCCAATTAGAGTACATACACATTATCTCTACTCTCTATCTTCTACTGTTTAACCAATCTCCGAACCAGGTCAATAATTTGCCTTCAATTCAATGAGCTTTAATTTTAACTAACAGTCTCTTATGTCTCTTATGTGGCAGCCTATCAAATGCCTCTGGAAGTCCATATAAACTACATTCATATATATTCCCATGTCTACTACTTTAGTTACTTCCTCAAAAAATTCCATTAGGTCCATTAGACATGATTCACTCTTCACAAATCCGTAATGGCTCTCTCTAATCAGCTCAAATTTCTCTTGACTCTGCCCTTGCATATAGATTCACTGTCATTAGAAGGGATTGCCTAGTGTGGTCAGTTAGACAACATTCATTTTATCTTTGATACCTCTGTTTGAATTCAAGCCTGGCTGATCTTGTTGATGTCCTCTCTGTAAGAATATAAGAATTAGGAGCAGGAGTAGGCCATATGGCCCCTCAAGCCTGCTCCACCATTCAAGAAAATCATGGCTAATCTTCGATCTCAACTCCACTTTCCTGCCTTATCCTAATATCCCTTGATTCCTCTGGAATCCAAAAATCTATTTCAGCCTTGAATATACTCAATGACTGAGCATCCACAGCACTTTGGGGCAGAGAATTCCAAAGATTTGCAACCGAGTGAAGAAATTCCTCCTCATTTCAGTCTTAAAAGGCTGGCCCAATCCTGAGACCATGCTGCCCAGTTCTAGGCTCTCCAGCCAGGGGAAACAATAGCTCAACATTTATCCTGTCAACATCCCTCAGAATCTTATATGTTTCAATGAGATCACCTCTCATTCTGCTAAACTCCAGAAAAGATAGGTCCAATCTACTCAATCTCTCCTCAGAGGACAACCCTCTCATAACAGGAATCAATCTCGTGAACCTTTGTTGCACCGCCTCTCATGCAATTACATCCTTCCTTAAATAAGGAGACCAAAACTGTGCACAATACTCCTGGTGTGGTCTCACCACAGCCCTGTACAGTTGAAGCAAAACTTCGTTACTCATCTACTCCATCCCTCTAGCAGTAAAGGCCAACATGCCATTTGCCTTCCTAATTGCTTGCTGTATCTGCATGCTAGCTTTCTGTGTTTCTTGTACTAGGACACCCAAATCTCTCTAAATACCACGTTTCATAGTTTCTCACCATTTAAAAATATTCTGATTTCTATTCTTCCGCCCAAAGTGACTAACCCTACATTATACTCCATCTGCCACCTTATTGCCCACTCACTTAGTCTATCTCGATCCCTTTGCAGGCTCATTGCATACTCCTCACATCTTACTTTTCCAACTAGCTTTGTATCATCAGCAAACGTGGATACATTGCACTTGGCACTTTCATCTAAGTCATTAATATAGATTGTAAATAGCTGAGGCCCCAGCACTGATCCTTGCGGCACCCCACTAGTTACAGCCTGCCAATCTGAAAATTAACTGTTTATCCCCACTCTCTGTTTTCTGTCTGTTAACCAATCCTTTATTCATGCTAATACATTACCCCCAACCCCATGTGCCCTTATTTTGGTTAACAACCTTTTATGTGGCATCTTATCGAATGCCTTTTGGAAATAAAAATATACTACATCCACTGGTTCCCCTTTATCTACCCTGCTAGTTACATCCTCAAAAAACTCGAATAAGTTTGTCAAACATGATTTTCCTTTCGTAAAACCATGTTAGCTCTGCCTAATCGTATTATCATTTTTTAAGTACCCTGTTACCACTTCCTTAATAATGGATTCCAGCATTTTACTGAAGACTGATGTCAAGCTAACTGGCCTGAAGCTGCCTGTTTTCTCTCCTGCTTTTCTTGAATAGCAGGGTTACATTTTCTACTTTCTAATCCACTGGGTCCGTTCCTGAATCTAAGAAACTTTGGAAGATCACAACCGATGCATCCACGACCTCTGCAACCACCTCTTTCAGAAACCTAGCATGTAGGCCATTAGGTCCAGGGGATTTGTCGGTTTTTAGTCCCATTAGTTTAAGTACTTTTTCTCTACTGATATTAATTACTCTAAGTTCCTCGATCTCATTAGCTCCTTGGTTCCAAACTATTTTTGTGTCTTCTACTGTGAAAGCAGATACAAAATATTTGTTTAAAGTCTCTGCAATTCCCTTCTTCCCCAGTATGATTTCTCCCATCTCAGCCTCTCGGGAACTAACACTAACTTCCTTTTTACATACCTGTAAAAGCTCTTTCAATCTGTTTTTATATTTCTTGCTGATTTACTTTCATGTTCCATTTTCTTCCTTTTTATTAATGTTTTGGTCATCTTTTGCTGGTTTCTAAAGCTCTCCCAATCCTCAGGCTCACTATAATTCTTTGCAACATTTTAAGCCTCTTCTTTTAATCTAATACTATCCTTAACTTCTTTAGTTAGCCACGGATTGATTACTTTTACCGTGGAATTTTTATTTCTCAATGGATTGTATATTCGTCGAGAATTTTGGAATATTTCTTTAAATGATTGCCACTACTTATCTACTGTCATACCTTTTAATCTAATTTCCCAACATACCTTAGCCAATTTGCCCCTCATACCTATGTAATTGGCTTTCATGACTCTTGTGTCAGACATAAGAATGTCACTTTCAAACTCCATGTGAAACTCTACAACATACTTTACGATAAGATTCCAGGAATGGACTTAGCGAGCCTACTAACCTATTCTTATTCCATGTTGTAATATATGACCAAGGCCTTGCCATTGATAATGTTTGTACTTTGGGGATACACAGACAATCGTTGCCACCTCTGGTATGGTGTGTTGAAGAAGTCTTAAACCCCAAATCTAATCTTAACCATCAGGTGAGAGCTGGCGGGTTTGGGTCTGACGCCTGGTTTATACCCCACCTAATTTTCCGCTAGATTTATTTAAAATCGGTCAGAGTGCAAATTGGGTGTCAGACGCGAATCCACCTCGTTCTTGCCGGGTGAGCTAGGGTAAAATTGAGCGTTTACAGGTAGAGAGCTGGATTTTCAGCTTTTAGGATTTTGGGACGTTAATGACGAAGGGGTGGATCTGGTACCACCTGGAAAAGATTTGCGCCTCTGTCAGTAAAATTGGGTGGCTGGGCCCTGAGTGTGGGGTGGAGTGGTAAGGGAGGCGTTGCACATCTCTCTTAGGGCGCTAGGCCGGCTGAGCACACGAAAATCCCGAGCTAAAGAGTTGGCCTGGGAGCGCTCTGAGAGAGGCCTGGGGAGAAAAGAAACCTGCAAAAAAACAGAAAAAACATTCCCAATGCATAGCCCACGTCACCACGACATCAATCGCAAAAAATATAAAAGAAAAAACAATCACACTTACCTGAGGTTGGCATTACTTACCTCACTGGGGCTGCTACAGCTTGGAATGCCTGCTTTCCCAGTCATTCCCACCAGGGCGCGCTGCGGGGCGTACAGGTCGGCCGGGAGTCAAAAATTGAGCCGGTGTCGCAACCAGGGTCGTTACACACCAGCTCGCCTCTTCTGGGCGGTAATGCTCAGCGCCCTGCCGAAACCAGCCCCAAAAACCCCGGCAGGGCGCTGGAAGCCGCCCGCCCGCCCACAAGAGTTCACCGCTGCCATTGCTGCCCCTCTGGGGCGAAGACAGAGATGGACAGCACCGGAAAATCCTGCCCTGAATGTTTTTCTTTGATGTTATTGGGTGTGTGACAGCGTAAGGAGAGATAGATTAAACACTATTGTATATGAACATGTGTTTAGACTGTTGTGTCTTTCTGATCCATTTTGTGATGCTTGCCTTTCCTAAACCTGAACTCTAATTGAAAGTTACACTTGATCCAGTGACTAATTGGGATGTTAACACTTCCCCTGGGTTCTGCTGATGAAATCCAAGGTGATCTGGAGTATTATTATGCTATTCTGCCCTTTCCCACCCTGCTCAAACATATCTCCTGTTGGTGCGACCAAGGAGCAGCACTGAAGTTGTTCACGATAGTGTCTGCAGGCTAAACTCGCCCACGCACCTGGCTGAGGCTGAGGAGAGAATCAAGCCTTTGTTTCTCCTTTCGAATGGTTCTAGTTTCTATTTATGGAAAACAAACAATTACAGATACCTAGGAGTGTTACAGCAAGTGATATCTGGGAGTGATAAGAGGTTCACTTAACACTGTTGTGATGAATTATCCTAGCACCTGTTATGATATTACTTTATTATTAGGGTGCTATGAAACTTTATTTGGGAGTTTAATACAGCTTTATGGAGTGCCTTCTTTATATTATTGCTGAACATAGGCTCCATTTAAATCCTAAAACTGGGGTATGCCTACAGGGTACTTATGGGATAGGCTCAGTCTAGGCCCCATCAATTGTTTGGGAGTCATAACTGAAAGTGAAAGGTCAAACAGTGCAAATGTCAGAGACAAAAACAGAAAGGTCAGGAAACACTCATCAGGTCAGTCAGCATCTAGTGAGAACAACAATTTAATGTTTCACATGTAACCTTTATTCTGTAAGAGTTTGCTTTCTCGCAAAGGAGTTCAGACCCTGAGACTTACTGAAGAATACTCTGACAAAATCAAATCTGACCCAAATCTTAACTTTATTAGCAATTGATCAGTACTTCTTGCACTTATACCATGGTCAAACAAAAAAACCTTTGGCCTTACACGATAATTGTTCATTTATACATACAATTGCCCATGAGCGGTCAGGCCATGTCGATTGTAGGTCCCATGGATCCAATTGACCAAATGCAATTCCTTCTTCTTCGACTGCAGTACCAAGGATTGATTGCTCTTTCCTTATACTCTGGTTGATCTCTTGCTGAGTCAGTCATGATGGCGCCTTTTTCCCTTTATCCTGTCAGCAGAAACTCTCCAACTACAACTTCGAGCCTGATAGTTCCTGTCTCTCGGGAAACACTTGGTGCTGACTCATTCTGTGTGGATGGTGATTGATGTCCCATGCCTTTTCTGCTCATTCGTGGAATTTTGGCCTCGGCCACGAGCATTGCGATTAACTATCTGTGTCCCACAGCTGTTCCACGTGTCAATCCATTTCTTACAATTCAGATCTGGAAAACATTACAGATGAACAGACCAAAGGGGCAGGTGAAACAGACACACACAAATACACACTTACACCGATACAAGCACACACACACATACAGACGCACATACACTCACAGGAAATAGAATGACCTGAAAGTTCTTAAAAGGTAAACAGGAAATGGTTCAATGGCTGAAGTGATATTAAAATGAAACAATTGTAAGATGCATAATAAAATAAATGAAGGATACTTAAGAGACTGAGAGAATGTATGAATAGTTGCAGTGGTGGGGGTAAGACAGTTCAGAAAAGGGTACAGGAGGTGCTGGCAAAGCAGAACAGAATCCATTAGCCTGAGAAGAAAAATGCAGTCAACACCAACAACACCTTGCATTTATATAGCGTCGTTAACATTATAAAACATCCCAAGATACAAACTGGGCTGCCAGTATAGTGTAGTGACAAACGTTACCCACCCCAAGCACTAATCCGTTTCTCCATGTCCCCAGACATGCTGACAACACCCATCCCACATCACCAGCAACTACTGCTATAAAGAAAGTGGGAGCTCGTTAAGGTCTTGAGTTATTAAAATCAACATTAAGACCAGAGTGCCTATTAGCTTACATTGAGTTTCATTGGACCAACATTGAAGGGCAAAGATGGAGAGGTCAGAGTGGAGTAGGATCAAAGTGGCACCAGTACTCCAGCCTAATATTAAATAACTCAGAATATTGTCTCCAGGCGCAACCCATAGTTGGAAGGTCAAAATCTATAATCGTCTTGCTGGCTTCTTTCTAGAGTTTAACTGGACATAAAATGAAAATTTCAGTGACCCATTATAGTCTAATAAACCCATAGGCAACAGAAGACATGGCCACTGATGGTTGAGCGATTACAATCAGGGATGCTCAGGAGGGCAGACTTAGAGGAGCGCAGACATCTCAAAGGATTGTGGGGCTGGAGGAGATTACAGAGATAGGGAGGGGCGAGGTCATGGAGGGATTAGAAAATAAGGATGAGAATTTTGAGATTGAGGTGTTGCTTAACCAGAAGCCATTGTAGGTCAGTGAGCACAAGGGTGATGGGTGAGCGGGACTCGGTGCAAGTTAGGACACGGGCAACTGAGTTTTGGATCACCTCTAGTTTACATCGGGTAGAATGTGGGAGGCCAGCCAGGAGTGCATTGGAATAGTCAAATCTAGAGGTAACAAAGTCATGGATGAGGGCTCCAGCAGCGGATGAGCTGAGACAAGGGTGGAGACAGGCGATGTTACGGAGGTGGAAATAGGCAAAAGCTCATTTCAGGGTCAAATATGACACCAAGGTTGCGAACAGTGTGGTTCAGCCTCAGACAGAAGTTGGGGAGAGGGATGGAGACAATGGCCAGGGAACGCAGTTTGTGGCGGGGACCGAAAACAATGGCTTCGGTCTTCCCAATATTCAATTGGAGAAAATTTCTCCTCATCCAGAACTGGATGTCAGACAAGCAGCCTAACAATTTAAAGACTTTAGGGCTGAAATTCAGGTCTCAGAGAGACCCGTTAATGCACGTTTGCAGCGGCCATTCGTCAAAATCGAATGGCTGTCGCTTTGGGGTCAACTGGCCGACCTGACCGAAATACAGGTCGGGGATTTTTCGGCCTAGACCTGATCCCACCCAATTCTGATGACCGCCGAAAGCAAGTCATCAGTTAGTGCACCGCCGGTTTTAATAAAGAAAAATACTTACCTCCCTAAATTCAGCTGAACTCATCGATCCCCCGCCGCGCGGTGTCCCCGACAGGTTTTTCTGTCGGTGCGCCCTCTGAAGAATGAGTGTGGCCTGGCAATGCGGCGGCCCTTAAAGGGGAGGGCCCACTGCTGCAGCTGGCATGTAAACATTTTTGCCATCTGACTTCCTGATTGGCCGGCAAGATAGTGCCCCAGGTTCAGCTGGGCCGCCAATGGGCAGCTTGGCACTCTCTCTTGGGTGCCAGGCCACTGGCCTGGCCGAAACCCTCTTCGGTGGCCCAGTGGCCAAAGCTAAAAAATGACAGAATCTCTTCCCTTTAATGGAGGGGAGAGAGAGCGTGGTGACGCACTCGCGCTGTGATGTCACCACCACTCCACCGCTGATTGACAGTGGTGGAATCTCTGTCCAACCCATATTCAACCTGGCTTTCAGTCTATGGCCCACCCCCATTATGACTCATTTCCTCTGGGACTTTGAAAAAATGTCAAAGTCTTGAAAATGGCTCTTCCAACCGAATGAAAGGTGATCATATCGAAATGTAAAAGATTATGAGGGGGCTTGACAAGGTGGATGCAGAGAGGATGTTTCCGCTGATGGGGGAGACTAGAACTAGAGGGCACGATCTTAGAATAAGGGGCCGCCCATTTAAAACAGAGATGAGGAGAAATTTCTTCTCTCAGAGGGTTGTAAATCTGTGGAATTTGCTGCCTCAGAGAGCTGTGGAAGCTGGGACATTGAATAAATTTAAGACAGGAATGGACAGTTTCTTAACCGAAAAGGGGATAAGGGGATATGGAGAGCAGGCAGGGAAGTGGAGCTGAGTCCATGATCAGATCAGCCATGATCTTATTGAATGGCGGAGCAGGCTCGAGGGGCCGTAAAGCCTACTCCTGTTCCTGTTTCTTATGCACTTATGTTCTTATCAAGGATCCGTGCGGTAAGTGCCACTAAAAAAAAATCATAGGTGCGCCAGGAAGTTTCGGCCCCCTTGTTTCAAAGGAAACCTCTGAGGATCCTGATGACAATATAATTATTGCAGCTCACAGAATTTATTTGCTTCACTTCGCTCTCAGCAGCTTCTCAGTTTTGTGGAGATTTCTGTCTTTCACTCCAATCTTATCCCCGCTTTATCAGGGTGTGGTATTGGGATAAAGATTGACCAAAGCTCCATTTTCCAGCACAAGCATGGACTCTGACCGATTTTGCCCCCAGCCAAGTGGCACTGAATCTAATTGCAGCTCCTCAGCAGCTTCCTCGGCTGTGATCGGCTTACTCCGCACAACCAGTGGTGAATCCTGGGACCTTTCGTTTCTATGTCTTGGGCAAGGGGGGCAATGTGGTCATATGGTCATCCAGAAAACATTTGATGCAAAAGAAGTTGGTTTTGAGCATTAGGGTCTGTCGATAAAGAGATGGCTGAAAAGCAGATAGACGGGGGCAGTGGTAAATCGATGTTTCTCAAATCGGCAGCAGCTCCTGGGGTGCCTCATCGATTGGTGCTGGGATCACTTTTGTTCTTCACATATGTTAATCATCTGAATTTAGATATAAAGGGATGGCTATCAAAACTTGCTGATGCTAGGAGGTCATTATGACTCTGTATAAATTGCTGGTTAGGTCACATCTGGAATTATGTGTGCAATATTGAACTCCTCGCTAAAGGAGGGATATAATAGCCTCATAGAAAATGCAACACAGATTTACCAGGATGATATGAGAGGACTGAGTTATCAGAAATGGAAAATGAGTATATTGGGGGTGAGGGAGTTTGATAGAGTTGTTCAAAACAAAAATATAGGCAAGATAAACATAGATCGATTATTTCCATTGGTCGAGTAAATCAAAGATATGAGGCCATGATCTCAGATAAGCACTGGCCACATAACGGGGAAGGTCAGAAGAATGTTTCTTGCAGAGTTATCAAAATGTGGACTACTTTGCCACAAGTGGTGATCGATGTTACATCAATCCCAGCATTCAGAAAGATACTGAATAATTACTCAAAGAAGAATATAAATAGGTACCAGGAGAACGCAGGAAATTGGGACGGTGTAAAATCAGCCCCAACAACAGCCTTCATGCAGCATAGGCAAGAAGGGATAAATGTCACCTCCTGTGCTTAAATTTATTTGTGGACAAATTTATTTCATTCATCCACGCTAACCTTGACGGAAGAAAAGAAAGAAAGACTTGCATTTATATAGTGCCTTCACGAGCACTGGATTTCTCAAAACGCTGTAATGCCAATGAAGTACTGTTGTAATGTGGGAAATGCGGCAGCCAATTTGCGCACATCAAGCTCCCACAAATAGCAATAACCAGATAATCTATTTTTGTTATGTAGATGGGGGGGATAAATATTGACCAGGACACCAGGGATAACTCCCCTGCTCTTCTTTAAAATAGTGCCATGGAATATTTTATGTCCACCAGCAGGCAGACAGGGCCTCAGTTTAACATCTCTTCAAAAGACAGTACCTCACTCCCTCAGCACTGCACTGGATTTATGTGCTCAAATCCCTGGGGTGGGACTTGAACCCACAACTTTCTGATTCAGAGGTAAGGGTGCTGCACACTGAGCCGCAGCTGACACTAAGAAACGAGACGTTAACAGCGCTTATGCCATTTTCCCACACTTTTAGCAGCTCTTCCACCAAAGTTACAGTTAAAGTGGGAGAAACCCCATGAAAATTCCCCCCTCCCTCCCCTCACCTATATATCAGACCAAGCATAATCCATTTGGGCACTTTGCTGCAAGTTTCGAATGTTACACTTATCGAAAATGAAGTAAGATAAACATACAGCGCATTTTTCAATTCTTACTATCTCTGTATCAATTTTTAAACTTGTAAATTTGGTCCGTAACATCATTTCAATACAGAAATGGCTATGCAGTTCAGTAAAGAGTTAACACAGTGTTCTCTCAGACTCAAGTATCATTTTCAATGGCGACTCAATGGAAAGTCCATAAGCTGTAAGGATATGATAACATTTCCTTGTCTGTCAGGTCAACATCAACAAGATCTTTATCAGCCTAATCCTAGCTTGCAATTTAGGCTAATGCAGCAACCTCATTTTGATGTACGATGTTTGACAGCACAGAGTGGTTTAAAAGATTCAAAAGGAAGATATAAATAAGTTTATTAGTGAAGGGAATTTGAAAGTGACAGGAAACACTTGAGGTATAAGGATGATTTGTTGGTGAGATATCAGATTTTCATGTGTTGAACTGGTGCCCGGCCACAGTGAGGATTCTGCGATGTTGCTATGGGGCAACACTTACAGGCCTTTGTTAAGTATCTCCGTAAAATATCTTAAACTTTTTTGTCAATTTCTGCAGTATGTGGAAAGTTATTAATATTTTTCAGCAACTTTAATTTTTCCCTACTGCTCTAAATGGATTTATTTGAGGTATTCTGTGTGATCAATTTGTCAATGTTGTTTTTTAAGATTCTCATATTATGTAGCATCGTGTATTAATCTTGTGTTAGATCGAGTCATGTGTTAGTTTCATGATAGGTAGGGTCGTGCATTAGTCTCATGTTGGGTTGACGCATGTTAGATAAGGGCGTCTATTAGTCCCATGTTACGTGGATTAGACTGATGTTTAATAAGGGCGTGGATTAGTCTATGTTAGTCAGAGCCATGTATTAAGAACATAAGAAATAGGAACAGGAGTAGGCCATACGGCCCCTTGAGCCTGTTCCACCATTTAATAAGATCGTGGTTGATCCAATCATGGACTCAGGTCCACTTCCCCGCCTGCTCTCCATAACCCCTTATTCCTTTATCGTTTAAGAAACTGTTTATTTCTGTCTTAAATTTATTCAATGTTCCAGCTTCTACAGCTCTGTGAGGCAGCGAATTCCACAGATTTATAACGCTCTGAGAGAAGAAATTTCTCCTCATCTCAATTTTAAATGGCGACCCCTTATTCATAGATTATGCCCTCTAGTTCTAGTCTCCCCTATCAGTGGAAACATCCTCTTTGCATCCACCTTGTCATAGAAACATAGAAACATAGAAACATAGAAAATAGGTGCAGGAGTAGGCCATTCGGCCCTTCGAGCCCACTCCTTTTTGAATATATTTAGTGAATTGGCCTCAACAACTTTCTGTGGTAGAGAATTCCACAGGTTCACCACTCTCTGGGTGAAGAAGTTTCTCCTCATCTCAGTCCTAAATGGCTTACCCCTTATCCTTAGACTGTGACCCCTGGTTCTGGACTTCCTCAACATTGGGAACATTCTTCCTGCATCTAACCTGTCTAAACCCGTCAGAATTTTAAACGTTTCTATGAGATCCCCTCTCATTCTTCTGAACTCCAGTGAATACAAGCCCAGTTGATCCAGTCTTTCTTGATATGTCAGTCCCGCCATCCCAGGAATCAGTCTGGTGAACCTTCGCTGCACTCCCTCAATAGAAAGAATGTCCTTCCTCAAGTTAGGAGACCAAAACTGTACACAATACTCCAGGTGTGACCTCGCCAAGGCCCTGTACAACTGTAGCAATACCTCCCTGCCCCTGTACTCAAATCCCCTCGCTATGAAGGCCAACATGCCATTTGCTTTCTTAACTGCCTGCTGTATCTGCATGCCAACCTTCAATGACTGATGTACCATGACACCCAGGTCTCGTTGCACCTCCCCTTTTCCTAATCTGTCACCATTCAGATAATAGTCTGTCTCTCTGTTTTTACCACCAAAGTGGATAACCTCACATTTATCCACATTATACTTCATCTGCCATGCATTTGCCCACTCACCTAACCTATCCAAGTTGCTCTGCAGCCTCATAGCATCCTCCTCGCAGCTCACAATGCCACCCAACTTAATGTCATCCACAAATTTGGAGATACTACATTTAATTCCCTCGTCCAAATCATTAATGTACAATGTAAACAGCTGGGGCCCCAGCACAGAACCTTGCGGTACCCCACTAGTCACTGCCTGCCATTCTGAAAAGTACCCATTTACTCCTACTCTTTGCTTCCTGTCTGATAACTAGTTTTCAATCCATGTCAGCACACTACCCCCAATCCCATGTGCTTTAACTTTGCACATTAATCTCTTGTGTGGGACCTTGTCGAAAGCCTTCTGAAAGTCCAAATATACCACATCAACTGGTTCTCCCTTGTCCACTTTACTGGAAACATCCTCAAAAAATTCCAGAAGATTTGTCAAGCATGATTTCCCTTTCACAAATCCATGCTGACTTGGACCTATCATGTCACCTCTTTCCAAATGCGCTGCTATGACATCCTTAATAATTGATTCCATCATTTTACCCACTACTGAGGTCAGGCTGACCGGTCTATAATTCACTGTTTTCTCTCTCCCTCCTTTTTTAAAAAGTGGGGTTACATTGGCTACCCTCCACTCCATAGGAACTGATCCAGAATCTATGGAATGTCAAGCTCCCTCATAATCTTATACGTTTCGATAAGATCACCTCTCATTCTTCTGAATGCCAATGAGTAGAGGCTCAACCTACTCAACCTTTTCTCATAAGTCAACTCCCATCTCCGGATTCAACATAGTGAACCTTCTCTGAACTGCCTCCAAAACAAGTATATCCTTTCGTAAATATGGAAACCAAAATTGCACGCAGTATTCCAGGTGTGGCCTCACCAATAGCCTGTATAGCTGTAGCAAGACTTTCTTGCTTTTATACTCCATCCCCTTTGCAATAAAGGCCAAGATCCCAATGTCTCATGTCAGGTAGTGCTGTGTGTTAATCTCATGTTAGGTAGAATCATGCCTTAGTCTTAGTCAGCTGAGAACTCACTTTTAGAGTGAAAGCAAGTCTTCCTCGCTTTCGAGGGACTGCCTATGAGGGAGAATCATATCTTAGTCTCATACTCGGTAGAGTCATATATTAGTGTCAAATTCTGTAGAGTTGTGTATTTAAAGTAATAGGCAGAAAAACCAGAGGCGAGATGAGGAAACCATTTTTTTGATAACGAGTTGCTGTGATCTGGAATGAACTGCAGGAAATGGTGGTTGAAGCAGATTCAATAATAACTATCAAACGTAGAATAGTTAAATTTTTGAAGGTGAAAAAGTTCCAGGGCAGTGGGAAAGGAGCATGGTAATGGGACACACTGGACAGCTCCTGGAAAGAGCCGGCACAGGCACGTCGGGCTGAATGGCCTCCGTCTGTGCTCTATTATTCTATGATTCTATTGGTCTCACGTTCAGCAGAGTCATGTATTTGTCTCATGTTGGGTAAGGGCGTGGGCTAGACTCTCGTTCGGATGATTCATGTATTTGTGTCATGTTATATAGGCTGGTTGAAGCAGATTGAATAATATTTATAGAATAATTGAATGGTTACAGCACAATAGGAGGCCATTCGGCCCATCGAGCCCATGCCGCTCTCTGCAAGAGCAATTCAGCTAGTCCCACTCCCTCGTCCTTTCCCTGTAGACCTGCAATTTATTTTCCTTTAGGTACTTATCCAATTCCCCTTTAAAAGCTGTGATTGAATTTACCTCCACCACCCTTTCAGGCAGTGATTTCCAGATCATAACCACTCGCTGCATTAAAAAGTTTTACACTCAGATTGCCTTTGGATCTTTTGCCAATCACCATAAATCTGTGTCCTCTGGTTCTCGACCCTTCTGCCAATGGGAACAGGTTCTCTATCTACTCTGTCCAGACCCCTCATGATTTTGAACACCTCTATCAAATCTCCTCTCAACCTTCTCTGCACCAAGGAGAACAACCCCAGCTTCTCCAGTCTATCTACGTAACTGAAGATTTCATCCCTGGAATCATTCTTGTAAATCTTTTCTGCACCCTCTCTAAAGCCTTCACATCCTTCCTACAGTGGGGTGCCCAGAATTGGACACAATATTCCAGTTGTGATCGAACCAGTGTTTTATACAGGTTCATCATAACGTCCTTGCTTTTGTACCCTTTGCCTCTATTTATAAAGCCCAGGATACCGTATACTTTTTAAACCGCTTTCTCTGACACCGTCAATGATTTGTGCACATATCCCCCCAGGTCTCCCTGTTCCTGCACCTCCTTAAGAATTGTACTCTTTAGTTTATATTGCCTCTCCGCATTCTTTCTACCAAAATGGATCACTTTACACTTTTCTGCATCATATTTAATCTGCTACATGTCCGCCCATTCCACCAGCCTGTCTCTCCTCTTGAAGTCTTTCAAAAGAGAATTGGATAGCTCTTTCAAAGAGCTGACACAGCCATGTGAACCGAGTGGCCTCCATTTGGGCTCTTTGATTCTATGATTCTATTCGTCCTATATCGGTAGGGTCGTGCATTGAGCTCACGTTTGTTAGATTTGTGTATTTGTCTCACGTTTGGTCGAATCATGTATTATTCTCATGTTAGGTTGAGTCGTGTATCAGCCTCTTGTGAGGCACAGTTGTGTAGAATACTCCTGTTCCATAGAGTTGTGCTTTAGTCCCATTTTATGTACCGTCAAAAATTTGACACATGTTGGGTTAGGGTGTCTATTACTCACATGTTCGGACAATTTGTATATTAGTCTCATGATCGTTCGATATGTGTCTTTGTGTCATGTTAGGTAGAGTTGTGCATCAGTCTCATGTTTGTTGGAGGCGTATATTAGTCTCAAGTTAGGCAGAGTTGTGTGTTAGAGTTGTCTACCTTTTTCCTCAACCGATGATTCTCTTCCACCATGGTTGACAGGGCCCTCGACCATGTCCGTTGCATTTCCTGCACTTCTGCTCTCGCCCCTTCCCCTCCTTCCCAGAACCACGATAGGGATCCCTTTCTACCCCACCAGCCACCAGATTTAACGGATCATCCTCCGCCATTTCCGCCACCTCTAGTGTGATCCCATGACCACATGGGACGGCCGCTGTTGCTGACGATTCATTATTCCCATCTAGACCTCTTCTAGACCTATCTTTTGTTTCTTTACTTGTCCCATTACCATCGCCTTTTCTCGCCCGCCATCGTCCCTTTTGTCATTTAATCTCTCCTGCCTTCCAGCCAATCAGTCCTTCCCTTTTGTTCTTTCCTCCCCTCCCCCCTTTCCCTGCCTCTGTACTTGCTTAAAACCTGTTACATCTCTAACCTTTTCCAGTTCTAACGAAGGGTTATCGACCTGAAACGTTAACTCTGTTTATGTCTCCACAGATGCTGCCTGACCTGCTGAGTATTTCCAGCATTTTCTGTTTTTATTTTAGGTAGAATTATGTATTCTCTCAAGACAGCTAAAGATGTATATCTATCTCTTGTTACTTACAGTTATGTATTTGTCTCATGGTTGTAAGAGTTGTATATTAGTGTCATGTTTGGTAGTGTCATATGTTAGACTCATTTCGTGTAAGGTTATGTATTAGTCTCATATTCGGATGACATGTGTATTGGTCTCATGTTGGGTAAAACATGTATTACTCTTGTGTTAGGTAGAGTTGTTTATTAGTCTCTTGTTAGGTACAGTAATGTAGTAATCTCTTGGTCAGAAAGGTCATTTATTGGTCTCATGTTTTAGTATGGTAGGTAGAGTCCTGAATTACACTAATGTTCGGTAGTGTTGTGTGTTAGACTCATGTTAGATAGAGTCGTGTATTTAAGATAATTGGTGAAAGAACCAGGTGCGACGTGATGGAAACTTTTTTTACGCAGCGCGTTGTTATGATCTGGAATGCACTGTCTGAAATGGTGGTTGAAGCAGATTTAATTGTAAGTTTCATAAGGGAATTGGATAAATACTTGAAGGGAAAATATTTACAGGGCTATGGGGAAAGGGCAGGGGAGTGGGACCCACTGGGTAGCGCTTTCAAAGAGCCGGCTCAGGCACGATGTGTCGAATGGCCTCGGTCTACACTGTTTTATTCTTTGCTTCTATTAGTCTCATATTCAGTACAATAATGCATCGGTCTCATTTTGGCTAGAGTCGTGTATCAGTCGCATGTTAGGTAGAGTTGTCTATTAGTTTCGTGTTAGGTAGAGTCATGTGTTAGTCTTGTGCTGGGTAATGTTGTATATTAGTTTCATGTAAGGTAGAGCTGTGTATTAGTTATGTACTGGCTAGAGACGTATATTAGGTTTGTGTTCTGTAGAGTCGTGTATTTAAGATAATTGGCAAAGGAACCAGAGGCAACATGAGGACATTTTTGTTGTGATCTTGAATACACTGCCTGAAAGAATTGTGGAAGCAGTTTCAATACTAACTTTCAAAATTGGTAAATATCTGAAGGGAGACATTTAGGAACATAAGAACATAAGAAATAGGAGCAGGAGTAGGCCTGCTCTGCCATTCAATAAGATTATGGCTGATCTGATCCACTTCCCTAGCCGCTCCCCATAACCCCTTATCCCCTTATCATTTAAGAAACTGTCTATTTCTGTCTTAAATTTATTCAATGTCCCAGTTTCCACAGCAGGGCAATGGGTAAGAGCAGGGGAGTGGGACTAACTGGATAGCTCTTTCAAAGCTCTTTTGAAGCAGATTCAATAATAACTTTCAATAAATTTGATAAATTTTTGAAGGCGTACAATTTGCAGGACAGTGTGAAAGGAGCTTGGTAATGGGACACACTGGACAGCTCAATGAAAGAGCCGGCACAGGCACGGCGGGCTGAATGGCCTCCGTCTGCGCTCTATGATTCAATGATTCTATTGGTCTCATGTTCAGCAGAGTCGTGTATTTGTCTCGTGTTGCGTAAGGGTGTGGGTTAAACTCCTGTTTGGATGGTTTGTGTATTTGTGTCATGTTAGGTAGAATCGTGTGCTACTTGTACATTGGGTATTAGGCTCATGTGTTTGGCTCATGTTAAGAAGAGTTGTGTATTAGTCTCATGTTCGATAGAGTCACGTATCTAAGGTAATTGGCAAAGGAATCGTAGGCGTCATGCCAAAACCATTTTTGAGACAGTGAATTGTTATGATGTGGAATGCACTGCCTGACATAGTGGTTGAAGCAGATTGAATGACACTTACAGAACCATAGAATGGTTACAGCACAGTAGGAGGCCATTCGGCCCATCGAGCCCATGCCGCTCCCTGCAAGAGCAATTCAGCTAGTCCCACTCCCTCGCCCTTTCCCTGTGGACCTACATTTTTCTTTCCTTCAGGTACTTATCCAATTCCCCTTTAAAAGCTGTGATTGAATTTACCTCCACCACCCTTTCAGGCAGCGAATTCCAGATCATAACCACTCGCTGCATTAAAAAGTTTTACATCAGATTGCCTTTGGATCTTTTGCCAATCACCATAAATCTGTGTCCTCTGGTTCTCGACCTTTCTGCCAATGGAAACTGTCCAGACCCCTCATGATTTTGAACACCTCTATCAAATCTCCTCTCAACCTTCTCTGCTCCAAGGAGAACAACCCCAGTTTCTCCAGTCTATCCACGTAACTGAAGTCCTTCATCCCTGGAACCATTCTTGTAAATCTTTTCTGCACCCTCTCTAAAGCCTTCACATCCTTCCTAAATGGGGTGCCCAGAATTGGACACAATATTCCAGTTGTGACCGAACCAGTGTTTTATACAGGTTCATCATAACTTCCTTGCTTTTGTACTCGATGCCTCTATTTATAAAGCCCAGGATACCATATACTTTTTTAACCGCTTTCTCTGACACCTTCAGTAATTTGTACACATATACCCCCAGGTCTCCCTGTTCCTGCACCTCCTTAAGAATTGTACTTTTTAGTTTATATTGCCTCTCCGCATTCTTTCTACCAAAATGGATCACTTTACACTTTTCTGCGTCATATTTAATCTGCTACATGTCCGCCCATTCCACCAGCCTGTCTCTCCTCTTGAAGTCTTTCAAAAGAGAATTGGATAGCTCTTTCAAAGAGCCGACATAGCCATGTGAACCGAGTGGCCTCCATTTGGGCTCTTTGATTCTATGATTCTATTCGTCCTATATCGGTAGGGTCATGCATTGAGCTCACGTTTGTTAGATTTGTGTATTTGTCGCATGTTTGGTAGAATCATGTATTATTCTCACGTCACGTGTATCAGCCTCTTGTGAGGCACAATTGTGTAGAATACTCCTGTTCCATAGAGTTGTGCTTTAGTCCCATTTTATGTACCATTATATATTTGACACATGTTGGGTTAGGATGTTTAATACTCACATGTTTGGACAATTTGTGTATTAGTCTCATGATCGTTCGATATGTGTCTTTGTGTCATATTAAGTAGAGTCATGCATCGGTCTCATGGACTCATATATTAGTCTCAGGTTAGGTAGAGTTGTGTATTACCCTTATCGTAGGTAGAGTTGTCTATCTTTTTCCTCAACCGATGATTCTCCTCCACCATGGTTGACAGGGCCCTCCACCGTGTCCATTGCATTTCCTGCACTTCTGGTCTCACCCTTCCCCTCCCTCCCAGAACCAGAATAGGGATCCCTTTCTACCCCACCAGCCACCCGATTCAACGGGTAATCCTTCACCTCTAGTGTTATCCCATCACTAAACACATCTTCCCCTCTCCTCTCCTTTTAGCATTCCAAAGGAACCATTTCCTCCGTGACATCAATGTCCACTCCTCAATCACTCCCAGCACCCCGTCCCCTTCACATGGCACCTTCTTGTACAAAAACAGGAGGTGCAACACCTGCCCTTTTACCTCCTCCCTCTGTCCAGGGTCCAAAACATTCCTTCCAGGTGAAACAATGATTTACTTGTACTTCTTTCAATTTTGTATTGGGTAATGTTGTATATTAGTTTCATGTATGGTAGGGCTGTGTATTAGTTATGCATTCACTAGAGACGTATAATAAGTTGGATTGGGTCTGTGATGGATCTGTTGGTAAAGATCACGCCCTGCATGTCGTTGTGGAGCAGGCAAAGGATGGTGACGTACTTTTAGGGGCATCCGAAACAGAGGAGGATGCTCCATAGACCCTCATGGTTGACAGTGAGGTCGAAGAAGGCCATGTATAGGGCTGGCGCTGTTCCCTGCATTTTTCCTGCCGCTGTCGCACTGCAAAAATCATATCCGTTATGCCCTGGAGGGGACGAAATCCGCACTGCGACTCCGGGAGGAGCTCCTCGGCCACGGGGAGAAAACGGTTGAGAAGAACTCTAGCCTCCCATCAACAAGAGCAGGCATTGACAACGAGATCCAACACCGCCTCCAGTGTGCCAGTGCAGCCTTCGGCCGCCTGAGGAAAAGGGTGTTTGAAGACCAGGCCCTCAAAACTGTCACCAAGCTCATGGTCTACAGGGCTGTGGTAATACCTGCCCTCCTGTATGGCTCAGAGACGTAGACCATGTACAGTAAACACCTCAAGTCGCTGGAAAAATGCCACCAACGATGTCTCCGCAAGTTCCTACAAATCCCCTGGGAGGACAGATGTACAAACATTAGCGTCCTCATCCAGGCCAACATCCCCAGCATTGAAGCACTGACCACACTTGATCAGCTCCACTGGGCAGGCCACATAGTTCGCATGCCAGACACGAGACTCCTAAAGCAAGCACTCTACTCAGAACTCGTCCACAGCAAACGAGCCAAAGATGGGCAGAGGAAACATTACAAGGACACCCTCAAAGACTCCCTGATAAAGTCCAACACCTGGACGTCTCTGGCCAAATACTGCCCTAAGTGGAGGAAGTGCATCCGGGAGGATGCTGAGCTCCTCGAGTTTCGTCGCCGAGAGTATGTAGGAATCCAGCACAGGCAGCGGAAGGAGCGTGCAACAAACCAGACTCCCCACCCTGCCTTTCCTTCAACCACTGTATGTCCCACCTGTGACAGAGACTGCATTTTTTGTATTGGACCATACAGCCATCTAAGGACTCATGCTAAGAGTGGAAGCAAGTCTTCCTTGATTCCGAGGGACTGCCTATGATGATGGTGATGATATTAAGTTTGTGTTCTGTAGAGTACTCACTGCTCACGATGTGGTCTCCTCAACAATCCTGTGCTGGATTCCAACATGCTCTCGGCGACAAGACTTGAGGAGCTCAGCGTCCTCCCAGATGCACTTCCTCCACTTAGGGCAGTATTTGGCCAGGGACGCCCAGGTGTCAGTGGAGCGGTCGCACTTTATCAGGGAGGCTTTGAGGCAGATTGGGTGACCACTTTGCAGAACACCTTCGGCAGTCCGTAAGTGTGACCCCGAGCTTCCGGTCGTTTGTCATTTTAATTCTCTGCTCCACTCCCACTCTGACCTCTCTGCCCTTGGCCTCCTACACTGTTCCAGTGAAGCTCAAGGAAAAGCACCTGAGCTTTCGATTAAGCACTTTACAGTCTTCCAGACTCAACATTGAGTTCAATCATTTCAGATCATAACCACTGCTGCAAGTTTTTGGGACAGCCGTTGTTGCTGATGATTCTGATATTCCCATCTAGACCTCTTCTAGACCTATCTTTTGTTTCTTTACTTGTCCCATTACCACCCCCTTTTGCCGCGTGCCATCGTCCCTTTTGTCATTTAATCTCTCCTGCCTTCCAGCCAATCACAGTCCTTCCCTTTTGTTCTTTCCTCCCCTCCCCCTTTCCCTGCCTCTGTACTTGCATAAAACCTGTTACATCTCTAACCTTTTCCAGTTCTAACGAAGGGTTATCGACCTGAAACGTTAACTCTGTTTCTCTCTCCACAGATGTTGCCTGACCTGCTGAGTATTTTCAGCATTTTCTATTTTTATTTTAAGTAGAATTATGTTTTCTCACAAGACAAGTAGAGATGTATATCTATCTCTTGTTACATACAGTTGTGTATTTGTCTCATGGTTGTAAGAGTTGTATATTAGTGTCATGTTTGGTAGCATCATATGTTAGACTCATTTCATGTAAGGTTGTGTATTAGTCTCACATTCGGATGATTTGTGTATTGGTCTAATGTTGGGTAGAACATGTATTACTCCTGTGTTAGGTAGCGTTGTTTATTAGTCTCTTGTTAGGTACAGTAATGTAGTAATCTCTTGGTCAGAAAGGTCATTTATTGGTCTCATGTTTTAGTATGGTAGGTAAAGTCCTGTATTACACTCATGTTCGGTAGTGTTGTGTGTTAGAACTCATGTTAGATAGAGTCGTGTATTTAAGATAATTGGTGAAAGAACCAGGTGCGACGTGATGGAAACTTTTTTTACGCAGCGAGTTGTTATGATCTGGAATGCACTGTCTGAAATGGTGGTTGAAGTAGATTTAATTGTAAGTTTCATAAGGGAATTGGTAAATACCTGAAGGGAAAATGTTGCAGGGCCATGGGGAAAGAGCGGGGGAATGGGACTAACTGGATAGCTCTTTCAAATAACACGTATGGGCAGGGTGGGTTGAATGGCCTCTGTCTGCGCTGTGTCATTCTATGATCCTGTAAGGATTTAAACCTCATGTTATGTAGTGTTGTGTATTTAAGGTAATTGGCAAAGGAACCAAAGGCAACATACAGAATCATTTTTTAGACAGCGATCTATGATTGCGCTGCCTCAAAGGGTGGTTCAAGTAGATTTAATAGTAACTTGCAAAAAGAAATCAACAATAAACTTAAAGGGGAAAATTTTGCAGGGCTCTGGAGAAAGACCTGTGCAGAGGGATTTGTCAAAGAGCTGACATAGGCACGATGGGACGAATATCCTCCTTCTGTGCTGCATCATTCATTGATTCTATTCGTCTCATGTTCGTTGGAGTCAATTATTAGACTCTTGTTATGTAGAGTTGTGTATTCATTTCATTTTAGTAAAATTGTGTATTAGTCTCCTGTTTGGTAGATTGGTATATTAATTCAATGTTAGATAGAGTCGTGCAATAGCCTCATTTAAGGTACTGTAATGTATACACCTATGAGTATGCTCACAGGCTTGTAGAGCTGTTGAGTTGGGAGTGGCTTAGCCAGTCACATGATGTTCACAAGGCTCAATAAAACCCCAACCAGTAGGGTTCAGGGGATCCACGTTGAGACAGGTGGTTGTGAGCCTGGTGGATGAACTGGTAATGTATAATTTGATTGTCAAACCTTTGCTAATAAACCAACTAATGTTTAATAGCAATGTGTTGCTATAAATTCTTAAGCAAAGGACCCATACATTACAGGTAATATATAGGCCGGGGCCATTAGAGGGAGCAGCGCGTGCTGCTGCAGGAGGGCGATGGCTGATTGTAGTGCGGGCAGGAGCGGCGAGGTCAGGGCGAAGGAGCAGCAAGAATTCGTAGAGGGATGTGATCAGGGCCCAGGAGAGGCGAAGGTTCGGGGCCCAGCAGAGGCGAGGGCCCAGGGGCAGCACGGGCCAGCCCACACTCCGATATGTGCGCACTAGGTCTGTGCAGCAGAGCTGCTCTCCAGTCATCTTGGTTAATCCTTGCCACTGGACCAAGACCTAGCTCTGTCAAGCCCGTGTGGTGGCTGGGGTGCAACAGCCACCACACGTTAAAAAAATACACGCACAGGCATCTTCCACCCTTCAAGCTGTAGTTCGGGATCCGGAATATGATTGAAACACCTGTGAACTCATCCATTTTTGGCGTGGAAGCAAGTCATCTTCGTTTCGAGGGACAGCCTATGATGATGATATTGTGTATTATTCTCATGTTAAGCACAGTCGTGTATCAGTCTTTGTCAGGAAGAGTTGTGTGTTAGCCTCTTGCTTGGTGAAGTCATATTAATCTCATGTAAGGTAGAGTCATGTATTAGTCATGTTCAGTGGAGTTGTGTAGTAGTATTAAGTTAGGTAGGATCTACTTCCCAAAGCCTTTCCACCATCTACAAGGTGCAAGTCAGGGGTATGATGGAATACTCTCCACTTGCCTGGATGAGTGCAGCACCAGCAACACTCAAGAAGATCGACACCATCCAGGACAAAGCAGCCCGTTTGATTGGTACCCCATCCACCACCTTAAGCATTCACTCCCTCCACCACCAGTACACTATGGCTGCAGAGTGTACCATCTACAAGATGCACTGCAGCACCTCCCAAACCCTCGACCTCTACCACCTAGAAGGACAAGGGCAGCAGGCGCATGGGAACACCATCACCTCCACGTTCCCCTCCAAGTCACACACCATCCTGACTTGTAAATATTTTGCTGTTCCTTCATCGTCCCTGGATCAAAATCCTGGAACTCCCTCTCCCTAACAGCACTGTGGGAGCACCTTCACTACATGGACTGCAGCGGTTCAAGAAGGCGGCTCACCATCACCTTCTGAAGGGCAATTAGGGATGGGCAATAAATGCTGGCTTTGCCAGGGACGCCCACATCTCATGAATGAATATATTTTTTTTTAAATCCATGTTAGGTAGAATCGTGCATCAGTCTGATTTTAAATAGTGTCGTATAACGGACTAATGTTCATTGGAGGTGGGTGTTTAATGCAATTGGAAAAAGAACCAGAGGCTACATGTTTTTAGACAGCTAGTTGTCACGATCTGGAATGCACTGCATGAAAGGGTGGCTGAAGGAGATTTAATAATAACTTTCCGAAGGAAATTGGATAAATGCTTGAAGGGGAAAAATTTACTGGACTATGGGGAAAGAGTAGGGGAGTGGGACTCGCTGGATAGCTCTTTCAAAGAGTTGGCATAGGCACCATGCCTCAATCTGTACTGTATCATTGGATGATTCTACTCGTCTCATGGTCGGTACAGTCATGCAGTAGTCTTATGTTTGGTCGAGTAGTACATTAGTTTCATATTTGGCAGAGTCGATTATTAGTCACCTGTTAGGAAGGGTTATTTATTAATCTTGTGTTCGGATGATTTGTGTAGTCGTCTCATATTAGGTAGAGTCGAGTAACAGTCTCATGTTCGGTAGACACATGGATCGAGTTGTGTATTAGAGTCAATGTGGGCACCTTACATAAGCAGCCATGCCAACTGGATCAAGTAGCAAAAGCAGTCCAGCAGATTCATCAAACCGAACAAAATCCCCCCAAAACTGGTAAATGAGGAATGGTCCTTTTGTGTAATTTTAATGGATGATACAACAGTCCTTCGCTTCTACTGGAGGGAAAAAATATCAGGACATGAAATCCTGACGGGAAAATATGATGATGCATTCCTGGAACCTCCCTGACCTGGAAGAACTATGTTTTACATTACAAATGAGGCATTCTTGTTAATTATAAGTACTTTTAATCTTAAAAAAAGGAAACTCAAACATCTAGAGTTTCAACCGCCAAAAATCAGACCATTACTTATCCAAAAGGTATCCCTACAGTCACACTTCCACATTCAAACCCCACTGCCGCATTTTGCAAAGGCAATGTACCCCTTTTGGACCCAACCAATTCCCACCCTTTCAGAGAAGCTGTGGGGAAGATTTTCCATTTCAGAGTCTTGGGGTGCTATGGGGGTAAATGCTTCCTGGAAAGTCAACCGCAGGCTGCTCGTGATTCTGCCTCCATTAAAATTGAATGGACGTGAAATTGCGAGCAGCTTGAGCCCGATTTGATGTTAAGGGATTCCACCCCACCAAGATCTTGCATCTTCATACTTTAACCCTCACAGTTCATACTGGCACCCTTCTTCCCCAGCTAAGCTGATACCATTCTCCCACTCCCCTCCTCTCCATTCAAGGTGGTACATCTCCCTTCTCCAGCCACCCCCGCCCCCCAGAATTCATGATGGTATCCTTTTCCTTTCTTAGCTAATGCTGGGCACTCTCCTTCCTTCCCAAAGCACCACGCGCAGCTTCTCTGCTCTTCCCCATCCAAAGCACTACTCCCAGCTTCTGCCCACTTCCTTATCCCCTTCTTTACTGTCTATTTCCTCTTCCGCTTATTGCAAACCATTTATCTTCTCGTGCTTTCTTGCTCGTTTTCGTTTTGTTGCTTTAAAACATCAGATTACGCACACGCTCAGTTATAGTAATGACAGGATCAGGTCTTTATTGAAACTTCATATTACACAAAAAAACAATATGAAAGTTACTGAGACATACACCTCAATTCTAATGTATGCTGTCTGCTCTCCAGTGTCTCTGCTCAAACAATGTTCACTCACATCTCCTGTATAAAATCAGGTTTTTGAACTCTATATTCCATACATACTATCAATAAATCATGTTACATCAAAAGTACATACAAATATTGACAGACTGACAATGTAAACTAAAGAACCAGCCACTCAACGTCCTGAAATTGGTTTATTGCCACAATCGACTCTTGCCATGAATTTTATTACTATAACACACAGGTGACCAAATTGGCAAAATCTGATATGGCTGAATGACTCACACCTTCGAGCATCTCCTTTCCTTTAGAGACATTTTCTGCTTTGATCTCGTACCCAATTTACAATCCATGCTCATCAGAAAAGCTGCTGGAACCTTTAACCCAGCATGGGTCATCTCAGACTGCGCAGAGAGCGAGGTATTTGGGAAATACCGGCTTTCGCTCCCACATTTGCTTCCAAACATTTCATCATTCCCTGTCCCCTTCATTTCCATCCATTTCTTTCTTCTATCACCATCCATTTCACCCTCTCCGTCATCCATTTCCCCTTCCCCCATCCATGTATCTCTTTCATTGCAATTCATTTCCCCCTCACTGCTATCCATTCCCCTTCTCCTCCCTATCCATTTTCCCATTGCCATGCATTGTGCCCCTTCCCATAGCCAACCATTTCTCGTCTCCCCTCCTCAACCATTCTCCCCCATACATCACTGGGTCAAAATCCCGGAACTCCCTACCTTATCCACACGGGCTGCAGCATTTAAAGAAGGCGACTCACCACCACCTTCTCGTGGACAATTAGGGATGGGTTATAAATGCTGGCCTTGCCAACGATGACCTCATCACATGTACGGGTAAAAAAAAAATTCAATTTGAAGGAGAATTTCCTTCTAATACTTAAAACTGTGTATAATCCATGCAAATGAGAAGAGTGATGATTTCCTGTCATTTACAATGGGATCTCATTGTATGCTCAGCCCACACACATTGCCCAGGCAGAGAGAGTGTAAAGGGACGTTCAGTGTGCAAAGGAGCTCTTAAAAGGACAGAGATTGCTTTTGATGTATACATTCCATGTCTTTTATTTCTCAGTAACCTTTAAGTGGTTTTCTCATGTTGTTTTTCTGTTTGTTTTTGTGGTTTTCCTCTTTCGGCACCAGACCATGCTGGGGAATGTTTGTGCTAATTTAAAACCATCGGTGACCAGTAAAGTTGGCAAAATCACTGGAAAGCCAACTTTGATTGAAGAATGTATGAGTTTTGCACAATGGGAGACCATTATGAGAAGAATGATACCGGGGCTAAAAGGGTTAAATTATGAGGACAGGTTGGATAGACTAGACTTGTATCCCTTGAGTATAGAAGGTTAAGGGATGATCTAGTTGGGATGTTTCAGATGATTAAAGGAGTTGATAGAAATAAACTATTTCCTCTGATGGAGGAGTCCAGAACAAGGGGACTTCACCTTAAAATGAGAGCGAGGCTGTTCAGGGGTGATATCAGGAAGCACTTCTTCACACAAAAGCTAGTGGAAATCTGGAACTCTCTCCCCCAAAAAGCTGTTGAGGCTGGGGATCAATTGAAAATTTCAAAATTGAGATAGACTTTTTTTTTTGGGGGGGTGGGGTGGGGGAGCGGGGGTAGTCAGGGTATTAAGGGTTCCAAACCAACGCGGGTAGATTGAGTTCAGGTACAGATCAGCCATAATTAATTCAATGGTGGAACAGGGTCGAGGGGCTGAATGGCCTACTCCTAGAACATAAGAAATAGGAGCAGGAGTAGGCCATACGGCCCCTCGAGCCTGCTCCGCCATTCAATAAAATCATGGCTGATCTGATCATGGACTCAGCTCCCCATAACCCCTTATCCCCTTATCGTTTAAGAAACTGTCTATTTCTATCTTAACTTTATTCAATGTCCCAGCTTCCACAGCTCTCTGAGGCAGCGAATTCCACAGATTAACAACCCTCTGAGAGAATAAATTTCCCCTCATCTCTGTTTTAAATGGGCGGCCCCTTATTCTAAGATCATGCCCTCTAGTTCTAGTCTCCCCCATCAGTGGAAACATCTTCTCTGCATCTACCTTGTCAAGCCCCCTCATAATCTCATACGTTTCGGTAAGATCACCTCTCATTCTTCTGAATTCCAATGAGTAGAGACCCAACCTACTCAACCTTTCCTCATAAGTCAACCCCCTCATCTCCAGAATCAACCTAGTGAACCTTCTCTGAGCTGCCTCCAAAGCAAGTATATCCTTTAGTAAATGTGGAAACCAAACTGCACGCAGTATTCCAGGTGTGGCCTCACCAATACCCTGTAGCAAGACTTCCCTGCTTTTACACTCCATCCCTTTCCATTGGCCTTCCTGATCACTTGTTCCTATTAAAGAGTAGGGCCATTACAAATGCAAAACTTTACTGCAACTATAGGAGCGACGAGGATTCTAGCTGCAAACTAGGTATTCCTTTGCCAGCTGACAGAATAATTAAAAATTAATGATGGGTCTTGTTTTTAAAGTATTTCACAGTATTTCATGTTTGATGTGGTACAAGATGAAGGAAGACATGCCAGGGAAATCAGCTGGCATCAGACCAGTTATGTCACCAGCAGTATCTGCTGGCCGTGGAACACCCACATAGTTATGTCTCTTCAGATTCTGGCCGCAGTTCCTGAAAAGCTGCCAATGTTCTGAATATTCCAATCCCACCCTTTGTGAGCTCCCACAGGTGGGCTGATCATAGTAGCTAAGAAGAAAGACTTGCATTTATATAGCGCCGTTCACAACTACCAGATGTCTCAAAGCGCTTTACAGCCAATGAAGTACTTTTGGAGTGTAGTCACTGTTGTAAAGTGGGAAACGCGGCAGCCAGCTCGCACACAGCAAGCTCCCACAAACAGCAATGTGATAATGACCAGATAATCTGTCTTCATTATGTTGATTGAGGGATAGATATTGGCCAGCACGCCTGAGATAACTCCCCTGCTCTTCTTCGAAATAGTGCCATAGTATCTTTTACGTCCACCTGAGAGAGCAGATGGAGCCGTGGTTTAATGTCTCATCTGAAAGACAGCACCTCTGACAGTGCAGCGCTCCCTCAGCACTGCACTGGAGTGTCAGCCTAGATTTATGTGCTGACTCAGAGGCGAGTGTGTTGCCCGCTGAGCCACAGCTGACACTGGGCTGACCTCAGAAGATCCATCGGCACCGCAAGCCACGTTTCAGGAATAGAAAGTTGACTCTCAAGCCTCAGCTGAGCTGATTTGGCAGCAGTCTTGCAGCTGAACCAGTGGTTGGTGGGTTCAAGTCCCACTCTAGGATTTGAATGAGTACTCTGAGTTACATTCATTGCAACGCTCAGCGTGCACTGCATCATCAGAGGTGCCAACCTTCAGGTGAGATGTTAAACTGATGCTAGCCTTTAAAGAAAAGCAGTGAATTCTCTCAGTGTCCTAGCAGACATTTCTCTCTTAAACCAAAACTGTGGAAGATATATCAATTGGCCATTCATCTCGTGGTAGTATGTGGGACCTTTCCTGCGCAAAATGGCTGCTGCTTTTGCCGCATAATAACAGTGACTGTGCTTCAAAGTGAAGCACTTTGGGATGTTTCCGACACACGTGATAAGACTCCACGACCTGGAGTTTCCTTGACCCCGTTCCCACTCTGTTGCAATGCACATAAACTGCGTTTCTGCCGTACTTACGGCAAAGTTACGGCGACCGATTGGGAGCAGCTCTGGGAGATTCTGTGGGGACCTTTGTAAATGCTGGTCCTTCTTATGTACAGTGCCGGGATGTCAGCTGTGTCAGCTGTGACTCAGTGGGTAGCACTCTCGCCCTGCGATATGTGTGCGCTCTAGGTCCGTGCAGCAGAGCAGCTCTCCAGTCGTTCTGGGTTAACCCTTGCCACTGGATAAAGACCTAGCTCTGTCAAGCCCGTGTGGTGGCTGATGTGCAACGGTCACCACACGTTAAAAAAATTCATGCATAGGCATCTTCCATCCCTGGAGTTCAGGACTGGAATATTGGGTCCATCTGTGAACTCATCCCTTTAGGTGTGGAAGCAAGTCATACTCTTTCGAGGGACTGCCTAAGATGATGATGAGCACTCTCGCCTCTGAGTCAGAAGGTTGTGGGTTCAAATCCCACTCCAGGGACTTGAGCACAAAAAGTCTAGGCTGGCAATCCAGTGCAGTGCTGAGGGAGTGCCGCACTGTCGGAGGTGCCGTCTTTCAGATGAGATGTTAAACCGAGGCTCCGTCTGCTCTCTCAGATGGACGTAAAAGATCCCATTGCAATATTTCGAAGAAGAGCAGGGGAGTTATCCCCGGTGTCCTGGCCAATATCTATCCTTCAATCAACATAACAAAAACTGATTATCTGGTCATTATCACATTGCTGTTTGTGGGAGCTTGCTTATGCGCAATTTGGCTGCCGCGATTCCCACATTACAACAGTGACTGCACTCCAAAAGTACTTCATTGGCTGTAAACACTTTGAGATGTCCGATGCTCGTGAAAAGCGCTTTTTAAATGCAAGTCTTTCTTTCAATGTCGGGATGAAGCGGGCTTATTAGTTCCCCTAATGTAAGGAAAATTACACAAATCAAAAGCATTAATGTATTATTTATGCATTATAAACAATAATATTACATAATATATAATTTATATTACACATGTAAACAAATGAATGTACAAATGAAGCCAATAGTGTAAGCTTTACATCCCACAGACCTGCGGAGAGCACATTGTGAGGTATTGTAAAGGCCATTGGTAGCTATTTTTAGAAGATTGATGCTCCTGCTGTGTTTGAAGAGACTGCACCAAGGCTCAATGTTTCAGACACTTTTGATGATTTCATCCCTTTGCGGCATTTCCATTCATTTCTCTCCCATTGTTGAATCAATTGAGCCAGGCAGTATTCCCTGAGGGAGACAGCAGGCCGGCAAGTGACCTCCGTTACCAGTGCCGCCCTCAAACCCATTGCTAGGAGGACCACCACAGAAGCCCGGTGTGGGCCACTGCTGATTCGCCCCTCCGAGGAGCACCTTGCTTGAGTAGCTGCCCCCTGAATGGAGGCCCATGTGAGGAAATTGCCAAGTAAGAGAATGTGAAGACAAATCCCCAAAGCCCATCACCGAGAATTGCCTCAGCAGGCTTCAAAAATCAGCAGCCTGACACGTAACCTTGTGTTTGTTTTCAGTGCCGGCAACAGGGAGGGGCCGACTGACTCTGAACTGCGGCGTATGATCAAGAGGAGACCTGTATCTACACCTACTGGAGGAAATGGCTCCAAGGCACTGCGTATTTGTTCAGCTCAGAAGATGGAGGCTTTCTCTTGGGCTACTGGGTGCCCTGATTGCCTCTCTAACGCTTCTGATTATTCATGTGGTTGTTCCCGGTAAGTTTGCTGTCCTTTGTGTTCAGTATTAGGGTAGGGTAATATCATAAGAACATAAGAAATAGGAGCAGGAGTAGGCCTTATGGCTCGTTGAGCCTGCTCCGCCATTCAATAAGATCATGGCTGATCATTGACCTCAACTCCACTTTCCCGCCCGCACTCCATATCCCTTGATTCCCCTACAATCCAAAAAACTATCTATCTCAGCCTTGAATATATTCAGAGACTCAACATCACAGCCCTCTGGGACAGAGAATTCCAAAAATTTACAACCCTCTGAATGAAGAAATTCCTCATCATCTCTGTCTTAAATGGCCGACCCCTTATCCTGAGATTGTGCCCCCTAGTTCGAGACACTCCAGCCAGGGGAAACAGCCTCTCAGCATCTACGCTGTCAATCCTCCTTTCACCTTTTTGGCCCATCTCCAATATCTTTATAACCAATAAATGAAAATGTTCAAAGAATGCTTCTATTTTTTCTAATGCCCCTATCCTCTTTACTTTGAATCTTTAAGTTTAAGAGTGTTGGAATTTTGGAGATTCAAAGTTTCAGAACAGAAACGAGCTGTTCCTTGGCAGCAGTAGAGATGACTATTGTCCCGTATATGGCCCTTGATATCATTCCAATGCTTTGCTTTATAAAGGGTCCGTCCAGAGCATTGAAAAGGTTCAAATTAAAATGGTGTCTCACCAGCTATTGTAGCGTATACTGCTTTTTCTTTCATAACTAAATGTGCCTGGACTATTAACTCACCCACCGGGATATTTCTTTTCAATTCATTCTCCCGATGTGGGAATCAGAGGCAAGACCAGCATTTATTGCCCATCCCTAAAATTGAGTGGCTTAGAACATAAGAAATAGGAGCAGGAGTCGGCCATTTGCTCCCTCGAGCCTGCTCCGCCATTCAATAAGATCATGGCAGATCTGATCTTGGCCTCAACTCAACTTCCCTGCCCGCACCCCATAATCCTTGATGCCTTTACCATTCAAACAGCTGTCTAATTCCACCTTAAATACATTCAGTGACCCAGCCTCCACAGCTCTCTGGGGTAGAGAATTCCAAAGATTCATGACCCTCCGAGAGAAGAAATTCCTCCTCATCTCCATTTAAAATGGGCCCCTTATGCTGAAACTATGCCCCCTAGTTCTAAATTCCTCCACGAGGAGAAACATTCTCTCTACATCTACCCTGTCAAGCCCCCTCATAATCCTATACATTTCAATAAGATCACCCCTCATTCTTCTAAACTCCAATGAGTATAGGCCCAAACTGCTTAACCTTTCTTCATCTCAGGAATCAACCTAATGAACCTTCTCTGAACTGCCTCCACTGCAAGTATATCCCTCCTTAAATAAGGAGACCAAAACTGTACGCAGTACTCCAGGTGTGGTCTCACCAATATTCTGTACAGTTGTAGCAGGACTTCCCTACTTTTATACTGCATCCCCCTTGTAATAAAGGTCAACATTCCACTTGCCTTCCTAATTACTTGCTGTACCTGCATGCTAACTTTTTGTGTTTCATGTGCAAGGACCCCCAGGTCCCGCTGAACCTCAGCATTTTGTAATCTCTCTCCATTTAAATAATAATTTGCTTTTCTATTTTTCCTACCAAAGGATTTATTTTTCCTTGCTAGACCACTTCAGAGGGCAGTTAAGAGTGAACCATGTTGGTGTGGGTCTGGAGTTAGATATAGGCCAGACGGGGGTAAGGGTGGCAGATTTCCTTCCCTAAGGGACATTAATGAACCAGATGGGTGTTTACGACAATCCGACAGCTTCAGCTTTTTATTGAATTCAAATTCCCAAAGTGCCAGGATGGAATTTGAACCCATGCTGTCTGGGTTGCTGGTCCAGTAACATAACCTCAACACTACCGTACTCAGATTGCAATAGTTGTCAGCTGTGAGATTTGAATTCTGCTCCTTCAGAGTGGCAAGCAAATGTTCCACCTTTTGAGACAGTGGTCATCTGCTATAATCCTCCTCTTCTTTTGCTTGTAAATTAAATTACAATCACTTTCTACCTTGCCATCTCTTCAGGTGCCTCTGTGCCACATGTTGTGCCCAGTCTGCCCGATCTGTGACTGCAGTCTAGGGTTGTAAATCGGTTCGGACGTATTCCCGGACGTTTCATATATAACCTTCACGGGGTTGGGGGTAATATATTAGCATGATTAGGGGATTAGCTAACTAACAGAGAACAGAGATTCGGGATAAATGGTTCATTCTCTGGTTGGCAACCAGTAACCAGTGGGGTGCCGCAGGGATCAGTGCTGGGACCCCAACTATTTACAACCTATATTAACGACTTGGAAGAAGGGACTGAGTGTAACGTAGCCATGTTTGCTGACGATACAAAGATGGGAGGAAAAGCAATGTGTGAGGAGGACACAAAAAATCTGCAAAAGGACATAGACAGACTAAGTGAGTGGGCAAAAATTTGGCAGATGGAGTATAATGTCGGAAAGTGTGAGGTCATGCACTTTGGCGGAAAAATCAAAGAGCAAGTTATTATTTAAATGGAGAAAGATTGCAAAGTGCTGCAGTACAGCGGGACCTGGGGGTACTTGTGCATGAAACACAAAAGGATAGTATACAGGTACAGCAAGGCCAATGGTATATTGGCCTTTATTGCAAAGGGGATGGAGTATAAAAGCAAGGAAGTCTTGCTGCAGCCATATAAGGTATTGGTGAGGCCACACCTGGAATACTGTATGCAGTTCTGGTTTCCATATTAACGAAAGGATATACTTGCTTTGGAGTCAGTTCAGAGAAGGTTCACTAGGTTGATTCGGGGATGAGGGGGTTGACTTATGAGGAAAGGGTGAGTAGGTTGGGTCTCTACTCATTGGAATTCAGAGGAATGAGAGGTGATCTTATCGAAACATATAAGATTGTGCGGGGGGGCTTGACAAGGTGGATGCAGAGAGGATGTTTCCACTGATGAGGGAGACTAGCACTAGAGAGCACGATCTTAGAATAAGGGGCTGCCCATTTAAAACAGAAATGAGGAGAAATTTCTTCTCTGAGGGTTGTAAATCTGTGGAATTCGCTGCCTCAGAGAGCTGTGGAAGCTGGGACATTGAATAAATATATGACAGAAATGACAGTTTCTGAAACGATAAGGGGATAGGGGTTATGGGGAATGGGCAGGGAAGTGGAGCTGAGTCCATGATCAGATCAGCCATGATCTTATTGAATGGCGGAGCAGGCACGAGGGGCCTACTCCTGCTCCTATTTCTTATGTTCTTATGTTTACAAGAGCTGGAAAGTGGGATTGGGCTGGATAGCTCTTTGTCGACTGGAGCGGTCACGATGGGTGAAATGGCCTCTTTCTGTGCTGCAAATTTCTAGAATTTTATGTTTCATCACATGACCTCCCGCCTCCAACCCCCACACACCCAATCAAACAGCTTTTTTCCTCCATCTCCAATATCTGTAGTCTAATAAATTAAAATTTTCAAAGAATACCCTATTTTTTCTCATGTCCCTCTGATTTTACCCTGGGTTGCATGCAGCAGTGTCCATGAGATTAACCTTTAATTCCTGGAGACTCCAGGACAACCCTGGCGCGTTGGCAACCCTATTCCAGTCCTGTGCCAGTGTTTCTATGGAGCTGGCTGACCAGTGATATGGGACATTTGGGCAATGGCATGTACTTCCTCCTCCCCATAAGGGAGAACTGGCCTCTTTCTGTGCTGTGGGGGTACTTGTGCATGAAACACAAAAGGATACTATGCAGATACAGCAAGTGATCTGGAAGGCCAATGGTATCTTGGCCTTTATTGCAAAGGGGATGGAGTATAAAAGCAGGGAAGTCTTGCAACAGGTAGTGGAGCTGAGTCCATGATCAGATCAGCCATGATCTTATTGAATGGCGGAGTAGGCTCGAGGTCCCGTATGGCCTACTCCTGTTCCTATTTCTTATGTTCTTATGTTTTTATGTAACTCATACCCTTCTAGTCCGTGGCACTGCAAGTTGGAGCACCAATGTGTTGCATCAGCTGTCAGTTGTGGCTCAGTGGGTAGCACACTTGCCTCTGAGTAAGAAGGTTGTGTGTTCAAGTCCCACTCCAGGGACTTGAGCACATAAATCTCAGCTGACACTCGAGGGAGTGCTACACTGTCAGAGCACGTCTTTCAGATGAGACATTAAACCGAGGTCTTGTCTGCTCTCTCAGGTGGACGTAAAAGATCCCATGGCACTATTTCGAAGAAGAGCAGGGGAGTTATCCCCGGTGTAATGGTCAATATTTATTCCTCAATCAACATAACAAAAAAACAGATTATCTGGTCATTATCATATTGCTGTGTGTGGGAGCTTGCTTGTGTGCAAATTGGCTGCCGCGTTTCCCACATTACAACAGTGACTACACTCCAAAAGTACTTCATTGGCTGTAAAGCGCTTTGAGACATCCCGTGGTCGTGAAAGGCGCTATATAAATCCAAGTCTTTTCAACCTTGCACAATATCCCTCCACTGGAACACATTACTCCTCCAACAAGCATCAAGTTACATTCGGCCCATCGTGCCTGTTCCGGCTCTTTGAAAGAGCTATCCAATTCACGTTCATTCCCCAGTTCTTTCCCCAAAGTTCTAAGTTTCCCCATTGGATTTCTTCATTTTGGCCTAGCCTAACCTGTCCTTTAGGTTTGGGGGTGGAGCCTTGATCAGTGCCACAAAGATCGGGTTGCCATGGTAACCAGGGACACAATGCGAGCTGAGGCTGCAAAGTGAAACATACAGCCAGCTCCCAGCACATTAAATCAATTTAACAACACATTAAAATATACTGCAGCAACTTACCTCCAATTATTAAAGCCGGTCCCATTACCCCTGCCCCTAGCCCTTGCCAAAAGGCTTGCCGGTCCGCTCCCCCACCCGACATCACAGGCCGAATGGCCTCCTCCCGGTCTCTCTCTCTCTCTCTCTCTCTCTCTCTTCCTTACCCTTCCTGCTGTCCGGGCATCTGCTGCACTTACCTGCGCCAATTTCTTTAACTCTCCAGAAGGTTTTTCTGCAGAAGCCACATCCATTGGCCTCAGCAGAATTGGAATAACTCTCAGCTGGCCAAACTTGCCTAAATGGCCAGAATTGGTGCGGGTGACAGGTTACGCCCCCTTTGGCTGAAAAAAAAACTAACCTAAAAAAATCATAACTAACTGAGTTACACTGGTGCAAATTGATTGGGGAAACTGTTTTTTTAACTTAGGCCAAAAAAAGCAGCCTGCTCAAAAAAAAACCAGCGCAAATCACTGGGGAAAATTGAGCCCAATGACATAAAGGAACAGGCACAAGAAAATATTGGGCTGGTGATGTTATGTACTTTAGTGACAGATATACAAGAAAAATTGTGGCTAACAATCTGAAATCCTTGGCACACTGATGCCTTGCTGGTCAGGAATTTGGTCAAAAGTACTGTAAGGTGCAACATCTTTATTGACTGATTTCTAGCTACAAACACCAGAAAATAGGGAAAAAAATAGAAAACATACTCAATTGATAAATTTATGGGCTCAATTTTCCCCGGTCATTTGCGCTGTTTTTTCTGGCGTAAGTATTTAATTCAAAGTTTCCCTCTGAGATCTGTGCTGGCGTAACTGCTTTAGTTATGATTTTTCTAGGTTAGGTTGTTTTGACGTTCCCTCATGCTTGCGCCAGTTTTCATTATTTTTCACAGTTTGCCCCAAAATGTTTGAATCCTAGGTCGGCGTATCTGGCCACTCCCGAACAGCCCTCTGGTGAGTTAACAGAAAGCAGCGCACATTGAGAAATTTGCGCTGAAAGATGTCATTGTTTTTCATCGAAGTTTTTGGAGGGAGCAAGAACCCTCCATAATAAAGTTCAACTTTTTTTTACCTTTCAACGGAGTACATGGAAGTTTCTTGGATTTCTGAAGTTTTCATTCTTTTTTACTCACACGCCACCACCGAATGTCTTCAAGCAGGGCTGGAGGGTCGTAGTGTCAGCCGTCAGAATCGACCCCGCGCCCGAACACAGGAGCTCGGGCTTGGGGCTCGGCTGGAAAGTGAGCCCGGTGTGCAGCGGGAGAGGGAGGGGTGGGGATCAGAAGGCTTCTGCACTGAGCCTGGGGAGGGAGGTGTCGATCGGAAGGCTTCTGCAAGGCACAAGACTGCAATGAGTTTGGGGGGTGGGGGGGTGAAGTCACAAGACTTCAATGAGTTGGGTGGGGAGGGGAGGGGGAAGGAGAAGTCATAAGACCTGGGTGTGGTCCATCCATATAGCCCTTGAGGAGAGAAAACAAAAAAATCTGTTCCTGCCGTTTTGAGCTTCTCGCAAAGGTAAAATTTAACGATGGGGCAATACTGACAATGCCATACCTTGTGTGAGCCTTCTGCATCATGGTGCTATGTAGGAGACAATTGATTTGATGTCATCGCATGAGGAACATCAGAACCTGTAGGCTGCTGGGCAGGAGGCCTTACCCACTTTGGGGATATCGAGACAGGCGTTCGTACCTGCACCTGAGTGATGCAGACTGTGTTAGAAGGCTACGATTCGGTAAATAAGATGCAACTGAGATCCGTGAGTTGGTGAAAACAGACCTGCAACCTAGAAGCGTCAGGAGGACTGCTTTGTCAGTTGAAGTGAAGGTTACAGCTGCACTTTCATTCTATGCATCTGGATTGTTTCAAGCTACAACTGGAGATGTGTGTGCCATTTTTCAACATGCAACACATATCTGCATTCGCCAAGCGACAACTGCATTATATGCCCGGAGGAATGACTACATAAAGTTCCCCATGACCGCCCAGGCAATGCGTGACAGGGCTGTGGGCTTCTCCAAGATTGCTGGCTTCCCAAAGGTACAGGGCTGCATCGATTGTAGCCACGTCGCCTTGCGAGCACCTTTTGGAGGATTCCGAGATGTACAGGAACAGAAAAGGCTTCCACTCCATTAATGTATAGCTCGTGTGTGACGACATGCATCACATCATGTCAGTCGATGCAAGATATCCTGGGAGCACCCATGATGCGTTCATCCTACATGAAAACGTTATATCTGCCATGTTTCAGCAGCAGCTAGAAGGGCAGAGCTGGTTACTGGGAGACAAAGGGTACAGCCTCGCCACCTGGCTCATGACGCCCCTATGTGTAACCCGGACGGAAGCTGACCGGGAATACAACATGTCGCGCATTGCGACACGCAGCATCATAGAGAGGACCATTGGCATCTTTAACCAGCGTTTCCGATGCCTGGACCATTCTGGAGCCACTTGCTATACTCCCCTGAGATTGTCGGTCAGTTCACTGTTGTGTGTTGCATGCTGCATAACTTAGCCATCATGAGGCAGCAGCAGCTGGTAGTAGAAGACCCACCTGAGGTGAGAGTGGCTGATGATGAGGAGGAAGATGCAGATGAGGAGGAGGAGGACGAGGAAGCCATGCAACTACCTGAACCCAGAGCACGGCGGAGGAGGGCGGGCCGTCGTGCCCCTTTAACGATTGCTCGAGCCTTGCGCCAGCAACTCATCCGTGAACGGATTGCTGCCTGAAGGCTCAGCGGCAACTATTCCACATGGACCATGTTTACTGTTTGGACCTGTTCTGTAATGTGTTATGTTAATGGAATAAATAATGGAAATGATTCTTCTTGAGTTCAAAAAGTTGTGTTAATAATGGGACAAATAATGTAAATGATTCAGTTTTAATGTAAAATATATTTTATTCAAAAATTTAACAAACAGTTCTTTGTACTTAACTTTAATAAAATTATTCTTGTATCAAACTTTAAAGTTTTCAGTTATGATCACTTAAAAACTTTAAGTCACTTACTAACTTGTAAATTTACATAACTTGCAAAAATCTTTTAGTTTGAGAACAACAGTTACAACAGTGACAATGATAATAATAACAACAACAGCAGCAGCAGTAAAGAAAGGCTGCGTCCAAATCTCCTCCACCTTATTCGAAGACCGCCCGCTGCGCTTGGTCTTGTTGACTCTGCCCCTGCCCGCAGGCAGTGCCGCAGTGTTTCTGGGGTTGGTACCAAGCTTATTCTTTCTAAGATCTCGGGTAGTGCGCACCTGTTGAGTTGGGGGGAGGAGGGGCAGGTGCGGCAGGCAGCAATGTGAAGGGCCCGGCTCGGGGCTCTTCAGAGGCTGGTCTGGGGGTTGGAGTGGGAGTGGCAGTTGATTTTGTCAATGGGCGCAGAGTCTGGGCATGTTCCCTTATTGCAGCAGCTAACTCTGACATGCCGTCCCATTATCATCATCATCCATGCGGTCCCTCAAGCCAGGACGAAAGGAGACCTGCTCTGCTGCACACACTTATCGCAGTGTGGGCAGGCCCGTGCTGCCCCTGGGCCCTCGGCTCTTCTGGGCCCCGTACCCTCATTCGCCACACCTCCACCACGACCTCTTGCCGTTCCTCCGCCACAAACATGCCGTCCCTCATGCGCCCTAACAGTGTCTCAACGACCTGCAACATTCCCTCCCTCATGTTGAGCAAAACTGCCTCAACTACCTGTGACATTCCCTCCCTCATGTTCAGTGATAGTGTTTGCGCCCTCTCTGCCATTCCCTTCCTGATGTTCACTGACAGCGCATCAGCTACCTGTGACATTCCCTCCCACATGATCACTGACATGGTTTCAGCTGACCGAGATATTCCCTCACTCATGGTCACGGGCATCGTTCCCATTTCTCGTGAGATTGCTGTTACTTCTCCCGACAGTCCCGCTATCTCATCACCCACCCCACTGATGATGTCCAGGAGTGATCATGTAAGGTCAATGCTCTCCCCACTCACTGCCATCATCTGAACCACGTCTGTTAGATCGTGCACCTCAGGAGAGCGCGGTCGAGCTCTCCTTCCCCTCCACCCCACGGTGTGGCTCGGAACGTGGGGCCCTGGGTGTGTCTCGCTGCACCCCACCACTGGGACCCGCAACCTCGGAAGGTGGGAAACCATGGAATGTCTCACCAGCACTCAAACCACCAGTACGGGAACGGGCTAGCAACTCAATGGACGGTACCTGCACCTCCTCTAAAGTGAGTACAAGGGATGGGGCTTCATCCATCCCCCCCTCCCTCTCCCTCACCCCCATTCTTTTTCTTTTGGTCCGGAAGGTGGGATTGGAAGATGTTCTCCTCTTCAGGCTCGTCCTCGTCTGAATATTCTTCTGCATCGTCAGGATTGGCCTCAAGTTCTGCAAAATTTAACAGAACACAGACAAACGGTTAGCAGCAGAGGGGGGGGCGGGGGCAGGGGGGTGGCATGAGTAGGCTCACACAGCGCAGGCAGCAGGCTGATTTGACGGACCACGATGAATGATAGCACATTGCAACAACCAAAGCGTAGCTGACGGAGACATCCCCGTGAACCGAAGCATGGCTAGCCCGCGCAGTACTTAACATTTAGCAAAGCCAGACTGTGGAATTTTCAGGACTTACCCTCTCCCTCGAATGTGGACCCAGCTTGTGCAGTGGTAGTTGCTTTTCTCCAGGTAGGACCCATCAAAGCAGCAACCCACTCTTCCAAGTGTGTCAGTGGGTGCAGATTTGCCGGGCCTCCTCCTGTTCGAGTTATTTCTCGTTTGTTGTGTGCCACCTTCCTCTACAAAGATGAAAATGCAGCTTTTTAGAGAGGGTGTCTTTCTGCTGGGTGGGACATATACAGGTGGTCACATTTACAATTGCAATTCCATTGAATAAATTAAAATATTACTTGCACTAACTGCTTGACCAAGGTCCTGCCACTTCTTTTTACACTGGCCTCCAGATCTCATGGTGGTCACCATTGCAGCGTAATCTTCTGCAACTTGGTTCCAGCGTTTCTTCATTTCTTTGGGCAGAACTTTTATGTGACCTCTGCTGGTGTCCAGCTCCTGCCATCTGGTCTCAATCACAGTAACTAGTGCCTCCACATCATCCTGTAAGAAATTCTTGGTCCTCGCACTGCGCTGCATCTTGTATTGCTGCAGCTGCGATTTTTCCAATGCTCTCACACAGCGCTCAATGTTCTCACACACATAACTGACTCTTTAGAAGTGGGTGATTGCCAACCCGGAGCTGTACTGCACATGCACGTCCATTGAAATAACGTCAGAAACGTCACTTTTTTTCCCGCGCATGCGCAGACGGTGCAACATCATTTTTTGGCGCAGACAGCAGGCTCCACCCCCCGAGGCGACTGGACACGCTGCTCGGTGCCACATTTGAATTATAGATTGAGGAAACTTTAGCAAAATATTTCTGCCGCATTTCTGGCCTAGAAAAACGGGCGTAACTCTGGCAATATGCCAGAAAATGGGCTTGGGCAAAATTGAGCCCAATAATTTCCTATTTTTCATCCAAAATCCATTTTGGCTATACCTGTACCTCAAGCAGTTGAACAGAGACTTGCATTCACTCAGATACAGCGTTTACTATTATGATGATAGTGTAATGCTTTGTTACATAAATTTAGAAAATCAGGACAGTATAACCTTCCTCCTCCTTCCCAAATAAAATCAAGAGGGCCGTCAAAAGCAAATACGTTAGATATTTTCATGATTCTATTTTAAAAAGATATAAGGCGCAGACGCGATGGGCCGAAGTGGCTCCTTCTGTGCTGTACTGTTCTATTCCCCTTTCGTAGAATTACAGAACAGAGTGGATAGGTTTTCTTCAGAGAGCCACAGCAGATGCAATGGACCAAATAATTACCTCAAAGTTTAAATTTCTGTCGCTTCACGTTCCGAGTCCCAGATACAGCTCAGCCTTTCATAGGCCACAGTGCCCTCTGCAGTCACTAATGGAAGCTGCAGTTGCCCATTTGTTTTGACAGACAGTGGTTGATGGAACAGTGAGATGTCAGAATGATGTCATTGAAAAAGCAAAGAGCCCACGATTATTGGGATATACGAAAAACCCAATTAACTGCTGAACACAGAATCTTGGAATCCTACAGCATATTAGGAGGCTATTCGGCCCATCGTATCTGTGCCAGCTCTTGGAAAGAGTTACCATTCCGTCCCACTCACCTGCTCTTTTTCCTTAAGCCCTGCAAACGTTTCTTTATCCGACTTTTTCTGGACGTTTCTCCCCTTCAGTCTGTGCAACTGCCGAGGCCAAGTCATCTGCTGGACCTGGAGAAAGGGGAGAGGGACGAAGGTTAGCATGTAGTGGCAAGAGTACTCAGGAGCAGGGGTGTGCAGTGCTAGGCAGCACCAGGTGTGTGTGCGAGTGAGAGAGTGAGGTACCTTCTGCCAAAGTTACGGTGGACAATCAGGAGGACCCCACTGAGATTCAACGGCAGCATTTCAGAGAGTGAAAGCCAGCTTCTGACACAAATAACGTGACAGGATAGTGTGACAGAAAATCAGCATGGGAATGGGCATGGTAGTTACAGAGGTAAGTGTCACAGACTTACAGGAAGCACAAGCATACGCAAAACATTCAACATACTATAGAATGATAAATAGCTTGATTGAGCAATATGTGCCAAAGTTAAATAGGTCTTCTTAGGGATTTACATACAGTCTTTCCTTTCTTTCAGAAACTGAACACATTTCAAAGCGTGAAGTCACAAGTAAGTAGGTTGTTTTGTAACTATATATAGAAACTTCGAAGGTGTATCATTGTATAAATGTTAAGGCTGTGGACACACACACACACAGGCAGGGGCATACACACAAATACACAGAGACCTCGGGGCCTGTTAACGCCGGGAATCGATGCCCACGCTGCGGAGCGGAATGGCCGTCGATTTTTCGTGTGAAGGCCGCCATTTTAGAAATTACGCTCCGCCCACTGCTGCTCCGCTGCTGCCTAAGTGCGCCATCAGAGCACGCACCACCGATGGCCCCCCCGACGGCAAATTTCCGCCAAAGAAATCTTGCTCCCGCCGCGCGGTGCCAAAAGCAGCTTTTTCTGCCGGTTCAGTGAGGTTGTAGTCCTTCTGAAATGGCGGCGCGGCTCCCATTAAAGGGGAGGGCACACTGCCACTGCCGCCATGTATTTTTTTGCTGGCCGACTGCCATGTAGACCCGACAATTATGCCCCCGGATTTGGCCGGGTTTGGCCCTTCTTGGGTGCCAGGCCGCTGGCCCGGCCGAAACCCACCCTGGTGGCTTAGTGGACCGAACTTAAGGAATCGCGCAGGCTCTCCCCTTTAAGCGAAGGGGAGAGCCATGGTAACCCAGCACCGTGATGACATCATCAGCGCTATGCTGATGACTGACAGCGGTGGACACTACATACGCCTCCCAACTTTTGCCACTCTAGAGTCCGAATTTTTGCTTACCATCGCACATCCGCCCCCATTATGACTGACTTCCGGTCCGCCGGAAAAGAAAGCCAAAGAGTGGAATTTTGATCAAGGGGCCACCGCAGCCACCACGCCGGTAAAATCACCAGATACAGGGTAGGTGCACCCCTGTTTCCAGCAGTGGGCAATTTTGTCCCTATAAACACACACACACACACAGGCATAAACACACACACAGACTTGAACACACATATACAGACATACATATGAATACAAAGACACAGATGGACACAGAGACACACATAATATATTTACACACATTTATGTAAGTATAATTGTTCTAATTTAAGATATAAATGTAATGAAGGGTCTCTCAGGTAAAATGGGATGTGCAGTTTCTCTATTCAGCTCCCTCATGCTCAGAAGTGAAGGGAAATGAGGAGCTTCAGTTCCTGGAAAGAGTTGCAGTTCAAGAATTGTGCTGATGTGGAAATAAGATCCAAAAGATCGGGTACACCAATAAATTACCTATATAAAACATAAGAAGACATAAGAAATAGGAGCCGGGGTAAGCCATTTGGTCCCTTGAGCCTGCTCCACCATTCAATAAGATCATGGCTGATCTGATACTAGCCTCAACTCCACTTCCCTGCCCGCTCCCCATAACCCTTGACTCCCTTATCATTCAAAAATCTGTAAAGATTGGGGAAGTCTACTCGAGGGTAGGTGTTGGAGGACCTGATATCCAGTTCATATGTCAAGGGGGCATATCCAGATTTTTGGACTCTAAGGATATGGGGATTGAGCGGAAATGTGTACTTGAGGTCAAAGATCAGCCATGATCTTATTGAATGGTAGAGCAGGCTCGAGGGGCCTGAACTACTCCTGCTCCTAATTATTATGTTCTTGTCTGAAGGGTAGCACCTGTGGCAGTGCAGCACCACACTGGATTGCCAGCCTAGATCTTTGTGCTCAAGTCCCTGGAGTGGGACTTGAACCCATAACCTTCTGACTCAGAGGTGAGTGTGCTACCCACTGAGCCAGGCTGACACCTGACATATTAATCTGTTAGTCAGGTCATCATGAGGAATGCCCACTGGGGTAAATAATCGTTACCCCAAGTGCATAAGGCGTGAGTTCAAGGAGATTAAGGTGATCCAGGATAGCAATGCAATCTGAATAGTTCTGAGCAAATTCAGGGATACTATAACTGGATGGCAATGCAGTGCTCCCATTCCCTGGGGATACGACTACACTTTGTGTACACTCTGTATCTTTGTGCCTCTCAGGGTGTGAAGATACCAGAAAACCGGGCAAGTTGGCAGTTAAACTGCTCAGGATTATTTACCTGCTGGAAAGCTGCCCGGGTCCCATTGTTTCATGATTTTAACACAGGCTTCTGGACAGGTAGCTAAGCCGCCTGCCCACAGTGGATGGGGTCCTAATTCACATATGCTAATGAGGGCTCAATGACATCGTTGGGCCCCCGGCTGCAATTTCAACTTCAGCCTGAGTGAGGAAGGCAGCGCAGGGATCCTACCAGGAGAAGGGCAGCGGGACGGGGATCGGGAAGCTAAGAGGCCGTCCGCATACCTCTTCTTTACTTTGATATGTGGGGCCGGGCCTACAAGGAAAGTTTGGGCCTCTTCTGCCTCAGGCTCTTCCCCTTTCCCTACCGCCAGACTTCCCCGGAACCCCTTCTCCCACACTTAACCTAATAGAGGTCTTTAAAATTATGAAAGGTTTTGATAGAGTGGACACAGAGAGAATGTTTCCACTTATGGGGAAGAGCATCACTCGAGGCCATCAGTATATGATAGTCACCCAGAAATTCAACAGGGAATTCAGAAGAACTGTGGAACTCGCTATCACAGGGAGTGGTTGAGGCAAATAGTATAGCTGCATTTAAGGGCAGGAATGGCCGAGGGCAGGAATAGTGAGTACAACCCGGGAACGCTGTATCTGTTGGGAGCCCCACGGAGCCCTGAGAGGACAATCGACCTTGAGGTCTCGGCTCACACGTGAAGGATGAAGTACTAAAACATCGGCAGAAAACAGGATGTTTAGCAAACCTGCTTTTGTTTGATGAGTCAAATCTCACTTGTACCGGGAAGGCCTCTCGGCCCAGTGATGGGACCAGAATTTCAGCGCAATTCACTTATCAAAAGGCATGTTTGCCAACCATGTTTTTATGAGGATAAAGCCCTTGCAACACTCTTATTTTCACTCCACTAGCCTATTCCCCAGGATAAGCCGCTGCAATCTACTGCAACAAAATGACATCTGACATTATTGGCAGCCATATGTGTTGTGTCCTTAGATGCTCTAATAATGACTCAATGAGGCAATGTGTTGTACTTGAACTGTAGTGACCTTAGTCCTTTATTAATTAATTCCAGAGTGAGGATCACACCTGGTGGCCTGCCTTTTATACTAGGCCAGGTACACCTGTACAGGTAACCTACGAGTTTCCCACTGTGGTGCCCTCTGGTGGCACACCTTGTGATAGTACCAACAGTAGCCATGTAGGATACATGACAATATGGAATTCCATTGGCTGGCGATCTTGGGAATTCCTTGCCCTATTTGTTTTTCCAGCAGGAATCCTGTTAAATATGGGAATCTTCATTATGGGAGGAGCATTGTGAAATGGTAGTGTTGGTATTTTAATTAGCTTGGTAATAATCAATTTACTGAGACTTTAAGTTTTTGTGTACCCCAACAGAACTAACTTGTGGTGTTCTTTTCCACTAATTTTAGTTGATCCAACGTCAGCCCCATCTTCCAAAGGTAAGGAGAATGGCATTGTATTGAGATCAAAATGTATTTATTTTTCCATTTATTCTTTCATGAGATGTGGGTGTTGCTGGCAAGACCACTGCTCATCTCTAATTGCCCTTAGAAGGTGGTGGTGAGCCCCCGCCTTGAACCAATGCAGTCCGTGTGGTGAAGGTGCTCCCACAGTGCTGTTAGGGAAGGAGTTCCAGGATTTTGACCCAGCGACAATGAAGGAACGGCGATATATTTCCAAGTCAGGATGATGTGTGACTTGGAGGGGAACGTGGAGATGGTGATGTTCCCATGCCCCTGCTGCCCTTATCCTTCTAGAGGTCGCGGGTTTGGCAGGTGCTGCCAAAGAAGCCACGGTACGCCAGTGGTGGAGGGAGTGAATGTTTAAGGTGGTAAATGGGGTGCTGATCAAGCGGGCTGCTTTATCTTGGGTGGTGCTTCTTGTTGCTGGAGCTGCACTCACCCAAGCAAGTGGAGAGTATTCCATCACACTCCTGACTTGTGCTTTGCAGATGGTGGAAAGGCTTTGGGGAGTCACTTGCCACAGAATACCCAGCCTCTGACTTGCTCTTGCAGCCACAGTATTTATGTGGTTGGTGCAGCTACATTTCTGGTCAATGGTGAGCCCCAGGGTGTTGATGGTGAGGGATTTGATGATGCCAATGCCATTAAATGCCAAGGGACGGTGATTAGACTCTCGCTTGTTGGAGATAATCATTGATTGACATTTGTGTGGTGCAATTGTCACTTGTCACTTATCAGCCCCAGCCTGAATGTTGTCCCTGGTGTACTGGTTAATATTCATCCCTGAACCAACATCACTAAAACAGATTATCTAGTCATTACTACATTGCTGTTTGTGGGACCTTGCTGTGCAAATTGGCTGCCGCGTTTCCTCCAGTACAACAGTGACTACACTTCAGAAGTACTTAATTGACTGAGGCCCTGAGGTTGTGAAAGGCACTATATAAATGCCTTTCCCTACCCCTTCTTTCAAAGGAGTAGACGGATGGAGAAGGGAAACCAGAAAATTCTAGAAACACACATTTCTGTTTTTCTGTAAACAGTATGTAAACCGAGGCCCCGTCTGCTCTCTCAAGTGGACGTAAAAGATCCTATGGCACTATTTCGAAGAAGGAGCAGGGGAGTTATCCCTGGTGTTCTGGCCAATATTTATCCCTCAATCAACATAACATAAGTTTTCACATTGTTTGTTTTGTTCTGACCCCAGCAGTCCGCTTGATGAATGGGAGAAATCCTTGCCAAGGGCTTTTGGAAATCCTTTACAACGGTACCTGGGGGACGGTGTGCGATGACGACTGGGACATAGTCGACGCCAATGTGGTGTGCCAGCAGCTTGGATGTGGGCGCGCTCTCTCTGTGGCAGGAAACCTGCCCTTTGGCAGGGGTACAGGGGTGATCCTGCTGGACAACGTGGACTGCAAAGGGACAGAGTCATTGCTGAGCGAGTGTACAAGCCGAGGCTGGGCCATCCACAACTGCAACCATTACGAGGATGTGGCCGTCATATGCAATGGTACAAAATTTGGTTTTAATCTCAGACCAGAGAGCTGCTGATACTGGTAAATATGTGAGCAATCCGGTTAAAACGATTAATCTCAGCGGGTAAACAGCGTCTCCGCTGAAATTATAGCGGTGTTGAGGATATTTACCAACTCCCCCCGCCCCAATGCTGTAATCTTAACTTAAGGTGTCAGCTGTAGCTCAGTGGGTAGCACTCTTGCCTCTTAGTCAGAAGATTGTGGGTTCAAGTCCCACTCCAGGAACTTGAGCATATAAACCTAGGCTGACACCTCATTGCAGTGCTGGGGAGCGCTGCACTGTCGGAGGTGCTGTCTTTCAGATGAGACGTTAAACCGAGGCCCCATCTGCTCTCTCAAGTGGATGTAAAAGATCCCATGGCACTATTTCGAAGATGAGTAGGGAAGTTATCCCTGGTGTCCTGGTCAATATTTATCCCTCAATCAACATAACAAAACAACAGATTATCTGGTCATTATCACGTTGCTATTTGTGGGAGCTTGCTGTGTGCAAATTGGCTGCTGCATTTCCCACATTACAACAGTGACTGCACTCCAAAAGTACTTCATTGGCTGTAAAGCGCTTTGGGATGTCCAGTGGTCATGAAAGGCGCTATAGAAATGCAAGGCTTTCCTTTTCTTTATTTTTGAACGATAATTCTCGATTTGCTCCAGCGTCCATTTTCCTCTCCACATTCCCCCCAATGTATGCCATGTCCTGGAGTGTAAGGCAAAGAAATGTAGAGTAGAAAGCCGCATTGCAAAGACCCCACCACCTTGTCCTTGGTGCATATTTCCTGAGGGTATTGCTGGCAAGGAAGGCCCCATCTGCACCGGGCAGGGACATTTAAATGCAATGTAGAGTAAATAAGGAGAAACGGTTTCCAGTGGCAGGACGGTCGGTAACCAGAGGACACAGAATTAAGATAATGGGCAAAAGAACTAAATGGCCTCCTTCAGTGCTGTTTGATTCTATGGCATGGAAATGATGTTATGACACTGCCAACATCATTTTGTGGAGGTTTTGCCCAAAGTCCAGCGGAAATGAATAACAGCTGAGGACACCTGGCATGAGAGGGTGCCAATTGAGGTAAGTTTCCCTTGCAGAATACAGGAGGGTTGTACGGTACGGTTGGAGTGTGTGTGGCAGCGGTGCCTGGCAGCGGCCCCAGGACCCGCTGGACGTTTGCACTGGCCTGTTGGGCCCGCGGCAGTGGTCAACCTTCCCTCCCCCCGATCTTCTGCGAGCACCCAATCACAGGCAGCATTCCCAACGGTCAATTGTCCAGCTCAGGCCAATAAATTCACCTATATGTGAGCTGTACGTGCCTGTGTGTATGCTCCCAGGTTTGTAGAGCTGTTGATGGAGGAGTCTGTGTTCCATGTCTATGTACATTATGTGAAGTTGCAGCCTCAAATTCTGGTTGCACTTCAGTCCCACAGTCCTGATCTTTGGGCACCCTGTGCGGAGGGGAGCGGGCAGGTCAGAGGGCCTCCTCGTAGGACTGCTCCTGGGCCTGGCCAAGATGGGCATTAACCGTTCCAGGCAGCGGGCGGTCGAGGGGGTCGTTCAGCCCGACTGCTTGCCTCTCTTTCGCGCGTACATCTGAACCAGGGTGTCCCTGGAGATGGACCACACAGTGCCCACCGGTACGCTCGCGGCTTTCCGCGAGAGGTGGGCGCCGGAGGGACTGGAGTGCATCATTACCCCCGGTAACCAAATTTTAATTTGACCGTTTAAAGTTTAAAGTTTAATTTGTTTAATTTGTCGGTTTTAGTGCCCCTTTAATAAGGGGGCATTTGATTTACAGGTTCGACTGAAATAGTTGTAGAGCTGTTGAGCTGGGAGTGGTTTAGCCAGTCACGTGATGTTCACAAGGCTCAATAAAACCCCAGCCATTGGGTTCGGGGGATCCACGATGAGGCAGGTGGTTGTGAGTCTAGTGGATGAACTGGTAATGTGTAATGTGATTGTTAAACCTTTGTTAATAAACCAACTAGTTCTTAATAGCAATGTGTTGCTATGAATTCTTAAGCAAAGAACCCATGAAACAAATACTTTACAATGTTCAAGTTGAAAGGGTTCCAAATACTCGACTTATGTTGGGGTGAGGTGGGGGAGGGGAATCATCCCTCTGTGTCCTCTCAACAGTGGGGCAGCTGGTATTGGAAACCAGGGCCAAGTGATGGGTGTACTTGACATTGGGACTGGTTGCTCTGGTGATGGGGCCAGCTCTGTTTATCCTGTCTGGTAGTGTATAGTGGGTACAGTAGCTGCACAAATGAGCTGTGCTCATCATGTAAATGATAACCGCCTGAACCCATAACATCATTTTTATGTACCGTATTTCCTGTACTATATGTACATCACCTTTTACTCTGCGTGTAATGCAAACACCATGGCCGGGTGTGTCATTTTCCAAAATGGCGGGTCTCCCATTGGAGTTATGGCGTGAGGCTGGTCGCACCCCAGCGGGATTCCTGGGCCCAATGTCCCCAAATCTCCATAAAGGTCTGGAGAGGAGAGCCGGGGTAAAGTGGTAAAGGGCTGGAGATTGGACAGGGCCTGGCAACACCGGGTCTGAGGGGTTTCTGCTGGGCCCGGGGTGGGCAGAAAATCCGTCTGCCCCCCTATTGCTACCCTAATGTGGGGAAGGAGGTTGGGTCAGCAGGGTGTCGTCACCCTGCCTCCCTCTCCCCGACCTTCCCTCTCCCCGACTATCCCTCTCCCCGACCTCTCTCCCGACCTTCCCTCTCCCCAATCCTCCCTCTCCCCGACTCTCCCTCTCCCCGACCTTCCTTCTCCCTGAACCTCCCTCTCCCCGACCCTCCCTCTCCCCGACCATCCCTCTCCCCGACCCTCCCTCTCCCCAATCCTCCCTCTCCCCGACTCTCCCTCTCCCCGACCCTCCCTCTCCCCGACCTTCCTTCTTCCTGAACCTCCCTCTCCCCGAACTTCCCTCTCCCCGACCATCCCTCTCCCCGATCCTCCCTCTCCCCGATCTTCCCTCTCCCCGATCTTCCCTCGCCCCGATCTTCCCTCTCCACGACCATCCCTCTCCCCGACCCTCCCTCTCCCCGACCTCTCTCCCCGACCCTCCCTCTCCCCGATCTTCCCTCTCCCCGACCATTCCTCTCCCCGACCCTCCCTCTCCCCGACCTGTCTCCCCGACCTTCCCTCTCTCCGACCTTTCCTCTCCCCGACCTTTCCTCTTCCGATCTTCCCTCTCCCCGACCATCCCTCTCCCCGACCTCTCTCCCCGACCCTCCCTCTCCCCGACCTTCCCTCCCCCCGACATTCCCTCTCCCTGACCTCTCTCCCCGACCCTACCTTTCCCCGACCTTCCCTCTCCCTGACCTTCCCTCACCCCGAGCCTCCTTCTCCCCAACCTCTCAACCCGACCTTCCCTCTCCCCGAACCTCCCTCTCCCCGAACCTCCCTCTCCCTGAGCCTCCCTCTCCCCGAGCCTCCCTCCCCCTGATCTTCCCTCGCCACGACCATCCGTCTCCCCGACCCTCCCTCTCCCCGATCTTCCCTCTTCCCGATCTTCCCTCTCCCCGATCTTCCCTCTCCCCGACGCTCCCTCTCCCCGACCTCTCTCCCCGACCTTCCGTCTCCCTGACCTCTCTCCCCGACCCTCCCTCTCCCCGATCTTCCCTCTCCCTGACCCTCCCTCTCCCCGACCCTCCCTCTCCCTGGCCTTCCCTCTCCCCGACCATCCCTCTCCCCGACCTCTCTCCCCGACCTTCCCTCTCCCCAACCCTCCCTCTCCCCGACCCTCCCTCTCCCCGACCTTCCCTCTCCCCGACCATCCCTCTCCCCGACCTCTCCCCGACCTTCCCTCTCCAAACCCTCCCTCTCCCCGACCCTCCCTCTCCCCGACCTTCCTTCTCCCCGACCCTCCCTCTCCCTGACCCTCCCTCTCCCCGACCTTCCCTCTCCCCGACCATCCCTCTCCCCGACTCTCCCTCCCCCCGATCTTCCCTCTCCCCAATCTTCCCTCTCCCCAACCCTCCCTCTCCCCGACCCTCCCTCTCCCCGACCTTCCCTCTCCCCGACCATCCCTCTCCCCGACCTCTCTCCCCGACCTTCCCTCTCCAAACCCTCCCTCTCCCCGACCCTCCCCTCTCCAAACCCTCCCTCTCCCCGACCCTCCCTCTCCCCGACCTTCCTTCTCCCCGACCCTCCCTCTCCCTGACCCTCCCTCTCCCCGACCTTCCCTCTCCCCGACCATCCCTCTCCCCGACCATCCCTCTCCCCGACTCTCCCTCCCCCCGATCTTCCCTCTCCCCAATCTTCCCTCTCCCCAACCCTCCCTCTCCCCGACCCTTCCTCTCCCCGACCCTCCCGCTCCCCGATCTTCCCTCTCCCCGACCATCCCTCTCCCCGACCCTCCCTCTCCCTGACACTCCCTCTCCCCGACCCTCCCTCTCCCTGACCTCTCTCCCCGACCTTCCCTCTCCCTGATCTCTCTCCCCGACCCTCCCTCTCCCCGATCTTCCCTCTCCCCGATCTTCCCTCTCCCCGACCATCCCTCTCCCTGACCCTCTCTCTCCCGACCCTCCCTCTCCCCAACCTCTCTCCCCGACCTTCCCTCTCCCCGACCTCTCTCCCCGACCCTCCCTCTCCCCGACCTCTATCCCCGACCCTCCCTCTGCCCGATCTTCCCTCTCCCCGACCATCCCTCTCCCCGACCCTCCCTCTCCCCGACCTTCCCTCTCCCCGACCTTCCCTCTCCCCGACCTTCCCTCTCCCCGACCTTTCCTCTCCCCAATCTTCCCTCTCCCCGACCTTCCCTCTCCCCGACCTTTCCTCTCCCCAATCTTCCCTCTCCCCGACCATCCCTCTCCCCGACCCTCCCTCTCCCCGACCTTCCCTCTCCCCGACCTTCCCTCTCCCCGACCTTCCCTCTCCCCGACCTTTCCTCTCCCCAATCTTCCCTCTCCCCGATCTTCCCTCTCCCTGACCTCTCTCCCCGACCTTACCTTTCCCCGACCTTCCCTCACCCCGAGCCTCCTTCTCCCCAACCTCTCAACCCGACCTTCCCTCTCCCCGAACCTCCCTCTCCCCGAACCTCCCTCTCCCCGAGCCTCCCTCTCCCCGAGCCTCCCTCCCCCCGACATTCCCTCCCCCCCGACATTCCCTCACCCCGACCCTCCCTCTCTCTGACCTTCCCTCTCCCCGACATTCCCTCTTCCCGACCTTCCCTTACCTTGCCTCCCTCTCCCGACCTTCCCTCATCCTGAGGCTCCCTCATCCCGACCCCCCCTCCCCGAACTTCCCTCTCCCTGAACCTCCCTATCCCCGACATTCCCTCACCCTACCTCCCTCTCCCGACTTTCCCTCATCCCGAGTCTCCTTATCCCCGACCTTCCCTCATCCTGACCTCCCTGACCTTCCCTCTCCCCGACCTTCCCTCTCCCCGACTTACCCTCACCCCGACACTCTCACTCCCCGATCTTCCCTCACGCTGCCTCCCTCTCCCCGACCTTCCCTTTCCCTGACCTTCCCTCTCCCCGACCTTCCCTCTCATTGACCTTCCGGGCCACCGGCAAGATCACGGTACCAAAGTCAAGGAAGCAGGCTCGAGGGGGTTCCAGGCCTGGGTCAGGGCCTGGGCGACCCCTGAAGATAGCTGTAGCAAAATTTAAGAAAGGAGGAGGCTGGTTGTCAGAGGCGCCCATTGAAGCCAGGGATCACTCCTCTATGTGCCTTGAAGCACCGTGTGTTCCTGTCTCTCTCTTCCACCACCTCCCCCTCCCCCCCACCCCCCCAAGCAGGCACTTGAGTTATGGGAGCCCACCACAAGACACCCTAACCCCAGGCACTCCAGTGGGGTCAGGAGTGCAAATGACCGACGGATCGCGATTCCTGCTCCACCACAGTCGCTGCCAAGCAGCTGGATCGTGGATTTGCGGTCCCCCATAAGTATACGGGAAACATCAAGATAAACACATGGAGATACAGTCAACTCCTGGTCAAACCTTCTCTTCACTGGATTATCAATGGTACAGTGTTAACTTTTCTTTCTGTCTCTTTAGATTTCAGCTCTACGTCAATCAAACCGATAAATAAAAGCGACGTATCTGTCAAGGAATACAAGCAAGGTAACGCTTGGAAATATACAACAATTGGAAAGTTAGCATTATGTTTATTACCTTGAGTAATGATGTAGGTGCAGGTTGACAGTGCAAGGAGGTTACTACGATGAGAATGTGTACAGAGACTGATGGCCCTTAGAAGTCAAAGTGCTGATAAGATCTATATGATTGAAAGAATGGGTCACATTGGTCCATAGAGCTGGAACGGATTGAACATTAACAGGTGTGAGTACCCGCAGCAAAATGTAATTCCTGGCTGCACTGATGCATCCACAGTGGAGTTAGCGGATCTTGGGCATGGTGGTGTTGAGAGGCCCATAATTAACTTCAGCCCTGTTTCTGTTCCGTACATCCTATGTCATTCACTGTTTGCCGAGCTGGGGAGGGTCAAAATCCAGAATTCCCATTCTTGATCGCGGCAAAGTAACTCCTGCTGGATGGCGTGTGGAGTTCGGATGTTAGCTTTAGGCAGCTTCCATGCCTCTCGTACGTAAATAGGCCTACCTACCCATCATTGTTGCAGCTAAATCACACAATATGCTCACGAGCATGAGTGCCCATGATACCACATTCCAGCAAGAGTCAAACACTGCATGGTGGAGGGGAAAAAACTGAGGTGGGAAAAAATCCTCGGCACAGCAGATCAGGGCCATTTACTTGCTGCAGTCCATTCTGGGTATGATGTTATCACTGCTCACGGTACCCCTAATGCTATTCAATGAAACGTGTCCCCTACAACAGTCACACCCACCCGAAGAAGATTTATGCGGAAGCCAATGAAGTCTTTAATTGTATAAATTTAAATGAAGTTCTCCCTATCTCTGTTATCTCCTCTAGTCCCCCGCCCCACCTCTCCCCACCCGAGATGTCTGCGCTCCTCTAATTCTGCCCTCTTGAGCATCCCTGATTATTACTGCTCAACCACTGTGCCTTCAGCTGCCTGGGCCCCAAGCTCTGGAACTCCCTGCCTAAACCTCTCTATATCTCTACATCTCTTTCCTCCTTCAACACACTCCTTAAAACCTACTTCTTTGACCAAGCTTTTGGTCACCTGCGCTAATTTCTACCTATGCGGCTCGGTGTCAAATTTTTTAAATCCTGTGAAGCGCCTTGGGACGTTTCACTACATTAAAGGCGCTCTATAAATACAAGTTGTTGTTGTTTAAGAAATTAAGCATCTCTTCTCCTTTCAGGGGAGGGCAATATTCGATTAGTCAATGGCGACAACCCGTGTCAAGGCAGAGTGGAGATCAAGTACAGAGGACAGTGGGGAACAATTTGTGATGATGACTGGGGCATGAACGATGCCAAAGTTGTGTGCCAGCAGATTGGCTGTGGCAGAGCAAGATCCTTCACCACCAATTCCTACTTCGGATACGGCAAAGGGCTGATTCTATTGGATAACGTCAACTGTGACGGGAACGAGCCATCGCTGTTGAGTTGTCACAGTCTGGGATGGGGTGTGCACAACTGTGGGCACCATGAAGATGCAGGGGTCATCTGTGCAGGTAACACTTTCACCAAATCCATCTGGGTCTTGCTGACTTGTATAGCAAACAGCAATTCAATTCATCTACTCTCCTCTCCGCCTACAGTCAAAATTAACTCATTTTTTTCTCTCTCCAACTAAGTTGATATGGTTGCCCTGATGGGTTAGTGGGTAAATGCATCACCGAAGTACTAAGCATGCACAAAGTACAATGTCAAGAACTAAAACTAAATACATTAGGGGAGAAATTCGGTCGTGCCTCTATTGCGGCGTTAACCCAGGCGGAGCGGTACTTTTAGCGCCTTAAAAAAGTTTGTGCCTCCTGCCCAGAAATTCATCGGAATCGGTCGAGGAGCTGACAGGGGCGATAAATCAGCCGTTGCACACCAGAGCTGGGTGGCCGGGGGGGGGGGCGATAACGAAAGTTTGGTCCGTACATTTTGCAGGCCCATTGCACATGCGCGGAATTTCGAGTCAGATCTGAGTAAAAGCCGAGTCTTAAAGGCGCGGCATAGTAATGTACCCATTAAAGTTTTCAAAGTCACTTGTTTTCAACCTGTACTGTTATGTCTGTCTGCCGCTGCAAACTGGGAGGCTCACCACACTGCTGTGTGTGAACGTTGCACTGACTGTGACCTCCGAGGGAAGTGCTTCCTCATCCCTTTAAATAGACACCAGTTAATGGCTCTGCAAGCCGGTACTGACTGTTTTTATAGACGTTGTTATTGGCAGCTGCTAAACGAGGTGACCACACCGAATTTAGCGACCGAGACGCAAGCGTGCCCAGGAATGCGTCACGATCAGAGCGATCGTCAGCAGTCAGACGCTACTGGTTTTCGCCCCCAGTGAGCCTCTAATGAATTTTCCGTCTGGATGCTAAAAGCAGCGCGCCTGGTCGCTAAACTCTATCGCTCGTATTAACGCCCCCTCTGGCTGCTAACAGGCTATAGAAAACCGAAAATTCAGCCCAATTTATAAGTGTGTTTAGATTTGATTGTTTCAAGCTCTCTGTGTTTTGAATCCTCCACAACCACCTGTGCAAACACCCTGCTGTACTCCTAGTATTGGCACTATTCAGACTTCTAGTACTCTAGCACTGTACACTACTTGATTCCTAGAAATTCGGTTCTCAGCGAAAATGGTATTTCTTCGCCAAAATTACGGTTATCGCTTTGCTATTGCTATCAGGCTGGAAATTCAAGCTTTAATTTGCACAGCGGTAAAAATCGGCATTGCACGAGGATTCGCGGCGCAAACCGCGATCCTCGCCAACTTTAGTCCGAGGACAATATCGCTGCGAGTTGGGCCTAGGGAGGGCGGAAAAACACCTAAAAATAAATTGGGGAAAAAAAAATTTACAAAACATTTACAAAACACTTATCTAGTGAATCGCTGAACAAGAATTTAAAAATGAAAGCTTTAACTTACCTTTTTTGCAGGTCTTCATATTTACCGCTGCTCTAAGAGCTGCAATGCAGCTTTTTACATGTCGGTATTTTGGCGCAAAATACAGGTGCGCAGAGCCAAATTTTTGGTGAAAACGCGCAGTGGCACTACTCTCCCCAGCGGTATTTGAAACCGTCGCTGCAAAATGTCACCAAAATTCCCGCCGACCGGTTTTTCGCCAAATATGATGAAATAGCACAAAAAAAATGGTTGCAAAGTCGCCGAATTACTAGCCCCTCGTACCCTAGCACCGTTCACTACTAGAAGCAGGAGTAGGCCATTCGGCCCCTCGAGCCTGCACTATTCACTACCAGACGATTGGCATCTTGCCACTTTTTAGAGAGGATTACATAGGATGTACAACACAGAAAGAGGCCATTCGGCCCAACCAGTCCATTCACGCCTCCTCATCCAAATCTATCAGCATAACCCTCTATTCCCTTCTCCCACTTATGCATGTTCTAGTCTCCCCTTAAATGCATCTATACTATTCACTTCAACCACTCTCTGTGATAGCGAGTTCCACATTCTTACCACTCTCTGGGTAAAGAAGTTTCTTCTGAATTCCCTGTTGGATTTCTTGGTGACTATCTTATATTGATGGCTTCTAGTTATGCTCTTCCCCACAAGTGGAAACATTCTCTCTGTGTCCACTATCAAAACCTTTCATAATTTTAAAGACCTCTATTAGGTCACCCTTTGGCCTTCTTTTTTCAAGAGAAAAGAGACCCAGCCTGTTCATCCTATGTATACCCTCATATTTCTGTTATCATCCTTGTAAATCTTCTCTGCACCCTCTCCAGTGCCTCTATATCCTTTTCATAATATGGCGACTAGAACTGTACACAGTACTTTGAAGATTAGAGATGCTGGGTCTGTTTTCTTTGGAACAGAGGAGGCTGAGGGGAGGCCTGATTGAGGTGTATAAAATTATGAGGGGCCTGGATAGAGTGGATAGGAAGGACCTGTTTCCCTTGGCAGAGGGATCAATAACCAGGGGGCATAGATTTAAAGTAATTGGGGGGGAGGTATAGAGGAGATATGAGGGGAAATTTCTTTACCCAGAGGGTGGTGGGGGTCTGGGACTCACTGCCTGAAATGGTGGTAGAAGCAGAAAGCCTCACCACATTTAAAAAATACTTAGATGTGCACTTAAAGTGCCGTAACCTACAAGAGCTGGAAAGTAGGATTAGGCTGGATAGCTCTTGGTCGGCCAGCGCAGACACAATGGGCCGAAATGGCCTCCTTCCGTGCTGTAAATTTCTATGATTTTCTATGATACTCTATGTGTGGTCTAACTAAGATTTGATACAGTATTAGCATAACTTCCTTACTTTTCAATTCTATACCTCTAGCAATAAACTCTAGTGCTTGGTTTGCTTTTTTTATGGCCTTGCTAACTTGTGTTGCCACTTTAAGTGTTTTGTATATTTGTACTCCGAGATCCCTTTGTTCCTCTACCCCTCCTAGACTTGCACCCTCCAATTAATAGGTGACCTTCCTGTGCTTTCTACCAAAATCTAATACCTCAAATTTATTTGTGTCTAACTTCATTTGCCAATTACATGCCCATTCTGCAAGTTTATTAATGTCCACCTGTAATTTGTTGCAGTTCTCCTCAGTATTGACTAAATTTGGAATTGTGTTTTGATTCCAAAGTCTAAATCATTAAGTTAAATTGTGAACAACAGTGGTCCTAACACTGATCCTTGTGGAACATCACTATCCACCTTCTGCCACTGTGAATAGCTACCCTTTACTCCCACTCTCTGCTTTCTAAGAACATCAGAAATAGGAGCAGTAGTAGTCCATTCGGCCCCTCGAGCCTGCTCCGCCATTCAATAAGATCATGGCTGATCATCAACAAGGTAGAAGCTTTTAACTCAACTCCATTTTCCTGTCCGATCTCCATAATCCCTTGATTCCCCTAAAGTCAAAAATCTAGCCATCTCAGTCTTGAATATATTAGCATGGGTAGAGGATTGGCTAACTAACAGAAAACAGAGTCGGAATAAATGGGTCATTTTCTGGTTGGCAAATGGTAACTAGTGTGGTGCCACAGGGATCCGTGCTGGGGCCTCAACTATTTACAATCTATATTAATGACTTGGATGAAGGGACCGAGTGCAATGTAGCCAAGTTTGCTGATGATACAAAGATCGATGGGAAAGCAAGGAGGACACAAAGAATCTGCAAAGGGATATAGACAGGCTAAGTGAGTGGGCAAACATTTGGCAGATGGAGATCAGCCATCATCTTATTAAATGGCGGAGCAGGCTCGATTATGTTGAATATACTCAAAGACTCAGCATCCACAGTCCTCTGGGGCAGAGAAAATGCAAAGATTCACAACCCACTGAGTGAAGAAATTCCTCCTCATCTAGGTCTTAAATGGCCTACCCCATATCCTGAGACTATGCCCCCTAGTTCTAGACACTCCAGCCGGGGGAAACAACCTCTCAGCATCTACCCTGTCAATCCCCTTCAGAACCTTGTATGTTTCAATGAGATCATCTCTCATTCTTCTAAACTCCAGAGGGTAGAGGCTCATTCTACACAATCTCTCATCATATGACAACCCTCTCATCCCAGGAATCAATCTAGTGAACCTTCGTTGCACTGCCATCAAAGCTGATATATCCTTCCTTAGATAAGGAGACCAAAACTGTGCACAGTACTCCAGGTGTGGTCTCACCAATGCCCTGTACAATTGTACCAAGACTTCCTTACTCTTATACTCCAATCCCTTGCAACAAAGGCCAACATGCCGTGTGCCTTCCTTATTGCTTGCTGAACCTGCATACTAGCTTTATGCAAACTATTTACAGTCTATGTTAATGACTTGGAAGAAGGGACTGCCAGGTTTGCTGACGATACAAAGATGGGAGGAAAAGCAATGTGTGAGGTGGACATAAAAGATCTGCAAAAGGACATAGACAGGCTAAGTGAGTGGGCAAAAATTTAGCAGATGGAGTATAATGTTGGAAAGTGTGAGGTCATGCACTTTGGCAGAAAAAAAAATCAAAGAGCAGGTTATTATTTAAATGGAGAAAAATTGCAAAGTGCTGTAGTACAGCGGAACCTGGGGGTACTGGTGCATGAAACACAAAAGGATAATATGCAGGTACAGCAAGTAACCAGGAAGGCCAATGGAATCTTGGCCTTTATTGCAAAGGGGATGGAGTATAAAAGCAGGGAAGTCTTGCTACAGCTATACAGGGTATTGGTGAGGCCACACCTGGAATATTGCATGCAATTTTGGTTTCCATATTTATGAAAGGATATACTTGCTTTGGAGGCAGTTCAGAGAAGGCTCCGGAGATGCGGGGTTGACTTATGAGGAAAGGTTGAGTAGGTTGGGCCTTTACTCATTGGAATTCAGAAGAATAAGAGGTGATCTTATTGAAACGTATAAGATTATGAGGAGGCTTGACAGAGTGGATGCAGAGAGGATGTTTCCACTGATGGGGGAGACTAGAACTAGAGGGCATGATCTTAGAATAGGGGGCTGCTCATTTAAAATAGAGGTGAGGAGAAATTTCTTCTCTCAGAGGGTTGTAAATCTGTGGAATTCGCTGCCTCAGAGAGCTGTGGAAGATGGGACATTGAATAAATTTAAGACAGAAATAGACAGTTTCTTAAACAAGAAGAGGATAAGGGGTTATGGGGAGCAGGCAGGGAAGTGGAGCTGAGTCCATTATTAAATGGCGGAGCAGGCTCGAGGGGCCATATGGCCTACACCTGCTCCTATTTCTTATGTTCTTATGTTCTTTCTGTTTCTTGCACGAGGACACCAAAATCTCTCTGAAGACCTACATTTAAAAGTTTCTCACCATTTAAAAAATATTCTGTTTTTCTATCCTTCCTACTAAAGTGAATAACCTCATATTTCCCTACATTATACTCCATCTGCCACCTTACTGCCCACTCACTTAGTCTATCTTTGGGCTAGAACCTCCACTTTTGAGCTTATCGCCCGGAAATGGGCGTTATTTCAAGCGTAGGTGGTAAAAAAGGGTTTTCAGATCGCATGCTTCTCGCCCATTCTCAAAACACCTAGTTTATATTTTTGAAAATGGGTGTTACCGTGAGCGATATTAAATGGGCGGTCGCGTTAAATTTTTCTGATCTTCTGCCATAAAGTGTGGCCATCCTTAGCAATGGCATGGCAACGCTCCATTCCTGCGATTCAAGAGGTTAAGGGTCATCATGACATGCGCAGAATAGGAGACAGGGAGAGAGAGAGAGAGAGGGATCTCAGAGGCACTGAAAGCGTGTGTGGCTGTGGTGTGTGCTTATTTGGCTGTTGTGGGAGGAACAATGGAGCTTCACCAGCAGCAAAAAGCCCACTAAGCACCAAGAACATTGTTGGCACCGAGTTTTTGTTCAACAAATAACATATAAAATGGAAGTTATGGAGGAGACCCTGGCGCTGGTAGCCAGGAACACTGGTGGCAGAGGGCTCCTAGTGATCCCGGAGCACCACACTGCACCCCAAGGTGACTCACCCCCATTGCCAACCACACATGAGAGCCAACAGCAACATCTTGCTTCTGGTTTGGAGCATGTTCCCACCTCGGGACATTCCTCTTCCGTATCGGTCCAAGCAGCTCTTTGTCCGTCACCGCCCCCCCCCCCCCCCCAATAAAACATCGCCTGAGGACCTCCTTGGCCAGGCGGCTTGGAGTCAGGAGGAGAAGGGGTAGAGGTGGGGGATAGGGGGAGGGGGGGGAAGAGTTGGTTTGTACAGAAATACTGATGATTTCAGACTAATGTTCGGTTTAAATATTTTTTATTTAACAAAACCTTGCAGCACATTGGCTCAAAGAGCTGCACCATTACACACTGGTGATTCCTTAACATCAAAAGGTATAATGACACTTAACTTCAATCAACTTAAACTTTAACTGTCATCAAGGTGATGTCCACCATTGATGTATGACCTGCACACCCAGCAGTGTGTCAGCCTTGTAAATAACACCAACGTTCTTTCAGGCAAAGCGATCATTGATGAGGTCCAGACGTAAGACTCTTGCAGCTATCATGCCACCATGGGCCCTTTCATGCAGTCTATAGGGGAGCGGGTGCATGGCTACAGCATCAGCCTGATTGTTTGGCCTGCATCCACCTCCTCAACCTCCTCTTCCTCTCTCTGGTGAGGTGGACTGTCAGACTCATCAAGCAATTCTTGTCCCCTCCTGAAAGCCAAGTTGTGTAGCATAGAGCGCACCCATCACGAATTGAGCTACCTGCTCAGGATGGTGTTGGAGCTCGCTTCCTGAGTGGTCCAGGCATCTAAAGCGCTGTTTCAGCACTCCAATGGTTTTCTCCATGATATTGCGAGTTGCTCTGTGGCACTCGTTGTATCGCCTATCGGCCTCGGTGTGGGTGTCACGCAGGGGGGGTCATCAGCCAGGTGGCGAGGCCATATCCTTTGTCCCCAAGCATCCAGCATTGACCTTGTGGCTCATTGTTAAACAAGTCAGATACAGTGCTCTGATGCAGGATGTTAACATCATGGATGCTGCCCGGAAATTGTGCATTCACTGCCAGTATAATTTGCTGGGGTCGACAACCAGCTTAACATTCAGGGAGTGGAATCCCTTGCGGTTCCTGAAAACCTCAGCATCCTGAAAAGGTGCCCGCATTGCGATGTGCATACAGTCTATTGCTCCTTGCACCTTGGGGAAGTTTGCAACTCTGGAGAATCCGAGAGCCCTCTCACTCTGTGCCTCCCTGGTGAGTAGTTTTTATTTTTATTTTCCCTATCAGTAGGTAACCTTTATCATTGTTGTTGCCAAATTAAGTTAATCTAGTGGTTAAGTCATGGCAGGAGAATTTGGATACGTGTTATGCTCCTCCTGTGTTATGTGGGAACTCAGGGACGCTTCCAGCGTCCCTGGCGACTACATGTGCGGGAAGTGTATTTGCCTGCAGCACCTGACAGACCACATTGCAGCACTGGAGCTGCGGGTGGATTTAATCTGGAGCATCCACGATCCTGAGAATGACGTGAATAGCACATTTATTAAGTTGGCCACACTGCAGGTAAAGTGTACACAGCCAGATAGGGGATGGGTGACTAATATAAAGAAGGTAGTGCAGGGGTCCCCTGCGGTCATCCCCCTGCAAAACAGATATAGCATTTTGGGTACTGTTGAGGGGGATGACTCATCAGGGGAGAGCAGCAGCAGCCAAGTTCATGGCACCGTGGGTAGCTCTGCTGCACAGGAGGGGAGAAAAAAAAATGGGAGAGCAATAGTGATAGGGGATTCGATTATAAGGGGAATAGATATACGTTTCTGCGGCCGCAATCGAGACTCCAGGATGGTATGTTGCCTTCCTGGTGGAAGGGTCAAGGATGTCTCAGAGCGGGTGCAGGACATTTTAGAAACATAGAAAATAGGTGCAGGAGTAGGGCATTCGGCCCTTCGAGCCTGCACCGCCATTCAAAAGGGAGGGTGAACAGCCAGTTGTCGTGGTGCATATCGGTACCAACAATATAGGTAAAAAACGGGATGAGGTCCTACAAGCTGAATTTAGGGAGCTCGGAGTTAAATTAAAAAGTAGGACCTCAAAGGTAGTAATCTCAGGATTGCTATCAGTGCCACGTGCTAGTCAGAGTAGGAATCGCAGGATAGCTCAGATGAATACATGGCTTCAGGAGTGGTGCAGAAGGGAGGGATTCAAATTCCTGGGACATTGGAACCGGTTCTGGGGGAGGTGGGACAAGTACAAACTGGACGGTCTGCACCTGGTCAGGACCGGAACCAATGTCCTAGTGGGACTGTTTGCTAGTGCTGTTTGGGAGGGGTTAAACTAATATGGCAGGGGGATGGGAACCTATGCAGAGAGACAGAGGGAAGTAAAATAGGGGCAGAAGCAAAAGATAGAAAGAAGAAAAGTAAAAGTGGAGGGCAGAGAAACCCAAGGCAAAAATCAAAAAGGGCCACATTGCAGCAACATTTTAAAAGGGCAAAGTGTGTTAAAAAGACAAACCTGAAGGCTCTGTGCCTCAATGCGAGGAGTATTCAGAATAAGGTGGACGAATGGCAGCAATTAATGACTATGATATCACTGGCATCACGGAGACATGGCTCTAGGATTACCAAGGCTGGGAACTCAACATCCAGGGGTATTCAATGTTCAGGAAGGATAGACAGAAAGGAAAAGGAGGTGGGGTAGTGTTGCTGGTTAAGGAGGAAATTAACGCAATAGTAAGGAAGGATATTAGCTTAGATGATGTGGAATCTGTATGGGTGGAGCTGCGAAATACCAAAGGGCAGAAAACGCTAGTGGGAGTTGTGTACAGACCACCAAACAGTAGTAGTGAGGTTGGGGACAGCATCAACAAGAAATTAGGGATGCGTGCAATAAAGGTACACCAGTTATCATGGGCGACTTTAATCTACATATAGATTGGGCTAACCAAACTGGTAGCAATACGATGGAGTAGGATTTCCTTGAGTGTATTAGGGATGGTTTTCTGGACCAATATGTTGAGGAACTAACTGGCCATCCTAGACTGGGTGATGAGTAATGAGAAAGGACTAATTAGCACTCTTGTTCTGCAAGGCCCCTTGGGGAAGAGTGATTATAACATGGTAGAATTCCTTATTAAGATGGAGAGTGACACAGTTAATTCAGAGACTGAGGTCCTGAACTTAAGGAAAGGTAACTTCGATGGTATGAGACGTGAATTGGCTAGAATAGACTGGCAAATGATACTTAGAGGATTGACGGTGGATAGGCAATGGCAAACATTTAAAGATCACATGGATGAACTTCAACAATTGTACATCCCTGTCTGGAGTAAAAATAAAACAGGGAAGGTGGCTCAATCGTGGCTAACAAGGGAAATTAAAGATAGTGTTAAATCCAAGGAAGAGGCATATAAATTGGCCAGAAAAAGCAGCAAACCTGAAGACTGGGAGAAATTTAGAATTCAGCAGAGGAGTACAAAGGGTTTAATTAAGAGGGGGAAAATAGAGTATGAGAGGAAACTTGCAGGGAACATAAAAACTGACTGCAAAAGCTTCGATAGATATGTGAAGAGAAAAAGATTAGTGAAAACAAACGTAGGTCCCTTGCAGTCAGATTCAGGTGAATTTATAATGGGGAACAAAGAAATGGCAGACCAGTTGAACAAATACTTTGGTTCTGCCTTCACGAAGGAAGACCCAAATAACCTTCCGGAAGTACTAGGGGACCGAGGGTCTAGTGAGAAGGAGGAACTGAAGTATATCCTTATTAGGCGGGAAATTGTGTTAGGGAAATTGATGGGATTGAAGGATGATAAATCCCCGGGGCCTAATAGTCTGCATTCCAGAGTACTTAAGGAAGTGGCCCTAGAAATAGTGGATGCATTGGTGATCATTTTCCAACAATCTATCGACTCTGGATCAGTTTCTATGGACTGGAGGGTAGCTAATGTAACCCCACTTTTTAAGAAAGGAGTGAGAGAGAAAACAGGTAATTATAGACCGGTTAGCTTGACATCAGTAGTGGGGAAAATATTGGAATCAATTGTTAAAAATGAAATAACAGCGCATTTGTAAAGCAGTGACAGGATCGGTGCAAGTCAACATGAATATATGAAAGGGAAATCATGCTTGACAAATCTTCTGGAATTTTTTGAGGATGTAACTAGTAGAGTGGACAAGGGAGAACCAGTGAATGTGGTGTATTTGGACTTTCAAAAGGCTTTTGACAAGGTCCCACAAAAGAGATTGGTGTGCAAAATCAAAGCACAGGGTTTTGGGGGTAATGTACTGACGTGGATAGAGAACTGGTTAGCAGACAGAAAGCAGAGAGTCGGGATAAATGGATGTTTTTCAGAAAGGCAGGCAGTGACTAGTGGAGTGCCGCAGGGCTCAGTGCTGGGACATCAGCTATTTACAATATACATTAATGATTTGGATGAAGGAATTGAGTGTAATATCTCCAAGTTTGCAGATGACACTAAACTGGGTAGCATTGTGAACTGCGAGGAATACGCTAAGAGGCTGCAGGGTGACTTGGACAGGTTAGGTGAGTGGGTAAATGCATGGCAAATGCAGTATAATGTGGATAAATATGAGGTTATCCACCTCGATGGCAAAAACAGGAAGGCAGAATATTATCTGAATGGTGACAGATTAGGAAAAGGGGAGGTGCAACGAGACCTGGGTGTTATGGTACATCAGTCATTGAAAGTTGGCATATAGGTACAGCAGGCGCTGAAGAAGGCAAATGGTATGTTGACCTTCATAGCTAAGGGTTTTGAATATAGGAGCAGGGAGGTCTCACTGCAGTTGTACAGGGCCTTGGTGAGGCCTTACCTGGAATATTGTGTTCAGTTTTGGTCTCCTAATCTGAGGAAGGACGTTCTTACTATTGAAGGAGTGCAGCAAAGGTTCACCAGACTGATTCCTGGGATGGCTGGTCTGACATATGAGGAGAGAATGGATCGACTGGGCCTTTATTCACTGGAGTTTAGAAGGATGAGAGGGGATCTCATAGAAACATATAAAATTCTGACGGGCCTGGACAGGTTAGATGCAGGAAGAATGTTCCCGATGTTGGGGAAGTCCAGAACCAGGGGACATAGTCTAAGGATAAAGGGTAAGCCATTTAGGACTGAAATGAGGAGAAATTTCTTCACTCAGAGAATTGTGAACCTGTGGAATTCTCTACCACAGAAAGTTGTTGATTCCAGTTCGTTGGATATATTCACGAGGGAGTTAGATGTGGCCCTTGTGGCTAAAGGGATCAAAGGGTATGGAAAGAAAGCAAGAAAGGGATACTGACGTGAACGATCAGCCATGATCTTATTGAATGGTGGTGCAGGCTTGAAGGGCCGAATGGCCTACTCCTGCACCTATTTTCTATGTTTCTATGTTTCTATGTTATAGGGAAGCTGATCAAGTCCCCCATGCGTGCATACAGGGCTTCAGTGACCTGTCTAATGCAGCGATTTGTGGCATGCTGAGAAAGTCCGCAAATGTCGCCAGCTGTGGCCTGAAAAGAACCTGAGGCATAGAACGACAGTGCCGCTGTGACTTTGACCTCGACGGACAGTGTAGTTCTGATGGTGCTGGCAGGCATTAACCAATCATCTATCCATGCTAATGTATTACCACCAACCCCATGAGCCCTTATCCTGTGTAATAACCTTTTATGTGGCATCTTATCGAATGCCTTTTGGAAATCCAAATATACTACATCCACTGGTTCCCCTTTTATCTACCCTGTTAATTACATCCTCAAAAAACTATAGTAAATTTGTCAAATACGATTTTCCTTTCATAAAACTATGTTGCCTCTGCCTAATCATGTTATGATTTTCTAAGTGCCCTGATACAATTTCCTTAATAATGGATTCCAGCATTTTCCTGATGATTGATGTCAGGCTAACTGGCCCATAGTTCCCTGTTTTCTCTCTCCCTCCTTTCTTATTACAATTGCTCCCTTCCAATCCACTGGGACCATTCTAGAATCTCGGGAATTTTGTAAGATCAAAACCAATGCATCCACTATCACTGCAGCCACCTCTTTGTGGTTGATTCTAAATCAACTGACAAATCTCCTAGAATTTTTTGAGGATGTAACTAGTAGAGTGGACAAGGGAGAACCAGTGGATGTAGTATATTTGGGCTTTCAAAAGGCTTTTGACAAGATCCCACACAAGAGATTAGTGTGCAAAATTAAAGCACATGATATTGGGGGTAATGTACTGACGTGGATAGAGAACTGGTTGGCAGACAGGAAGCAGAGAGTCGGAATAAACGGATCCTTTTCAGAATTGCAGGCAGTGACCAGTGGGGTGCTGCAGGGTTCAGTGCTGGGACCCCAGCTCTTTACAATATACATTAATGATTTGGATGAAGGAATTGAATGTAATATCTCCAAGTTTGCAGATGACACTAAGCTGGGTGGCGGTGAGAGCTGTAAGGAGGATGCTAAGAGGCTGCAGGGTGACTTGGACAGGTTAGGTGAGTGGGCAAATGCATGGCAGATGCAGTATAATGTGGATAAATGTGAGGTTATCCATTTTGGTGGCAAAAACAGGAAGACAGAATATTGTCTGAATGGTGACAGATTAGGAAAAGAGGAGGTGCAATGAGACCTGGGTATCATGGTGCATCAGTCATTGAAGTTTGGCATGCAGGTGCAGCAGGCGGTGAAGAAGGTAAATGGCATGTTGGCCTTCAGAGCTAGAGGATTTGAGTCTCGGAGCGGGGAGGTCTTACTGCAGTTGTACAGAGCCTTGGTGAGGGCTCACCTGGAATATTGTGTTCAGTTTTGGTCTCCTAATCTGAGGAAGGATGTTCTTGCTATTGACGGAGTACAGCGAAGGTTCACCAGATTGATTCCCGGAATGGCAGGACTGACATATGAGGAAAGACTGGATCAACTGGGCTTGTATCCACTGGAGTTTAGAAGAATGAGAGGGGATCTCATAGAAACATATAAAATTCTGACGGAATTGGACAGGTTAGAGGCAGGAAGAATGTTCCCATTGCTGGGGAGTTCCAGAACCAGGGGTCACAGTCTAAGTATATGAGGTAAGCCATTTAGGACCGAGATGAGGAGAAACTTCTTCACTCAGAGAGTGGTTAACCTGTGGAATTCTCTACTGCAAAAAGTTGTTGAGGCCAGTTCGTTAGATATATTCAAAATGGAGTTAGATGTGGTCCTTACGGCCAAAGGAATCAAGGGGTATGGAGAGAAAGCAGGAAAGGAGTACTGAGGTTGAATGATCTGCCATGATCTTATTGAATGGCGGTGCACGCTCGAAGGGCCGAATGGCCTGCTCCTGCACCTAATTTCTATGTTTCTATGTTTTAGAACCCTAGGACGTAGGCCATCAGGTTCAGGGGATTTGTCGGCTTTTAATCCCATTAGCCTCTCTAGTACTTTTCTCGATTTATATTAATTACGTTAAGTTCTTCACACTCATTAGACACTTGGTTCGCCATCGTTTTTGGTATGCTTTTTGTGTCTTCTACTGTGAAGACAGATACAAAATATCTGTTTACATTGTTGCCATTTCCTTGTTCCCCTTAATAATTTCTGTCTTGAAGCCAGCCAGCAATGCATTCTGCTACTTGTCCCCTGACTCCACATTCTCTGACCTTGTTCATTAGTCTATGTGGTACCTTATCGAAGACCTTTTGAAAATCTAGATAACTTACATCTACTGCGTTACCATTGTCTACTCTCACTGTTACTGCTTCAAAAAATTCAATGAGGCTGGTCAAGCAAGACTTTCCCTTTTGAAATCCATGCTGATGATTCATGATTGTATTTTTGGTTTCTAGATGTTCTTCTATTTAGTAGAGATTCTATTATTTTTCCTACCACCGATGTTAAGCTGACTATAATTCCCTGGACATGTTCTATCCCCCTTCTTAAATATAGGTATTATGTTAGCTATCTGCCAGTCCTCTGACATTATACCTTTTTGTAACAAATTATTAAGTATGTGAATTATGGCCTCTGCTATCTCATCCCTAGATTATTTTAAAATGCACTGATGCGAGCCATCTGGACCAGGGGATTTATTCTCTTTGAGTTTGATTAGTTTATTTAATATACCTTTCTTTTTATTTTAAATATACTTATCTCATTACTAATCTCATCATCCAATGTCATGTCCACCTGTTCTATCTCCCTACTCAAGTGAAATAATTATTTAATATTTCTGCCATCTGTCTCTCATTACCTGTGGTATTATCCTATCTATCCCTTAATGGCCCTACTCCCATCCCAACCTTCCTTTTTTAATGATGTGCCTGTAAAATATTTTACTATTTTGTTTTTTGTTCCTTGATAATTTAATTTCATAGTTCCTCTTTGCCTTCCTAATTGTTTTTTTGATTTTTTTTTCCTAATCTCTTTATATTTTCCCTTATCATGCTCTCACCTGCTGTCCATGTACTTAATTAAAGCCCCTTTCCTTACCCTCAAACTTTCCCTTATGGCTTTATTCATCCATGGTGTCTCATTAATGTCTAACTTGTTCTTGTTTTTTAGCAGAATGTTTTTTTCTGAGTACTGTTGAACACTGTTTTAAATGTTTCCCATTGCTGTTCTACATCATTGTTTACCAATATTGTTGTCCATTTTATTTTCTCAAGTTCTATTCTCAGCCCCTCAAAATCAGCTTTTCTCCAAACTATTACCCTGGTCTTCATTATACTCATGTCCTTTTCAATTATTATTTTGAAGCGTATTATGTTATGGTTACTATTGCCTGGATGTTCCCCTACTTTTACTTCACTTATCTTCATTCACCATTACTAGATCCAATCGTGAATCTTCCCTTGTTGGGCTTTTTACATATTGGGTTAGAAAGGAGTCCAATACACATTGTCTGTACTCCATTCCCTTATCCCATTTATCTACCTCTTCTGTCTAATTAATATTGGGGTAATTGAAATCCCCCATGATTATTATTCTATGTTTTTTACTCATTTCCCTAATTTGTTTTTATTTTCTTGCTCCACCTTCCTTCCACTATTAGGTGGTCTGTGACTACCCCTATTAGTGTTTTTGATCCTTTATTATCTTCCATCTTAGATTTTATTTTTGTCTTGCTGATAGATGCATCACTTTTTTCTGCTGCTATTATGTTATCCCTAATAAGTACAGCTACTCCGTCTCCCCTTGCCCCCTCTCTATCTTTTCTAAATATGTTATACCCTGCACTGTTTAATTCCCAGCCCCAGTTTTTCTGTAGCCATATCTCAGTAATCCCTACTATGGGCCCAAGTTTCGAGCCGCGCCTAGAACGGCGCAGTCCCGACCTGGACGCCCGTTTATCGCGCCACAAAGTACGCCTAAAAAAACCCTCCAGATTCTCCACCTCCCTGCAGGTTCTCTGGCCCTTGGCGCGGCGCAGCACAGTGCCGGGACCTCTGCACATGCGCTACAGTGGGCGCGCAAGTGCAGTAGCTCCAGGCGCCCAAAACTGTGTGGGAGGGGCCGAAGCACGCAGCCCCTAGCCCTGGCCCAATGGCCTCACTGGGGCTGCGTGAATAAGGCTCCTCCCACGGCCAGCTCCTGCTTCCTCCCGACCCAACCCGACTCCCGCTTCCCGCCTCCGGACTGGACCCGACACCCGCTCCCCCCCCGCCCCCCCGGACCGGACCCGACACCCGCACCCCCCCCCCCCGGACTGGATCTGACCTGACCTCCCTCTCCCTCCCTCCCTCCCCCCGACCCGAACCGAACCGACCTCCCTCCCACCACCCCCCCGACCCGACCCAACGCCACCTACCTGTAAATCTGGTGCTGGGGACGGGCCCTGCCCGAAGTCTCTGGCCCGGCCCATTCAGCCTCCCTCCCCCTTTTCCTTCCCCCCACCCCCCCAATCTCCTGCCCCCCCCAATCTCCTTCAACCCCCAATCTCCTTCCCCCCCAATCCCCTTCCCCCCCAGCCCCCCAATCTCCTTCCCCCCACAATCTCCTTCCCCCCCAATCTCCTTCTCCCCCTCCATCTCCTTCTCCCCCTCCATCTCCTTCTCCCCCTCCATCTCCTTCTCCCCCTCCCCCCTTCTCCCCCATCCCTCCCCCTTCCCTCCCTCTGCTCCCCCCCTCTCTCCCTCTACCCCGTCCTCCCCCTCCCCTCGCTGTCAGAAACACAGACACTGACAGACAGAGAATGAGAGACACACAGACAGACAGAGAGATAGAGACACTGACAGAGACACACTGGGGGTGGGGGGGGAGCATCCCAGCACGCTGTTGGAGGGCTCCCGGTGCTGCGGTCGGTAAGTAGAAAATGTTTTATTTATTGATTTAAAAAAAAAATTATTTCTTATTAATGTTTTTTGATTGATTTATTGGTTGATTTATTGATGTATTTTTCATTTATTATAGATGATGGCTCTTTATTTGTAAAACTGAAGTGTTTAATGTTTGTAAACTTCCCTTTAAACACCCTCCCCCCGCCCCACCATTCCCTACGCCTGATTTGTAACCTACACCTGATTTTCTAAAGTGTAGACAAAGTTTTTTTTGAGCGTACAAAAATCTTCACTTACTCCATTCTAAGTTAGTTTGGAGTAAGTTTTCACTGACAAAAGTTTGAAAACAGGCGTAAGTGGCCGGACACGCCCCCTTTTGAAAAAAAAATTCTGTTCCAAAGTGAAACTGTTCTAACTGACTAGAACTGGAGCAAACTAAATGACGAGAATTCCGATTTCTAAGATACTCCGTTCTACACCAGTTGCTCCTAAAAATCAGGAGCAAATCATGTGGAAACTTGGGGCCTATGTCTGGTTTCTCACAACACATGATTGCTTCCTGCTCCCCTGTCTAGTACGGATGCTGAGTGCATTGCTGTACATACAGTTTAACTTATTTTTAATAGCAGTTCCTTTCACTTTATTTTTAGCCATCTTTTTACACTCCTGTTCTTTTACTCCATTTATTCTCTGGTCATCAATATCCACCCTTACTTTACTCTTTCCTATGCTCTCCTTTCCTGTTTTGTTTATATTTAGGCTGGTTTCATTTCTTGTAGCTCCCTCCCCCCATCGTACTAGTTTAAAGCCTACCAGACTCCTAGTACCCTAGCACTGTTAACTACTAGACTCCTTGTACCCTAGCACCAATAATAAGTAACTCTTAAAAATAATAAATAACTATTACATTCTGTTTATGTATTGCCATTGCTACCACAAACCTGCTCTTGGTATCGGCACCAACCACTAAACCCACTTCACAAAGTTGTCAACTCCAATGGTGCCACAAAGTTAAATTTAGATCCAATATGTTTAAAACTTAGGGAAAATAGGATTAACACAATGGAACCCGTCAAAGCTAATTGTAAAATATATAAGCTGAATCGACAAGGAGGTAGTCCCTTCATGGGATTGGTTTCCATATGTATGTTGATGACACCCAGCTCTCCTGTCCACCACCTCATTTGGTCTCTCAACCATCTCTATGCTGCGAAATTGCCTGTCCAACATTAAGTCATGGACATGTTACAATGTCCTCCAACTGAACATTGGGAAAACCAAATTCATTGCCTTAGGCCTCCTGCCATAATGTCCATTCTCATCTCCAGCCATTCGATTAGGCTGTACCAGACCATATGGAACCTGGGCACTATGTTGACCCAGAGCTGAGCTCACACCTACTGCCTATCTATCATCAAGACGTATTTCCGCCTCTGCTGTATTATTGGTCTGGTAATCGGTCGCTGAAGAAATACCACTAATGATGTCTCTGCAAGATTCTACAAATCCCCTGGGAGGATAGACGCACCAATGTCAGTATCCTCGACCAGGCCAACATCCCCAGCATTGAAGCACTGACCACACTTGATCAGCTCCGGTGGGCAGGCCACATTGTTCGCATGCCAGACACGAGACTCCCAAAGCAAGCGCTCTACTCGGAACTCCTTCATGGCAAACGAGCCAAAGGTGGGCAGAGGAAATGTTACAAGGACACCCTCAAAGCCTCCCTGATAAAGTGCAACATCCCCACTGACACCTGGGAGTCCCTGGCCAAAGACTGCCCTAAGTGGAGGAAGAGCATCCGGGAGGGCGCTGAGTACCTCGAGTCTTGTCGCCGAGAGCATGCAGAAATCAAGCGCAGGCAGCGGAAAGAGCGTACGGCAAACCAGTCCCAGCCACCCCTTCCCTCAACGACTATCTGTCCTACCTGTGACAGAGACTGTGGTTCTCGTATTGGACTGTTCAGCCACCTAAAGACTCACGCTAAGAGTGGAAGCAAGTCTTCCTCGATTCCGAGGGACTGCCTATGATGATGATTGTGGTGTATGTAGCACACAAATCACTGACTCCACACGGTCTGGTGTAAGTCTAACTGATGTGACCTTCGTCCTTATTGTTCAGCTCCAGAGTGCCTCCCAGGTATGGTGGTCACCCTTATATAGTCCTTATTACAGGCACTACCAGGGTTTCCCACCGCAGCGCCCTCTGTGGTGTGGCATAGTACTTACATTACATTTAAGGTACTGGGACGATACACACATCATTACATAACATCACCTTCCCCCCCCACACCTGGACACAGGACAACGATACACACATCATTACATAACATCATACTTGTCCAATGGAAGGCAGGTGGGCAGAGACAGTGCGTTAGTATGGTACATATTATCTGGTACATTAACTGGTTATTGACTGGTAGCAGAACCTTGATTTCCTTGTTAGCCGCTATCATTAATTGTACTTCATCCATTATTTTACACAAATACAGTGGCCATTCAGCATAAAAAAGGTAATTCTTATTATAAATTCACTATCTCACATTAACATTGCTCATTTTAGACTCGCTCTGCCTAACAGAAGTCCTTTGTGGGGACCACCTCTTTGTAAGGCCCTTTTAAGACTCCCGGGTGCATTTCCTCTTTAAGACGCCATCTTTGATGCAGGAGGATTCCACGAGGCTTCTCCTTGGGTGCCGCCATCTTTGATGCTCTGCAGCTCCGACATGATGCCGCCGCCATCTTCTTCTCCGCCGCTCCGAATGCCCTCCGCCGTCACAGCCTCTGCTCCCCTCCGCTGCCACCTGACTTGCCGCCTCTCCTGCGCCCTCGTGGCCTCTCCAGCGGCCGCACTTGCCGCGTCCCCCCGCGGCCTACGTAGTGGCCTCCCCTGCATCTGCCATGGCCGCCAACCGACGCTACCAGCTCCTCTGCGGGGCCCTTCCGAACCGCCGGCCCCTGGATCCCTCAGCACCCCTCCCGCAGCGCCCCGCCGGCTCAACCCCCACCCCCCCTTGGGCCCCTCTGTGCAGGGCTGCTTGCCTATGGGGGCTGAGGCTGCAGGATCTCTGTGTGAGATCCGGGCCTGGGGCTTGCCTGTGGGGATTAAGGCTGCAGGGTCTCTGTGTGAGATCCGGGCCTGGGGCTTGCCTGTGGGGATTAAGGCTGCAGGGTCTCTGTGTGAGATCCGGGCCTGGGGCTTGCCTGTGGGTGGATTGAGGCTGCAGCTCCAGCTCGGTCGGCGCTGCTCTTTGGGGACCCGGGGCACGGCAGCACCCCGGGGAGCAGCAGCCTGTGGAATGATGAAGTCTTCCCAGCTCCCACGGACCTTCCCCATCCACCTCCGGCCGAGGAGTGTCGGCCCATCGCCTGCAACGACCCACAAAGGTAAAGCGTGCGTCTTGTCCCGGTGGGATACCTGCACCATCGCTCTGCCGAGAACAGGTATTAGTTCCCTGGTGTAGGTACGCAGCTTCGCCGTGACAGGGACCAGCTTGGGTCGTGCAGCTGGGTTAATCCACAGTTTATCAAAAGTTCTCCGACTCATCAACGACGGACCCGAGCCCGTGTCCACTTCCATACTCACTGGGACTCCGTTGATTTTTACTTCACTTATCACTGGGGGCGAATCGTCGGTGCACATATACAGTCCAAGCACCTCATCTTCTTCTACCTGCTCCTCGCTGAACAGTGGATCATCCCCCCATCTCCTCAGCCACACGGTGAGTCCGATTTCTTTTACACATACGCTGAAGGTGGCCTTTAACGTGGCAGGTATTGCACGTGTACTCCGCAAACCTGCACCGGTGAGCCCCATGGCTTCCTCCACAGCGCCAGCATGGTGCTGCTTGATTGGCCCCCCTCGGCGGACTCTGAGCTCCAGGATCCCGAGGTCCGTGCTCTCTGCCCCAGGCAGAGCCATGTTCTGCAGTTTTGTCCGTGGTGGGCGCTATCCTGTGGACAGTGCCTGCCGGGTTCGAGACTGTGGATCATTTGCTTGGTGCTGCAAGTCGAGGTCATATATGCCCGGCCGATGGTGATGGCCTTTGTCAGAGTGACTGTGGGTTCCGTGGCCAGCAGCATGTGAAGGAGGCCCTCGTGGCCAATCCCCATAACGAAAACGTCCCGCAAAGCCTCGTCAAGGTGTGCCCCAAAATCACACGGCGCCGCGAGTCTCCTGAGGTCCGCAGCATATTTGGTGACATCCTGGCCCTCAGATCTGCAGTGATGGTAAAATTTGTATCTGGCCGTGAGGATGCTCTCCTTCGGTTTCAACTGGTCATGAATGAGTTCAGTCAGCTCCTCGTATGACTTGTCCCTGGCGCTCCCAGGTGCCAGCAAATCCCTGACGAGACAGTAAACCTCATCTCCACAACTGGAGAGCAATATCGCCTTACGCTTCTCTCTCATTGCGTATGTGTCCTCCGTCAGGTCATTTGCTGTGAAGTAGTACTCGAGCCTTTCCATAAAGGCCTCCCAATCATTGCCCACGATAAAATCCTTTAGCGAGCCCAGAGTAGCCATGGTTGCATGGAGTTTGTCCACTTCCTCGTTGCCAATGTGGTGTATGTAGCACACAAATCACTGACTCCACACGGTCTGGTGTAAGTCTAACTGCTGTGACCTTCATCCTTTATTGTTCAGCTCCAGAGTGCCGCCCAGGTATGGTGGTCACCCTTATATAGTCCTTGTTACAGGCACTACCAGGGTTTCCCACCGCAGCGCCCTCTGTGGTGTGGCATAGTACTTACATTACATTTAAGGTACTGGGACGATACACACATCATTACATAACAATGATGATGATGATCGGTCTCTGCGCTATCTCAGCCCCACTGCCACTGAAATTCTCAACCATATCTTTGTCACTTCTCGACTCAACTTCGCCAATGTCCCGCTGCTTGCCTCCTCTACCCTACCCTCAAAACTGCCACCTTGTGTGAAATGCGGCTATCATATCCTGCCCTGCACTAACACTTGCTCATCCAGCAGCCCTCCTCACTTACCGGAATTAGATCCCTATCCCCAATGTATCAAATTTAAAATCATCAATCTCGTCTTCAAGTCTCTCAGCAGTCTCCCTCCCCCCTACCCTATCTCTGTAACCTCTCCTAGCCTGTTATCCTCTCCCACACCCTTTGGTCTCTTGTCCAACAGTCCTACTCTCTGGGATTCCCTTCCGAAACCACTGTACCTCTCCACTTCTCTCTCCTCCTCTTAAAAGCCTTCTCAAAACCCAACTTTCCACTGAAGCTGCTAGTTATCCCATTTAATTCTTCCTCCATAGTCCTAAATCTGCTGCTTTACCTTTTTCCATGTTGTGAAGTGCCCTGGGCTGCCTTTTTACATTAATGGCGCTATTTAAATGCAAGCTGCTGCTATCGTTCTGAGCAGTTAGACGATACGCTGCTGCCAAGTGTCAAGTCTGAAGCTATCGTAACACAATATTTATTGTTCCCATTCACACGTTATATAAATTTAATTTTTTTATCTTCTTCAAGATTCTTGGACTCCCACGGCAGCGCCAGACGTGTCATCCGTTGGATATACTGCAGATTACACTGGCGCAGAATCTATTCCAGGTACCAGTCACAGTAAGAAGTGTTTACGTAAACTTACCCACAGCAGATACTGAACGCCAATTGAAAACACTGGAAATTGTCTCTAACAGCCGGGCGATGCTCTCCATCCAAGAGGTGAAGGTGAAAAGTCACCCCCAACGCTCGTACGTGTCGGGTCTGCTTTGGAACGCGCTGCCTGAAAGGGCGGTGGAAGCAGTAACTTTCAAAAGGGAATTGGATATATACTTAAAGGGGAAAAACTTGCCGGGCTAACAGCAAAGAGCAAGGGAATGGGACTAATTGGATCGCTCTACCAAAGAGCCGGCACAGGCATGATGGGCCGAATGGCCTCCTGTGCTGTATCATTGATGATTCTATGATTTTGAACAGTCAGCTGTTCACATTTTGTGGCCGTTGGTCGGCTTTTAAGGTTGGCACATGTAGAGCAGAATATGGAAGTATGATGACATGCTTTCCCGATGGCCTCGTGGGTCAAGGCACTGAGCTAGGTTTGATTGCCGGTCTGGGAGCTGAGCTAGCTAATCGCAGCTGGTGCAGGGAAATAAAAATCAGGCCAGGTTTCCTTGCCTGTTCACAGCCCAGTGACCCCAGCTGGGAAGTGTGTATTTGTGGATGTCGTATAAGGACAGGACTGGGGTCAGCTACGAGGCCTCCATGATAAAACAGACAGCTGACACTCAGGCCCCAATGTTTACTGAGGCGCAATCTCGAAGCGGTGGGGCAGGAGTTATGGGGGCCGAAATTGCCCACCGCTGGAAACGGGGTGCACCTACCCTGTTTCTGTTGATTTTACCGGCGCGGTGGATGTGGTGGCCTCTTGAGCGAAGTTGCACTCTTTGGCTTTATTTTCTCATCGGATCGGAAGTTGGTCATAATGGGGGCGGAAGTTGGGGGTGGGCGGAGTGTCCGCTGCTGTCAGTCATCAGCGTAGAGCTGATGACATCATCACGGTGCCGATCACCATGGCTCTCCCCTTCACTTAAAGGGGAAGAGTCTGCGCGGTTCTTTAAGTTCGGTCCACTAGGCCACCAGGAAGGGTTTTGGCCGGGCCAGCGGGGGGGGGGGGGGAGCCAATTGGCGGAATTGTCAGTCCGATTTAGCACTCGGCCGACAAAAAAAAACATGGCAGCAGCGTCAGTAGGTCCTCCCCTTTAATGGGCGCCGCACTGTCATTTGAGAAAGACTACAGCCTCACTTCACCGGCAGAAAAAAGCAGTTTTTGGCACTGCGCGGCGGGAGCAAGATTTTTGTCAGCTGAATTTCACCATCGGGGGCGTACATTGGCGGTGCGCGCTCTGATGACTCACTTAGGACGGATCGGCAGCAGCGGAGCGGGAAGGGGTGAGCCTCACCGCCGGGATACCGCAGGAAAGGAATTTCCAAAATGGCAGCCATTACACGAGAAATCGGCGGCCATTGCACCCCACAGCATGGCTGGCGATTTCCGGCAGTGACAGGCCTTAAGGGAATAGGCAATTTCAGCCCCATGGCCGGGAAACCCGAAAGTGCGGGTCTCCCCAAACGCACTGGAGCTTTTTTGCCGGGGTTCTCGTCTGACAGCCAGCCTGATTGATGGCCTGACTGCCTGTCTGTTGGGAATGGCCTGCAAGTAGGTTTAGTGGTGTTGTGGGTGGTGGGGAGGGGGGGTAGGGGGGAGATCAGGAGTCAGTAATCGGGAGGGCGGGGGGAATGTTGGGGAGAGACGGAGTAGTGGGAGTTCGGTGATCACGGGGGTCGGGGGGAGATCGTGGACGTAGGGGGCCAGACAGATGATGGACAGGTAGGTTTACACGGTTAGCATTTTTGGTCATGGAGGAAGCACTCCTGCTCCTCCTGGCCCACAAGCAGCGCGGTAAAGGCACTTACCTGCTGGATCCAGCCCGTCTCGCCTGCCAGGTTTCCCATTGGAAACTTTCTCAAAATGGAAGCAGCTGCCTCCTTAAAAGGTTTCAACGACCGATCCGTGTCCTGACAGTGGATTGGTCTCCTGCCCCTCACCTCCGTCCTGCCTCCTGAGAACGGATTGGTATCGTTCCCCCCCGGCCAATATTGAGTCAGCCTGGGTTCTGATTCAAATTGTTTAATATTTTAACTTCTCACCTAACTCAAACCCACCGGATTTTGGGGGTTAATGTTATTCCCATAGTGTGTAGACACACTGGAAGATTGACCAGCTGGGCAAGGTGCAGGATGGGCAGTCAGTGCTGTGGGTCTGAGCTCCAGCAAGAGACAGAGGCAAATTGGGACTCCTTTTGTTAAATGTACATTGCTGACCCAGGAAATGATTTCAAGGAGCACAAATAACAATTGCTCTTTATATTTAGTTACAGATGTTACCGATCAAGTTTCCGAACAGATTACAACCACAAAACATACTACTCCCCAAATGGGTAAGGTTAATGACTGTTTCATTCAATCAATGTGTTTAAATCAGCCACTGATTTAAACTGAAATAGTGAAATTGTGAGTCAAATCCAAGGTATTTCTGTGAGCGTACAAGAATATATGAAACCAGTAAATGGCCATCCAGCTTCTTCTACAGACCATGTACAATCTAAACCTACCCTACCATGGACTCTGCTCTGCCTATTTCATATTCTGGGATGAAGCTAAGCTTAAATATTTCCAAAGCCTAGAAGGTAAGCGAACCAAGCTCTGGAATATCCATCCACTCTCAATGTCTGTGGACCCGTGTGTACTGCCCCCGGTCCGAGTCACATTCTGTCAGGAGAAGGCAGGATGATCCACGCTATGGCTAGCCTCAAGGAAACCTTTGGGTCAGTGTTTGCTCTTGAGTCAGAGAAACATGCTGAGGCCTGTTCCCGGGCCCAGACTCGGCGCTGCATGAGCAGGCCCACGCCCAGACATAGAGGGCCAATACCGCCTCGAAATCTGAAATCTGAAATCTGCATGATTTGGGTCAGTCACCGGCACCTGATGCACCCCCTCCACTGGCAACAGCCCTCAGGTAAGTCCTGGGCAGAGCATTGGATTGGGCAATGAGGGGCCGATCACCGGGACTGTCGCAATGAGGGGTCAATATAAGAACATAAGAAATAGGAGCAGGAGTAGGCCATTCAGCCCTTCAAGCCTGCTCCGCCATTTAATAAGATCATGCTTGATCGTCAACCTCAACTCCACATTCCCGGCCGATTCTCATATCCCTTGATTACCTTAGTATCCCAAAATCTATTGGTCTCTGTCTTGAATATTCTCAACAATGGAGCCTCCACAGCCCTCTGGGGTAAATTCCAAAGATTCTCAACCCTTTGAATGAAGAATTTCTCCTCATCTCAGTCCTAAATGGCCGACACCTTATTCGGAGACTGTGATCCCTGGTTCTAGACTCCCCAGTCAGGGGAAACATCCTCCCTGCATCTACCCTGCCAAGCCCCTTAAGAATTTTGTATGTTTCAATGAGATCACCTCTCATTCTTCTAAACTCTAGGGAATATAAGCCTAGTCTACTCAATCTGTCCCCATTGGACAAACCCTCCATCCCAGGAATCAGTCTGGTGAACCTTTGTTGCACTCTCTCTAAGGCCAGTATATCCTTCCTTAAGCAAGGAGACCAAAACTGTACATAGTGCAGTCTCACCAGGGCCCTTGCAATTGCAGTAAGACGTCTTTACTCGTATACTCCAATCCTTTTGTAATAAAGACTAACATACCATTTGCTTTTTTAATTGCTTGCTGTATCTGCATGTCAACTTTCATTGAATCATATTCAAGGACACCCAGGTCCCTCTGAACACCAACATTTCCCAATCTCTCACCATTTAAAAGATATTCTGCTTTTCTATTTTTCCTACCTAAGTGGATAACTTCACATTTCTCCACATTATATTCCATCTGCCTTGCTCTTGCTCACTCAATTAGTCTGTCTATATCCCTTTGCAGACTCTTTTCGTCCTCCTCACAACTTACTTTCCCATCGAGCTTTGTATCGTCAGCAAACGTAGATACATTACACTTGTTCCCCTCATCCAAATCATTGATATGGATTGTAAGTAGCTGAGGCCCAAGCACTGATCCTTGTGGTACCCCGCTAGTTACAGCCTGCCAACCCGAAAATGACACCTTTATTCCTACTCTCTGTTTTCTGTTCGTTAACCAACCCTCACTCCATGCTAGTATATTACCCCTAATCCCATGAGCCCTAATTTTGTGCAATAACCTCTTGTGTGGCACCTTATTGAATGCCTTCTGAAAATCCAGATACACCACATCCACTGTTTTCCCTTTATCTACCCTGCTAGTTCCAACCTCAAAAAACTCTGTATTAGATTTGTCAAACATGATTTCCTTTTCATGAATTCGTATTGACTCTGCCCAATCATAATATGATTTTCTAAGTGCCCTGTGGCCACATCCTGAATAATAGATTCTAGCATTTTTCCTACTACTGATGTCAGGCTAACTGGCCTGTAGTTCCCTGTTTTCTCTCTCCTCCCTTTCTTGAATAGTGGTGTTACATTTGCTACTTTCCAATCCACGTGGACCGTTCCAGAATCTATGGAATTCTGGAAGGTCAAAATCATTGCATCCACTATCTCTGCAGCCACCTCTTTTAAAACCTGAGGATGTAGGCCGTCAGGTTCAGGGCATTTATCGGCTTTCAATCCCATTAATTTCTCCACTTTTAGTTCCATTAATTTCTTTACTAATACTAATTTCTTTAAGTTCCTCATTCTCGCTAACCCCTGGGTCCCCACTATTTCCAATTTTTTTTTATATCTTCTTCCGTGAAGACAGATACAAATTATTTGTTTAATTTCTCTGCCATTTCCTTATTCCCCATTATAATTGCTCCTGTCTCAGCCTGTAGGGGACCCACATTTAATTTCGCTAATCTTTTTCTTTTTACATACCTATAGAAGCTTTTACAATATGTTTTTATGTATCTTGCTAGTTTACTTTCACATTCTATTTTCTATCTCTTTATCAATTTTGTGATGCCTTTAGCTTTTAACTTTTTCTATTTTTCCCTGATGTCACTGGTGCCCTTTGTTAAGCTCCCTTTCCTTTCCTGACCCGCTCTGTTTATTTTTACCCAAATAACTACACTGCTCTACAGCCGTGAACTTTTCTTATACCGTTTGAACTTACCCTTTCCTGAATCCTCTCACCTTCCCTTCATTAGTTTAAAGCCATATGTACCACCCTAGTTATTTGATTCGCCAGGACACTGATCCCAGCCCGGATTCCGGAGCCCGTCCCAATGGAACAGCTCCCTCTTTTTCCAGTACTGGTGCCAGCGTTCCATGAACTGAAACCTCTGCCTCCCACATCACTCTTTGAGCCATGCAGTTAACCTTCTAATCTGTTTATCCCTATGCCAATTTGCGCATGGTTTAGGTAGCAATCCAGATTATTACCTGTGGGAATAAAGACAGTAGCGTGAAAGGACCTTAATTTCAATCCTATCTCCTCAGACTCTCTCAGTATAACCTAATTACTAGTTTTACCTATGTCATTGGTTCCAATGTGGACCACAACAACTGGATCCTCCCCCTCCCATTCAAAGTCTTCTCCAGCCACGAGGAGATGTCCTTAATCCTGGCCCTGGGCAGGCAACACAACTTTCGTAACTCCCGATCGCAGCTGCAGAGAACAGTATCTATCCCTCTGACTATACTGTCCCCTACCACAACTACATTCCTTTTCACTCCCCCCACTTGAATGGCCTCGTGTACTATGGTGCCATGGTCAGCCTGCTCATCCACCCTGCAGACTTTGCCCTTGTCCACACAGGCAGCAAGAACCTCATACCTGTTGGGTGAGGGAAAAGGCTGAGGCTCCTCCAGCACTGCACCTGGAGTCCCCTTACCTGTCTGAGTTGCAGTCACACCCTCCTGTCCCTGACCACTAACCAGATCTGTACCACTACCTAACCTAAGGGTTGTGACTGCCTCCTGGATCAAAGTGTCCAGGTAACTCTCCCCCTCCCTGAAGCCCCACAATGTCTGCACCTCAGACATAGAAACATAGAAAATAGGTGCAGGAGTAGGCCATTCGGCACTTCGAGCCTGCACCACCATTCAATAAGATCATGGCTGATCATTCCCTCAGTACCCCTTTCCTGCTTTCTCTCCATACCCCTTGATCCCTTTAGCCGTAAGGGCCATATCTAATTCCCTTTTGAATATATCCAATGAACTGGCATCAACAACTCTCTGCGGTAGGGAATTGCACAGGTTAACAACTCTCTGAGTGAAGAAGCTTCTCCTCACCTCAGTTCTAAATGGCCTACCCCTTACCCTAAGACTGTGTCCCCTGATTCTGGACTTCCCCATCAGCGGGAACATTCTTCCCACATCTAACCTGTCCAGTCCCATCAGAATCTTGTAAGTTTCTATGAGATCCCCTCTCATCCTTCTAAACTCCAGTGTATAAAGGCCCAGTTGATCCAGTCTCTCCTCATATGTCAGTCCCGCCATCCCGGGAATCAGTCTGGTGAACCTTCGCTGCACTCCCTCAATAGCAAGAACGTCTTTCCTCAGATTAGGAGACCAAAACTGAACACTCAAGCTTAACAACTCTGAGTTGAAGTTCCTCGAGTTGCAGACACTTACTGCAGACATGGTCGCCTGGGATCGTAATGCTCTCCACAAACTCCCACATGCTGCAGTCGCAGCACACCACCTACACTGTCATCCCCTTCTAACCTTTTGTTATTTAAATAATTAATTAAAGTTGATGTGGAAGAAATTCGGGAGTGCCAGGCGCTACTAATGCCCAGCTTTTAAAAAATTCAATGTTTGCGCTCCAGGGAGGAAGTGGAGCACTAAATCAAGCACTCCACCTCCTTCCTGGAGCACAAGAGGACGCTGGCGGGGTGGTAGTTATGCAGTGCTGCTGTGTACAAGGGGACCTTCCCTCCATTAAACAAGGGCCATCGCTGCAGGCTCTGCATTGGGACCAGTGTGGTGGTCCCCGACGGCAGCCAGGATTTGGCCACCTCTCCTTTAACTATCGACCCCAAAGCACCCGGCCTCCCGATCAACACCTCCTGCAGCTGCCGGTGTTTTCGCCCAGTGATGCTGCAGTGGTTGGAACCGAAGTTTGGGTCCGGGGCGCTACCGGGACGATCCGCACGGCAATGGTACCATGATTTCCGGGCGAAGGAGATCGGGGCGCAACGTCTTACCGCCGCTGCAAAACCCACGCCGAATATAGCAGGAGTCGATTTTCTCACCGCGCCCGGTCGGCAAGTGGTTAGCGCCCCGGTATCGACCCCCCCCCCACCCCACCGCAGGATGCGATAATGGGCGGTGCTAAGCAGGCCACCTTCTAGGCCTATATATTCCATTAACTTAGCTTATAGTTTAGTTTTTTAACTCATTACTTGGTCTAGTTTAAGATATAGGTAGTTGAAATTAAATATTTACGTGTAACACAAACCACTACCAGGACTGGAGGCAAAAAGCAGCACCCTTTCACCCTATGCGCTGAATTCCCATTCTCTCCAAATTCCCAATTTTAACACTCTGTTTTGGTGCACTCTGTTTAAGACCACTCTTTAAAGGGCCTAATAATGCCCGTTTTAGGTGTCTCAATGGCACTGCGACTGCTACACCCGAGCTGCCCCACTGTGCTCAAAAAACATGTGGAACGCACACCAATTTCGACCCCCTGTTGTTTTAAGGATGTATGTGACTACGAGTTGGCATTGAGATTCTCTCCCTGTCTCCTGGTTAGAAGTGCAGTGACATAAGATTGCAACCATCGACTGAGCAATTTAAAAGCAGCATGTGCAATGTTGGTTAAGACTGAAAATGTGATAATCATATTAATATTTTTCCAGCCAGATCCATCCGTCTGGTGAATGGTAACAACAGCTGTCAAGGCAGAGTGGAGATTTTTTACGGCAATAATTGGGGAACTGTGTGCGATGACGAGTGGAATATTAAAAATGTGGCGGTGGTTTGCAGGCAGTTGGGATGTGGTGGTGCCGTCACTGCTACCGACCTAAGCTATTTTGGATATGGCAACGGCCCAATATTGCTGGACAATGTGAATTGCGAAGGTACAGAGGCCTCCTTGTCAGACTGCTTTAACCTCGGGTGGGGAAAACACAACTGTAGACACCACGAGGATGCGGGCGCTATTTGTGTAGGTAAGGCCAACATCAACAGCAACCTCATTTTACACAGAAAGAAAGAACTTTATACAATGCTTTTCACATCCGCAGGTGCTTCACAACCAATGAATTACTTTTGAAGTGTTGTTACTATTGTTACACAGGGAAATGCGGCAGCCAATTTGTGCGCATGAAGGTCCGACAAACAGCAGTGATTTGAATGACCAGATAATCTGTTTTGCGGGTGTTGTTTGAGGGGTGCACATTGGCCAGGACAAGTCCTTGCTTTTCTTCAAAAAAAGTGCCATGGGCTCTTTTACATCCACCTGAGAGGGCAGATGGGGTCTCCACCAAAAGGTGGCATCTCCGACAGTGCGGCACTCCCTCAGCATTGCACTGAAGTGTCAAACAGAGATGCTGTGCTCAAGTCTCTGGAGTGAGGCTTGAACCAATATCTGGAGTGAGGCTTGAACCCACAACCTTCTAGCTCAGAGATGAGAGTGCTAAACTAAGCCAAAACCGCACTGTTCCTGTAATGTAGAAAACACCCAATGGGGTGGGAATTCGGTCGTGCCTCTGTTGCGGTGTTAACCCAGGCAGAGCGGTAAATTTTGCGCTGGAAATGGTTTGCGTCTTCAGGTAAAAAATTCACCAGCTGGGCCATGAGTGCGGAGCGCACCTCTTTGAGGGCGCTAGGCCAACTGAGCAACTGAAAATCCCGAGGTAAACAGCCAACCTCCGAGCGACCTAAGAGAGGCTTCCGCGAAAAAAATCTGCAAAAAAATCCCCAGCAAAAACATTCCTGATATTGTCCTGAGGTTGCTTCTACATGGATCGCAAAAAGAAAAAAAGAAAAAATAATCACACTTATCTCAGGTATACATTCCTTCCCTCACTGTGGCTGGTACAGCTCGGACCGCCCGCTTTCACAGGCGGTCCCACTAGTGGGCACTGCGGGGCGCTACGGATCGAGCTAGTTGCAAATTTCGAGCCGGTGTCACAACCAGGGGCGTTGCACACCGACACACCGGCTCGCCTCTCCCGGGCGGTACTGCTCCGCGACCCCGCAAACCCGGCACCGAATGTCCCGGTGGGGCGCTGGAATTGCTTTCCACCGCCATTCCCGCCCCTTGGGGCAAAAACAGAGTCAGCGACGGACAGATAATCCAGCCCATTGCGTTTTACAGATGGTAATTGGGAATGAAAGCTGAACATGGAAGAGCTAGATTAGGAAGTGAGACGGAAAGCTTGTCGGAGATGATTTTTAAAGCTGAAAAGAGAGGCGGAGAGGCAAAGAGGTGTAAGGAGCGAGTTCCAGGGAGCAGGACTGATGCAATTGAAGGCTCTCCCATTAATGATGGAGTGAGGACAGGGAGAGGTGAATGGAAGGATCAGAATCAGAGGAGCAGAGCATTCAGGGTGGGTGATAGGACTGGAGGCACAGCAATAGAGAAGGGCAAGGATGTGGAGAGATTTAAAGACAAGGATTAGGAATTATAGACATATGCGACAATGAACAAATGCTATGCCATTTTGAATTGGAGCTAAAGGGATTTAACTTATAAAAATGAACATTTATCGACAGCATCCTTTACGAAGCTTCTCAATTATTAAATTAATTTCAGGATGGCCTGGTCAGTGTACTTAGGTCACTGATCATTGTTCTTTTTTTTGCCTGGGTTCCTACCAATCGCAGAGCTAGAAGACTCCAGTGGCAAATAGCACAGGTCATAATGACATAAGAACATTAGAAATAGGAGCAGGAGTCGGCCATTTGGCCCCTCGAGCCTGCCCTGCCATTTAATATCATGGCTGATCTGATCTTGGCCTCAACTCTACTTCCCCGCCCGCTCCCCATAACCCTTGACTCCCTTATCATTCAAAAATCTGTATATCTCCACCTTAACTATATTAAATGACCCAACCGCCACAGCCTCTCTTGTCTTCCATCCTATCACAGACCTTCCCTTTTGTTCTTTCTTCCCCTCCCCCTTTCAGTGCTTGTTAAGAAACTGTTCTTTCCGAACACTCTCCAGTTATGACGAAGTGTCATCGACCCGAATCTTTAACTCTGCTTCTCTCCACAGATGCTGCCTGACCTGCTGAGATTTCCAGCATTTTCTGTTTTTACTCCACAGCTCTCTGGGGCAGAGAATTCCAAAGATTCACGACCCTCTGAGAGACAAAATTCCTCCTCATTTCCATTTTAACTGGGCGACCCCTTATTCTGAGACTATGCCCCCTAGTTCTAAATTCCCCCATGAGGGGAAACAGTCTTTCTGCATCTACCCTGTCAAGCCCCCTCACAATCTTATACATTTCAATAAGATCACCTCTAAGTCTTCTAAACTCAGCCATACTAGTGCAGAAACCATAGAGCAGATTTATGTCTGGTATTATGCTGGCTCCCTACAATAACTCCAGCACATGAGGGGAAAATTTGTGACCACCCACCACTGTTCCTTTCCTCCATTCCTACCCCTTCCAGTTTCCTCCTCCCCTCCCCTCTCTTCCCCTCCCTCTCCTCACCTTCCCACCTCTCCTATCTCCTCTCCTCTGCATCCCTATCCACTATAAGCAACACCGTGGGATATCCGGTAGTGATATACATTTAAAAATCGTGTCTATAGTTTGCACTTCCTATAAGTGCTGCACCTACTTCCTGTCACACTTCAGCTGTCACACTTTGTTGATTGGCTCAGAGTAAAATGAGAGCAAATCAGAATTGAGGAGGTAAGAAAGACACAGGTCAAAAAGGGGAAGAATCATACCCCTGACCAGGCATACAACGTGGCATAACACCCTATTAATGTAAACTAGCAAATCCTTGACTCACTATGAGCAATGCCACAGGAGATCTGCCAGTACATTGTCAGGAAACAGAACAAGAGAACTGAGGTACCACCATACAGATCATAGCACTATTAGACCACGTTATTTGAATGGAAATTGTTGTGTATCTGTAAAGCATGCACTCCCATGTTCCGCAACCAGTGAGCTCATCCTCTGAAGTCCCAAGGACCCCAGCATCTGTTGGGAGCATTGTATATAAGCCGGCCCCTAAGGCCTGTTCCTCACTCTGTGTCTTAAGTGTCTTATTAAAGACTGAGGTCACTGTTACTTTAACCTCCCTGTGTGCAGCCTCATCTAGGTTTCGAACACAATAACTGGCGATGAGAATACGAATCCAACGCAAAGACGCGGCAAACTGTGGGCATCCTGGAGAAGTTCTCAGAGGGTGAGGACTGGGAAGCCTATGTCGAACAGTTAGGCCAGTACTTTGTAGCCAACGAGCTGGACGGAGAAGGAAGCGCTGCAAAAAGGAGAGCGGTCCTCCTCACAGCCTGCGGGGCACCGACCTACATCTTCTGGCTCTGGTGAAACCCACAGATAAGTCGGATGAAGAGCTGTGTACACTGGTTTGGGAGCTTCTTAACCCGAGGGAGAGCGTGCTGATAGCGAGGTATCGGTTCTACACGTGCCAGCGATCTGAAGGTCAGGAAGTGGCGAGCTACGTCGCCGAGCTAAGGCAACTTGCAGGACAATGTGAGTTTGATGGCTACCTAGAACAGATGCTCAGAGACTTTTTTGTACTGGGCATTGGCCACGAGACCATCCTACGAAAACTTTTGACTGTTGAGACACCGACCCTCAGTAAGGTCATTGTGATAGCACAGGCGTTTATGTCCACCAGTGATAACACCAAACAAATTTCTCAGCACACAAGTGCGAGCAATGTTCATAAATTAACTGGAACTGTGTTTGCGAGCAGAAATGTACAGGGCAGAACCCACGAGTCTGCAACTGCCAGCAGGCCTCAGGTGACCCAGATGACTCAGAGTCCCCAACAAAGGATGAATGCAAGGCAATTCATACCTTGTTGGCGTTGTGGAGGCTTCCATTCAGCCTATTCATGCCGCTTCAAAGGGTATGTTTGCAAGAGCTGTGGAAAAATGGGGCACCTCCAATGACCTTGCAAACGGGCTGCAAGCTCTGCAAAACCTGCTAACCACCACGTGGCAGAGGAAGATCGGTCCATGGTGGATCAAAGCAATTTCGAGCCTCAGAGTGAGAAGGCAGATGCTGAAGTACACGGGGTGCACACATTTTCGACGAAATGTCCACCTATAATGCTAAATGTAAAATTGAATGGCTTACCCGTAGCCATGGAACTGGACACTGGCGCTAGCCAATCCATCATGAGTAAAAAGATGTTTAAGAGACTGGTGCAACAAGGCATTCAGACCAGCCCTGAGCCCCATCCACACGAAACTGAGAATGCACACAAAGAGCTTATCACTGTTCTGAGCAGCGCCATGGTCAAGGTCAGCTACGCGGGCACGGTGCACAAACTGCCACTCTGGATTGTCCCGGGTGATTGTCCCACACTGCTTGGAAGGAGCTGGCTGGGCAAAATCCGCTGGAACTGGGATGACATCCGAACGCTATCACATGTTGATGAGGCCTCATGTACCCAGGTTCTTAACAAATTTCCTTCCCTTTTTGAGCCAGGCATTGGAAACTTTTCCGGGATGAAGATGCGGATCCACTTGGTCCCAGAGGCACGACCAATTCACCACAAGGCGCGAGCGGTACCTCACATGATGAGGGAGAGAGTGGAAATCGAGCTGGACAGGCTGCAACGTGAGGACATCATCTCCCCAGTGGAATTCAGCGAGTGGGCCAGCCCGATTGTTCCAGTACTCAAAAGTTATGACACGGTCAGGATTTGCAGCGATTATAAAGTAACTATTAATAGTTTCTCGCTACAGGACCAATACCCGCTACCTAAGGCAGACGACCTATTTGCGACGCTGGCAGGAGGCAAGACATTCACCAAGCTCGACCTGACTTCGGCCTACATGACGCAGGAGCTGAAGGAGTCTTCGAAGGGCCTCACCTGCATCAACACGCACAAGGGACTGTTCATCTACAACAGATGCCCGTTTGGAATTCTGTCGGCTGCAGCGATCTTCCAGAGAAACATAGAGAGCCTACTCAAGTCGGCACCACACACGGTGGTCTTTCAGGACGACATATTGGTCACGGGTCAGGACACCGCCGAGCACCTACAAAACCTGGAGGAGGTCCTCCAGCGATTGGATCGTGTAGGGCTGCGGCCGAAGAGGTTGAATTGGTCTTCATGGCAACAGAAGTGGAGTTTTTGTGGAGAAAGATTGTGGCGGACGGCATTCGGCCCACAGACGCCAAGACAGAGGCTATCAGGAACGCGCCCAGGACACAGAACATCACGGAGCTGCGGTTGTTCCTGGGGCTCCTCAACTATTTTGGCAACTTCCTACCGGGGTTAAGCACCCTTTTAGAGCCCCTACATGTGTGATTGCATAAAGGTGAGAACTGGGTATGGGGAAAAACCAAGTCTTTGCTTTGAGAAAGCCAGAAACATTTTATGCTCCAACAAGCTGCTTGCATTGTATAACCCGTGTAAAAGACTTGTGCTAGCATGTAACGCGTAGTTGTACGGAGTCGGGTGTGTATTACAACAAGCTAACGTTGCGGGGAAGTTGCAACCTGTCGCCTATGCTTCCAGGAGCTTGTCTAAGGCCGAGAGGGCCTTACAGCATGATTGAGAAAGAGGCATTAGCGTGTGTGTTCGGGGTAAAGAAAATGCATCAGTACCTATTTGGCCTCAAATTGAGCTGGAAACCGATCACAAGCCCCTCACATCCCTGTTCGCTGAAAACAAGGGGATAAATACTAATGCCTCCGCCCACATACAAAGGTGGGCAATCGTGCTATCAGCGTATAACTATACCACCCGCCACAGGCCAGGCACCGAGAACTGTGCGGATGCTCTCAGTCGGCTACCATTGCCCACCACGGGCTGGAAATGGCGCAGCCTGCAAACTTGTTGATGGTGGCGCAGCCCACAGACTTGTTGATGGTCATGGAAGCGTTTTAAAATGATAAGTCACCTGTCACGGCCTGCCAGATTAGGACTTGGACCAGCCAAGATCCTCTGCTGTCCCTAGTAAAAAAACTGTGTACTGCATGGGAGCTGGGCCAGCATCCCCGTTGAAATGCAAGAGCCAATCAAGTCGTTCCAGCGGCGAAAGGACAAGCTGACCATTCAGGCAGACTGCCTGTTGTGGGGTAACCGTGTAGTGCTACCAAAAAAGGGCAGGGAGATGTTCATCTTGGATCTTGGATCCGGGCATAGTAATGATGAAAGCGATAGCCAGATCCCACATGTGGTGGCCTGGCATCGACTCTGACTTAGAGTCCTGTGTAAGGCAATGCAGCATATGTGCTCAGTTGAGCAACGCACCCAGAGAGGCACCACTAAGTTTGTGGTCCTGGCCCTCCAGACCATGGTCGAGGATCCATGTCGGTAGAATGTTCCTGATGGTGGTGGATGCTTTTTCAAAATGGATTGAATGTGAAATAATGTCGGGAAGCACCACTGCCACCATTGAAAGCCCGAGGGCCATGTTTCCCACCCGCGGCCTGCCTTACATACTGGTCAGTGACAACGGGCCATGTTTCACCAGTGCCGAATTTAAAGAATTCATGACCCGCAATGGAATCAAACACGTCACCTCGGCCCCGTTTAAACCAGCCTGCAATGGGCAGGCAGAGCGGGCAGTACAAACCATCAAACAGAGCCTTAAACGAGTCACAGAAGGCTCACTCCAAACCCGCCTGTCCTGAGTACTGCTCAGCTACCGCACGAGACCCCACTCGCTCACAGGGGTGCCCCTGGCTGAGCTACTCATGAAAAGGACACTTAAAACCAGACTCTCGCTGGTTCACCCCAACCTCCATGATCAGGTAGAGAACAGGCAGCAGCAACAAAATGTAACCGATGGTCGCGCCACTGTGTCACGCGAAATTGATCTGAATGACCCTGTGTATGTGCTAAACTATGGAAATGGTCCCAAGTGGATCGCGGACACGGTGATAGCTAAAGAAGGGAATAGGGTGTTTGTAGTCAAACTAGACAATGGACAAATTTGCAGAAAGCACCTGGACCAAACGAGGCTGCAGTTCACAGACTGCCCTGAACAACCCACAGCAGACACCATCTTTTTCGAGCCCACAACACACACCCAAAGAATCAACGACACCACGCCGGACCAGGAAATCGAACCCATCACGCCCAACAGCCCAGCAAGGCCAGGCTCACCTAGCAGCCCGCAGGGCCAACAACATGCCAGCCCAGCGAGGGCACAGCCAACTCACCAGAACAGACATTTGTACTGAGGCGATCCACCAGGGAAAGAAAGGCTCCCAACCACCTCACCTTGTAAATAGTTTTCACTTTGACTTTGGCAGGGGAGTGATGTTGTGTATCTGTAAAGCATGCACTCCCATGTTCCGCCACCAGGGAACTCATCTCCTGAAGTCCCAAGGATCCCAGCATCCCTTGGGAGCACTGTATATAAGCTGACCCCTAAGGCTTGTTCCTCACTCTGGAGTGTCGTATTAAAGACTGAGGTCACTGTTACTTTAACCTCCCTGTGTGCAGCCTCATCTGTGTTAGGAACACAATAGAAATGATGCTGGATTTTATTTGAAAGGGTAGCATGTGCTGTGTATATTCTGTTTCCCCTGGACTTCCTGTTGAGGGCTGGATTTTCAGTTGGAGGCTTCTTCGGGTGCTAATGGCGGCAGGGCGGTACATTTTGCGCCAGGAAATGGTTTGCGTCAGCATCCACAAAATTCAGCAGTTGGGCCCTGAGAGTGGAGCGGAGTGCTAAGGGAGGCTTTACACACCTCTCTCGGGGCGCTAGGCTGGCTAAGCAACTGAAAATCCCGAGCTAAAGAGCCGGCTTCGGAACGCCGGAACAGAGGCCTCCCTGCAAAAAGAAAAATCGGGACACAGAAAACTTTCCCAATATATTACTGACCCCAAATAAAGATAAATCCCACAAAGAACACCAAAAAAAACCCCCAATCTCACTTACCTCATGCAGTCATCCCATCCGTCGCCGCCGACAGAACAGCTCGGCCCGCCCGCTGTCCCTGGCGGTCCTACTACGGGTGCCACTGTAAATAAATTTCACAACGCTGTCGCAACTGGGGGCTGTTGCACACCGGCGCGTCGCTCCCGGGCGGCACTGCTCAGTGCCTCCACAGAACCTGCACTGAATGTTCCGGTGGGGCACTGGAAGCTGGCTGCCCAGCCGGTAACCATGTCCAGAGCCATTTACCGCTCCTCCGGGGCGCTAATAGAGGAGGAATCGGAACGGAAATGGATTTGGCCCTATTTCAATTTTCTCGATGATGAAACAAATCTGTGTGAGAAGGGTTTAAGATAGTCACAATGACCCGACAGTTCACGTTTCAATAACGGAGACCTCTCTCTTACTGTTGTTTTAGAGTATAAAGCTCCTGAGGCAACGGGCCATGGTAAACAATCACCAGGAATGACCACTACAAGAACATCACAAGTGGTGAGGGTTGCAGAAGGTAAGTGCTGCATTGAACAAACACGCAGTAATCATTAAACTATTTCAGAAGTGTTTGCAGTTTGCAGTGTTCTATGGTAACCATGGGAATGTGGTCTGATCACTTTATTTGGCCAGTGTTCTTGAATTAAGTGCTGAATGCAGCAGTACTGGGTCGACTGCCAAACTGCTTATCTTTGCTACACTATCGCTATCATGTCTCACCCCCCCAGCCTCCACAAACATCCTTCGCTCTGTGTCTTTATTCATAGTGTTTTGACTCTGGCTACATCATCAAACTGGGAATCTCTTGACTTCTTTATCATGTATGTGTTGTGTGTGTATGTGTGGTGTGTGTATGTGTAACGCGTGTATGTGTGGTGTGTATGTGTAGTGTGTGTATATGGTGTGGTGTGCGTGTATGTATGTAATGTGTGTATGTGTGGTGTGTGTATGTGTGATGTGTGTGTTTGGCGTGTGTGTAGTATGTGTGTGTGTGGTTGTGTATGTGTAGTGTGTGTATGTGTGGTTGTGTGTGTGGTGTGTGTGTATGTGTGGTGTGTGTGTTTGGCGTGTGTGTGCGTGTGTGTAGTGTATGTGTGGTGTGTGTCGTGTGTGTATGTGTGGTGTGTGTGTGTGTGGCGTGTGTGTGTGTGTGTGGTGTGTGTTTGGCGTGTGTGTATGTGTAGTGTGTGTATGTGTGGTTGTGTGTATGTGAGGTGTGTGTGTGTGTATGTGTGGTGTGTGTGTGAGTGTGGGTTGTGTGTGTGGTGTGTGGTGTGTGTGTGTATGTGTGTGTGTGGTGTGTGTATGTGTGGTGTGTGTGTGGTTGTGTATGTGTATTTGTGTGTGTGTGTGTGTGTGGTTGTATGTGTGTGTGTGGTGTGTGTGTGTGGTGTCTGTGTGTGTGTGTTAGGATTGGGGGGCTGCATGGTTACAGAACAGTTACAGAAAATGCACATCATAAATTAAACAACCCATACCATATGCACAGTTGCCATTTTCTATATATACACACTGTACATATTAACAAAATAAATTTTCTTTGGCATTTAAGCTGCTGCCTTTAATTCTGGAGCCATAAATGCAATTGGGAAGGTACAATTTATGCACCAGACTAAATGAAAAGCACATGTATTCTCCCCGGAGTCTATTTTGGTCCATTTTTTAAATAATTTACGTGGTATATCCATTTATCTTGGTGATTTGCTGGTCTACCTGAAACCCTGTACTATACTAGTCAAATGCCTCTGCAGATTTGCAGGGTATGATTCTGAGTGCCCTGTGATCTGCTGAGGAAGTTATTGTACATTTTTATTTTATTTGTTCCAGCATGTATACAACTGCCTCAATGCTTTTGTTAAGCCTATATCTTGGGTTTAGACTTTCTTAAAACTGAATTTACCCAATCCCACTCATTGAAAGCGAGGCAGTTCAGCCCAGTCTGTGAATGGAATGCTTTATACAGTGCAGCAAGTTGCATTCTCAGAGTACTTTGAATACAGATTTTTCTGTGATTCTGTTCATTTCTAGTTCAGGTTACAAATCTATAAAAATTAATTTTCTTCAATTGACAGTTAAAGTTATGGGGCCTGATTTATATCTGTTCATGCTTAAAAATGGAATGGCAAGTGTAATGTATTTTCTTCATGGGTTCTTTGCTTAAGAATTCATAGCAACACATTGCTATTAAGAACTAATTGGTTTATTAGCAAAGGTTAAACAATCACACTACACGTTACCAGTTCTTCCACTAGGCTCACAACCACCTGCCTCATCGTGGATGACCTAGACCCAACTGGCTGGGGTTTTATTGAGTCTTGTGATCATCATGTGACTGGCTAAGCCACTCACAATGCAACAGTTCTACAAACCTGTGAGCATACTCACAGGGGCATATATTACAGCAGGCAGCCTAAACTTTACAACAAAATAAGAACTTGCAATTATATAGCACTTTTCGATAGTAACATTTTCCAGGGCGCTTCACAGAGACATTATCAAACAGAACTGGACAGCGAGCCAAGATTGGGAGGGCTGACTTATACATGGGGCTAGACAAGCCGCATCACCACCTTCTCAGAGCAATTAGGGATGGGCAATAAATGCTGGCTTTGCCAGTGATGCTGCCCAATCCTTAGAATGAATGAATAAAAAAAAGAATAAAACAGGCTAACCTGGGACAGTGCACTGTAAAATACAATGAGGCCTGTGGTTTACACCTGACCCACTCCAATCCTAGTCTAATGAGTTGAGTGTTGTATCCAAAGAGTGGGGGGTTCTTTTACAATTTAAAGATGTATTTCTTTTCCACCTTCTATAGATGAGAAACTAGAACTCATTACGGCTTTGGAACTGGAAACCTTGCATTGCAATACAGAAGTTTGGGGTTGGTGGTGTAGAGAAGGCATGAACTGGAAAATCAGCAATAAATAACCTAACTTTGTCCCATTCGCCCATTTTCTTGAAGATACTGGGGATGATATTCTCATGGAAAAGAAAATCGAGCGAAGTGTAAAACTGTCTGTCGATCCTCTATCGCCCATTTTGCATCACCGCCCATGAATCTCAACCCCATGACTCATGTTGAAGTTTCTCTTTAATACATCATCTAAGTGACCATTCGTCGTGTATGAGCATGGGTGGTGAGCGTTGGCAGGGTATTTTGTCCTTGCTTGACATCCGCTTTCCAGAGGGGTCACTGGATATTGAGTAGGAACAAGAACTCTGGTGAAATGTTCCCCTCCCAAGGACATTGGGGCCTATTGTAGTATCGTAACTACTGCCCTGATTGATGGGATTGATCCTACGACCTTCTGGTTTGCGTGGATTAGTAGCAAACCACACAGTGCTTTACTCACCAGGCCAATGGGAGAACCATGAATGTTTCATTTAAAAAAACACTCATTCTAAGGGTTTGGGCATTATTGGCAAGACTGGAATTTATTGCCCATCTCTAATTGCCCTGAGAAGGTGGTGGTGAGGCTTCTTCTAGCCCCATGAATAAGACAGCCCTCTCAATCTTAGCTTCGAACAGGACCATAAATGTACAGCATTAAACAACAACAACAACAACGTGTATTTCTATAACGCCTTTAAGGTAGTGAAACGTCCCAAGGCACTTCACAGGCGTATTAGGCGATAAAAATTTGACACCGAACCGCAGAAGTAGAAATTAGCACAGATGACAAAAAGCTTGGTCAAAGAGGTATGTGTTGAGGAGCGTCTTGAAGGAGGAAAGAGAGGTAGAGAGGCGGAGCGGTTTAGGGAGGGAGTTCCAGAGTTTAGGGCCTAGGCAACAGAAGGCACGGCCACCAATGGTTGAGCGATTACAATCAGGGATGCTTAAGAGGGCAGAATTAGAGGAGCACAGACATCTCGGGGGGTTGTGGGGCTGGAGGAGTTTACAGAGATAGGGAGGGGCGAGGCCATGGAGGGATTTGAAAATAAGGATGAGAATTTTGAAATCGAGGCGTTGCTTAACCAGCCATTGTAGGTCAGCGAGCACAGGGGTGATGGGTGAACGGGACTTGGTGTGAGATAGGACATGGGCAGCCAAGTTTTGGATCACCTCTAGATTACATAGGGTAGAATGTAGGAGGCCAGCCAGGAGTGCGTTGGTATAGTCAAGTCTAGAGTTAATAAAGGCATGGATGACGGCTTCAGCATAGAATACTCCAATCTATGTGAAAAAGCACTTGCATGAAAACTGTTAACCTGCTCTCTTAATACTACAGTGCTTGGCCAGTGGTGCTATTATCCTTCAGCCCATTATAAACTTGCCTCAATCTTAGTCCCCCACATTCTGCTCTGTCTTGTTGTGGATCTGCCTACGTTTCATCTTCCAGAGCAATGGTGAATATTTCAGGGCTCCAGTATGTATAGGGCAGGACATTGCCTGTACACAGCCAGAGGAAGGAGAATAAGGGAAGCTGATCGTGTACAAGGGAGCACTGGAGGGGGGAAAGTTACTGGCAAAGAATGCATAGTGTACGGAGAAACTTTAACTGTGATGATCTGGGAATACTGAAGTTATGAATATTATAATGTTGGGCTTTTACATACATTATAGAGAGCAAACTATAATAAGTGTGAACGTTATTAAATGTCTTTTTTCTGGATGTACCTCTCTCTCCTCCTTTTAAGAGGCTCCTTAAAAACTACCTCTTTGACCAAGCTTTTGGTCATCTGCCGTAATTTCATCTTATGTGGCTCAGTGTCACATTTATTTATTTTTGTCTTATAACACTGCTGTGAAGCACCTTGGGACGTTTCACTGTGTAGTGTAGTGTAACAAAATTTGCAGATGACACAAAGGTTAGTGGGAAAGCGGGTTGTATAGAGGACACAGAGAGGCTGCAAAGAAATTTAGATAGGTTAAGCGAATGGGCGAAGGTTTGGCAGATGGAATACAATGTTGGAAAATGTGAGGTCATCCACCTTGGAAAAAAAAACAGTAAAAGGGAATATTATTTGAATGGGGAGAAATTACAACATGCTGCGGTGCAGAGGGACCTGGGGGTCCTTGTGCATGAATCCCAAAAAGTTAGTTTGCAGGTGCAGCAGGTAATCAGGAAGGCGAATGGAATGTTGGCCTTCATTGCGAGAGGGATGGAGTACAAAAGCAGGGAGGTCCTTCTGCAACTGTATAGGGTATTGGTGAGGCCGCACCTGGAATACTGCGTGCAGTTTTGGCCACCTTACTTAAGGAAGGATATACTAGCCTTGGAGGGGGTACAGAGACGATTCACTAGGCTGATTCCGGAGATGAGGGGGTTACCTTATGATGATAGATTGAGTAAACTGGGTCTTTACTCGTTGGAGTTCAGAAGGATGAAGGGTGATCTTAGAGAAACATTTAAAATATTGAAAGGGATAGACAAGATAGAGGCAGAGAGGTTGTTTCCACTGGTCGGGGAGACTAGAACTAGGGGGCACAGCCTCAAAATACGGGGGAGCTAATTTAAAACCGAGTTGAGAAGGAAATTCTTCTCCCAGAGGGATATGAATCTGTGGAATTCTCTGCCCAAGGAAGCAGTTGAGGCTAGCTCATTGAATGTATTCAAATCACAGATAGATAGATTTTTAACCAATAAGGGAATTAAGGGTTATGGGGAGCGGGCGGGTAAGTGGAGCTGAGTCCACGGCCAGATCAGCCATGATCTTGTTGAATGGCGGAACAGGCTCGAGGGGCTAGATGGCCTACTCCTGTTCCTAATTCTTATGTTCTCATGTTCTAAAGGTGCTATATCAATGCAAGATGTTGTTGTTAGATGTGTCCACACTTGCATGTGTTCAGAAAGAGCCATTCCGAAGTATTGAAGTGCTGATAATTTTTACAATGGCCCAGAATTGACTGGAGCGGGGCATTTGGCAGAGCGCCCCGTTTGTGATATTTTGTTCCCCTCGCCCTTCAGCCCGGAAATTAGAATTTGTACTTACAGCACAAATGCAGCACTTTTTTGAAATTCGAGGGAAGTTTGACGGTGAGTTCTGGTTTTTGTGAGGCTGGCGCAAATTGTCTGGCAATTTGTGGCAGTTTACAACTCGCGGCTGCACTGGTGCACCGGTGAGCATGCTCACAGGTTTGTGGAGCTGTCGAGGGGATCGTTCAGCCCGACTGCCTGCCTCTCTTCCGCGGATACATCCGAGCCAAGGTGTCCCTGGAGACGGAGCATGCGGTGTCCACTGGTACGCTCGAGAGGTGGGCGCCGGAGGGACTGGAGTGCATCATCACCCCCGGCAACCAAATTTAAATTTGATTTCAGTTTACTGTAAAAAGTTAATTTGTTTAAATTGTCGGTCTTAGTAAGGGGGCACTTGATTATTGCTTCAACTGAAATAGTTGAAGAGCTGTTGAATTGCGAGCGGCTTAGCCAGTCACGTGATGTTCACAAGACTCAATAAAACCCCAGCCAGTTGGGTTCGCGGGGGGGGGTCCACGATGAGGCAGGTGGTTGTGAGCCTCCCCACAGATTGCTGGCTTTTTCACAGACGGCCGGTGCATTTGATTGGCCGTTACATCCCCAGCAAATACAGGCCGAAGCCTCCTATCAATAGCAAAGAGTTGGGCCATACTGTCATTTGGTTTGATTATTTTTTTATTCCCCCCTCCCCCCCCCACTTTAGAATCACAAATCCGACTGGTGAACGGACGGCACCGATGTGAAGGACGGGTGGAGATCTACCTGATGGCACAGTGGGGGACGGTTTGTGACGACGCCTGGGACCTGAGGGCCGCTCAGGTGGTCTGCAGGCAGCTGGGCTGTGGCAGCGCCCTGGCCGCCAAGGTAGAAGCGTATTTCGGGCCGGGTGCAGGCATCATCCACCTCGACAACCTAAAGTGCAAAGGGAACGAGAGCTTGCTCGTCCAGTGCTCGCACATCGGCCGGGATGTCCACAACTGTGACCACAGGGAAGACGCAAGTGTGATGTGCATACTATGAACAATCTCAATAAAAGCACCCGCCTTTTGGCTGTGGGGGAGGAGGGGGGCATTTTGAATATATGTAAATCTATATAAATGTGTAAATAGCTCAAAACTACCCAAATTCCCGTATAATGTGCACTTTATATATTTTAAATATTACAGGTATAACTTGCATCATCTTATGAAACTGAATAATTTACTGTCCCAGCAAGACATACTATTGGGCATCTTGATTTTTGTTCAGAGAGTGTTTGAGGGATGCCCATCCTGTTTCAGGGCAGTGGATTTCCTCTCTGATGGGGGTGGATAAAAAGCATAACCCTTGGCACATTCATTTCACTTCTGTCTGAATATCATCATTATAGGCAGTCCCTCAGAATCGAGGAAGACTTGCTTCCACTCTTAAAATGAGTCCTTAGGTGGCTGAACAGTCCAATACGAAAGCCACAGTCCCTGTCACAGGTGGGACAGACAGTCGTTGAGGGTAAGGGAGGATGGAACAGGTCTGCTGTACGCTCTTTCCGCTGCCTGCGCCTGATTTCTGCATGCTCTCAGCGATGAGACTCGAGGTGTTCAGCGCCCTCCCGGATGCACTTCCTCCATTTAGGGCGATCTTTGGCCAGGGACTCCCAGGTGTCAGTGGGGAGGTTGCACTTTATCAGGGAGGCTTTGAGGGTGTCCTTGTAACATTTCTTCTGCCCACCTGTGTCTCGTTTGCCGTGAAGGAGTTCCGAGTAGAGCGCTTGCTTTGGGAGTCTCGTGTCGGACATGTGGACAATGTGGCCTGCCCGACGGAGCTGATCGAGTGTGGTCAGTGCTTCAATGCTGGGGATGTTGGTCTGGTCGAGGACGCTAATATTGGTGCATCTGTCCTCCCAGGGGATTGAATAAAGTTAGCTGTAAATAGCTAAATTTAGGAGGAAAGATTGGTAGAGTGATTCTCGAAAGCTGGTACTCTGTCTCGCCCCACTCCCCCATTCCTCCTCCCCTCCCCCGCCCCTCCGCTGCAGAACAGTAATCAGGAATGTGAACCCTTTCTGACTTTTCCCATCCATCGGGTCATTGAAGTATCCCAACCGGCTGAGATCAGCTCCCTCAGCATCGATTGGGTTTCAAACCTTGGACCTACCGCTGCATGGTGAAGCTCCACTCCGCAGTTGGCAACTGAACCATTGCTGGAGTTTTCAGACAAATATTTAAATAAAGAGTAAAGGTTAAATTCGAGGCATTAATCTTAAAGAGCTTGAGCAAAGCGAGTTGAGTGAGGTACCCCAGCATCAGTCAATGACTGTGGATCCACACCCCAGAATGAGTCAACACCTGTAGATCTATCCATACCTGTTCCTGCTCCTCTTCGCACACATGGAGTGCTCTAAAAAGCCTTCTGCAGCCAACAGATCTCATGTCCATTTCGCTGCCTAATCTCCAAGACAGGACACAGACACACCAAGCAACCCGCCACCTTAAAAATGGTGACAGGCATTTGAAAATTTCAAAACTGAGATTGATAGGTTTTTGTTCGGCAAGGGTATTCACAAATAAACACCTCGTGAAAGACCCGACGCAGAAGATCATAAGAACATAAGAAATAGGAGCAGGAGTCGGCCATTCGGCCCCTCGAGCCTGCTCCGCCATTCAATAAGATCATGGTTGATCTGAGCTTGGCCTCAACTCCACTTCCTCGCCCGCTCCCCATAACCCTTGATTCACTTATCATTCAAAAATCTGTCTATCTCCACCTTAAATATATTCAATGACCCAGCCTCCACAACTCTCTGGGGTGGAGAATTCCAAAGATTCACGACCCTCCGAGAGAAGAAATTCCTCCTCATTTCCATTTTAAAATAGCGACCCCTTATTCTGAAACTATGCTCCCTAGTTCTAGATTCCCCCACGAACCATTACTCTCTGCATCTACCTTGTCAAGCCCTCTCAGAATCTTATATGTTTCAATAAGATCACCTATCATTCTTCTAAACTCCAATGAGTACAGGCCCAACCCGCTCAACCTTTCTTCATAAGACAACCCCTTCATCTCAGGAATCAACCTCGTGAACCTTCTCTGAACTGCCTCCAATGCAAGTATATCCCTCCTTAAATAAGGAGACCAAAACTGTACGCAGTACTCCAGGTGTGATCCCGGGCAGTATCCCTGGTTCTGATCTTCTGCAAAGCTTATGGGCATCCCTTAATCCCAGCCGCACAAACCATGGCAACTGAGGATACTTGATGCACAAATGGCAAACCACAAGAGCTCTCCAGTGAGTGACTGTGGTCACAGACCATGGAACGATTCAGTGCCCAATTCACAAATACAAAGGAAGCGTCACCGCCTAAATGTAAAATGATAGTTGTTGCTCTACCTCTCCATCAGCCACACAAAAAAATAATAATTAAGAGTTATGGAAACAAGGCGGGTAAATGGTGTTTGGATACAGATCAGCCATGATCTAATTGAATGATGGATCAGGCTCGAGGGGCTGAATGGCCTGCTCCTGTTCATAAGTTACCGAGCATATCATGTCGAAACAAGTTTCCCACTGACTGCTGTCATTGTTAGTTCTCCACCACCGCTGTCAAAACTTGAACCAACGGTTTGGACCATCGGTGAACGTATTGACAGCTACAAATGGAGCAAGAAGGAACCCAAACTTTAAAGGACCTCCAAAGTACATGTTGGGAGAATTAATAATATGGGAGGAGGGCGTGTCAGTTATAAACTGCTCTTGCTTTGCACAAGCACTTTGAGGTTAGTGCCTCGAATTGAACCTTTACTCTCTGTTTAAATATTTGTCTGACAGCTCCAGCAATGGTTCAGTTGCCAAATGCAGAATGGAGCTTCACCATGCAGCGGTAAGTTCAAGGTTTGAAACACAATCTGTGCTGAGGGAGCTGATCTCAGCCGGTTGGGACACTTCAATGACCCTATGGATGGGAAAAGTCAGAAAGGGTTCTCATTCCTGATTACTGTCGTGCTGGAGTGCGTGCATGCAGGGGAGCCAGGTTCAGTGTGGCTACCTGCAGCAGCTCACATAGACAGGATAGCTCAGTTGAGTGAGGTACCCCAGGATGAGTCAGTGCCTGTGGGTCCATACTTGTTCCTGCTCCTCCTCGCACACATGGAGTGCACTAAAAAGCCTTCTGCAGCCAGCAGATCTCATGTCCATTTCGCTGCCGGGTCTCCAAGACAAAGCACAAGCACACCAAGCAACCTGCCACCCTAAAAGTGGTGGCAGGCACGTGTAGGGTGGGGTTGGGGACGCGTTCTGCCATATTACATTTTTTATCCACCTCCCGCCCCTCCCCCGCCCTTCGTGAGGAGGGTAATCTGTCTGACGTGTGTACAAGATTCAGAGAGGGGTGATCACTGCTCCCGCTGCAGCATCCCTCAAACACTGAGATGAATGGTGAACAATATCAGAGGCAATGGAGAAAGAGATCCCACACAAGGCCTGGCAATTAACAAGTAGAGGAATGTTTTCCAGAACTCCAGAAAAATGCAACCTCAGTGTTGCCTCACATGCCCAAGCAATGCCCCAGCTACTCCCATTGAATTGAATGTATGGACTACTGTTTTTCAGCAGGAATAAACAGTGCTGCAGTAAATAGTGCTTAGTTTGGACTAATTATATGAATTGCTTGTGGGCATTGAAATTGTTGCTATTGGAGGTATACGCTAAGTTGATCCCAGGGCCATTACCCACATCTTCTGCCACTTGGTGTCTGCCACTTGCTGTATCTAATGGATGTGTTGCAGGGGAGTGGGTCTAGCTGAAGTGCTCTTGCAGAGAGCCAGCAAGGGCTCGATGGGCCGAATGGCTTCCTTCTGTGCTGTAACCATTCTATGATTCTAATGCTACAGCCTTTTGGGATTAATGGATGTTGCAGTTCTCCAATCTGTTGTGGGGTGGGGGGGTGGGGGTGGCGGAGGGCAGCATGGGGGCGTGGTTGGGGGTGAGGATGGGCTAGGTTGTGTGGAGGTATAACAAGGGTGTTGATAACGATGAGAAGTCCAGGAAGTTTTGAGACCCTGATGATTTTTCTGGCCTTGAGTTTGAGACTTGTTGGGCATTGCGTCTCACACAGATTATACTACACCCGTGCAACGCGTGTTCTCAGTAGATTTCCAATGCTGCCTTGGCACAAAGCAACTGACTGGGCATCATATGTAAATGAGTGGGTTCACCAGCCCCTTGGTGCAACGGCCACATTGATTCTGTGCCAGTGTTGACCATCTTCATAGCAGGTGCCAATTGAGTGTCATCGGCAGGGATGGTTGCTGATCAATTTTTATGTCCCAGGGACAGGACAGTGGTACTGTGGCTGTGGAAAGAAATGGGATAATAAATAGCGAAGCAGAGTGACAACTCTCACACCTGGTCATTCCATTTCTCCTGCCCAAGGGGCGCAGAAGGCTCGCCTCGCGCGAGAGATTGGGGTTACTGCCCCCGAAAGACAGTGGGGCACGAAATCAAATGCTCTACTTCCTTCCTGGGGTAGTAGCGGGGCACACGGCTCGGGAGCCCTATGCACTGAGCCACGTAGCGCTACTGCGTAGAAGGGGCTCAGACCTGAATGTGAACACACTTACCTGGTCCGCTGGGCTGAGCGATCCCGGCACGGACCCCGTGTCCAAAGCCGCAGTGGTGAGGGGGGAAAAAAAGGCCTCCCCTTTAACGTTGGCCCCGCGAGCAGCTGGCCATGCGGTCCGCGTATCCTGAATCTGTCACTGTCATCGCCCAGCGCAGCTTCAGGGGGCCATACCCAATTTAGCGTCCAGGGCGCTATTGGAGCGCTGCGCATGGCGGTGACGTCAGCAAGGCCGTAGCGCCGCCGCTGACCTGCTGCCGAATTTAGCGGGAGTCGTTAGCAGCGCCGCGCCTGGGCGCAAAGGATTTAAGCCCCGTTAGCGCTGATACACCCAATTTCTCCCCCACAGTTTGTGTATCATTGTCAATCACAAATGGCATTTACCACAGAGAGTGGAAATAAGGCCTTAATTGTGTACAGCATGAGAAAAGTAATGTGATTTTTTTTTTAAATTGAATCAGGTTAGTGGTTGTAGTTAGTGGGATTTGTCAGTGATTAGCGATTTGTGGGTCTAGTTAGCAATTATAGTGACTAGGTTTAGTTAGTGGATTGGCTTGGTGTATAATGACCTTGATTCTTTGAAGACTATTTGAGTTACTGATTTCAGGATGTTTCGCCTCCCCACTGTGCACAATAAGAATGACTTGCATTTCTATAACACCTTATCATGGCCCTAGAAAATCTCAAAATGCTAACAACCAATGGATTACATTCTAAAGTCCAGTAGCTGTTGTTAAAAGTAAGCAAATGCAGCAACGAATTTGTGCACAGCAAGGGCCCACAAATAATAAATGAATGACTGGTAAACCTATTCTGGTGGTGTTGGTTGAGGGAGGAATGCTCTGGACACCAGGATGGACCCTGTGATTTGGCCGAAGGATTACGATCGGTTTGGCTAGCAGTGAATTTGGGGCTGTCCCAAAATTAGATTTTTTTAATCAAACTAAAATCTATTTCCTTTAAGTCGGTTGCCATCCATTGTTCAAATGTTCTTAGATTGTTGGTGGAAGAAAACGAGAGAATATCTGGGAATTCTGTTGGAGCAGTCAGAGTTGAACCTTAAAATTAAAATGGAAACGTGTCTAGCACAATCCAGTCCTGCTGAGGACCAGCCACGACTCCGGATCCAAACTGTGGTTGTCACCTCCAGTTTTTGGCCATATCTCTGGCAGTGTTAGTGCCTAACATGAGGGCAGTTGTTGGGATTGGCATTGACAAAATGGCTACTGGGTTGAAAAGCTTCATCGCTGCCTTCTGCCATCGCAGGTAGAATTTTCTGCCACCAAGCGTGGTTGAAGCTGTGCCCATAAATTCTCCTGAATGGGAATCAATAATAACAACAACCTCCAATTATAGGGTGCCTTTAATGTAGTAAAACGTCCCCTGGCGCTTCACAATCAGATAAAATTTAACCGAGCCACATAAGGAGATAGTAGGACAGGCTTGGCCAAAGAGGTAGGTTTTAAGGAGCACCGTAAAGGAGGAAAGAGAGGCAGAGGAGTTTAGGGGGGGAATTCCAGAGCTTAGGGCCCAGGCAGCTGAAAGCTCAGCCACCAATGGTGGGGCAGAGGAAATTGGGGTAGCAAAAAAAGGGCAGAATGAGATCGTTACTTGAAAATGAGTATTTTTGAGTAATAGGAGTAGCGAGGAGAGTAGGATTAGAGTCAGTGGCTCATGTGGAGAGAAACACTGGCGTAGATTTGATGGGCTGAATGGACTGTGTCTGCTGTAACATTCAGTGATTCTGTGACACGTGAAAACCAAATCACGTATTTGCTCAACTGATAAGCTCAGACTATCGGTGCGATTGGATTGGACTTCAATACGGTCCAAGAAATAAATCGTCAATTGCATTACTTGAAAAAAGGAACAGGTCTGTCCCCTGGTTTATGCTGAGCTGTCTGATTTCAGCTGGAGGAGTCCTGGGGCATTAATAACCAGCTCAGGGTCCCCGAGTTAGGGGGAAGAACAATTGCTGGGATTGTCTGCTCCTGAGTGCTAGCTGCTGTAGAACATACAGATGAATTTGGCTGTGATGGCACTTGCCTTTGAGTAGCCTTCCAACACACTCTCTCCATTTTCACACACTGGGAGTGGGAAGTTGAGTGAAAGAGTGAAAGTTTGCTGGCATCCATGGAATCGGTGTCAATGGGAGTCTTCAAAGGAGGAGGGAGGTGGCAGGAAAGAGGGGACAATTAATATTTTTTTTAAACTTGCATTTCAAGTTGACAAACCAAATGCACGCTGGAACTGTAGGTTAAAATGATGTCCTGATGACAGAACCTCCCTTGATTTCAAGTTTCATACAAAAGCTTTTTGTTGAGCATGCAGTGCATGAATGACTGACTGCAATAAAGGGCCCTTTAACAATGGTTTTCCATCCTGCGGCTTCATAATTGGTGCAGTCCTGTGTTTTTTTTAAGTTACTGATGTGCGCAAGTTTCTTCCTCGGCAAGTTTCCCTGCTTCTTCAGACTCAGTGCTCTGGGACACTCAGTTGGGGCCGCGAGCCTCCCAAAGCGCGGTGTGTAGCTGGTTCCAGACAAAGGCCCAGCGTATACTGACAATGCAGTAACTCTTGCTGTGCGATTATGTATTTTGTGTGCCGTGTCCTTTTGTTGTTTATTATATTTCAAAGTTACACCGAATAAAAAAAAAATGCAAAAGTTTTGGACTGTTTCGACTGGAAAATTGTCTTTACTGGTATTTATTTGTTTATAGATCTTCCCACTTAGTTAGACAATGGGAAATCCCGGTAACTTTCCCCTCCAACGGCCCCTCCCTTTATCAAAGAAGATAACCAACCCTAAGTAATCCCATTACAAAATGTGCACTTTAAGCTTATCAAGGCGAGGGGTGCCTTTGATAAATAATCCAGAAGGTTTGCAGTATCAGCATCAAGTGTTTTTAGATCCGTCGTTAGCATGGGTTATTCCAAGGGTAAAATTAGTTCCTGGCCTCGAAGGAGTTTCCCAATAGCAACTGGATGACATTTCCATGTCCTTGTGGCCTCCCTGTGAGATTGCTGCCAGTTTACTGCCAAATTATGCCAGTTATGTGCATCCATTTAAGCCAACTATGAAAGAGGTTAAGACTGCCCAAATGGATTTGATGTAGGGCTTCATAACAAGAAACATGGCCTCCCAGGCATCTCAAAGCGCTTTACAGCCAATTAAGTACTTTTGGAGTGTAGTCATTCTTGTAATGTGGGATATGCGGCAGCCAATTTGCACACAGCAAGCTCCCACAAACAGCAATGTGATAATGACCAGATAATCTGTCATGGGATAAATATTGGCCAGGACACCAGGGATAACTCCCCTGCTCTACTTCGAAGTAGATCCACGGGATCTTTTACATCCACCAGAGAGAGCAGACGGGGCCTCGGTTTAACGTCTCACCCGACAGTGCAGCATTGCCTCAGCACTGCACTGGAGTGTCAGCCTAAATTTTTTTGTGCGCAGGTCCCTGGAGTGAGACTCTGAACCCACAACCTTCTGACTCAGAGGCGAGTGTGCTGCCCACTGAGCCACAGTGAGAGACTTCTATCCCATTAGTTGGGATTGTTTTAACCCACTCAGCTGTCTGAGAGCGACTGTGTGTAATTGCAGGGCTCCTGATGAGGAGCATACACCCGGTGCCCTGCCGCTGTGATGGGGCTGAAGGCCCGCGGACGATTCTCCCACTTTCCCAGAAGAGCTATTTTTCCGGGTTATTGGCGGCTTTTCTGCCAAAGTTACAGCAGGAGAATCCCTGTGGAATTCATCCCACAATGTGTTCAAAATGATTGCATTCCAGCTCCCCTGCTGATGCGGAACTAACCCATCAGCTCGCACCCTGGTTTTATCCCTGTGCTGCACAAACTCTAGCTGGGAGTACAGTAGGGGTCATCACCCTGGACGCTAATGGCGGGAACGGGTTGATTTCGGTCTGCGCCTCCGCTAACTCTCATGCAATTTCGCAGGCGGCGGTAACAGCCCCACGCACCGGGCGAGAAATCGCTTGCACTCCGTTAACGCCCCCGTGCGAATTTCTCCCCCAAAGTGTTCTACAACAGGTGATTTGTGTCATTGGTCCATCGCACACTCTCCAAACACACATTTATTGTTCTTTGAGAGACCATTCTCATTGACTCGTTCAGCCTCTTAGCTATTGAACCTTTCACAAAGGAAATGGATTTACCACACATGGCTCAACTCAATTATCCATCAAACTGAAAGCAAGATTTGGTGCAAGGAGCAGAGATGAGGAATTGCAAACACACATTTGTTCCAGCTCATTCACCTTTGCATTGGATGTATCTATTCCTTTAACAAGAAAGAAATCCCTCAGTGATGTGTTACCATTTGTTTCCTGTCATCATTACGGATGATGGCTGATGTGGCCTCAACCCTTCCTAACCTCCTCCAGCCCTACAACCGTCCGAGAACTCTGCGTTCCTCCAATTCTGGCCTCTTGAGCATCCTTCGCTCCACTATTGGTGGCCGTGCCTGCAGCCTCTCGGCCCTAAACTCTGGAATTCCTTCCCTAAACCTCTCTGACTCGCTACCTCTCTTTCCTCCTTTAAGATGCTCCTTAAAACCTACCTCTTTGAGCAAGATGTCTCCTTCTGTGGCTTGATGTCAATTTTTTGTCTGATTACGCTCCTGGGGACGTTTTAATATGTTAAAGGTGCTATATAAATGCAAGCTGTTGTTGCCTATGGCTGGCAGTGCTCTATTTGTTTTTAAATTAAATCATCTATTAGAACCTGCACACCCCCTGAATTGTTATCTGTGACCTTGTGGAACACTCCAAGCATGAGTTTGTGTCTTGCCACCTGATGGTGCAATCAATTGATGCACCAAATGCGCACGGTGACAAGGCCAGGTAGATAAGGTGGTTAAGAAGGCATACGGAATACTTGCCTTTATTAGCCGAGGCATAGAATATAAGAGCAGGGAGGTCATGCTTGAACTGTATAAAACACTAGTGCAGTTCTGGTCACCGCGTCACAGGAAAGATGTGATTGCACTAGAGAGGGTACAGAGGAGATTTATGAGGATGTTGTCTGGACTGGAGAATTTTAGCTCTGAGGAAACATTGGATAGGCTGGGGTTGTTGTTTTTGGAACAGAGGAGGCTGAGGGGAGACCTTATTGAGGTTTTTAAAATTATGATGGGTCTAGATAGAGTGGATAGGACGGATCTAGTTCTCTTAGCAGAGGGGTCAATAACCAGGGGGCATAGATTTAAAGTAATTGGTAGGAAGTTTTGAGGGGATTTGAGGGGAAATTTCTTCACCCAGAGGGCGGTGGGTGTCTGAAACTCACTGTCTGAAAGGGTGGTAGAGACAGAAAGCCTCACCACATTTAAAAAATACTTGGATATGCACTTGAAGTGCCGTAACCTACAGGGTTACAGACCTAGAGCTGGAAAGTGGGATTAGACTGGGTAGTTCTTTTTCGACCGGCACGGACACGATGGGCCAAAATGGCCTCCTTCCATGCTGTAAATTTCTATGATTCTATGAAGGGTACCACTACACTCCTGCCGGGGGTAGTGCTGCATTACAAACAGTGCCTCAAGTGGTAGGGAGGGGGACATCTTCAGGTGGGTTTTTCCCCGTGCTGCTGGGGCTGCAATGGCACGGGGAAAAACCCACCTGAAGATGTCGTCCTCCCTACCACTAGAGGCACTGTTTGTAATGCAGCGTTACCCCCGGCAGGAGTGCAGTGGTACCCTTCATGGAATCATAGAAATTTACAGCATGGAAGGAGGCCATTTTGGCCCATCGTGTCCGTGCTGGTCGAAAAAGAACTACCCAGTCTAATATGTGGCACAAGATGAACCGAGCGCGTCATATTGTCAATTTTGGTCCAGTTGCCGGCAAGTGCTGCCCTCAAATCCGCCTGCAACGCCAACACGGTGAATTCAGAGCACTCGTAGATCAATACGACGAATGCATCGAGTGGGAAAACGGTGAGTGAGACATCAGACAACAGCCTTGTCATTTCTCATCCAGGACACCAGATGGAGCTCCGTGCACTGAGCAGGCGCTCCGCTTGCAGGACGTGGGAACGCTGGCAGAACCAGCTGGCATCTGTCATGCTTTCTTCTGATTAATACTGAGCAGGATCGAACGCTCCATGGAAAAACCGGCAGCCCAAAGAACCAAAGAGAACTGTGCGAGCACAAGTAGCGAAAACATGTATGACTTTTCAAATAATGTTCATACCGGATTTGTTTGAGTGGATGTTTGATCTTGGCATGATAATATAATATAATAGTTCTATTGAGAATGTTCATTGTTGCACACACTTTTGGACTGGAGACATGGAGGCTGGTTCTAGTGTGGTCCTGTTGCAACAACAACAACAACTTGTATTTATATAGTGCCTTTAACGTAGAGAAACCTCCCAAGCCACTTCACAGGACTATTATGAGATAAACATTTGACACCAAGCCGCATAAGTAGAAATTAGCACAGGTGACCAAAAGCTTGGTCAAAGAGGTATGTTTTAAGGAGCGTCTTGAAGGAGGAAAGAGAGGTGGAGAGGTTTAGGGAGGCAGTTCCAGAGCTTGGGGCCTAGGCAACAGAAGGCACGGCCACCAAAAGTTGAGCGATTACAATCAGGGATGCTCAAGAGGACAGAATTAGAGGAGCGCAGACATCTGGGGGGGTTAAGAACATAAGAAATAGGATCTTACGTTCTTATGTTCTTAACCCCCCCCCCCAAGATGTCTGCGCTCCTCTAATTCTGTCCTCTTGAGCACCCCTGATTATGGTTGTGGGATGGGAGGAGATCACAGAGATAGGGAGATGCGAGGCCATGGAGGGATTTGAAAATTAGGATGAGAATTTTGAAATCAAGGCATTGCTTAACCAGGAGGCAATGTAGGTCAGCGAGCACAGGGATGATGGGTGAGCGGGACTTGGTGCAAGTTAGGACATGGTGCAGTTGCATTGGTGCCTCATATGACTGTAGACAGTGCTGCATACTGACCTTCTGCTTGCTTCCACTCTAAAAGTGAGATCTCAGGTGATTATACAGTCCAATACAGGAATTACAGTCACTGTCACAGGGGACAGACAGTGGTTGACGGAAAGGGTGCGTGGGACTAGGTTGCCGCACACTCCTTCCACTGTCTGCGTTTGATTTCCGCATGCTCTCAGTGACGAGACTCGAAGTGCTCAGCGCCCTCCCGGATCACCTGCCTTGTAGGAGTTCCGAGTAGAGCGCTTGCTTTGGGAGTCTCATGTCGGGCATGCGAATAATGTGACCCGCCCAACGGAGCTGGTCGAATGTGGTCAGTCCTTCAATGCTGGGGATGTTAGCCTGAACGAGAACACTGACGTTGGTGCGTCTATCCTCCCAGTAGATTTGCAGGATCTTGCGGAGGCAGCACTAGTGGTACTTCTCCAGTGCTTTGAGGTGTCTATTGTACATGGTCCACGTCCCTGAGCCATATAGGAGGACTGGTATTACTACTGCCCTGTAGACCATAAGCTTGGTGCCAGATTTGAGGTCCTGGTCTTCAAACATTCTCTTCCTCAGATGACCGAAGGCTGCACTGGCACACTGGAGGCAGTGTTAGACCTCGTCGTCGATGTCTGCCCTTGCTGATAGTAGACTCCCGAGGTATGGAAAATGGTCCACATTGCCCAGGGCCGAGCTGTGGGGCGGGGTCAGGTTGGTGGTGGACCTTTGTCTTACGGATGTTTAGTGTAAGGCCCATGCTTTCGTATGCTTTGATGAAGATGTTGACGATGGCTTGGAGTTCAGCCTCTTAATGTGTGCAGACGCAAGCGTCATCTGCGTTCGATGACAGAGGATGGGACGACCTTGGATCTAGCCTGGAGGCGACGAAGGTTGAACGGGTTCCCATTGGTTCTATAGTTTAGTTCCACTCCAGCGGGGAGCTTGTTGAGAGTGAGATGGAGCATTGCAGCGAGGAAGATCGAGAAGAGTGTTGGCGCGTTGACGCAGCCCTGCTTGACCCTGGTCCAGATGTGGATTGGGTCTGTGGTGGATCCGTTGGTCAGGATCGTGGCATGCATGTCATCGTGGAGCAGGCGGAGGATGGTGACAAACTTTTGGGGGCAGCCGAAATGGAGGAGGACGCTCCATAGTCCCTCATGGTTGACAGTTTCAAAGGCCTTTGTGAGGTCAAAGGCGGCCATGTACAAGGGTTGGTGCTGTTCCCTGCATTTTTCCTGGAGCTGTTGCGTGATGAAGATCATGTCCGTTGTACCTCTTTGTGGACGGAATCCTCATTGTGATTCTTGGAGGAGCTCCTCAGCTACAGGGAGAAGACGGTAGAGAATTCTAGTGATGATATTCCCAGTGGCTGACAGCAGAGAGATTCCTCTGTAGTTGCCACAGTCGGACTTGTCCCCTTTTTTGAAGGTGGTCACGATTACTGTATCTTTAAGATGCCCCGGCATGCTCTCCTCCCTCCAGATAAGAGAGATGAGGTCATGCATTCATGCCAATAATGCCTCTCCGGCATATTTTAGTGTAATGCCTTGTGTGGTTGAATGGCCGCAGGTATTTAAGCCTGGGTTTTCTGATTGGGATTAACGTGTCTAAATTAAATGAGGTAATGCAGTTAAAATAAAGTCAATTGGAGATTTAAAGCACTGTTCAGGCTGGCACATTGTCATGTATGTACATGCTGTTTGTAGCCACCAGATGGTGTCATTGTTGGAGGCCACTGAGCAGCACGCACATGGTCCTGCTCTGGTATAAAAGGCCAGCCATTTTGTGAGTCAGGCACTTTGGGCCAAAATAAAGCAGAAGCAAGGTTGTACCTTGCTTAGCTAAACAGTACGGTTTAGACCTATGTAACACACATCTAGGATGCCCACTTAGGGGGGGGCGGGGCGGGGGAGAGCGAGAATCACCACCTTCAGGACAGGAAGGGGGGAGGAAATTGGGAAATGATACTAAATGCACAAATGTTTGGTGAAGGAAGGAAGTGTAAGTGAATTCATAACTTACTCCCTCCTAGACAGAGGGACAGAACAGAAAGCATTGAGCTTTCAAATGGAATTAAAACAGAACCAAACTTCTGAGGACCCATAGCCGTCAGCAGTCCCAATACTTGCTGCATCCTTTGCTCTGCTCCTGGTGCCTTGGCAGTGCAAGGTGATTTTAATTGGTGTTGTAGCCTCAGGAAGGCTAACTGCTCAATATGTTTCATGTAATGGAGCACAGCGGTGGGGTTTATAAGGCAGCCGTTTTAATGCACTGCTCCAATTCAGCAAGTCCGGAGTCTTAAAAGTATTTTACAAACTTTGGCCTAGGAAGTTGGCTGGGCGCGGTGGAGCAAAACCGGGCGGTATCAGACCGGCTGCCACTATACGCAGCGTCCGTTCCATCGCCGTCGATCCAACTGAACATCAGGCGCTGCGTGTAACAGCGTTCGATCCGTAACCGCCCGATTTACTCCACCGCCCGAGATCAATTACTAGGCCTTTATTTCTAAATAAGATATGTCTTAAAAACATATTTGCTGGTTAAAGGAGGCAGTAATCATTTTTTTTAAATCCCCATGTGACTCCCCAATGGCTCAGTGCTTCGCTGATCTCAGACACAGGTGCGGTAATTGGCCACAGTGCCGTGTGTTCACCAGCCACGGTTCGTTCTCTTTTCAAGTCTGTTATTCTCGTCTCTACTCTCCACCCAAGATAGAGGGGCCGAAATTGGTGGACATACCGCCTGCGGACCACCTGCAGACCGCCGCTTACCGCCCAAAATCGCAAAATTGATCAAAAAATAACTACATACCGCCCGGCGGGAAATTCATCAGCGACATACCACCGCGCGGTATGCATACTATCCGCCCACACGGGGCACCCTACAGACCGCCCAAAAGTCCGACATTGGTAGCACACCGCCGGGGCTGCACAGTGTCTGAAAAAAGGTGGTTTTATGCCAATGGTATGTCGGCGGTGTGTAAACTACAATGTCCCTCCCTGCCCAGTGATTTATTCCTCCCCCCCTGAGATCTAGTCCTCCCTCCACAGAGATCTAATCCCCCCCCAGAGAGATCTAATCTCACCCCCAGAGATCTAGTCGGCCTCCCTCCCCAGAAAAACGTGAAAATAAATAAATAAATAACATTATAAGTATTATAAATAAATCAAAAACATTGCACAAAACAATTAAAAATCTAAACGTACCTGGGTAGTCTCTGACCTCTGGGCTGCTCTTCTCGGGGGGTGGGGGGGGGGGGCAGAGCCTGCGTGTGCAGAACCCAGGACCCAAAGAGTCCCGAGTCCCGGACAACTTACCCTGCCCCGCCGGAGCAGACCATCCGTCGCACCCTGCTGACGTGCCGCTCAGGACCGCCCGGACCAATATTGCCAGCACTCCGCCCCAACGGTACCGGGCGGTGAAGATTGACCAACCACCATGAGACTACCGAGAATTGGGCAGACCACCAAAGTCGGGCCCTCTTAGAGAGACTTAGGAGCATTTGTGTTACTCCAGAGTTGAGCACATAATCTAGACTGACGCTCCAGTGCAGTACTGAGGGAGTGCTGCACTGTCAGAGGTGCCGTCCTGCGGATAAAATGTTAAACCGAGGCCCTGCAAGTCTGCCTTGTGGAACCTTGACGTGTGCAGATTGGCTGCTGCATTTTCCTACATTACTGATATGTGTGGTACTTGTATATTGTTAACAAACTACTAGATGGGCCCCTAATGGGAGTACACTCACTGTAGCAATCCCACTTTTCTTGTATTCCTTTGCTATTCTTTGATGGACAATACTGGTGGGTATGGATTTTTTTTTTTAAAAGCTGTTAGTTAATACCATGCCAATATGAATGGATATTCGGACTAGACTTCAAAAGTACTTCATTAGCAGTAAAGTGCTTTGTAACGTCTTGAGGTCATGGAGCAACTCTCCCTCTGCCTCCAGCATGAGAGTTGTTTATTATGGTCAAGATGGCTGATGGAAGAGAAGGGAATGTTACCCTGGTGCCGTATGGGATGCTCTTCTAAGATTTAGGATAAGACCCATTGTTGGGTGGAGTAGAGGGAGCTTTACTCTACATCTCATCATCATAGGCGATCCCTCGTATTGAGGATGACTTGCTTCCACGCCAAAAAGGGATGAGTTCACAGGTGTTTCAATGAAGGATCTGATATTACAGATCCTGAACTACATGTTGAAGGGTGGAAGATGCCTCTGCGTGGATTTTTTTAACGTGTGGTGGCCGTTGCACACCAGCCACCACATGGGCTTGACAGAGCTAGGTCTTGGTCCAGTGGCAAGGATTGACCAAGACGACTGGAGACCAGCTCTGCTGCATGGACCTACTACATCTAAGTTGATGCTGACAGTGCAGGCTACAAGTGTTCCACTGTCAACAATAATATCCCTCACTCTATGTCCAAGGACCTGTACTGATACCATTTGCTATCTTCTGATGTGCAGCCCGTGCCAAGGCTAGGGGTTACAGGAATGGAAAAAGACTTGAGCACGGCGAACTTTTCTGAATGTTTGCAAAAGAAATCAGACAAGAAAATCTATAGGCCGCAATCCTGGTGGTTACGCTGGAATCGCCTCCCAGCACATAAATAAAAACAGAAAAGTGCGGATGGGAATAGTGATGGACAGGATAATACCACAGGCAGCGATAACAAAATGGCAGAAATATTAAATGATTACTTTGCTTCAATATTTACCAGAGAGACATGACATTGAAAGATGGGATTAGAAATGATATAAAATAGTAATAAGAGAAATATTAAATAAACTAATCAACTCAAAGAGGATAAAACCCCTGGTCCAGATGGATTGCATCCACACATTTTAAAAGAATCTAGAGAAAATATAGCAGAGGCTCTATTGCACATATTTAATAATTTGTAGCACCTGAGGAATGGTGAATAGCTAACATTATACCTATGCTTAAGAAGGGAGATAGAACATGTCCAGGGAACTATAGACCAGTCATCTTAACATCGCTGGTAGGAAAAATAATGGAATCCCTACTAAAGGAGAAAACTGAAAATATCTCAAAAACAAGAATATAATAATGAATAGTCAGCATGGGTTTCAAAAGGGAAAGTTTTGCTTAATCAACCTCATTGAATTATTTGAAGAGATAACCAAGAGAGTAGACAAGGTTAATGTAGTAGATATTATTTATCTAAATTTACAAAAGGCCTTCAATAAGGTACCCCATAATAGATTAACGAACTCCAACAAATTACAGGACGACATAAATAAACTTGCAGAGTGGGCAGATAATTGGAAAATGAATTTCAACATAAATAAGTGTGAGGTATTACATTTTGGTAATAAAAATAAGCAGGTCACATATTACTTGGAAAATAAAAACCAAACTGGGGTGGAGGAACAAAGGGATCTCAGAGTACAAATACACAAATCACTAAAAGTAGCAACGCAGGTTAATAAGGCGATAAACATGCAAATCAAGCATTAGGGTTTATTTCTAGAGGGATAGAATTGAAAAGTAGAGAAGTTATGCTAAACTTGTCTCGAACCTTGGTTAGACCACACTTGGAGTAGTGTGTACATATTATAAAAAGGATATAGAGGCATTGGAGAGGGTAAAAACAAGATTTACAAGGATGATACTAGAACAGTGAGGTTATATCTCGGATAAAGGAAAGGATGAACAGGCTGGGTCTCTTTTCTCTTGAATAGAGAAGGCTGAGGGGTGACCTACTAGAGGTCTTTAAAATTATGGAAGGCTTTGATGGAGTGGATACAGACACTTGTGGGAAAGAGCAAAACTAGAGTCCGTCAATATAAGATAGTCACCAATAAATCAAATAGGGTATTCAGAAGAAACTTCTTCACCGAGAGAGTGGTGAGAATGTGGAACTCGCTACCACAGGAAGTGGTTGAGGCAAATAGTATAGATCCAATTCAAGGGAGGCTAGATAACATGAGAGAGAAGGGAATAGAGGGTTATACGATAGTTAGATGAGGAAGGATGGGAGGAGGTTTGAGTTTAGCATAAATGCCAGCATGGATTGATTGGACCAAATGGCCTATTTCTGTGCCGTATATCCCTCGTAACTCTATGTAAATCTAGTAATTCTACGTAAAGTTTCATAGCAACATCGGAATTGTTACACGAAAAAGATCAAGATCCATCAGGTTCGCCTTCCACCATCCTGGTTGTCACAAGATACAACGATGCTGGAGTTGTTGACTAATCACAGCAACCAATCTCTGTCAATTAGCCGACACAGACTCAGACATGATGTGCGGACACCCCCAGTGGTGGAGTAACTTGGGAACCATAGGTCCACAGTCACCTGTTCCTCCCAAGCACGCTATACTTACCACATGCCAAGTCTCAAATTACTCATGTACTGTATCCCAAAATGTTATTTTCTGAAAAAAAAATCAAATTTGCATTTGAATAGATCAACACTACCTGCTTCCGCTGTCTCCCTCGGGATCCTGTGCCACAGACTCACTCACTGACTGAAATATTATTTCCACCAATTAGTTTTCAATTTACCCACCTTCACATGCAGGCCGTGTCCTCTGGTTCTACTGTTCTGGACACGGTCGAATAGCTTGTCATGGTCTACGTCATCTAGTCCCTTTAGAATCCTTAAAACAGCAATCGCACCTCTCAACCTTCTCTTTTCCAGTGAGAACCTGCCCAATTTACATAATCGCTTCTCACAATCCAATCCCTCCCTCCCCTCAACCTCTCTGCTGCATCCTTTCAATTGCTGCAATACCCTTTCCATACTGCAGCGACCAGAACTGTGCAGTTCTAAGTATGAACGTGCCAATGATTTATAAAGTCGTAAAGCTACCTCACTATTTTGGCTCAATATTGGCCTTTTAATGTGTCAGCATTGTTTGTGTGCTTAAATCCTTGAATGGGCCTTGAACTCACACCCATCTGGTCCAGAGATCTGCCACTGAGCCAATCTGCCATTTATTACTCAAGAGGACGAGGAAGTGATAGTATCATACACTCAGTTATTTGGCAAGACTGAATTAACTGAACTCCAGTGAAAGGCAGAGAATGAGTAGTTTCAGGTTTATGTGAGGAATTGCAGACTGAGTAAGTGCTCTGGCTCGTTCTGGCTACTGTTCAATGACTATGTACGACTGGGGCATGGCAGAGGACATTGATTAGCATCAACTGCATTCTGTGGTTAGTATTTTATGGTGTCCGTGCGGACGGGATTGGACCTGGGTCAGGAGGTAAATTTGAAATAACTTGGAGCGGGTCAGTAACCCGCCAACATGCCTTTCTCTTTGCCAGCGCGGCAGCAACCCAAACGGCAGAGGCGGCCAAACTAATTTAAATGATTAATAGGTACTTGTCAGATCCTTAAGCATCTTTTTAACCCTACCTCTTTTACACTGTGTCACTTTCTTTTGACCACTTCCAAGGGACCTGTTTTCTCAAGAGCTCATTCAGTGGATATAACACTGTAGCCAAGCTTGGGAGGAACTTTCTCCTTGAGTGTGTATGATACGGGACGTGGCTTGCAGTAAATTGTTCTTGTGTCCTTCTGCACTCTGACTCTTGCCTTGAAATCTTAGATCGGACTGCCTGTTTCATGGAACAGCTTCGGATACTGCTTGATGACATCATCCTTCGATGCAAATTTCGCTTCCACACAAAGAATTTCATTCCAATCTAGCTCCAGTGATCCCAACCAATTTCTACCTATCAAGGCAAACCGTACCTTTCAAATTTCCCTGGGTGACCACAGGAAGCTTGGGAACTATGTCTGTCAACCTGAGGCGAAAGTTCAATGGCCATTGATCCAGCTCATTAGTGCACACATGGAAAGCATAATAAAAACTCTCACCTGACACCTGGTTACTTTGCTAAGGCACAAGCTGTTGTTGCCTGCATTGTCAGCTCAGATTTAGCTTTCTAGAGGTTGCAAGTGTTTTCAGCAAAGTCAGGATCCAGTGTCACCTCATTGGAAGAACCTCTCTCACCACTAACAGATCGCTTCCGTCAACTCTACTTGACCTGCCATCTATTCCATCAGCATGGGTGCTGTTTATGCTGTCTCACCTTGGTCCTCAGAATCGTACCACGATCAGCCCTAACACCAGCAGCACCAACGACACCACCAACATTCTCCTCGACCACCTGACGCTGCACAGAGCAGAGGCCATCAGCACAGGGCTGCACTGCACCAGAGGCAATACCCCCAAACACAGGGTATACAAGCAGAGGATGAGCTTCCTCAACATGACGGAGCAGCAGTGCTAAAAGAGGCTCAGGCTATCGCGCCAGTTCAGCACAGACGTTTGTAGCTTGCTGGAACACGACCTGCAATACAGAAAAGTGAATGGACACGCCTTACCAGTAGCTGTCAAAGTCACCAGTGCCCTCAGATTCTTTGCCTCGGGTTCCTTCCAGGGATCTGCAATAGAAATTTGCAGCACCTCGCAGTCAGTTGGCCACAGATGCATCACACAGGTCACCGACGCCTTGTTTGACAAGTCAGCCAATTATATAAATTTTGCCACTGATAAAGCCAGTGGGTACTTGGCCTTGTCACTCTGGCTGGCTTCCCATGAGTGCAGAGCATCATTGACCATCAGGGCATCCCATCATCACCCTGGAATCTTTGTCAACCTCAATGTGCAGTTCGTCGGCAACCATAGGAAGATCATTGTGCACGTGTGCAACAAATTCCCTGGCAGCTGCCATGACTCTTTCGTCCTGTGCCAGTCCACCCTCCCACAGTTCTTCACACCTCCAACCAGACAAGATGGCTGGCTGCTTGGAGACAAGGGCTATCCACTGAAGACGTGGCTCATGACACCCTTGAGGAGGCCAAGTACTGAGGCCCTGGAGAGATATAATGAAAGCCAGATTTCCACCAGATGTGTCAGAGAGTAGACAATAGCATGCTGAAAATGCACTTCCGATGCCTTGACAGATCTGGAGGAGCCCTTCAGTACGCACCAGCCAGGGTCTCTAGAATCGTCGTGGTCTGCTGCATGCGGCACAACAGAACGCAGCAGCGAGGATTAACGCTGCATGAGGAGCAAGGCTCTGAACGCACAGCCTCTTCAGAGGAGGAGGAGGAGGAACCTGCGGACCAAATCACATCAGCACTCGAGCACATTGCTGCCCGGGAGGCTAGGGATGGCCTCCTCATGTCCAGATTTACTTACCTTCACGCATTACACCCATGTGGCTGCCACATGCTGCGCCAGGTTGGCACCACCCCACACCAACACCATTAAGCATTCTGACAATGACCAAGCCATTCCTTTCACACTGACCACCATTGCTGGAGGTAACGTTATGTCCCACCAGTCACTCCAACTCACAAAGCCCCTTCCAAAGTTGCACACAAATTTGTCCATGACCGGAGAGTGGTGAAAATAAACAGTTTTATGCGTGACAGCAGAGTAACGGAAACATACAAACATAGAAACATAGAAAATAGGTGCAGGAGTAGGCCATTCGGCCCTTCGAGCTTGCACCACCATTCAATAAGAACATGGCTGATCATTCATCTCAGTACCCCTTTCCCGCTTTCTCTCCATACCCCTTGATCCCTTTAGCCGTAAGGGCCATATCTAACTCTCTCTTGAATACATCCAATGAACTGGCATCAACAACTCTCTGTGGTAGAGAATTCCACAGGTTAAAAACTCTCTGAGTGAAGAAGTTTGTCTTCATCTCAGTCCTAAATGGCTTACCCCTTATCCTTAGATTATGTCCCCTGGTTCTGGACTTCCCCAACATTGGGAACATTCTTCCTGCATCTAACCTGTCCAGCCCGTCAGAATTTTATATGTTTCTATGAGATCCCCTCTCATCCTTCTAAACTTCAGTGAATACAGGCCCAGTCGATCCAGTCTTTCCTCATATGTGAGTCCTGCCATCCCGGGAATCAGTCTGGTGAACCTTCGCTGCACTCCCTCAATGGCAAGTGATATGTCCTTACCATACAGTATAAATGCACACGAGGCCCATACTTGAGAGAAGGTCACTCTGTGACCAGTTACCTTTATTACCAAGACCTCAAGTGATGAAGGTGGGTGGAGCTTCCCCTTTTATACTAGAAAGTCCAGGTTAGGAGTGTCTCTCACAAGTTCGCCCCTTGTGGTCAATGTTCTCAAGGTGTACAACTTAGGTCAGCTTATACATGGGTTACAATGACAGTTGAATACGTGACATCACCTCCCCCCCCAAAATCTTATTGGGATCACAGGTTAAGTCTCTCTGGTGGTTTACGCTCCCTTGTAGAATGCCTGAGTTGGGGCTCCGGTTGTTGGGCGCTGGCCTGAGTGTCTGCTGTTTGCGGTGCCTCAGGCCTGTCCGGACTGCCCACAGTGACTGGACTCTCCTCCACTTGGTTCCGGTATTCGGTCACCTGTGGTGGAGTAAACTCTACGCCGTGTTCTTCCTCTGCTTCTTCTATGGGGTTGCTGAGCCTCCTTTTAGTTTGATCCATGTGTTTGCGGCAGATTTGTCCATTGGTAAGTTTAACGACCAAAACCTTATTTCCCTCTTTGGCAATCACAGTGCCTGCAAGTCATTTGGGCCCTGCAGCGTAATTAAGGACAAAAACAGGGTCATTGGCATCAATACATCGCGCCTGTCATGGTAGCCACATTGTGACTGACGCCTGCTCTCAACAATTTCTTTCATAGTAGGGAGTATAAGGGATAACCTGGTTTTGAGCGTCCTTTTCATTAGCAGCTCTGCGGGTGGAACCCCTGTGAGCGAGTGTGGTCGGGATCTATTGGCCAACAGGAGGCGTGATAAGTGGCTTTGTAGGGAACCCCCTTGGATTCTGAGCAAGCCTTGTTTGATTAGTTGCACTGCTCATTCCGCCTGGCCATATGAGGCCGGCTTGAACGGTGCCGTTCTGACATGGTTGATTCCATTGCCTGCCATGAAGTCCTGGAATTCAGTGCTTGTGAAGCACGGGCCATTGTCGCTGACCAAGACATTCGGTAGACCATGGGCGGCGAACATTGCCTGTAGACTTTCTACCGTGGCAGAGGATGTGCTTGAATTTAAAATGGCACACTCAATCCATTTGGAGTAGGCGTCTACTACAACCAAAAACATTTTTCCCATGAAAGGACCTGCGTAGTCCACATGGATGCGTGACTATGGCTTGGCGGGCCAGGACCAGGGGCTAAGGGGGGCTTCCCTGGGTGCGTTGCCCAGCTGAGCACACGTGTTTCACCTGCGAACACAAAGTTCCAGGTCTGCATCTATCCTTGGCCACCAAACGTGTGACCTGGCAATTGCCTTCATCATGACAATGCCCGGGTGCTCATTGTGAAGTTCTCTGATAAGCACCTCTCTGCCATTCTGGGGCATGACTACTCGGTTTCCCCATAGTAGGCAATCAGCCTGAATCAAGAGTTCATCCTTGCGCCTATGAAATGGTTTAAATTCCTCAGGGCATGCCCCGTACGTGGCTGCCCAGTCCCCATTCAGGACACATTTCTTAACTAAAGACAGTAGCGGGTCTTTATTTGTCCAGACTTTAATCTGACGGGCTGTCACAGGTGAGCCTTTGCTTTCGAAAGCTTTAACAGCCATGACCATCTCAGCATCATGCTCAGCTGCCCCCTCAGTGGTGGCTAGTGGGAGCCTGCTGAGTGCATCGGCGCAGTTTTCAGTGCCCGGTCTGTGCCAAATTGTGTAGTCATAGGCGGCTAACGTAAGTGCCCACCTCTGTATGCGGGCCGATGCATTTGGATTTATGGCCTTGTTGTTGGCCAAAAGGGACGTTAGGGGTTTGTGATCTGCCTCCAGCTCAAATTTCCTGTCAAACAGGTACTGGTGCATTTTTATTATAGCATATACACATGCTAGCGCTTCCTTTTATACCATCCTGTAGCTCCTTTCTGCCTGGGACAGATTTCTGGAGGCATAACTACCAGCTGTAACTGACCATTGGCATTCACATGCTGCAACACACACCCGACCCCATAGGACGACGTATTGCACGCTAAAACAAGTTTCTTACACGGGTCATATAACGTTAACAGTTTGTTGGAGCATAACAAATTGCGTGCTCTATCAAAAGCCCTTTCCTGGCTGTCCCCGCCAGATCCAATCGCGACCTTTGCTTAGGATCATGTGTAGCGGCTCTAACAGCATGCTCAATTTGGGAAGAAAGTTACCAAAATAGTTCAGGAGCCCCAGGAACGAACGCAGCTCCGTTGTGTTATAGGGTCTGGGTGCTCTCTGGATCGCTTCCGTTTTGGACGCAGTAGGTCTGATCCCATCTGCTGCTACCCTCCTCCCCAGGAATTCTACCTCTGGAGCTAAGAAGACGCACTTCGCCTTTTTCAGTCGCAGCCCTACCCGGTTCAGTTTGCATAGCACCTCCTCCAGGTTGTGGAGGTGTTCTTCAGTATCACGACCCATGATGAAGATGTCGTCTTGAAAACCACTGTTCTTGGAGTCGACTTGAGGAAGCTTTCCATATTTCACTGAAAGATCGCGGCAGCCGAACGAATCCCGAACGGACATCTGTAATACTCAAACAACCCCTTGTGTGTCGTGATGATGGTCAGCTTCTTCGACTCACTCGCCAGCTCCTGGGCCATGTAAGCTGAGGTCAGGTCCAATTTTGAAAAAAGTTTGCCACTGGACAGCGTCGCAAAGAGGTCCTCCGCTCTTGGTAGCGGGTACTGGTCTTGGAGTGACACACGATTCATGGTGGCCTTGTAATCGCCACATATCCTGACCAATCCATCCGCCTTGAGCACCGGCATGATCGGGCTTGCCTAGTCACTGAATTCGACTGGCAAGATGATGCTTTCCCTCAGCAGGCGGTCCAATTCGCCTTCTATCTTTTCCCGCAACACGTACGGCACTGCTCTGGCCTTGTGGTGTACTGGCCTGGCGTCCAGGTTTATGTGAATCACTACCTTGGCCCCCATGAAAGTGCCGAGGCCGGATTGAAATAATGAGTCAAATTTGTCCAGGACCTGTGAGCATGATACTCGCTCCACAGAAGAAATTGCATTGACATCGCCCCATTTCCAGTTCATGACAGCAAGCCAACTCCTCCCCTGTAGTGCGAGACCGTCCCCCGGGACAATCCAGAGTGGCAACCTGTTCTCCGAATCTTTGTGGGTCACGACTACCGTGGCGCTGCCTAGCACCGTAATGATCTCCTTTGTATATGTCCATATGGAGTATTGTGTACAGTTTTGGTCTCCTAACCTGAGGAAGGACATTCTTGCTATTGAGGGAGTGCAGCGAAGGTTCACCAGACTGATTCCCGGGATGGCGGGACTGACATATCAAGAAAGACTGGATCAACTGGGCTTGTATTCACTGGAGTTCAGAAGAATGAGAGGGGACCTCATAGAAACATTTAAAATTCTGACGGGGTTAGATGCAGGAAGAATGTTCCCAATGTTGGGGAAGTCCAGAACCAGGTGTCACAGTCTAAGGATAAGGGGTAAGCCATTTAGGACCGAGATGCGGAGGAACTTCTTCACCCAGAGAGTGGTGAACCTGTGGAATTCTCTACCACAGAAAGTTGTTGAGGTCAATTCACTAAATATATTCAAAAAGGAGTTAGATGAGGTCCTTACTACTAGGGGGATCAAGGGGTATGGCGAGAAAGCAGGAATGGAGTACTGAAGTTGAATGTTCAGCCATGAACTCATTGAATGGCGGTGCAGGCTAGAAGGGCCGAATGGCCTACTCCTGCACCTATTTTCTATGTTTCTATAGCTGTGCGTCAATCGGCAATAATTTTGGCCTCCTGGCCTTGGACACCCACAACCTTTCAAACTGTTTGAATACTCATCAGGGACTGGCTGGCCCCCGTGTCTAGTTCCATTAATACTGGGATGCCATTGAGGAACACATTCATCATTATCGGTGGCATCCTGGTATATGAACTGTATATGTGCTCCACATGAACTCGCTGAACTTCAGCTTCCAGCGATTTCCCACAGTATTCATTTGGCCTCGTAGGGCTTACATCGGGCCCATCCTCCTCGTACATCTAACTGGCTGCGGGATTCCTACACATACACGCCAAGTGACCGCTGATGTTGCAGTTTCTGCAGGTATATTGCTGATACCTGCAAACTCTGGCTGGGTGTTTGCCTCCACACTTCCAGCATGAGCTGGAGGCCCCGTTGTTGGAAACAAAAGGTCCATTACCAGTCGATCGTCTCTGACTGTCTCTGTAACTGTCCTTAAGCGCACCATTAACAGGTGTTGATGGCCCCATTACTGGCCACATTGTCCATTGCGATGGCATGAATCGCCGTTCAGCTAGCCATTGTCTCTGTTGAATTCCCCCTTTGGGTTCGACTACATGCTGGGGCATGTCTGATTGCCCTTGTCTGCCTAGAGAACTGTGTGTTGTGTTAACAATGTTGACTCCCTGGTCGTTTGCCGCATTTGAGCCAAGATTTATGTCATACATCATTCTGGTCTCTTCCTCCCCTGAGATAAATGTCTGGGCTATCAGAGCCACCGCTTCCAAGGTCAAGTCTTTAGTCTCAATCAGTTTCCTGAAAACCCCAGCGTGCCCAATGCCCTCAATAAAAAAGTCTTGCAGCATCTCCGCTCTGCATGCATCTGGGAACTTACATAGCCTCGCCAGTCGCCAGAGATCTGCCACGAAGTCTGGAACGCTTTGCCCTTCTCGCCGCCGGTGCGTGTAAAACTGGTGTCTCGCCATGTGCATGCTGCTCGCCGGTTTAAGGTGTTCCCCGATCAACTTACTGAGCTCTTCGAACATCTTGTCCGCCGGCTTCTCTGGCACTAGAAGGTCCTTCATCAGGGAGTATGTTCTGGATCAACAAATCATCAGATGATGAGCCCTGCATTTGTCGGCCGAATCCTGTCCCAACCATTCCATAGTGACAAAACTTTGCTGTTGTCTCTCAATAAAGTCATCCCAATCATCACCAACACAGTACCTCTCTTCTGTGCTGCTAGTGGCCATGCTCGCGTGGTTTAAATCCCAGTTTCTCGTTGCCAGTTATATGTCCTTATTATACAGTATAAATGCACACGAGGCCCATACTTGAGAGAAGGTCACTCTGTGACCAGTTACCTTTATTACCAAGACCTCAAGTGATGAAGGTGGGTGGAGCTTCCCCTTTTATACCTGAAAGTCCAGGTTAGGAGTGTCTCCCACAAGTTCGCCCCTTGTGGTCCTTCCTTACTATTGCATTACTTTCCTCTTTAACCAGCAATGCCACCCCACCGCCTTTTCCTTTCTGTCTATCCTTCCTAAATGTTGAATACCCCTGGATGTTGTGTTCCCAGCCTTGGTCACCCTGGAGCCATGTCTCCGTGATGTCAATTACATCATACCCGTTAACTGCTATCTGCGTAGTTAATTCATCCACCTTATTCCGAATATTCCTCGCATTGAGGCACAGAGCCTGCAGGCTTGTCTTTTTAACACCCTTTGCCCCTTTAGGATTTTGCTGTAATGTGGCCCTTTTTGCTTTTTGCCTTGGGTTTCTCTGCCCTCCACTTTTACTTTTCTTCTTTCTATCTTTTGCTTCTGCCCCCATTCTACTTCCCTCTGTCTCCCTGCATAGGTTCCCATCCCCCTGCCATATTAGTTTAATCCCTCCCCAACAGCACTAGCAAACACTCCCCTAGGACATTGGTTCCTGTCCTGCCCAAGTGCAGACCGTCCGGTTTGTACTGGTCCCACCTCCCCCAGAACCGGTTCCAATGTCCCAGAAATTTGAATTTCTCCCTTCTGCACCACTCCTCAAGCCACGTATTCATCTGAGCTATCCTGCGATTCCTACTCTGACTAGCAATCCTGAGATTACTACTTTTGAGGTCCTACTTTTTAATTTAGCTCCTAGCTCCCTAAATTCATCTTGTAGGACCTCATCCTGTTTTTTACCTATATCGTTGGTACCAATATGCACCATGACAACTGGCGGTTCACCCTCCCTTTTCAGAATGTCCTGCACCCGCTCCGAGACATCCTTGACCCTTGCACCAGGGAGGCAACATACCATCCTGGAGCCTCTGTTGCGGCACAGAAACGTCTATCTATTCCCCTTACTATAGAATCCCCTACCACTATCGCTCTCCCACTCTTTTTCCTGCCCTCCTGTGCAGCAAAGCCACCCACAGTGCCATGAAATTGGCTGCCGCTGCTCTCCCCTGATGAGTCATCCCCTTCAACAGTACCCAAAGCGTTGTATCTGTTTTGCAGGGGGATGACCGCAGTGGACCCCTGCATTACATTCCTTCCACTGCTCTTCCTGTTGGTCACTGATCCCCTATCTGGCTGTGTACCCTTTACCTGCGGTTTGGCCAAACGTGCTATTCAAGACATCCTCAACATCGTGGATGCTCTAGAGTAAATCCACCCGCAGCTCCAGTGCTGCAATGCGGTCTGTCAGGTGCTGCAGGCAGATGCACTTCCCGCACATATAGTCGTCAGGGACACTGGAAGCGTCCCTGACTTCCCACATAGCACAGGAGGAGCAGAACACGAGTCCGAGCTCTCCTGCCATGATTTAACCTTTAGATTAACTTAATTTGGCAACCTGACATTAACATTTATTAAAACATCCAAGTGGCTACCCTTGTGCATCTACTTGTGTTTCATCTTTCTCTTACGTGTGCTTCTATGAGGTGCTTCAGCAGAGGTCAAGGCAGACTGCTCACTTCCATTGCTGCGAGTTGCTAGACACTTTTGGCAGACGTCCTCTGGGCTTTGGGGCAGACTGTGCAGGGGCAGACTCGGCCATCACGATCCGAGGCAGCTTGTGGGGCTCTGACTGAGGGGTGACAAACGGGGGAGAAGTGTAAGTGCTTTGAGAAGAGTTCCCACTTGTCCCCTCTCACCATTATCCCTCTCATGGGCCACCCTGCTAGGAAGGAGCTGGAGAGCATCTTGCTGCACTGCAGTGAGGCCATGAAAACTCATGTCTACGTTGACATCCCTTCTGGTCAGGAGGTCTATGAGTGTCTGCCATCCATTCTCCACAGATAGCTATCTATTCTCCATAGATAACATGTGCTCTGTGAGTGGCACATTGGCTGTTCCATGCAGGTGACCATCCTTTCCATGGAAGAGCCTACGGTCACCATCACCTGTGACATGGTAGTGCTCATGTTGGAGATGGACTCCTCCATTCTCTGCACATTTGCAGACATCGCACTTGCAAAACCTGTCAGAGCCTCCCGCACTTCTTCCTGCCCCTCCAGGATCGCCCTCTTTCTGCATGGCCCCCCAAGGCTCAGCGTTTGCATGCAGCCGAGCAGAGCTGGGAGCATCCTGCACCCTCCGGTGAGGAGTCTCCACTGCTGTCCCTGTATCCACCATCTCCTCTTGCTCACTTGTGACTTGTGACTTGTGACATACCAGGTGACAAGACTACTCTATCTCACGTAGGACCCATCAAGGTGTACATCTCTGTGCTGGTGCTGGGCGCACTCATGTCTGGTGACACTACATCCTCAGAGGCTGAAGGATCCTCTGAGGAGTCGTCTCCCTCTTCCTGGACAGTGGGGCGGGGGTGTTATCGAGCCACCAGGTGAACTACTGATGTGTAGAATAATAAAGCCATGTGCTGTGCAGTTCTTACCCAGAAGCCTCTACAGTTCTCTATATATCCTGTATTTCAAGATATGACAGAATTGACGAAGAGGATTGTGGATTCCCTAGCTGAAATTTTTGTTGAAGGATAATCTTGCCAACTGATGGAGGGACTGTTCGAGGTTCTTCGTTTCGCAGAAAGACTTAAAAATCTGAGGTAAATCGAAGGTAGAGCTACAAGACTACTCAGGAGACCTAATCCCTGTTGTAGGAAGCGTCACCATACCAGTGAAATACAAGGATCAGTGTCAGAGTTTGCCTCTCATAGTAGTGGCAGGAGACAGGCTTGCCTTGATAGGTAGAAATTGGTTGGGATCACTGGAGCTGGATTGGAATCAAATTCTTCGTGTGGAAGCGAAATTTGTATCGAAGGATGATATCATCAAGCAGTATGTTTCTATGTTTCTATCCGAAGGTGTTCCATGAAAAAGTTAGTCCGATCGAAGACTTCAAGGAGAATGTCAGAGTGCAGAAGGACGTAAGAATAGTTTACTACAAGTCATGTCCCGTACCATACATACCCAAGGAGAAAGTCCTCCCAAGCTTGGCTACAGTGTTACATCCACTGAATGAACTATTTAGAAAACAGGTCCATTGGAAGTGGTCAAAAGAAAGTGACACAGCATTCAACGAGTGCAAAAGCCAGTTGGTAGAGAGCACTATGTTAGTTCATTATGACATATCTATGGAGGTCAAGCTAGCGTGTGACACCTCTCCGTACGGAGTTGAGGCAGTGATCTCTCATATATTCGATAATGGGGAGGAGAAAACAATTGCTCTTGCTTCACGCACTCTCAGTGCCAGTGAGTGGAATTTTGCGCAGATCGAAAGGGAAGCTTTGGCATTAATTTTGGGGGTTAAGAAGTTTCACAAATATTTGTTTGGTCATAAGTTTACTATAGTTACTGACCATAAGCCCCTGACAGCAATCCTCCATCCAAAGTCCCCAGTTCTAACCTTAGCTGCAGTTTGAATGCAGAAATGGGCTTTGATTTTGTCAGCGTATATGTGTGGCATTGAGTACAGATGATCAGCTGATCACAGTAATGCTGATGCTATGTCGAGATGGCCATCCCCATCACAAGTTACACCCAATAGGGAAGAAGTGTTCTATTTTTTATCCATTGATGAGCTGACAGTTACAGCTGAAGAGATTGGTAGGGCAACCAAATATGACCCAGTTATGTCAAAAGTGTATGATTACATCGCAAATGGATGGCCAAACCAGGAATATCAGAGAAAGATATTCATCCATACTTCATTCATAGGAATGAATTGTCAGTGGATAAAGATGGTTTCATGTGTGGAGCAAAAGTGGTTATCTCAAATAGGTTCAGATCTAAATTGTTAGGAGATCTTCATGACCAGCACCTGGCAATGTGATTGACCAGGAGTTTTACACACAGCTACTTATAGTGGCCAGGTTTAGATAAAGAGATAGAGTACATCATCAGTCAGTGTACAAAATGTCAATTGGTAAGCAAGAAACCACCATCAGTACCTTTAAAGCCATGGAAATGGCATTCCAGGGTGTGGCAAATGTTACATGTAGATTTTGCTGATCTAGAAGGACAGCAATTGTTCTTGTTTTTGGTAGTCACTCGAAGTGAGTAGAAGTGTTTCCGATGCGGAAAATAACAAAAAACAAAACACTGGACAATTTGCAAAGATTGTTTTCTTCATGCAGCCTCCCAAAAGAAATTGTTTCTGATAATGGGCTGCAATTTTGTTCAGAAGAGCTCACACAATTCATGAGCAGAAACGGTGTGAAACATACCAAAATTCCACCATCCCAGCCTGCTTCAAAATGGTGCAACAGAGCACACAGTACAAATTGTCAAACATGCCCTCATCACACAAATGTTGGATCCAAATCCAAAGAAACATCAGCTATCATTGGACCACAAACTGGCAACATTTCTGATTACCTATCAGAATACGCCTCATATCATTACTGGTAGAAAGCCTACAGAGTTGTTTCTCAAATGATAGCCATGAACCGGGTTCTTGTTGTTAAAGCCAAACTTGGCACAGTCTGTAGAAGAGAAACAATCAAGGCAGAAAGAGAGCCATGATAAAGGTCGAGTTAGAGAGAGCAGTGTGAAGTTGAACCAAAAGGTTAGAGTTAAGAACCATCACCATAAATGGTTAAAGTTGTTACCAGAAAGTGTAGTGAAGATATGTGGTCCTGGCACATATTTGGTAATGGAATGGTTAGGTTTGTTCACATTGATCGTATCTTACCTGTAGTTGTGGAAGAAGTTGAAAGTTGGGATGATTCAATTTATTCTGATAGAAAATAGGAAACATAGAAAATAGGTGCAGGAGTAGGCCATTCAGCCCTTCGAGCCTGCAAGTCAGATAGTCTTGTTACGAGTGGAGTACCAGTAGAAAATTTTACATCAGATTTTTTTTTTTTAATTCGTAGCCAATCGTTCCAATTCTTTGTCAAATCACAAATGCCAGAGGTCACCTTGGGCCCATTCAAGGATCACTCTGCGCCAATGCTCTTAGCCAAAAGGCCTAGAGCCACTGCACCGTTCCTGGAAGTACTGCAATACCAGGTTCGTGCCATGGAGGTGGATGGGTCAGGTCCCCCACACACCTCCGTGGAGGTGGATGGGTCAAGCCACCCCACCCACCTCATCGGATATACCAGAAACAAGTCCAAGAGAAATCCAGAAAGTGTAGCGAGTCCAAATGTAGATCAAGGTCAGCCTTTGGTGAAAAACTCTCCTCAGACTCAGCCTGGAATGAGTCAAAGTCCTACAACACGATCTGAAAGTTCTGTTCAAGAAACTGTATATTCTTCAAAACAGATAACCAGTGGTTAAGTTTAATCTGTAAAGTTCATTTCTTTTGTTTGTGTTACAGAATTCTATAGTAGAATTTGGAAACATAAAATGGGTTCCATTTGAGAAATGTATACCAAGAGTTGTGTATACCATGGAAGTCATGTACAATGACTATTTGCTATAATTAACTTCTTCAATAAGGAGGGAGAAGTGTAATAGAGCCACCTGGTGGACTACTGATGTATGTAATAATAAAGCCATGTGCAGTGCAGTTCTTACCCGGAAGCCATGTTGTGCAGTTCTCTATATATCCTGTGTCTCAAGATATCACGCGGGGGGGGGGTTCTTGATGGACTTATGGGAGAGTAAAGAAATGATTTTGAAATATCATATCAAGAATGGGTAACAATACCATTATGCACATGATCAACATTAACTGGCTGCTGACATCAGTCCCCATATGAGTGACTGCTGTATGCCATGTGGTTATACGAGATGTAGTTCTGTCACCAGGTTGCTGAGGTGTCCCCATCTCTACGTCTCCCACCTCCAGCTGCTCTGCGACCCCTGAGACTTCCAGGACAGCCTCCTCTGGTGCAGTTACGGTGGCCAATGATGGAGGGCCACCTCCATCTCTCTCACTCTTCCTCTTAATATGGGCTCACTTCTCCTGTAAGGAAGGAAAGAAGAGAAGTTTGAATGAGAGTGATGGAATGAGCGCATGGAATGGATGGGTAACATCTTTACAGGGTGACTATGATGGAGTGGGGTGCCAATGCCTAATGGCCTCCCTGTGTGGTGTTTGTTGGTGTGATTGCATTAGGATGAGAGTGAGTGTGAGGGCTGGCTAGTGAGATGGGGATATGATAATTTAGATAGCGAGAGGGATGGTGGACATGCAAGGTATGTTGGTGTGAGTAAGGATGTGCAGGAGTAGGCTTGGGAAGGCAGAGTGATGGGGATATGATGAAAGGCACAGCACAATGGCTTTGCCCTCACCTTTCCAGATCTAATGATACCATTGAAGTGTTTCCAGCACTGCGCTCAGGTCCTCTGGACACATCCCTGCAGTTTGCCTCTTCTGCTATTTGATGCCAGGCTGCTTTGGTCTGCTGGGGAGGTATCTTCCGGTATGGAGGGAGTCATCGGAGAACCGGGGTGCAGCCCTCTGCCTCTGTGCAGTCATGTTTCCAAGTGTTTGGAACAATCAAACGTTCCAGTACAGCACCTGCACACTTATAGATGAACCTTTAAATGCAATGTGGCGAAGGCTCCTGGCTGAAAATGCATCATCGATGAGGTCATCAGACCCCACCATTTAATAGGGCTGGGTAACACGCAGGGGCTGCATTAATAGGCTCCAATAACGGAAAGTCGATGTGGCAGGAGCGGAATGCAATGAGGAATGGGGCTGCGACCCACCACGGCAACCGCCCGCACCTGACCCGCCCACGCTACAGAATATTCCTGCCTACGTGGTTACAGATTCATCGTCTTGAGCACATAATCCAGGCTGACACTCCAGTGCAGTAGTGCAGGAGTGCTGCACTGTCGGATTTACTGCCTGTCGGATGAGACGTTAAAACGAGGCCCCATCTGCTCTCAGGTGGATGTAAAAGATCCCATGGCACTATTCCGAAGAAGTACAGGGGAGTTATCCCCAGTGTCCTAGACAATATTTATCCATCAATCAACATCACGAAAACAGATTATCTGGTCATTGCTGTTTGTGGGAGCTTGCTGTGCTCAAATTGGCTGTCAAGTTTCCTACATTACAACGGGGACTACACTCCAAAAAGTATTTCATTGGCTGTAAAGCGATTTGCGACGCCCTAAAGTTGTGAAAGGCGCTATAGAAATGCATGTCTTTTTTTTCTTTCGTGAGGACTGCTACTGATGTTTGAGCTGCTCTGTTGACTATAATGGACCATCCTCTGGTACCAGAGAAAAATGATTAATTACAACAGATTGATTGATAATAACACCGTTTGAACTAAAGAGATTACATTACAAAGCTGAGCTGTTAAACCACAGGCTTCCCTTTGAAGATTTCCATGCGCTGCAGTTCCAAATCTCACTGAGAGTTTAATGATTTTGATTTGTTTTTAAGTTCAGCTAACTGAATTCAGATCAATTATTAAGAACTCGCTTTATTGCACTCTGGCAGTTATCATCAATTTGAGAGTATCCTTCTTCCATTTTTAATTTGCACACAGCCGTTTCCACGTAACCCGTTGCATTATTCAGCCAACATAGCCTGGCTGGCAAATCCACTTTCATCGCCTATTCCGCGGTGAATTATATTTCAAATGCAACTTATTTAATAGTTGCAAACCGCTACCATCATTCAATTGGCTTGAAATTCACGTGGATTTTCATCACTGTTCGAGTTCCATGCCTTTTCATCCCTGCGGTATGTTACACAGAATAAATGTGCAACATTACACTGGAAATACTCATGCTACACAAAGCACAATTATAACATCAGTGGAACATAAACAAAAATGCAATTATTTATTTTTTGAAGTCTCTAAAACTTTACCAGCAGCTTTCCTCTGGCAATGCTCCTGGTGAGTGGGGAAGGGGCGAGGTGCTGGTTAATCTACACAGGTTATGATACATTAATGGAGGACACAGATTTATGGTGTTTGAATATGTGAAATTGTGTTTATATTTATACTTCAAAGTATTATGACAGGATTCTGAAAATATTAAAGCTATTTTCAGGTTCCTCATCTGTGATTTCATCCACAGTTTTGTGGAAATTGCAAATCGTCAGCATTATTATCAGATGTTTGTCGATCTACTTACTCAATTTAATCCAGAATCCACACAGAGCTAGTAAGGAAGATGATTCAGGCTACAGGTAAGTCGGAGGTGTGCAGCAGCACTGAGGAGGAGAGGGGCCTCCTCCAATAAAAGGTGATTTTGGAAGGTTATGTGGGAGAGGCGGTGAAGGATGGGGCTGGGGGTAATGGAGTGTAGGTCAGATGGTGAAGGGCTGGTGGAGGGTGGAAGGGTGTTAGGGGATTGCGGGATAGATGGCGGAGGGGAGGTGAAGTGCGGGTCGGATGATGGAGGGATGTAACGTCATGGGAAAGGGAAGACATTGTGTTTGAAGCTCCGAGAGATGGGGCGCAGTGGGGGTGGGAGGGGCAGTGAGTGGGGGGGAGCCGAGTGCAGGCGAGGGGCAGTGGCTGGAACGGGGACAATGAGCTGGGCGGTGCAGTAACACCCAGGGGATGTGAGGCTCATGTATGGGAAGGGCCTCTGCGCACGGGGTTAAACCTTTTGATAGAGGTACACCTATTGGAAGTGTTAAGGACGGGAGTTTCGAAGTAATGTCCTTTCTACTTCTTGTTTCATGGAGAAATTTTCTTTCTTTTAAAAAAAAATGGTTCAACCTAAACAATGATCCCCTGGTATCTCCTTTATTATCTGTTTTCACATCTTTTAACACGAGCATCAACCGTATTTACTTCGATCTGTAATGGGGAGATTGCACTGGGGAAATTGCAGGTACCTGTTGTGAATCATGTGAGAGTGATTGTGGTTTGTGAGTTAGGGAAGCGGATGGTTAAAATCGAATATTACTGCCCCCAGTTTGGTGCTGGACCAAAGTCATTTAAAATCTCCCCTGTATGGGGAAGGGAAAACGTGTCTTTGAATTGCCTTGCTGCAGTCCTGTCAAGACCAATATATTTCAGGTCTGGCAGATGCGAAAGCGCTGCCTAGGTGATATCAGTGGGAGCTCCATCAGCGTTTGTGCTGTTGACGCTTCCGGGCGTTTTGTGGGCAGCCTCAATGAGGCAGGGCCTTTTTGTGTGACTTTGTGCAAGGTAAGAGCAGTGTTCTGGTAACAACTGCAGCAAGATCAGAAGGGCCCTCGCGATTAGCCCTCATGGCTGCTGAGAGGACATGAATAAAAACGTGGGTAAATTAAGCTGGATTGCCAATGGTCATTAGATGGCGTTGCCACGGTTACTGCTCTGCATGGCGAACAGGCAAAAACAAGTGCCTGGCTGCTTTATTTATTTTTCCGACATCTCATGGGCAAGGATTAGATTGTCATTCCTAAATCCACAAAGTAAAACCCATATCTAAGACAAAACTACTAAAAATGGATAAAATAGAAGAATCTAAGTTGAAGAGAATTCATCTAAATGATTTTTAAAAAATATTGACAATAGCTGGCCAATCGATCATAGACAGCCCAGAATTCCAGATGTTGTCTTTCAAACTCTCCATCTGCTCACACCAGCCTCCATAAGAACGTAAGAAATAGGAGCAGGGGTCGGCCATTTGGCCCATTGAGCCTGCTCCACCATTCAATAAGATCATGGCTGGTCTGATCCCGGCCTCAACTGCACTTCCCCGCCTTCTCCCCATAACCCTGGACTCCCTTACCGTTCAAAAATCTGTCTATCTTCTGGGCCGGTTTTCTATGGATGTTTTTTAATGAAATGTGCTTTGCCGTGCTAGTCAGAGTAGGAATCGCAGGATAGCTCAGATGAATACGTGCCTTGGGGAGTAGTGCACAAGGGAGGGATTCAAATTCCTGGGACATTGGAACTGGTTCTGGAGGAGGTGGGACCAGTACAAACCGGATGGTCTGCACCTGGGCAGGACCGGAACCAATGTCCTTGGGGGAGTGTTTACTGGTGCTGTTGGGGAGGAGTTAAACTAATATGGCAGCGGGATGGGAACCTCTGCAGGGAGACAGGGGGAAGTAGAATGAGGGCAGAAGCAAAAGATAGAAAGAAGAAAAGTAAAAGTGGAGGGCAGAGAAACCTAAGGCAAAAAGCAAAAAGGGCCACACTACAGCAAAATTCTAAAGGGGCAAAGTGTGTTAGAAAGACAAGCCTGAAGGCTCTGTGCCTCAATGTGAGGAGTATTCGGAATAAGGTGGACGAATTAACTGCGCAGATAGCAGTTAACGGGTATGATGTAATTGGCATCCAGGGTGACCAAGGCTGGGAACTTAACATCCAGGGGTATTCAACATTCAGGAAGGATAGACAGAAAGGAAAAGGAGGCGGGGTGGCATTAATGCAATAGAACGGAAGGACATTAGCTTGGATGATGTGGAATCTGTATGGGTGGGTCTACGGAATACCAAGGGGCAGAAAACACTAGTGGGAGTTGTGTACAGATCACCAAACAGTAGTAGTAAAGTTGGGTGCAGCATCAAACAAGAAATTAGGGATGCATGCAATAAAGGTACAGCAGTTATCATGGGTGACTTGAATCTACATATTGATTGGGAAACCAAACTGGTAGCAATGCGGTGGAGGAGGATTTCCTGGAGTGTATTAGGGATGGTTTTCTGGACCAATATGTCGAGGAACCTACTAGGGAGCAGGCCATCCTAGACTGGGTGATGTGTAATGAGAAAGGACTAATTAGCAACCTTGTTGTGCGAGGCCCCTTGGGGAAGAGTGACCATAACATGGTAGAATTCTTTATTAAGATGGAGAGTGACACAGTTAATTCAGAAACTAGTTTCCTGAACTTAAGGAAAGGTAACTTCGATGGTTTGAGGCGTGAATTGGCTAGAATAGACTGGCAAATGATACTTAAAGGGTTGACGGTGGATAGGCAATGGCAAACATTTAAAGATCACATGGATGAACTTCAGCAATTGTACATCCCGTCTGGAGTAAAAATAAAACGGGGAAGGTGGCTCAACCATGGCTAACAAGGGAAATTAAGGATAGTGTTAAATCCAAGGAAGAGGCATATAAATTGGCCAGAAAAAGCAACAAACCTGAGGACTGGGAGAAATTTAGAATTCAGCAGAGGAGGACAAAGGGTTTAATTAGGAGGGGGCAAATAGAGTACGAGAAGCAGCTTGCCGGGAACATAAAAACTGACTGCAAAAGCTTCTATAGATATGTGAAGAGAAAAAGATTAGTGAAGACAAACGTAGGTCCCTTGCAGTCGGATTCAGGTGAATTTATAATGGGGAACAAAGAAATGGCAGACCAATTGAACAAATACTTCGGTTCTGACTTCACGAAGTAAGACACAAATAACCTTCCGGAAATACTAGGGGACCGAGGGTCTAGTGAGAAGGAGGAACTGAAGCATATCCTTATTAGGCGGGAAATTGTGTTAGGGAAATTGATGGGATTGAAGGCCGATAAATCCCCGGGGCCTGATAGTCTGCATCCCAGAGTACTTAAGGAAGTGGCCCTAGAAATAGTGGATGCATTGGTGATCATTTTCCAACAGTCTATCGAATCTGGATCAATTCCAATGTACGGGAGGGTAGCTAATGTAACACCACTTTATAAAAAGGGAGGGAGAGAGAAATCAGGTAATTATAGACCGGTTAGCCTGACATCAGTAGTGGGGAAAATGTTGGGATCAATTATTAAGGATGAAATAGCAACGCATTTGGAAAGCAGTGATGGGATCAGTCCAAGTCAGCATGGATTTATGAAGGGGAAATCATGCTTGACAAATCTTCTGGAATTTTTTGAGGATGTAACTAGTAGAGTGGACAAGGGAGAACCAGTGGATGTAGTGTATTTGGACTTTCAAAAGGCTTTTGACAAGGTCCCACACAAGAGATTGATGTGCAAAATCAAAGCACATAGTATTGGGGGTAATATACTGACGTGGATAGAGAACTGATTGGCAGACAGGAAGCAGAGAGTCGGAATAAACGGCTCCTTTTCAGAATGGCAGGCAGTGATTAGTGGAGTGCCGCAGGCCTCAGTGCTGGGACCCCAGCTCTTTACAATATACATCAATGATTTGGATGAAGGAATTGAGTGTAATATCTCCAAGTTTGCAGATGACACTAAACTGGGTGGCGGTGTGAGCTGTGAAGGGGACGCTAGGAGGCTGCAGGGTGACTTGGACAGGTTAGATGAGTGGGCAAATGCATGGCAAATGCAGTATAATGTGAGGTTATCAGCTTTGGGGGCAAAAAAGCAAAGACAGAATATTATCTGAATGGCGGCAGATTAGGAAAAGGGGAGGTGCAATGAGACCTGGGTGTCAGGTTCATCAGTCATTGAAAGTTGGCATGCAGGTACAGCAGGCGGTGAAGAAAGCAAATGGTATGTTGGCCTTCATAGCAAGGGGATTTGAGTATAGGAGCAGGGAGGTCTTACTGCAGTCGTACAGGGCCTTGGTGAGGCCTCACCTGGAATATTGTGTTCAGTTTTGGTCTCCTAATCTGAGGAAGGATGCAGCGAAGGTTCACCAGACTGATTCCCAGGATGGCAGGACTGACATATGAGGAGAGACTGGATCAACGGGCCTTTATACATTGGAGTTTAGAAGGATGAGAGGGGATCTCATAGAAACCTATAAGATTCTGATGGGATGGGTCAGGTTAGATGCGGATAGAATGTTCCCGATGTTGGAGAAGTCCAGAACCAGGGGACAGAGTCTTAGGATAAGGGTTAGGCCATTTAGGACTGAGATGAGGAGAAACTTCTTCACTCAAAGAGTTGTTAACCTGTGGAATTCCCTGTCGCAGAGAGTTGTTGATGCCAGTTCATTGGATATATTCAAGAGGGAGTTAGATATGGCCCTTTACGGCTAAGGGGATCAAGGGGTATGGAGAGAAAGCAGGAAAGGGGTACTGAGGGAATGATCAGCCATGATCTTATTGAATGGTGGTGCAGGCTCGAAGGGCCGAATGGCCTACTCCTGCACCTATTTTCTGTGTTTCTATGCTTCTATGGTCAATATAACCTCAAACAGATTAAACCCGGCGGTAGATTTTGACAGTCTCCTCACATAAAACTCTCCCCTGGTACCAGGTCCGACCCCCAGCCATCAGATTGATCAGACACAGTTTAGCTCACGTTCGCAATAGGACAGAAATCGGACTCATTGAATCTAACTAGGGGATCGAGTTTCTTTGCCAGTTTCATCTGTTTATGGCTTGTGTGGTGAGCTTGGTTTTATTGTGTTTGATGCAGTGGCACTTAAAGGAGGAACGTAACTTTTGTTTTAAAATTGGGGTGAGTTTTATGCTCATAAAAGTGGAGATGTTAGTGCTGGGAAGGCGATCCTTTTCCCAATTTGTCAATATTGAGCACGTCAATATAGCTGTACATTGAAGCTTCCCTTACTCTCTCTGCCACCAAAAGTGCATCTTATTCCCAATATATACGGATGCTTCTTGCCATTAGCGTATGTTGATGAAAGCTAAATGGCTCCTCACGAGGAGCACCACCTACTCACATTGGCCGAGATTTGGCCGTGAGTAGTGAAGGAACGGCTTTCGCTGTTCACCCCACGTACAGTTGCCCACAGACTTTTAGCAGGTTTGTCAATGGAGATTTCCAGTAATCTGACATCAGTTTAAATTCAGGGGATGTGTGACATCTGAAAGAAGGTCAGGCGGGGAAGCTTCGCAACCACTCAGATTGAAGAATCCAGACTGCAAAGCAAAAAGTAAAAAACAGGAGCTATAATTTACATTTAAATAATTGTACAGGAAGCAAAATAATGATTGGGGCATACACATAGGATTGAGGGATATACATAAAAGAGCAAACCAGGAAAACTATTTTTTTTAATTATTTTAATTTTAAATCTGCAACATTAATTTTCTTCTGTGGGAGTGAGACACCACACTTGTAAGATGTATTTTTCAGGGCCAGAGAAGTTGTTCAGCAGTAATCGTCACTTACTATGCCATTAAAAGCTCTTACTCCTGATTAAACAAGCCCTAACTTTTCCATCTGTCTTTAGAGCGAGAGTAGTAGGTAATTAGCCTAAGTTCATGCCATGACAGTGATCTCTGTGCAGATTCCATCGGCAAAGAAAGCAACAGCGCACCCTGTGGAGAAGCAGGGTATCACTGACAGCAACATCTGGATATCCGCATTTAACTGCACATATGTGGGCGCCAGAAGTTGCTGTCAGTTTCACCCAGTAATAATGGCGAGGGCTGACGGCATGGCCATTATCGGACCATTATCCGGCTTCCTTTTCACTTTCATTTCCCTTTGAGAAATGTCAGGGAGATTTGCTGATTCCTTACACACTTGTACCAGTCCGTGAAGTAAGTACATTTCCTGCTTCTTCTGTTGTACCCCCTTTTTTCTTCACTCAGTGTGATCCACATACCATGTTCATATAGCTTCACTCAGTATGGTGGGTCCATTTAGTTGGGTTTTCACAAGTGGGCATGAGCAGACAGTAGTGGCAGGGAAAGCTGTGAGAGCCCACGTCAGCAGTGCAATCCTCTCCAAGCTTTGCCCAGCTGGACACAGATGCTGAACCCCTGGGACTATCGTTGAGATGGAGAATGCTAGAGGTGCATCAGCAACTTAGCCAGGTACTGACAGGCATGCTTTGCATGCTCTGCACAATAGAGGTGAGTATGGAAGAGCCCAACTCCATCACTAGTGGATTGGTGATGCAGGGATTTGTGAGAACGTCTGCCATGAAGAGAGTGGCTGTATCCATGCAGTGTCAAGCAAGGCTTTCCAATAAATCGTGCAAACCAGGACCACAGCCGTACAAGAGATGTTTGCTTTATCCATGGCCTTCCAATGTGTCACTGATATTCACCAATCAGATCTTCAGCAGAGTGGTAGTAGTGATGTGGCACTGGCCCAGGAAAGAGGTAATGGCAAAAGGGGACATGCAAGTAGGAACTCCACTCGAAGCGATCCCAATTCTCACTTGTTGCCACTCGCTCAGCTAGTAACGTGCATACTGTCTCGTCTCCCAAAGGCTGAGTCTACCACTACACAGGTGCAGGTGGGGCCCTCGCAGGCCAAAAGCACCTCAGCACTCAGGGCAGGGATCTGAGCAGCCTGCCTCTACCTCTGCTGAAGCCACAAGACTCCTGGCCCAAGACCGCCCTAAGTGGAGGAAGAGCATCTGGGAGGGCGCTGAGCATCTTAAGTCTCATCGGCGAGAGCATGCAGAAAGCAAGCACAGGCAGCGGAAGGAGCGTGCGGCAAACCAGACTCCCCACCCAATCTTTCCTTCAACCACTGTCTGTCCCACCCGTGTCAGAGACTGTAATTCCCGTATTGAACTGTACAGTCACCTGAGAACTCACTTTTAGAGTGGAAGCAAGTCTTCCTCGATTTCAAGGGATTGCCTATGATGATGATGACCATGTAGAAGTGGTAGGAAGCGTAATTTAAAGACATTGTAATTCACCAAGGGTATACAGATGGGTGTTTCACCAAATGTTATGTTAGTAAATTTCCTTTTTAACAAACACTACATAAAATGTATTGATTAGCACCATATCCACATCTTGTCCATTACTGGGTCCTGAGGAAGAGTAACCATAATATGGTAGAATTCTTATTAAGATGGAGAGTGACACAGTTAATTCAGAGACTAAAATTAAAGAAAGGTAACTTCAATGGTAAGAGACGTGAATTGGCTAGGATAGACTGGCGAATGATACTCAAAGAGTTGACAGTGGATAGGCAATGGCAGACATTTAAATTTCAAATGGATGAACGTCAACAATTGTACATCTCTGTCTGACGTAAAAATAAAACGAGAAAGGTGGCTAACAAGGGAAATTAGGGATAGTGTTAAATCCAAGGAAGAGATATATAAATTGGCCAGAAAAAGCAGCAAACCTGAGGACTGGGAGAAATTTAGAATTCAGCTGAGGGGGACAAAGGGTTTAATTAGGAGGGGGAAAATAGTGTATGAGAGTAAGCTTGCAGGGAACATAAAAAACGACTGCAAAAGCTTCTATAGATATGTGAAGAGAAAAAGATTAATGAAGACAAATGTAGGTCCATTGCTCTCAGAATCAGGTGAATTTATAATGGGGAACAAAGAAATGGCAGACCAATTGAACAAATACTTTTGTTCTGTCTTCACTAAGGAAGACACAAATAACCTTCCGGAAATACTAGGGGACCGAGGGTCTAGCGAGAAGGAGGAACTGAAGGAAATCCTTATTAGGCAGGAAATTGTGTTATGGAAATTGATGGGATTGAAGGCCGATAAATTCCCAGGGCCTGATAGTCTGCATCCCAGAGTACTTAAGGAAGTGGCCCTAGAAATAATGGATGCATTGGTGGTCATTATCCAACATTCTATAGACTCTGGATCAGTTCCTATGGACTGGAGGGTAGCTAATGTAACCCCACTTTTTAAGAAAGGAGGGAGAGAGAAACCAGGGAATTGTAGCCTGACATTGGTATGGGGAAAATGTTGGAATCAGTTATTAAAGATATAATAGCAGTGCATTTGGAAAGCAGTGACAGGATCTGTCCAAGTCAGCATGGATTTATGAAAGGGAAATCATGCTTGACAAATCTTCTAGAATTGTTTGAGGATGTAACTAATAGAGTGGACAAGAGAGAACCAGTGGATGTGGTGTATTTGGACTTTCAAAAGGCTTTTGACAAGGTCCCACACAAGAGATTAGTGTGCAAAATTAAAGCACATCGTATTGGGGGTAATGCATTGACATGGATAGAAACATAGAAAATAGGTGCAGGTGTAGGCCATTCGGCCCTTCGAGCCTGCACCACCATTCAATAAGATCATGGCTGATCATTCCCTCAGTACCCCTTTCCTGCTTTCTCTCCATACCCCTTGATCCCCTTAGCCATAAGGACCATATCTAACTCCCTCTTGAATATATCCAATGAACTGGCATCAACAACTCTCTGCGACAGGGAATTCCACAGGTTAACAACTCTCTGAGTGAAGAAGTTTCTCCTCATCTCAGTCCTAAATGGCCTACCCCTTATCCTAAGACTGTTAACCCTGGTTCTGGACTTCCCCAACATCGGGAACATTCTACCCTCATCTAACCTGTCCAGTCCCATCAGAATCTTATATGTTTCTATGAGATCCCCTTTTTTTTTTGCCCATACAAGGTAAATATATTGTATTTCAGACAATGGAGTGTCCAAATTAGAACTACAATATTCGAAAAGTGAAATCTTTTCAGCTAAACAATTTCCACAGTGATGGATGTATATAACCGTTTACAAGTTAATTTGTAGACCTTAAGTGGACTTTAATTCCACCTAGGATTTAATTCCAGATTTTAATCAGGTTTGTAATACAGTACAAATTGTCACTAGTTTAACAGTCAAACATGGACTATTCCAGGTCTTTGGTCTGTGACTGAAGTTAAGTGTAATTTCTTAAATATGAAGATTTGAGAAAAGCTTAATAGATATAAGCTGCTTCAAATAAAACCCTAGGTATAATGTGCAAATACAATCTAGCTGTAAAGATATCATGGATGCAAGTACCTATTGAAAATACATAGTATTAACAGCTTCTATCTACTTCAAAAAGACAAAATAGTCTTCTGAATGATGTCCACAGGTTCTCTTATTTCATCTTCTTTGATCACAAGGGGTAGTGCAAGTCTAATGATGTCCCTGTGGGTTGGTTTAGCTAGTAGACCGTTATCACGTAGACAAAGGCAAACGTCCATTGCATCAAAAGCTTTTGTTTCTTTAATAACAATGGCATTCAATAATCCTTTTCCTCTTACAGCAGTTACAATATCTGATGGCAGTTTCATCAGCTTACTTCGGAGGAGCATTCCCATTTCCTCTGAATTTTCTGCCAAGTTTTCTTCTTCATGAACCTCAAGGGCAGCAATAGCAACACGACAAGCCAATGGATTGCCACCATATGTGGACCCATGCTGACCTGGTTTAATGGTTAACATAGAGAGCTGGTTGGCAGACAGGAAGCAGAGAGTAGGAATAAACGGGCCCTTTTCAGAGTGGCACGCAGTGACAAGTGGGGTACCGCCAAGGTTCAGTGCTGGGACCCCAGCTATTTACAATATACATTAATGATTTAGACGAAGGAATTGAATATAATATCTCCAAGTTTGCAGATGACACTAAGCTGGGTGGTGGTGTGACCTATGAGGAGGATGCTAAGAGGCTGCAGGGTGACTTGGACAGGTTAGGTGAGTGGGCAAATGCATGGCAGATGCAGTATAATGTCAATGATCATAGGCAGTCCCTCGGAATCGAGGAAGACTTGCTTCCACTCCTAAAGTGAGTTCTTTGGTGGCTGAACAGCCCAACATGAAAGTCACAGACCCTGTCACAGGTGGGACAGATATTCGTTGGGGGAAGGGGGGTGGGGGTGGCACTGATTTACCACACGCTCCTTCCGCTGCCTGCGCCTGACCTCTTCACGCTCGCCGCATTGAGATTTGAAGAGCTCAACGCCCTCCCGGATGCACTTTCTCCACCTAGGGCGGTCTTCGGCCAGGGTTTCCCAAACGTCAGTCATGATGTTGCACTTCACCAGGGAGGCTTTGAGGGTGTCCTTGTAACGTTTTTGCTGCCCACCTTTGGCTCGTATGCCATGAAGGAGCTCCGCGTATAGCAGTTGCTTAGGGAGTCTCGTGTCTGGCATGCGAACTAAGTGGCCTGCCCAGCGAAACTGATCGTGTGGTTAGTGCTTCAATGCTGGGGATATTAGCCTGGGTAAGGACACTGATGTTGATGCATTTGTCCTCCCAGGGGAGTTGCAGGATCTTACGGAGATATCATTGGTGATATATCTCCAGCGACTTGATGTGTCTTCTGTAAGTCGTCCATGCCTCTGATCCATACAGGAGGGTGGGTATTACTGCAGCCCTATAGACCATGAGCTTGGTGGTAAGTTTGAGGGCTTGGTCTTCAAACACTCTTTTCCTCAGGCGACTGAAGGCTGCACTGGCCCACTGGAGGCGATGTTGAATCATGTGAGGTTATCCACTTTGGTGGCAAAAACAGGAAGGCAGAATATTATCTGAATGGTGACAGATTAGGAAAAGGGGAGGTGCAACAAGACCTGGGTGCCATGGTACATCAGTCATTGAAAGTTGGCATGCAGGTACAGCAGGCGGTGAAGAAGGCAAATGGCATGTTGGCCTTTATAGCGGGAGGATTTGAGTATAGGAGCAGGGAGGTCTTACTGCAGTTGTACAGGGCCTTGGTGAGGCCACACCTTGAATACTGTGTACAGTTTTGGTCTCCTAATCTGAGGAAGGACATTCTTGCTATTGAGGGAGTGCGGCGAAGGTTCACCAAACAGATTCCCGGGATGGCAGGACTGACACATGAAGAAAGACTGGATCGACTAGGCTTATATTCACTGGAATTTAGAAGAATGAGAGGAGATCTCATAGAAATATATAAAATTCTGACGGGATTGGACAGGTTAGATGCAGGAAGAATGTTCCCAATGTTGGGGAAGTCCAGAACCAGGGGTCACAGTCAAGGATAAAGGGTAAACCATTTAGGACCGAGATGAGGAGAAACTTCTTTACTCAGAGAATTTTGAACCTGTGGAATTCTCTCCCACAGAAAGTTGTTGAGGCCAGTTCATTAGATATATTCAAAAGGGAGTTAGATGTGGCCCTTATGGCTAAAGGGATCAAGGGGTATGAAGAGAAAGCAGGAATGGGGTACTGAGGTGAATGATCAGTCATGATCATATTGAATGGCGGTGCAGGCTCGAAGGGCCGAATGGTCTACTCCTGCACCTATTTTCTATGTTTCTATGTTTCTGAGGGATAACTCGCCCTTTCACTTGGTTCGTGATGAATGTCAGTAGATGCTGGGATCCATTGGGTGAATGTGCAATGGGTGGATGCGTGATTGAAGGATTGTTTAATACAAGGAGAATGTGGGGGTGGGGTGGGGGGTGGAGGGTAATTGTTCCTGCTGGTGGAAACGGACCTCCAGGATTTCATTCCTTATGTTTTCCTGTGTGAGTCAACAATAGCTGAACCGTTACAATATTGGGGCAGCCCTGGCATCCCGGGCAGCGATGTATGCGGCTGGTCTGGCGATGGGTGGCCCATCTTCCTCCTCTTCTTCCTCCTCCTCGACATTCTCCTCATCCGAAGATGGGCGATGAGGCCCTTCGTCCTCCTCTCCCTGCAATCCTCTGTGCTGTGCAAATGTGTGCAGGATGCAGCACACCACTATCACTCTGAAGACCCTCACTGTCGAGTATTGCAGGGTGCTTCCAGACCTCTCCAGGCACCTGAAGTGCATCTTCAACATTCCGATGGCTTGCTCAATGGTGCACCTGGTGATCATGTGACTCTTGTTGCAGCGCTCCTGCGCCTCATTGGTGGGTTTCCTCACAGGTGCCGTGAGCCAAGTTTGAAGTGGGCATCCCTCGTCTTCCACAAACCAGCCCTTAAATCTGCTACTTGGAATGAAAGGATCCGGAATGGTGGACTGTTGCAGAATGACAGCTTCATGACAGCTCCCAGGGAACCTGGCGCAGACCTGCAGGAACCTTTCCTTGTGGTTGCACACCAGCTGTGTATTGATGGACAGATATCCCTTTGTAGATGATAAAAACTCCTGGTTGCTGTGGTGGTGCACGGATTGCCACGTGTGTGCAATCGATGGCACCCTGTACCTATGTGAATCCAGCCAGAGAGACGAATTCGAGTGCCTGCCGATTCTGGCTGTTGTCATTGCAGGGGAAGTTTATGTAACTCCCAGCCCTGGCAAACACTTCATCACTCACCTGCCTTCTGCAGTTACGTGCAGTCAACTGCGAGAGCCTCGAGATGTCTCCAGTAGCACCATGGAAGGAACCAGAGCCACAAAATTGAGCTTGGTGGTGACCTTGACAGCCATTGGTAATGCATGTCCACCAGGCCCAGTGGGGAGTAGGTCATCTCCCAGGAGGCCACAGATGTCTGTGGTCACCTTATGTGTCAATCTCAGCCTGTGGCAGCACTGCTCTTCCGAGGAAGTTCAGCCTCTGTGAACCCTATGCCATGGGTAGTGCCTCCTGAGACTTTGACCTTTCTCCTGCGCATTTCTATTCTGTGCCCCCTTCTCCTGGTGCCCCCCTCTCCTGGTGCCCCTCTCCCCTGTGCCCCACTCCCCGAAACCTCTCACCAGTGCCCCTCTCCCCTGCGCCCTCCCTCCTGTGCCCCTCCCCTCTGTGCCCCTTCATTCAGTGCCCCCTCTCCCCAGTGCCCCTCTCCCCTGTGCCCCCCTCTCCCCTACCCCCTCTCCCCTGCGCCCTCCCTCCTGTGCCCCCCTCTCCTGTGCCCCCCCTCCGTACCCCTTCGTCCAGTGCCCCTCTCCCCAGTTCCCCTCTCCCCTGTAACACCCTCTCCCCTGCCCCCTCTCCCCTGTGCCCCCCTCCCCTGAGCACATGCTGATCCCACCACAGCACATCATCGCTGCCATGGATGGTGATAATCTTACTCTTCTGATGTGCTGTCAAACATATCCAACGCGCCTCCCCTCCTAATCTTTTCAGTTTGTAAGCCTCCAATGTTTCGAAAAAGCTCTATCCACACAATCACTCTCTGTTAAAAGTATGCTCGAGGGAACTGAGACATCAGCTGCAGTAAGTGAGCTTTTACTCAGACGGAGCAATCATGTTTAATAACCACCTGAACTGCGGCTCAATTGTGCCTCCATTACACTGGTCAGTTTCCCGAGCCCCGGGAAACCCGCGCTGGAGACAATAATTTAAAGCAAATTAAATTTAATATAAAAAGACCTCATTAGTGACTCCTAAGGCCTTTAGGAGCAGCAATAACTATGTGCCTGCCTGCACTAATTAAAGTCTGATTGGCGAGTGGATTACTTGAAGGGATCCAAATGCACTTTTGTTAAACCTGGAAGTGGGCTCAGTGGAGCCAGGCTGTGGTTCCAATGTCAAATTCAATTATTTCAACTACCCCCAAACCACATGTTCTTGGGAGTTATAATTCCACCGACATGTTTGTATACCTTCAATTAGTATGGGCCACATACCATGTTAATGTACCTTCAATCAGTACAGGTCACATACCATGTTAATGTATCTTCAATCAGTATGGACCACGTACTAAGCTTAAATAAAGGAGACTATGAAGGTATGAGGGCTGAGTTGGCTAAAGTGGACTGGGAAAATAGATTAAAGTGTAGGATGGTTGATGAACAATGGTGTACATTTAAGGAGATATTTCATAACTCTCAAGAAAAATATATTCCAGTGAGGAGGAAAGGGTGTACGAGAAAATATAACCATCCGTGGCTAACAAAAGAAATAAAGGACAGTATCCATAGAAACATAGAAACATAGAAACATAGAAAATAGGTGCAGGAGTAGGCCATTCGGCCCTTTGAGCCTGCACCATCATTCAATAAGATCATGGCTGATCATTCACCTCAGTACCCCTTTCCTGCTTTATCTCCATACCCCTTGATCCCTTTAGCTGTAAGGGCCATATCTAACTCCCTCTTGAATATATCTAATGAACTGGCATGAACAACTCTCTGCAGTAGGGAATTCCACAGGTTAACAACTCTCTGAGTGAAGAAGTTTCTCCTTATCTCAGTCCGAAATGGCTTACCCATTATCCTTAGACTATCCCCTGGTTCTGGACTTCCCCAACATCGGGAACATTCTTCCTGCATCTAACCTATCCAGTCCAGTCAGAATTTTGTATGTTTCTATGAGATCTTCTCTCATCCTTCTAAACTCCAGTGAATATAAGCCTAGTCGATCCAGTCTCTCCTCATATGTCAGTCCTGCCATCCCGGGAATCAGTCTGGTGAACTTTCGCTGCACTCCCTCAATAGCTAGGATGTCTTTCCTCAGGTTAGGAGACCAAAACTGAACACAATATTCCAGGTGAGGCCTCACCAAGGTCCTGTACAACTGCAGTAAGACCTCCCTGCTCCTATACTCAAATCCCCTAGCTATGAAGGCCAAAATACCATTTGCCTTCATCACTGCCTGCTGTACCTACATACCAACTTTCAATGATTGATGTACCATGACACCCAGGTCTCATTGCACCTCCCCTTTTGCTAATCTGCCGCCATTCAGATAATATTCTGCCTTCCTGTTTTTGCCACCAAAGTGGATAACCTCACATTTATCCACATTATACTGCATTTGCCATGTATTTGCCCACTCACCTAACCTGTCCAAGTTACCCTGCAGCCTCTTAGCATCCTCCTCACAGCTCACACCGCCAGCCAGCTTAGTGTCATCTACAAACTTGGAGATATTACACTCAATTCCTTCATCTAAATCATTATTGTACATTGTAAATAGCTGGGGTCCCAACACTGAGCCCTGTGGCACTCCACTGACATTCTGAAAAGGATCCGTTTATCCCGACTCTCTGCTTCCTGTCTGCCAACCAGTTCTCTATCCACGCCAGTACATTACCCCTAATACCATGTGCTTTGATTTTGCACACCAATCTCTTTTGTGGGACCTTGTCAAAAGCCTTTTGAAAGTCCAAATACACCACATCCACTGATTCTCCCTTGTCCACTCTACCCGTTACATCCTCAAAAAATTCCAGAAGATTTGTCAAGCATGATTTCCCTTTCATAAATCCATGCTGACTTGGACCGATCCTGTCACTGCTTTCCAAATGCGCTGCTGTTTCATCTTTAATAATTGATTCCAACATTTTCCCCACTACTGATGTCAGGCTAACCAGTCTATAATTACCCGTTTTCTCTCACCCTCCTTTTTTAAAAAGTGGTGTTACATTAGCTACCCTCTAGATCCAGAGTCGATAGACTGTTGGAAAATGATCATCAATGCATCCACTATTTCTAGGGCCACTTCCTTAAGTACTCTGGGCTGCAGACTATCAGGCCCCGGGGATTTATCGGCCTTTAATTCCATCAATTTCCCCAACACAATTTCTCGCCTAATAAGGATTTCCTTCAGTTCCTCCTTCTCGCTAGACCCTTGGTTCCCTAATATTTCCGGAAGGTTATTTGTGTCTTCCTTCGTGAAGACAGAACCAAAGTATTTGTTCAATTGGTCTGCCATTTCTTTGTTCTCCATTATAAATTTACCTGATTCTGACTGCAAGGGATCTATGTTTGTCTTCACTAATCTTTTTCTCTTCACATATCTATAGAAGCTTTTGCAGTCAGGTTTTACGTTCCCAGCAAACTTCCTCTCATACTCTATTTCCCCCCTCCTAATTAAACCCTTTGTACTCCTCTGCTGAATTCTAAATTTCTCCCAGTCCTCAGGTTTGCTGTTTTTCTGGCCAATTTATATGCCTCTTCCTTGGATTTAATACTATCCTTAATTTCCCTTGTTAGCCACGGTTGAGCCACCTTCCCCGTTTTATATTTTACTCCAGACAGGGATGTACAATTGTTGAAGTTCATCCATGTGATCTTTAAATGTTTGCCATTGCCGATCCGCCGTCACCCCTTTAAGTATCATTCGCCAGTCTATTCTAGCAAATTCACATCTCATACCATCGAAGTTACCTTTCCTTAAGTTCAGGACCCTAGTCTCTGAATTAACTGTGTCACTCTCCATCTTAATAAAGAATTCTACCATATTATGGTCACTCTTCCCCAAAAGGCCTCGCACAACAAGATTGCTAATTAGTCCTTTCTCATTACACATCACCCAGTCGAGGATGGCCAGCTCTCTAGTTGGTTAATAACAAGGGCATACAATGTCGCCAAAACTGGTGGGAGGACAGAAGATTGGGAACCATTTAAAAGCCAACAAAGAATGACTAAAAAAATGATTACGAAAGGAAGGATAGACTATGAAAGTAAACTAGCACAAAATATAAAAACAGATAGCAAGAGTTTCTATAGGTATATAAAAAGGAAAAGAGCGGCTAGAGTAAATTTTGGTCTCTTGGAGGACGAGACCGGGGAATTAGTAATGGGGAACATGGAGCTGGCAGAAACTCTGAACAAATATTTTGGATCAGTCTTTACGGTGGAGGACACTAATAATATTCCAACAGTGGATAGTCAAGAGGCTATGGGGGGGTGGGGGGAGGAACTTAACACAATCACAATCACTAAGGAGGTGATACTCAGTAAGATAATGGGACTAAAGGCAAATAAATCCTCTGGACCTGATGGCTTGCATCCTAGAGTCTTAAGAGAAGTAACGGCAGTGGTGGATACATTTGTTGTAATTTACCAAAATTCCCTGGATTCTAGGGAGGTCCCAGCAGATTGGAAAACTTCAAATGTAACACCCCGATTTAAAATAGAGGTAGACAAAAAGCAGGAAACTATAGACCAGTTAGCCTAACATCTGTGGTTGCGAAGATGTTGGAGTCCGTTATTAAAGAAACAGTAGCAGGACATTTGGAAAAGCAAAATTTGGTCAGGCAGAGTTAACATGGATTTATGAAGGGGAACTCATGTTTGACAAATTTGCTGGAATTCTTTGAGGATGTAACGAACAGGGTGGATAAAGGGGAACCAGTGGATGTGGTGTATTTGGACTTCCAGAAGGCATTTAACAAGGTGCCACATAAAAGGTTACTGCACAAGATAAAAGATCCTGGGGTTGGGGGTAATATAATAGCATGGATAGAGGATTGGCTATCGAACAGAAAATAGAGAGTCGGGATAAATGGTTCATTCTCGGGTTGGCAATCAGTAACCAGTGGGGTGCCGCAGGGATCAGTGCCTGGGACCCCAACTATTTACAATCTATATTAACGACTTGGAGGAAGGGACTGAGTGTAACATAGCCAAGTTTGCCGACAATACAAAGATGGGAGGAAAAGCAATGTGTGAGGAGGACCCACAAAATCTGCAAAAGGACATAGTCAGGCTGAGTGGGCAAAAATTTGGCAGATGGAGTATAATGTTGGAAAGTGTGAGGTCATGTACTTTGGCAGAAAAAAATCAAAGAGCTAGTTATTATTTAAATGGAGAAAGATTGTTGCAGTACAACAGGACCTGGGGGTACTTGTGCATGAAACACAAAAGGTTAGTATGCAGGTACAAGTGATCAGGAAGGCCAATGGAATCTTGGCCTTTATTGCAAAGGGGATGGAGTATAAAAGCAGGGAAGTCTTGCTACAGTTATACAGGGTATTGGTGAGGGCACACCTGGAATACTGCGTGCAGTTTTGGTTTCCATATTTATGAAAGGATATACTTGCTTTGGAGGCAGTTCAGAGAAGCTTCACAAGGTTGATTCCAGGGATAAGGGGTTGACTTATGAGGAAAGGTTGAGTAGGTTGGGCCTCTACTCATTGGAATTCAGAAGAATGTGAGGTGATCTTATCAAAACGTATAAGATTATGAGGGGGCTTGACAAGGTGGATGCAGAGAGGATGTTTCCGCTGATAGGGGAATCTAGAACTAGAGGGCATAATCTTAGAATAAGGGGTCGCCCATTTAAAACTGAGATGAGGAGAAATATGTTCTCTCAGAGGGTTGTGGATCTGTGGAATTCACTGCCTCAGAGAGCTGCGGAAGCTGGATATTTGAATAAATTTAAGACAGAAATAGACAGTTTCTTAAACAATAAGGGAATAAGGGGTTATGGAGAGCGGGCAGGGAAGTGGACCTGAGTCCATGATCGGATCAGTCATAATTGTATTAAATGGCAGAGCAGGCTCGAGGGGCCGAATGGCCTTCTCCTGCTCCTATTTCTTTTGTTCTTATGTAATGTACCTTCAATCAATATGGGCCACATACCATGTTCATGTACCTTCAATCAGCAATCTGGAGGCCACATGCAACATTGTCCCTAATCATTATTTCTTGAATGAATTATTGATTCTGCACTCCTGTACAAGATTCATTGATTCACCTTAATAGAAGGCAGAAGGAATGAATGAATGAATTGTGTAAAAGCAGTAATTTGTTTCCAAAATCATTAATGTTAGCGACACTATACACCAAAGGGGAATAAACTTCACTTTGCTTTATTCCTGTCTGTAGTTGCTGCATTTCTGATCTCTCTGAACTACACCCAAACCAATCCGTCAATAGACTGTTTTTATTTTCTTTTTCTTTTATATGTTATTTTCAATTTCTGTTTGTAACACTCACTCCTCATTTCCCTCCACAACCTCAGACCTTTTGAAACTCGGAGACAAATGACCATGAAAGCTGTTGGAAGGTAAAAATCCAACTGCTTCACTGATGTCATTGAATGAAGGGAATCTGCTCCCCCAACCTGGTCTGGCCCACACCTGACTCAAGTTCCATACTGCATGGTCCACACTTGACTCAAGTTCCATACTGCATGATCCACACTTGACTCAAGTTCCATACTGCATGGTCCACATCTGACTCAAGTTCCATACTGCATGGTCCACACCTGACTCAAGTTCCATACTGCATGGTCCACATCTGACTCAAGTTCCATACTGCATGGTCCACACATGACTCAAGTGCCATACTGCATGGTCCACACCGGACTCAAGTTCCATACTGCATGGTCCACACTTGACTCAAGTTCCATACTGCATGGTCCACACCTGACTCAAGTTCCATACTGCATGGTCCACACATGACTCAAGTGCCATACTGCATGGTCCACACCGGACTCAAGTTCCATACTGCATGGTCCACACTTGACTCAAGTTCCATACTGCATGGTCCACACCTGACTCAAGTTCCATACTGCATGGTCCACACTTGACTCAAGTTCCATACTGAATGGTCCACACCTGACTCAAGTTCCATACTGCATGGTCCACACCTGACTCAAGTTCCATACTGCATGGTCCACACCTGACTCAAGTGCCATACTGCATGGTTCACACCGGACTCAAGTCCCATACTGCATGGTCCACACTTGACTCAAGTTCCATACTGCATGGTTCACATCTGACTCAAGTTCCATACTGTATGGCCCACACCTGACTCAAGTTCCATACTGCATGACCCACACTTGACTTAAGTCCCATACTGCATGACCCACACTTGACTCAAGTTCCATACTGCATGGTCCACACCTGACTCAAGTTCCATACTGCATGGTCCACACCTGACTCAAGTTCCATACTGCATGGTCCACACCTGACTCAAGTGCCATACTGCATGGTTCACACCGGACTCAAGTCCCATACTGCATGGTCCACACTTGACTCAAGTTCTATACTGCATGGTTCACATCTGACTCAAGTTCCATACTGTATGGCCCACACCTGACTCAAGTTCCATATTGCATGACCCACACTTGACTCAAGTCCCATACTGCATGACCCACACTTGACTCAAGTTCCATACTGCATGGTCCACACCTGACTCAAGTTCCATACTGCATGGTCCACACCTGACTCAAGTTCCATACTGCATGGTCCACACCTGACTCAAGTGTCATACTGCATGGTTCACACCGGACTCAAGTCCCATACTGCATGGTCCACACTTGACAAGTTCCATACTGCATGATCCACTAATGCCCTCAGGGCACCTAGGGATAGGATGCCTTGCCATTGTTGCCAACATCCCAAGAACAATTTGTTGTTAAAGCTGTCTTATTTGTTTCTACGTACTCAGTCTCCATGTGACTGTTCTCTTTCTAACCACTTCATCCTCCTCCTTCCACGTCTTCATTTCCCAACATCATTTTATTTTTCAAAGTTTCTAACTCAACTTGGCTCTCTGTCTCTCTCTCCTCTCTCTCTCTCTCTTTCTCCTCTCTCTACTCTTTCTCTTACCCTTTTCCTTTCTTCTCTTCTCTCTCCTCTCTCTCTTTTCTCTGCAGGTTGAAACCTGCAGGGGGAGACCAGGAAGTGGAGAGATACCAGCCTTCATCATCATAGGCAATCCCTCGGGATCGAGAATAACTTGCTTCCACATTACAAATGAGTACTCAGCTGACTGATGAACTCATTTCAAACGGTGGAAGATGCCTGTGCGTGAATTCTTATAGGCCCCCAAATAATAACTTCACGGTGGGGCGGACAATAATCAAGGGAATAATGGAAGCATGTGAAAAAGGAACGGCAGTAATCATGGGGGATTTTAACCTACATATCGATTGGTCAAATCAAATTGCATGGGGTAGCCTTGAGGAGGAATTCATAGAATGCATATAGGATTGTTTCCGAGAACAATATGTTACAGAACCTACAAGGGAGCAAGCTATCTTAGATCTGGTCCTGTGTAATGAGACAGGAATAATAAGCGATCTCCTAGTAAAAGATCCTCTCGGAATGAGTGATCACAGTATGGTTGAATTTGAAATACAGATTGAGGGTGAGAAAGTAGTGTCTCAAACGAGTGTACTATGCGTAAACAAAGGGGACTACAGTGGGATGAGGGCAGAGTTGGCTAAAGTAGACTGGGAACACAGACTAAACGGTGGAACAATTGAGGAACAGTGGAGGACTTTTAAGGAGCTCTTTCATAGTGTTCAACAAAAATATATTCCAGTGAAAAAGAAGGGCGATAAGAGAAGGGATAACCAGCCGTGGATAACAAAGGAAATAAAGGAGAGTATCAAATTAAAAACCAATGCGTATAAGGTGGCCAAGGTTAGTGGGAAACTAGAAGATTGGGAAAATTTTAAACGACAGCAAAGAATGACTAAGAAAGCAATAAAGAAAGGAAAGATAGATTACGAAAGTAAACTTGCGCAAAACATAAAAACAGATAGTAAAAGCTTTTACCGATATATAAAACGGAAAAGAATGACTAAAATAAATGTTGGTCCATTAGAAGGGGGATTTAATAATGGGAAATGTGGAAATGGCTGAGCCTTAAACAATTATTTTGCTTCGGTCTTCACAGTGGAAGACACAAAAACCATGCCAAAAATTGCTGGTCACGGGAATGTGGGAAGGGAGGACCTTGAGACAATCACTATCACTAGGCGGGTAGTGTTGGACAGGCTAATGGATCTCAAGGTAGACAAGTCCCCTGGTCCTGATGAAATGCATCCTAGGGTATTAAAAGAGATGGCGGAAGTTATAGCAGATGCATTCGTTATAATCTACCAAAATTCTCTGGACTCTGGGGAGGTACCATTTGATTGGAAAGCAGCTAATGTATAACGCCTCTGTTTAAAAAAGGGGGCAGACAAAAGGCAGGTAACTATAGGCCGGTTAGTTTAACATCTGTAGTGGGGAAAATGCTTGAAGCTATCATTAAGGAAGAAATAGCGGGACATCTAGATAGGAATAGTGCAATCAAACAGACGCAACATGGATTCATGAAGGGGAAATCATGATTAACTAATTTACTGGAATTCTTTGAGGATATAACGAGCATGGTGGATAGAGGTGTACCAATGGATGTGGTGTATTTAGATTTCCAAAAGGCATTCGATAAGGTGCCACACAAAAGATTACTGCAGAAGATAAAGATACGTGGAGTCAGAGGAAATGTATTAGCATGGATAGAGAATTGGCTGGCTAGCAGAAAGCAGAGAGTCGGGATAAATGGGTCCTTTTCGGGTTGGAAATCGGTGGTTAGTAGTGTGCCACAGGGATCGGTGCTGGGACCACAACAGTTTACAATATACATAGATGTCCTGGAAGAGAGGACAGAGTGTAGTGTAACAAAATTTGCAGATGACACAAAGATTAGTGGGAAAGCGGGTTGTGTAGAGGACACAGAGAGGCTGCAAAGAGATTTAGATAGGTTAAGCGAATGGGCTAAGGTTTGGCAGATGGAATACAATGTCGGAAAATGTGAGGTCATCCACCCTGGAAAAAAAAACAGTAAAAGGGAATATTATTTGAATGGGGAGAAATTACAACATGCTGCGGTGCAGAAGGGACCTGGGGACCTTGTGCATGAATTCCAAAAAGTTAGTTTGCAGGTGCAGCAGGTAATCAGGATGCCGAATGGAATGTTGGCCTTCATTGCGAGAGGGATGGAGTACAAAAGCGTGGAGGTCCTGCTGCAACTGTATAGGGTATTAGTGAGGCCGCACCTGGAGTACTGCGTGCAGTTTTGGTCACCTTACTTAAGGAAGGATATACTAGCTTTGGAGGGGGCACAGAGACGATTCACTAGGCTGATTCCGGAGATGAGGGGGTTACTTTATGATGATAGATTGAGTAGACTGGGTCTTTACTCATTGGAGTTCAGAAGGATGAGGGGTGATCTTATAGAAACATTTAAAATAATGAAAGGGATAGACAAGATAGAGGCAGAGAGGTTGTTTCCACTGGTCGCGGAGACTAGAACTAGGGGGCACAGCCTCAAAATACGGCGGAGCCAATTTAAAACCGAGTTGAGAAGGAATTTCTTCTCCCAGAGAGTTGTGAATCTGTGGAATTCACTGCCCAGGGAAGCAGTTGAGGCTAGCTCATTGAATGTATTCAAATCACAGATAGATAGATTTTTAACCAATAAGAGAATTAAGGGTTATGGGGAGCGGGTGGGTAAGTGGAGCTGAGTCCACGGCCAGATCAGCCATGATCTTGCTGAGTGGTGGAGCAGGCTCGAGGGGCTCGATGGCCTACTCCTGTTCCTAATTCTTATGTTCTTTTAACATGGGGTGGCCGTTGCACACCAGCCACCATAGCTCCTGATTGCAACAGATAGTGTGACATTTTCTCAATCACATTTTCCACTGGTGAGCTTCATTATACATGCAAATCTATGTCAATAAAGACATTGTGATGCTGGCCATGTACGTTCCTTGTTTTGGGCTGAAGTCCTGCTTCGTGTTAGCACTGCCCATTAAAAATATTGACGGGAAAATTGTGGTCGGAGGCTTCCTGCGGGCAAAAACCTCCACCTGAAATGTTTTCACCGAAAATACCTGGTGGTCCTGGAGTAACGTAGGATAATGCCCCAAGGTCTAGTTTTGTAGTCCAGCGTACGGGAACATGTTTTCCAGGATCATATGTGTATCCTGGGATCACGTGGGCCTGGACCACCAATCACAATGTAGCTCCGAGCTCCCATGCTATCAATGAGAATACCCCTAAAATCAAATAGAACACAAACATAATTTTTTTTAAACTTCACTTTTTAAAAATTAATAGAAATTGCATTAAATTAAATAGCTTAGAGAAAAATTAATTTTTTTGAAATTAAAAAAAAAAGTTTTAATAGTGTTAAAAATAAACTTATCTTAATAGACAGGGTTTTAATATAAAAATAAGTAGTAACTTTTAATTTTTCTATGTGTTCAAACTCTTATGCTGGTAGAAGTAGGCTAAACACCTGCTTTTACTGGGCGTAAGAGTTTGAAGGACATTAGCTGGGCATGAGTTGGGCAAATAGCCCGAATCTCCACCCGCGAATGTCCTTCTCCCGGGGAAGAGTTGGAACTGTCCAAAGAAATTTTGACCGATCGCTAAAGTCAGATCTTGGCATTTACGAGGCCTCTTCGGGTACGTGCGCACATTGTACACACATGGCGAGGCCGTGATTTTCGGGCCAGTATTAAAGGCCAGCAGCATTATTGAACGGAACTTAAAAAATAAATGGCCACTTTGTGAAAATATGCAGTTTGCTTTCAAAGCACCCCTACTGCAGGTTTCCATCCTCGAAGATGAAGAAGCTGAAAGAAGGCATGCTAGGAAGATCAGTAATGGGGGAAGAGCAAGGGAGTGGGACGAATTGCATAGCTCCTTCAAAGAGCATAAGAACATAAGAAATAGGAGCTGGAGTTGTCCATTTGGTCCTTCAAGCCTGCTCCACCATTCAACAAGGTAAAAACTGATCTTCTACCTCAACTCCACCTTCCCGCACTATCCCCATATCCCTTCATTCCCCTAGTTTCTCAAAATGTACCGACCTCTGACTTGAATATACTCACCGACTGAGCTTCCACAGCTCTCTGGGGTAGAGAATTCTAAAGATTCACAACCCTTCTATTGAAGAAATTTCTCCTCATCTCAGTCCTAAATGGCCGACCCCTTATTCTGTTTGTTCTGGATTCCCCAGCCAGGGGAAACATTTTCTAAGCATTAACCCTGTCAAGCTCCTTAAAAATGTTATATGTTTCAATTAGATCACCTCTCATTCTTCTAAACTCTAGGGAATATAGGCCTAGTCTACTCAATCTCTCCTCATAGGGCAATCCCCTCATCCCAGGAACCAGTCTAATGAACCTTTGTTGCACTTCCTCTAAGGGGAGTATGTCTTTCCTTAGGTAATGAGACCAGAATCGGACACAGTGCTCCTGGTTTGGCCCTGTAAAAAGCACCGGTACAGACATAATGGGCTGAATGGCCTCCTTCTGTGCTGTACGAATCTGGGATGGATGAGCGAGCAGCTTGAAAACTCAGAAAATCAGCTCGAACATGGAGAAGCAATTAGAAATCAAACAGAATGTTGAGATATGTAGGCAGAAAAGTGGAGAGCAAGTGTATAGGAGTTACATAGATACATAGATACATAGAAAATAGGTGCAGAAGTAGGCCATTCGGCCCTTCGAGCCTGTACTGCCATTCAATGAATTCATGGCTGAACATGCAACTTCAGTACCCCATTCATGCTTTCTCGCCATACCCTTGATCCCCCTAGTAGTAAGGACTACATCTAACTCCTTTTTGAATATATTTTGTGAATTGGCCTCAACAACTTTCTGTGGTAGAGAATTCCACAGGTTCACCATTCTCTGGGTGAAGAAGTTTCTCCTCATCTCGGTCCTAAATGGCTTACCCCTTATCCTTAGACTGTGACCCCTGGTTCTGGACTTCTCCAACATTGGGAACATTCTTCCTGCATATAACCGTTCTAAACCCGTCAGAATTTTAAACGTTTCTATGAGATCCCCTCTCATTCTTCTGAACTCCAGTGAATACAAGCCCAGTTGATCCAGTCTTTCTTGATATGTCAGTCCCGCCATCCCGGGAATCAGTCTGATGAACCTTCGCTGCACTCCCTCAATAGCAAGAATGTCCTTCCTCAAGTTAGGAGACCAAAACTGTACACAGGTGTGGCCTCACCAAGGCCCTGTACAACTGTAGTAACACCTCCCTGCCCCTGTACTCAAATCCCCTCGCTATGAAGGCCATCATGCCATTTGCTTTCTTAACCGCCTGCTGTACCTGCATGCCAACCTTCAATGACTGATGTACCATGGCACCCGGGTCTCGTTGCAGTTCCCCTTTTCCTAATCTGTCACCATTCAGATAATAGTCTGTCTCTCTGTTTTTACCACCAAAGTGGATAACCTCACATTTATCCACATTATACTGCATCTGCCATGCATTTGCCCATTCACCTAACCTATCCAAGTCACTCTGCAGCCTCATAGCATCCTCCTCGCAGCTCACACTGCCACTCAACTTAGTGTCATCCGCACATTTAATCCCCTCGTCTAAATCATTAATATACAATGTAAACAGCTGGGGCCCCAGCTCAGAACCTTGTGGTAGCCCACTAGTCACTGCCTGCCATTCTGAAAAGTACCCATTTACTCCTACTCTTTGCTTCCTGTCTGCCAACCAGTTCTCAATCCACATCAGCACACAACCCCAATCCCATGTGCTTTAACTTTGCACATTAATCTCTTGTGTGGGACCTTGTCGAAAGCCTTCTGAAAGTCCAAATACACCACATCAACTGGTTCTCCCTTGTCCACTCTACTGGAAACATCCTCAAAAAATTCCAGAAGATTTGTCAAGAATGATTTCCGTTTCACAAATCCATGCTGACTTGGACCTATCATGTCACCTCTTTCCAAATGCGCTGCTATGACATCCTTAATAATTGATTCCATCATTTTACCCACTATCGGTGTCAGGCTGACCGGTCTATAATTCCCTGTTATCTCTCTCCCTCCTTTTTTAAAAAGTGGGGTTACATTGGCTACCCTCCACTCCATAGGAACTGATCCAGAGTCCATGGAATGTTGCAAAATGACTGTCAATGCATCCGCTATTTCCAAGGCCACCTCCTTAAGTACTCTGGGATGCAGACCATCAGGCCCTGGCGATTTATCGGCCTTCAATCCCATCAATTTCCCCAACACAATTTCCCGACTAATAAGGATTTCCCTCAGTTCCTCCTTCTTACCAGAACCTCTGACCCCTTTTATATCCGGAAGGTTGTTTGTGTCCTCCTTAGTGAATACCGAACCAAAGTACTTGTTCAATTGGTCTGCCATTTCTTTGTTCCCTGTTATGACTTCCCCTGATTCTGACTGCAGGGGACCTACATTTGTCTTTACTAACCTTTTTCTCTTTACATATCTATAGAAGCTTTTGCAGTCCGTCTTAATGTTCCCTGCAAGCTTCCTCTCGTACTCTATTTTTCCTGCCCTAATCAAACCCTTTGTCCTCCTCTGCTGAGTTCTAAATTTCTCCCAGTCCCCGGGTTCGCTGCTATTTCTGGCCAATTTGTATGCCACTTCCTTGGCTTTAATACTATCCCTGATTTCCCTTGATAGCCACGGTTGAGTCACCTTCCCTTTTTTATTTTTACGCCAGACAGGGATGTACAATTGTTGTAGTTCATCCATGCGGTCTCTAAATGTCTGCCATTGCCCATCCACTGTCAACCCCTTAAGTATCATTCGCCAATCTATCCTAGCCAAGACACGCCTCATACCTTCAAAGTTACCCTTCTTTAAGTTCTGGACTATGGTCTCTGAATTAACTGTTTCATTCTCTATCCTAATGTAGAATTCCACCATATTATGGTCACTCTTCCCCAAGGGGCCTCGCACAACGAGATTGCTAATTAATCCTCTCTCATTACACAACACCCAGTCTAAGATGGCCTCCCCCCTAGTTGGTTCCTCGACATATTGGTCTAGAAAACCATCCCATATGCACTCCAGGAAATCCTCCTCCACCATATTGCTTCCAGTTTGGTTAGCCCAATCTATATGCATATTAAAGTCACCCATGATAACTGCTGCACCTTTATTGCATGCAGCCCTAATTTCCTGTGGTACATGCAATAAAGGTGCAGCAGTTATCATGGGTGACTTTAATATGCATATAGATTGGGCTAACCAAACTGGAAGCAATACGGTGGAGGAGGATTTCCTGGAGTCCATAAAAGGTTATATTAAGCCATTATACTGCACTATTCAAACCTCACTTGGAGAATTGTGTTCAGTGTTGATTACCATCCTTCAAAAAACAAAGTTTATACGTTGCATAGGATGCAGAGACGAGCAACAAAAGTGATTCGAAGTGTAAAAGGAATGAATTATGAGGCAGTCTAGAGAGAAGGATCTTGCAGATGATATAAAGTATTTGTGAAGTTGATAAATTGAACCGTACTAAACTTTCTCTAAAAACAGATTTTAGAAATAATTTATTACTCAAAAGGTGATAAATGTTTTGAGTAATTTGTCCGTTACACTGGAGTCCAGGACAAGTGGGAAATTCATAGTGAGGAACCAAGGGTCTAATAATAGTGAGTAACTTAAAGTAATTAATATAAGTAGAGAAAAAGTACTAGAGAAACTAATGGGACTAAAAGCCGATAAATCCTTTGGACCTGATGGCCTACATTCACGGTTTCTGAAAGAGGTGGCTACAGAGATAGTCGATGCCTTGGTTGTGATCTTCCAAAATTGCCTAGATTCTAGAATGGTCCCAGCAGTAGCAAATGTAACCCCGCTATTCAAGAAAGCAGGAAACGAGAAAACAGGGAACTACAAGCCAGTTTGCCTGACTTCAGTCGTCGGGAAAATGCTGGAATCCATTATTAAGGATATAACGGGGCACTTAGAAAATCATAATGTGTTCAGGCAGAATCAACATGGTTTTATGAAAGAGAAATTGTGTTTAACAAATTTATCTGAGTTTTTTGAGGATGAAACTAGTAGGGTAGATAAAGGGGAACCAGTGGATGTAATATATTTGGATTTCCAAAAGGCATTCGATATGGTGCCATATAAAAGATCGCAACACAAGATAAGGCTCATGGGGTTGGAGGTAATGTTTTAGCATGGATTGAGGATTGGTTAACGGACAGAAAATAGAGTAGGAATAAACGAGTCATTTTCAGGTTGGCAGGCTGTAACTAGTGGGGTGCCACAAGGATCAGTGGTGGGGCCTCAGCTATTTATAATCTATATTAATGACTTAGATGAAGGGGCCAAGTGCAATGTATCCAAGTTTGCTGACGATACAAAGCTAGATGGGAAAATAAGATGTGAGGAGACCGCAAAGAGCCTGCAAAGGGATATAGACAGGTTAAGTGAGTGGGCAATAAGGTGGCAGATAGAGTATAATGTGGGGAAATGTGAGGTGATTCACTTTGGTAATGAGAATAGGAAAACAGAAAACTTTTAAATGGTGAGAAACCATTTCATGTTGATGTTCAGGGAGATTTAGATGTCCTTGTACAAAAAACACATAATGTTATTGTTAAGTATGGAAGAACTCCACAAGACTGAGTACTGTGAGCTAAAACTGATGTGACCTTAGTCTCTTTAATACAACTCCAGAGTGCCTAAGCAGCATGGCAGACAACCTTTTATACTCCCTTGCACGAGGTGTGCAGGTGACCCTTTGGTCTGTAACAGTTGTGCCCTCTGGTGGCAAGTCTTACAAGGTTACAATGTTTACATACATAACATCACTCCCCCACAAAGTCTTTGATACAAATTATTTACAAGTTAAGATGATCCAGGGCCTTACGCTCCCTGGTTGATCGTCTGAGTTCAAACTCTGGCATGGGTGCGTTGTCGGACCATTGCTGCACTGCGGCGCGGCTGGTCTGACAGGACTGTTGGGAATGGTGGGTTCATCCTCTTGATTGACAGCGAGGTCAGTTGCTGGTTGGGTGTGTGTTGGTGGATCAATGATGGTGATGTCCTCTTCAGGTTGTTCCTGGTTGTCAGTGAACCGCAGTTTGGTCTGATCCAAATGCTTTCTGCATGTTTGTCCATTCCTCTCCTTGGCCAAGACAGTGCCAGTAACCCATTTAGGACCATGACTGTAATTAAGGACAAGCACAGGGTCGTTAACATCAATGCCGCGCGATCGTGGTACATGTTTTGCCGGGTTTCTACATGATTATTTAGATCCGGGTGGACTAAGGAGAGCCTGGTTTTGAGTGCTCTCATCATTAACAATTCTGCAGGGGGAACCCCAGTGAGCAAGTGGGGTCATGTCCGATGGCTGAGCAGAACCCGAGATAAGCAGGTCTGCAGGGAGCCTTCCGTTACACGTTTCAAGCTCTGCTTGATAGTTTGGACTGCCCGTTCTGCTTGACCGTTGGATGCGGGCTTAAACGGGGCAGACCTGACATGCTTGATGACATTGCGGGTCATAAACTCGTTGAATTCCGAGCTGGTGAAACACGGTCCATTGTCACTGACAAGGACGTCGGGCAAGCCATGGGTGGCAAACATAGCCCGGAGGCTTTCAATATTGGCAGTGGATGTGCTGGATGACATGATTACGCATTCAATCCATTTAGAGTAAGCGTCTACTACAACTAAAAAATGATTTCCTAGAAAGGGGCCAGCAAAATCTACATGGATTCTGGACCATGGTTTGGAGGGCCATAACCACAGACTCTATGGAGCCTCCCTTGGTGCATTGCTCAATTGTGAGCACGTGTTGAACTGGTGTACGCATGACTCTAAGTCCGAGTCAATGCCACCAAACATGCGACCTGGCTGTTGTGCATCTGCAAAGCATGCACTCCCATGTTCCGCCAGCAGGGAGCTCATCCCCTGAAGTCCCAAGGCATCCCAGCATCCCTTGGGAGCACTGTATATAAACCGGCCCCTAAGGCCTGTTCCTCACTCTGGAGTGTCTTATTAAAGACTGAGGTCACTGTTACTTTAACCTCGCTGGTTCACCCCAACCTGCATGATCAGGTAGAGAGCAGGCAGCAGCAACAAAATGTAAATGATGGACGCGCCATTGTGTCACGGGAAATTGATCTGAATGACCCTGTGTATGTGCTAAATTATGGACATGGTCCCAAGTGGATCGCGGGCACGGTGATAGCTAAAGAAGGGAATAGGGTGTTTGTAGTCAAAGTAGACAATGGACAAATTTGCAGAAAGCACCTGGACCAAACGAGGCTGTGGTTCACAGACTGCCCCCTGAACAATCCACAGCAGAAACCACCTTTTTCGAACCCACAACACACACCCAAAGGATCAATGACACCATGCTGGACCAGGAAATCGAACCCTTCACGCCCAACAGCCCAGCAAGGCCAGGCTCACCTAGCAGCCCTGCAGGGCCAACAACACGCCAGCCCAGCGAGGGCACAGCCAACACACCAGAACAGACATTTGTACCGAGGCGGTCCACCAGGGAAAGAAAGGCTCCCGACCACCTCACCTTGTAAATAGTTTTCACTTTGACTTTGGGGGGGGCGGGGAGTGATGTTGTGTATCTGTAAAGCATGCACTCCCATGTTCTGCCACCAGGGAGCTCATCCCCTGAAGTCCCAAGGGATCTCAGCATCCCTTGGGAGCATTGTATATAAGCTGACCCTAAGACCTGTTCCTCACTCTGGAGTGTCTTATTAAAGACTGAGGTCACTGTTACTTTAACCTCCCTGTGTGCAGCCTCATCTGTGTTAGGAACACAATACTGGCTATAGCCTTCATCATGACTATTCCTGGGTGGGTACTGTGTAGGTCATGTATAAATGTTTCCCTGTCTTTTTTTGGGCAAAACCACGCGATTAGCCCATAAGAGACAATCTGCCTGGATGGACATTTCATCTTTGTATCGGTAAAATGGCTTAATTTCATCTTGCATTTCCCCGGGAATGGCCGACTAGCTCCCATTGAGGACACAACTTTTTACAAGTGATAGCACAGGATCCTGGCTGGTCCAGTTCCTGATCTGGCGAGCAGTGACGGGTGACCCCTCGCTCTCAAAAGCATCCATGACCAGAAGCGAGTCTGCGGGCTGCGCCATTTCCACCCAGGTAGTGGGCAATGGTAGCTGACTGAGGGCATCAGCACAGCTCTCCGTGCCTGGTCTGTGGCGGATAACATAGTCATAGGCGGACAGTGTTAGTGCCCATCTTTGGATGCGGGACGAAGCATTGGTGTTTATACCTTTGCTTTCTGAACACAGCGAAATGAGCGGTTTGTGGTCAGTTTCAAGCTCAAACCGAAGTCCAAATAGGTATTTGTGCATTTTCTTAACCCCATATACACATGCTAACACCTCTTTCTCGACCATACTGTAGGCTCTTTCAGCCTTAGACAGACTTCTATACGCGTATGTAACCGGTTGAAGTTTGCCCGATACATTGGTTTGTGTAACACACACCCGACCCCGTACGAAGATGCATCACAAGCTAGCACTAATCGTTTACACGGGTCATACAGTACAAGTAATTTATTAGAACAAAGTAGGTTTCTGGCCTTCTCAAAGGCTGACTCTTGAGATTTACCCCAAACCCAATTGTCACCCTTACGTAGCAACATGTGCAATGGTTCCAGCAAAGTGCTTAACCCGGGTAGAAAGTTACCAAAATAGTTGAGGAGTCCCAGGAACGAACGCAGCTCCGTCACATTCTGTGATCTAGGTGCATTCTTGATGGCCTCTGTCTTTGAGTCCGTGGGTCTGATGCCGTCTGCCGCAATCTTTCTCCCCAAAAATTCGACCTCTGGCATCAGGAAAACACACTTGGAGCGTTTCAGCCTGAGCCCCACTCTGTCTAGTCGACTTAGAACCTCTTCCAGATTGTGCAGGTGTTCGGTGGTGTCATGACCGGTGATCAGGATGTCGTCTTGAAATACAACTGTGTGCAGAACCGATTTCAGCAGACTTTCCATGTTCCTCTGGAAGATGGCAGCAGCCAAGCGAATCCCAAAAGGGCACCTGTGGTATATAAACAATCCTTTGTGTGTGTTGATGCACGCCACTCTTTTCAAAGATTCAGCCAGCTCCTGTGTCATGTAGGCGGAGGTTAGGTCCAACTTGGTGAATGACTTTCCCCCCGCTAACAATGCGAACAGGTCATCCGCCTTGGATAGCGATTAATGGTTCTGTAACGAGACGTGGTTGATCGTTACCTTGTAGTCTCCACAGATTCTGACCGTGCCATCGCTTCTCAACACCAGAACAATTCGACTGGCCCACTCGTTGAACTCGACTGGCGATATGATTCCCTTTCGTTGAAGTCTGTCCAGTTCGATCTCGACTTTCTGCCTCATTATATATGGAACCGCTCGAGCCTTGTGATGAACGGGCCTTACGTCGGGGACTAGATGGATCTGCACCTTGGCACCTGTGAAGTTGCCGATGCCTGGTTCAAATAGCGTTGGAAACTTGCTCAACATTGGGCGCACGAGGCATCATCCATTGAAGATAGTGCTTTGATGTCATCCCAGTTCCATCCAATCTTTCCCAGCCAACTTCTGCCAAATAGCGTTGGGCCATCGCGTGGTACAATCCACAGTGATAAATTATGCACAGCTCCATCGTATGATACCTTAATTGCCGCATTGCCAATGACTGGTATGAGTTCTTTGGTGTAGATGCACAGCTTTGTCTGAATTGGGCTCAGTTTGGACTTTGTGCTTTGTTGCCCCACAGTTTCTCAAAAGCCAGGTCCAACTTGGTGAACGTCTTTCCTCCAGCCAGGGTCGCAAATAGGTCATCTGCCTTGGGTAGCGGGTACTGGTCCTGTAGTGAAAAACGGTTAATCGTTACTTTATAGTTCCCACAAATTTTGACTGTGCCGTCACCTTTGAGTACCGGTACAATCAGACTGTCCCACTCATTGAAGGGAAAGCAGGGAGGTCCTGCTGCAACTGTATAGGGTATTGGTGAGGCCGCACCTGGAGTACTGCGTGCAGTTTTGGTCACCTTACTTGAGGAAGGATATACTGGCTTTGGAGGGGGTACAGAGACGATTCACTAGGCTGATTCCGGAGATGAGGGGGTTACCTTATGATGATAGATTGAGTAGACTGGGTCTTTACTCGTTGGAGTTCAGAAGGATGAGGGGTGATCTTATAGAAACATTTAAAATAATGAAAGGGATAGACAAGATAGAGGCAGAGAGGTTGTTTCCACTGGTCGGGGAGACTAGAACTAGGGGACACAGCCTCAAAATACAGGGGAGCCAATTTAAAACCGAGTTGAGAAGGAATTTCTTCTCCCAGAGGGTTGTGAATCTGTGGAATTCTCTGCCCAAGGAAGCAGTTGAGGCTAGCTTAACTGTATTCAAGTCACAGATAGTTAGATTTTTAACCATTAAGGGAATTAAGGGTTACGGGGAGCGGGCGGGTAAGTGGAGCTGAGTCCACGGCCAGATCAGCCATGATCTTGTTGAATGGCGGAGCAGGCTCGAGGGGCTAGATGACCTACTCCTGTTCCTAATTCTTATGTTCTTATGTTCTTATGAATTCCACTGGCGTGATGATGCCTTCTTGCTGCAGCCTGTCCAGTTCAATTTCCACTTTCTCTCGCATCATATACGGTACCGCCCGTGCCTTGTGGTGGATGGGTCGTATACCTGGGAACCAAGTGGATCTGCACTTTTGCCCCCGAAAATCTTCCAATGCCTGGCTTGAACAACGATGGAAATCTGCTCAGAACCTGGGCACATGGGGCATCGTCGACGGAAGAAAGCACTTGGATGTCGTCCCAATTCCAGCAGATTTTTCCCAGCCAGCTTCTGCCAAACAATGTGGGGCCATTCCCTGGCTCGATCCATAGTGGGAGTTTGTGCATTGCTCCATCATAGGAGACTTTGACTTCTGAGCTGCCAATTACATGGATCAGTTCTTTGGTGTAAGTTCTTAACTTGGTGTGAATGGGACTGAGCTTGGGCCTGTGTGCTTTGCTGCACCACAGCCTGTCGAAGGCTTTTTTGCTCATTATGGACTCTCTTGCACCCGTGTCCAGTTCCGTGGATACTGAAATTCCATTCAGTTCAACTTTTAACATAATCGGTGGACATTTCTTAGTGAAGGTGTGTACCCCGTACACTTCTGCCTCCTCGGTTCAAGTCTCTAGTTCAGCCTGATCCACCATGGATCAATCTGCCTCTGCAACGTGGTGGTATGCAGGGTTTGCAGCTCACCTGCACATTCGCTGGCGGTGTCCCATTGTTCTGCAGCCGTTGCACGCATAGTGCTTGAAGCGGCATTGATGGGCCCGATGATCACCTCCACAACGTCAACAAGGTGTTAACTGCCTCGCATTAACGGTTGATGGCGGATTCTGGGTCATTTGAGGTCGTGCAGCAGCCGGAATGAATGTTCTGCCATGTATATTCCTGCTCGAAAACGACGTTATTTTGTGCACAATACTAGCCGAAACCTCTTTATGCTGTGAAATTTGTTTGGTGTTATTGCTGGTGGACATAAATGCCTGGGCTATTGTTATGGCTTTGCTCAGATTCTGTGTTTCAACAGTCAATAGTTTGCAAAGGATGACCAATGCCAAGCACAAAAAAGTCTCTTAGCATTTGTTCAAGGAATCCATCAAATTCACAATGGCCTACAAGGAGCCTTAGTTCGGCGATGTAGCTCGCCACTTCCTGGCCCTCCGACCATTGACACGTGTAGAACCAATACCTCGCCATCAAACCGCTTTCCTTCAGATTTAGGTACTCCCGGACCAGCATACACAATTCTTCATAGGCCTTGCTTGTTGGTTTTACCAGAGCTAGAAGATTCTTCATGAGGCCATAGGTTGTTGCCCCACAGATGGTAAGGAGGATCGCCCTTCGTTTGGCAGCATTCTCATTCCCTTCCAGCTCGTTGGCCACGAAGTATTGGTCGAGTCTCTCCATGACAGCCTCCCAATTGTCCCCTTCTGAGAACTTCTCCAGGATACCAACAGTTCTTTGCATTTTCACGCGGTTGTTCGTTACCTCGTCGCCAATTATTATGCTCATAATAAAGGATGAAACTGAGTATTCTATGCAATGAGTAAATGTGACCTTAGCTCCTTTAATTAGACTCCAGAGTGCAGGTACAGCGCGGGAGGCCTGCTTATATACAGTGCTCCCAAGGGATGCTGGGATCCCTTGGGACTCCAACAGGTAGGCCCTCTGGTGGTGGTGTGATACAGGTTGCCAAGGGTTAAATACATAACAGTCCCCATCCAGCTCATTGGCCACGAAGTATTGGTTGAGACGCTCAACGAAGGCTTCCCAATCATCACCCTCTACAAATCTCTCTAAAATACCAACGGCAGCCATGACCGCATGAAAGTTTGTAATCTGTTACTCATCGCCAATTGTTAGGTATGGAAGAACTCCACAAGACTGAGTATTGTAAGCTAAAACTGATGTGACCTTAGTCTCTTTAATACAACTCCAGAATGCTTAAGCAGCATGGCAGACAACCTTTTATACTCCCTTGCACGAGGTGTGCAGGTGACCCTTGGGCCTCCAACAGTTGTGCCCTCTGGTGAAAAGTCTTACACAGTTACAATATTTACATGCATAACAGTTAGCTTTCAGGTACAGCAAGCAATTAGGAAGGTAAATGGCATGTTGGCCTTTATTGCAAGGGGGTTGGAGTACAAAAGTAAGAAAATCTTACTACAATTGTACAGGGCTTTGGTGAGGCCACACCTGGAGTATTGTGCACAGTTTGGTCTCCTTACTTGAGAAAGGTCATACATACCTTAGAGGTGGTGCAACGAAGGTTTACTCGATTGATCCCTGGGATGAGAGGGTTGTCCCATGAGGAGAGATTGAGTAGATTGGGCCTCTACTCTCTGGAGTTGAATAGAATGAGATGTGATTTCATTGAAACATGTAACATTCTGAGGGGGATTGACAGGGTAGATGCTGAGAGGTTATTTCCCTTGGCTGGAGAGTCTAGAACTAGAGGGCACAGTCTCAGGATAAGGGGTCGGTCATTTAAGACTGAGATGAGGAGGAATTTCTTCACTCAGATAGTTGTGAATCTTTGGAATTCTTAAGCCCAGAGGTTTGTGGATGTTGAGTCATTGATTATTGGCAAGGCTGAGATAGATAGATTTTTGGACTCTGCTGGATCAAGGGATATGAGGATCGGGCGGGAAAGTGGAGTTGAGGTCGAAGATCAGCCATGATCTTATTGAATGGTGGAGCAGGCTCGAGGGACCGAATGGCCTACTCCTGCTCTTAATTCTTATGCACCTCCCTCAGCACTGCACTGGAGTGTCAGCCTAGATTTTTGTGCTCCCTGGAGTTGGACTTGAACCCACAACCTTCTGACCCAGAGGTGAGAGTGCTACCAACTGAGCCACAGCTGACACTGAGCACATAATCTCGGCTGACTCTTCAGCGCTGCACTGCCAGAGATGCGGTCTTTTGGATGAAACATTAAACTAAGGTCCGCCTGCCCTCTCAGGTGAATCCCATGAGCAGAGGTGTTCTCCTGGTATCCTGCACAATTTTTACCCCTCAGCCAAAGAAAGAAAGAAAAACTTGCATTTATATTGCGCCTTTCACGTTCATCAAATGCTTCAAAGCACTTTACTGCCAATGAAGTACTTTTGGAGTGTAGTCACTGTTGTAATGTGGGAACTGCAGCATCCAACTTGTGCACAGCAAACTCCCACAAATAGCAATGTGATAATGACCAGATAATCTGTTTTTTTATGTTGATTGAGGGATAAATATTGGCCAGGACACTGGGGATAACTTCCTTGCTTTTCTTCGAAATAGTGCCATGGACTCTCTTACGTCCACCTGAGAAAACAGACGGGATTTGGTTTAATGCCTCATCCGAAAGACGGCACCTTCGACAGTGCAGCACTCCCTCAGCCCTGCACTGGAGGGTCAGCCTAGATTTATGTGCTCAGCCAACATCACTAAAACAGATCATCTGGTAATTTCACTTGTTGCTGTTGTGGTACCTTTATGTGTGAAAATTGGCAACTGGATTTCCCACCATTACAGCAGTGGCTTCTTAAAAGTACTTCATAGGGTGTAAACCATTGGGACGTCCTGAGATGTGAAAGGCACTTCATAAATTTAAGTTCTTTCTACTTGACCTTCCTTTGGATGTGCAACTTTCAAATGTACCTTTCAAAGGTTGTTCAGCTGCTTCTTACAGTTTCAACATAAGTTGGAGAATAGGGTATTTAGTTAACATTTTGGGTTATCTAAATTCAGCTATTCAGTTGCCAGATTTTATTGGTTGATGACAATTACTTTATTTATAAATTGTTGGGCCAATAAGTATGATTCATTTAACATAGTACATGGCATACTTTTTCTGTAACTTTGGGTATACATTAATTCCTTCATTTTATCAGCTATGTGCAATAAATGATAGTCATTAACAAAGGTCAAGTGACTCATTAATTGTTGTTGTGACGGCAAATGTGTATAATTCCATCAAGCATATTATTGTGTAGCTCAAACAGCAAATTACCATGTGAGAAAGACATAATTAAAAGCCTTGCATTTGGCGTATGTCCGTTATATGTCGGAAACTGTGCGTCACCTGTTAATTTTTCACAGAACAAAGAGTCACCTGTGAAAATTGTCAGCACCTGACTAGCTCACCATGCTGATTCACTCGACTGTAACCAGGCAGAGAAATTACCAATCACAAACTAGAGACCCATACAAATCCAACCAATTAAATTGTTCCATTGTTTTTTCAATGCCACCTATCACTGTCAGAGAAAAAGAACCAATTAAATCAGTCAGTTTGGTAGATTGTCGTTTCCATTGCTTAATTCGATCAGTATAAACTGAAAAGTCATAGGCCTTTGATTAAGAACATAAGGACATATGAAATAGCAGCAGCAGTAGGCCATATGGCCCCTCGAGCCATTATCTGAACTTAGCCGAACTTCTACCTCAACTCCACCTTCCCGCACTATCCCCATATCACCCCATTTCACCTTAGTGTCCAAAAATGTATCGACCCACCACTCTTTGGGGCAGAGAATTCCAAAGATTCACAACCCTCTGAGTGAAGAAATTTCTCCTCATCTCAGTCCTAAATAGCCTACCTCCTATTCTCAGACTATGGCCCCTAGTTCTAGATATTCTAGCCAGGGGAAACAATCTCTCAGCATCTATCCTGTCAAGCCCTGGAGGAGGAAGGCCTGAAGATCGCCGGTGGGATGGAGGCCTGAACATCACCGGTGGAGTGAAGGCCTGAACGTCGCCGGTGGAGTGAAGGCCTGAGCGTCGCCGGTGGAGTTAAGGATCGAACGTCGCCGGTGGAGTGAAGGCCTGAACATCGCCGGTGGAGTGAAGGCCTGAACGTCGCCGGTGGAGTGAAGGCCTGAACGTCGCCGGTGGAGTGAAGGCCTGAACATCACCGGTGGAGTGAAGGCCTGAGCGTCGCCGGTGGAGTTAAGGATCGAACGTCGCCGGTGGAGTGAAGGCCTGAACATCGCCGGTGGAGTGAAGGCCTGAACGTCGCCGGTGGAGTGAAGGCCTGAACATCACCGGTGGAGTGAAGGCCTGAACATCGCCGGTGGAGTGAAGGCCTGAACGTCGCCGGTGGAGTGAAGGCCTGAACGTCGCCGGTGGAGTGAAGGCCTGAACGTCGCCGGTGGAGTGAAGGCCTGAACGTCGCCGGTGGAGTGAAGGCCTGAATGTCGCTGGTGGAGTTAAGGATCGAACGTCACCGGTGGAGTGAAGACCCGAATGTGAGGGCGAAGAGGGAAGGTGGGACCCCAGCCTGTGGTCGCAGCTGGTCGGAGGCTCATCGGATGCCGTTGATTGCAGCAGCTGAGTCGACCATATCCAGTGGGGAGCGAAAAGCGAAGGTCCAGTTGGAAGGTCTTGGCAGCAGGGAGGTCGATCTGGAAGGTAAGTCTTGATTGGGGGATGGGCAGTGGGCCCTTGCAGCACAGGTTTCAGGGGGTAAGGGATATATTTTAGGGGTGGGAAATGCACCCACTATTAGGGCCAGGGGGGATTTAAACAGTGAAGGGGGGAGATTGGGGGAGAGAAGAGAGAATTTCTCCTCATGGCTCAGATGTGGACCATGTACAGTCAAAGCACTGGAGAAGTACCAGCAGCGCTGCCTCCGCAAGATCCTGCAAATCCCCTGGGAGGATAGACACACTAACGTCAGTGTTCTTGCTCAGGTCAACATCCCCAGCATCGAAGCACTGACCACACTCGACCAGTTCCGTTGGGCGGGCCACATTGTTCGCATGCCCGACACGAGACTCCCAAAGCAAGCGCTTTACTCGGAACTCCTACACAGCAAGCGAGCCCCAGGTGGGCAGAGGAAACGTTTCAAGGACCACCCCAAAGCCTCCTTGATAACGTGCAACATCCCCACCAGCACCTGGGAGTCCCTGGCCCAAGACTGCCCTAAGTGGAAGAAGAGCATTTGGGAGGGCACTGAGCACCTCGAGTCTCTTCGCCGAGAGCGTGCAGAAACCAAATGCACACAGCAGAAGGAGCGTGCGGCAAACCAGGCTCCCCACACTGTCTGTCCCACCTGTGACAGGGACTGTAATTCCCGTATTGGACTGTACAGTCACCTGAGAATTCACTTTTAGAGTGGAAACAAGTCTTCCTCGATTTTGAGGGACTGCCTATGATGATGATGATGATGATGATGTCAGGCCATCTAAGAATTTTATGTATTTCAATGAGATCATCTCTCATTCGTCTAAACTCCGGAGAATATAGGCCCAACCTACTCAACATCTCCTCACAGGACAGCTCCTCTAATCCCAGGGATCAATCGAGTGAACCTTCATTGCACCGCCTCCAAGGCAAGTATATCCTTCCTCAGGTAAGGAGATCGAAACTGTGCATACTACTCCAGGTGTGGTCTCACCAAAGCCATATATAGGGGTCAAGTTTCGGCCTGAGTTGCTCCCATTTTTTTGGAGCATCTAGTTTAGAATGAAGTATCTTAGAAATTGTAATTCTCGGCATTTAGTTTGATCCAGTTCTAGTGACTTAGAACAGTTTCATTTTAAAACAGATTTTTTTTTTCAAAAGGGGGCGTGTCCAGCCACTTATGCCTGTTTTGCAAGTTAGGCAGCGAAAACTTACTCCAAACTAACTTAGAATGCAGTAAGTGTAGATTTTTGTACGTTCAGAAAAACCTTGCCTGCACTTAGAAATCAGGCATAGGGAATGAGGCGGAGCGGGGGGGGGGAGAGGGGGGGTGAAGGGAAGTAATTAAATTTTACAAGCATTCAACAGTCTCACTTATACAAATAAAGAGCCATCCTGAATAAAAAAATGATAAATAAAGCAAATAAAAAATACATTAATTTTCCTACCTGTGTGAAGCAGCAAGCAGCCTTCGAGCTGTGGAGCATCAGGCCATTCGGCCAGGAGACAGGGGAGGCATACAAAGCAGCAGGAGGGAGAGCTAGCCAGCCAGCCAGCAAGTTTAAAAGTTACATTTGTAATTCAAGTATGGGTGCTGTATTGTCAACACCACGGATTATGCAATGGTTCGCCAGCAATTCACTGCATGGGAGAGAATTGATTAGAGCTCACCGCACCAGGAACATCATAGCCCGTAGGCTGATGGGCAGGAGACCTTACCCACGTCGGCAATATCGAGCCAGGCGCTCGTACCTGGCCATGAGCGAGGCTGATTGTGTCAAAAGGCTGCGTTTCCGCAGAGAAGTTGTCGTTGAGATGTGTGATATGCTGAGAGCAGATTTGCAGCCCAGAAGCAGAATGCTGACTGCCTTGTCTGTTGAAGTGAAGGTAACAGCTGCACTTGCCTTCTATGCCTCGAGGTCGTTTCAGGCTACAACTGGAGATGTGTGCGTCATCTGTCAACGTGCAATACATGCCTGCGTTTACCAGGTCACGGCTGCACTGTATGCGCGGAGGAATGACTTCATCAAGTTCCCAATGACCGCACAAGCATGACAGGGCTGTGGGATTCTTCAGGATTACCGGCTTCCCAAAGGTACAGGGCTGCATTGATTGAACCCACATAGCCTTGCGAGCACCTGTGGAGGATTCTGAGCAGTACCGAAATAGGAAAGGTTTCCACTCTATCAATGTGCAGCTCGTGTGTGACGACAAGCAGTGCATCATGTCAGTCGATGCGAGATAGCCTGGCAGCACCCATGATGCATTCATCCAACGCGACAGCGTTATATCTGACATATTTGAGCAGCAGTCAGAAGGGCAGAGCTGATTACTGGGAGACAAAGGGTACGGCCTGACCACCTGGATCATGACGCCCCTACGCCTGACACGGACAGAAGCTGACCGTCAATACAACGTGGCGCACATTGCGACGCGCAGCATCATAGAGAGGACCATTGGCATCTTGAAACAGCGTTTCCGATGCCTGGACCATTCCGGAGGCCACTTGCAATACTCTCCTCAGATTGTCGGTCAGTTCACCGTTGTGTGCTGCATATTGCATAATTTAGCCATCATGAGACATCAGGAGCTGGTAGTGAAACCAGAAGACCCACATGAGGGGCAAGTGCCTGATGATAGTAATTTGGAAGAGCAGTATGAGGATGATGATGACGATCAGGAAAGCATGCAAGTGCCTGATGCCGGAGCACGAGGTCGGAGGAGGGCCGTCCATCGTGCTCCTTTAACAATTGCTCAAGCCCTGCACCAGCAGCTCATCCGTGAACGCTTCAACTACTGATGCCTGAGGGCTCTGCAACAACTGTTGCGCATGGACATGTTTAATTTTGGAGTTGTTCCTACGTTGTGTTGTGTTAATGGAACATGATTCAGTTTTAATGAAAAACTATTTTATTGAAAAGTTAACATTAGTGTAATAAAATATTTGTTGTATCAAACTTTACTTTTTATTATGACTCTTTAAGATCATTTAAAAACTTTAAGATCACTTATAAACTTGTAAAGTTACAAAACAATTTAAATGTGAAAACTCTTACACTCTTAAGATCACATAAACTTCAAGATCACTTATTAGGTGCAAAATTAAATAAGTTACAAAATGTGAGCACATTTACACTATAAGATCACTTAAAAACCCTAAGATCACTGATAAGTTGTAAAGTTACAAAACTTACAAAACAATTTCAATTTGAAAAACGCTACTACAGCTACATCAAGAACAAGAACAAAAGCAGCAAAGAAAGGCTGCAACCATCTCTCATCCACATCTCAGTGAATGTTCACTTCCTCATGGGGGTGTCATTTGATTGGCCGGGCTATGTGCCCTTATTATTGCAGCAGCTATCTCCATGAGGGCCTGTGCCATCACTTGCATGCCCTCCTTGACGGCCTGTGCCGTCGATTGCACTCCCTCGGACATTCCCTCCCTCATTTCTCATGTCATTACTGTTATTTCTCCCGTCAGTACTGTCACCTCTTCACCCACTGCACTGACGCTGCCGATGAGTGATCGGGTAAGCTCATTGGTCTCCATACCCAATGCCACAACCTGAGCCGCATCTGTTGCACGCTGCATCTCAGGAGAGGGTGTCTCCAATCTCCTTCTTCTCTGCCTGGCGGCACCACTACACTGGGAGGCGCGGGCTGGGATGGTGCGGCGCTCGGTGTTCCAGACAGCAGCACGAGAGTGAGACGCGCGGGCTGGGACGGTGGGTGAATGGGTGTAAACTGCTCCATGATATCACCAGCACCACTGGGACCCGCAACATCGGAATTAAACCATGGAAGGTGGAACCAGAACCTATGCAAGGGGTTGAAATTCTGATGTCCCTTAATGTGGGCTCATAAACATTAATTTGGAAGGTCTCCTCTGTAGACATTTCAGTCATCGCCACCTAAAGCCAGTCTGTATCGTCCGCATCTGGTTCTACTGGTTCTTGTTCTGGATCTTCAGGATCTTCAGGGTTGGCATCATCATCATCAGCACCTTCTGCAAAATATATCAGAACAGTCAAATGTTTAACAGCAAAGGAGGGGGAAGGATGGGTGGCATGAGTACTCTCACACATAGTAGGCCAGGCAGCAGGTTGATTTGAAGGGCCACGATGCATTTTCAGGACTTACCCTCTTCCTCGCGTGCGGGCCCAGCTTGTGATGTACTGATTGCTTTTCTCCATGTAAGACTCATCATTGCAGCTACCCTCTGTTCCAAGGGTGTCAGTGGATGCAGATTGGGTGTGCCTCCTCCTGTTCGAATTGCTTCCCTTTTGTTGTGGGCCAATTTCTTCTGCAAAGAGTAAAATATAACTTTTTACAGAGTGCATCTTTCTGCAGGGTGAGACATACAGATAGTCACATTACAATTACGATTACATTAAAAAATGAAAATATTACTTACACTAACTACTTGACCAAGATCATGCCATTTTTTGTTACACTGGCTTCCAGATCTCATGGTATGCACCACTGCGCAGTAATCTTCTGCAACTTGGTTCCAGCGTTTCTTCATTTCTTTAGGTGGTACTTTTATGCGACCTCTGTTGCTGTTATTCAGCTCCTGCCATCTCTGCTCAATGACGTTAACTAATATCGGCACTTCCTCTTGCAAGGAATTCTTTGTTCTTGGTGGACGTTGTTCCATTGCTGTATTGAATTGACACTCTTATTTTACATGCACCTATGCATAGAAACAAAGAAACATAGAGAATAGGTGCAGCAGCAGGCCATTCGGCCCTTCAAGCCTGCACCACCATTCAATAAGATCATGGCTGATCATTCACCTCAGTACCCCTTTCCTGCTTTATCTCCATACCCCTTGATCCCCTTAGCCGTAAGGGCCATATCTAACTCCGTCTTGAATATATCCAATGAACTGGCATCAACAACTCTCTGCCGTAGGGAATTCCACAGGTTAACAACTCTCTGAGTGAAGAAGTTTCTCCTCATCTCAGTCCTAAGTGGCCTACCCCTTATCCTAAGACTGTGTCCCCTGGTTCTGGACTTCCCCAACATCGGGAACAATCTTCCTGCATCTAACCTGTCCAGTCCCGTCAGAATCTTATAAGTTTCTATGAGATCACCTCTCATCCTTCTAAACTCCAATGTATAAAGGTCCAGTTGATTCAGTCTCTCCTCATATGTCAGTCCAGCCATCCCAGGAATCAGTCTGGTGAACCTTCGCTGCACTCCCTCAATAGCAAGAACGTCCTTCCTCAGATTAGGAGACCAAAACTGAACACAATATTCCAGGTGAGGCCTCACCAAGGCCCTGTAAAACTGCAGTAAGACCTCCCTACTCCTATACTCAAATCCCCTAGCTATGAAGGCCAACCTACCATTTGCCTTCTTCACCGCCTGCTGAACCTGCATGCCAACTTTCAATGACTGATGTACCATGACACCCAGGTCTCGCTGCACCTCCCCCTTTCCTAATCTGCTGCCATTCAGATAATATTCTGCCTTTGTGTTTTTGCCACCAAAGTGGATAACCTCACATTTATCCACATTATACTGCACCTGCCATGCATTTGCCCACTCACCTAACCTGTCCAAGTCACCTTGCAGCCTTTTAGCGTCTTCCTCACAGTTTAGTGTCATCTGCAAACTTGGAGATATTACACTCAATTCCTTCATCTAAATCATTAATGTATATTGTAAGGAGCTGGGGTCCCAGCACTGAGCTCTGCAGCACTCCACTAGTCACTGCCTGCCATTCTGAAAAGGACCCATTTATCCCGAATCTCTGCTTCCTGTCTGGCAACCAGTTCTCTATCCACATCAGTACATTAACCCCAATACCATGTGCTTTGATTTTGCACACCAATCTCATGTGTAGGATCGTGTCAAAAGCCTTTTGAAAGTCCAAATACACCGCATCCACTGGTTCTCCCTTGTCCACTCTACTAGTTGCATCCTCAAAAAATTCCAGAAGATTTGTCAAGCATGATTTCCCTTTCATAAATTCATGCTGACTTGGACCGATCCTGTCACTGCTTTCCAAATGCGCTGCTATTTCATCTTTAATAATTGATTCCAACATTTTCCCCACTACTGATGTCAGGCTAACCGGTCTATAATTACCCGTTTTCTTTCTCCCTCCATTTTTAAACAGTGGTGTTACATTAGCTACCCTCCAGTCCATAGGAACTGATCCAGAGTTGATAGACTGTTGGAAAATGATCACAAATGCATCCACTATTTTTCGGGCCACTTCCTTAAGTACTCTGGGATGCAGACTATTATTCCCCGGGGATTTATCGGCCTTCAATCCCATCAATTTCCCTAACACAATTTCCCGCTTTATAAGGATATCCTTCAGTTCCTCCTGGACCCTTGGTCCCCTAGTATTTCCGGAAGGTTATTTGTGTCTTCCTTCGTGAAAACAAAACCAAAGTATTTGTTTAACTGGTCTGCCATTTCTTTGTTCCCCATTATAAATTCACCTGAATCTGACTGCAAGGGACCTACGTTTGTTTTCACTAATCTTTTTCTCTTTACATATCTATAGAAGCTTTTGCAGTCAGTTTTTATGTTCCCAGCAAGCTTCCTCTCATACTCTATTTTCCCCCTCTTAATTAAACCCTTTGTCCTCCTCTGGTGTGTTACAAAACTCTCCTAGTCTTCAAGTTTACTGCTTTTTCTGGCAAATGTATATGCCTCTTCCTTGGATTTAACACTATCCTTAATTTCCCTTGTTAGCCACGGTTGAGCCACCTTCCCCGTTTTATTTTTATTCCAGACAGGGATGTACAATTGTTGAAGTTCATCCATGTGATCTTTAAATGTTTGCCATTGCCTATCCACTGTCAACCCTTTAAGTATCATTCACCAGTCTATTCTAGCCAATTTACATCTCATACCATAGAAGTTACCTTTCCCCAAGTTCAGGACCCTAGTCTCTGAATTAACTGTGTCACTCTCCACCTTAATAAATAATTCTACCATATTATGGTCACTCTTCCCCAAGGGGCCTCGCACAACAAGATTGCTAATTAGTCCTTTCTCATTACACATCACCCAGTCTAGGATGGTTAAACCTCTAGTTGGTTCCTCGACATATTGGTCTAGAAAACCATCCCTAATACACTCCAGGAAATCCTCCTCCACCGCATTGCTACCAGTTTGGTTAGCCCAGCCAATATGTAGATTAAAGTCGCCATGATAACTGCTGTACCTTTATTGCACGCATCTCTAATTTTTTGTTTGATGCTGTCCCCATCCTCATTATTACTGTTTGGTGGTCTGTACACAACTCCCACTAGCGTTTTCTGCCCTTTGGTATTCCGTAGCTCCACCCATACAGATTTCACATCATCCAAGCTAATGTCTTTCCTTACTATTGAATTAATCTCCTCTTTAACCAGCAACGCTACCCCACCTCCTTTTCCTTTCTGTCTATCCTTCCTAAATGTTGAATACCCCTGGATGTTGAGTTCCCAGCCTTGGTCACCCTGGAGCCATGTCTCCGTGATGCCAATTATATCATATCCGTTAACTGCTATCTGCGCAGTTAATTCGTCCACCTTATTCCAAATACTTCTCGCACTGAGGCACAGAGCCTTCAGGCTTGTCTTTTTAACACTCTTTGCCCCTTTAGGATTTTGCTGTAATGTGGCCCTTTTTGCTTTTTGCCTTGGGTTTCTCTGCCCTCCACTTTTACTTTTCTTTCTATCTTTTGCTTCTGCCCCCATTCTACTTCCGTCTGTCTCCCTGCATAGGTTCCCATCCCTCTGCCATATTAGTTTAACCCCTCCCCAACAGCACTAGCAAACACTCCCCCTAGGGCATTTGTTCCTATCCTGACCAGGTGCAGACCGTCCGGTTTGTACTGGTCCCACCTCCCCCAGACCGGTTCCAATGTCCCAGGAATTTGAATCCTTCCCTTCTGCAACACTCCTCAAGCCACGATTTCATCTGAGATATCCTGCGATTCCTATTCTGACTAGCACATGGCACTGGTAGCAATCCTGAGATTACTACTTTTGAGGTCCTACTTTTTAATTTAGCTCCTAGCTCCCTAAATTCGTATTGTAGGACCTCATCCCATTTTTTACCTATATCATTGGTACCTATATGCATCACGATAACTGGGTGTTTACCCTCCCCCTTCAGAATGTCCTGCACCCACTCCGAGACATCCTTGACCCTTGCACCAGGGAGGCATCCTGGAGTCTCGGTTGCGGCAGAAGAAACGTCTATCTATTCCCCTAACAATAGAACCCCCTATCACTATAGCTCTCCCACTCTTTTCCCTGCCTTTCTGTGCAGCAGAGTCACCCATGGTGCCATGGACTTGGCTGCTGCCGCCTTCCCCTGATGAGTCATTCCCCTCAATAGTACTCAAAATTGTGTATCTGTTTTGCAGGGGGATGCCCGCAGGGGACCCCTGCACTACCTTCCTTCCACTGCTCTTCCTGTTGGTCACCTATCCCCTATCTGTCTGTGTAATCTTTACCTGCGGCGTGGCCAACTCACTAAACTAGCTATTCACGTCATTCTCAGCATCGTGGATGCTCCAGAGTTAATCCACCCGCAGCTCCAGTGCCGCAATGCGGTCTGTTAAGAGCTGCAGCCAGATACACTTCCTGCATATGTAGTCGTCAGGGACACTGGAAGCATCCCTGACTTCCCACATAGTACAGGAGGAGCATAACACGAGCTCTGACATGTCCGAGCTCTCCTGCCATGACTTAACTCCTAGATTAACTTAATTTGGCAACAATAATGATAAAAGTTACTTACTGATAAAGAAAAGAAAAATAAAAACTACTCACCAATCACCAGCCAATCACTTACTCCCTTGGCTCTGATGTCACCTTTCGATTTCTTTCTACTTCTTTTTTGCCGTCTCTCCCTGCTGCAGCTGCACCAGCTGGCCTTTATACGCTGCTCCGACGTCCCTGAACCTCTTGCTGTGACGTCACACTTCGTTTTCTTTTCCTCCTCGGTTGGGGAGTCAGCACTGGTGGGGAAAACAAGACAAAGCAACACCTCCTGCTCCCACTTGCCCGAACTCTCCCACTTACCAAACTCTTACCTTTGCACTCTGACCTGCCGCTGCACTTGTTCTGGAAGTTTAGCAGCAAAAAGCAGCACTCATTGATTTCAGCAGGTAATTTCTTCAACAGTGCTGCTAAAAGCACTCCTTCAGGCACAAACAATCACCAAGATTCAATCCCAAGCCTTTCCACAGCTCCACAAAACAAATCAGCACTTTTCCTCATTTATCTTTAACAATGGCCGAGTGCCAATGTTGTGTCTCACTGCACATGCGCGCACGCTCCAGCGCGCGTGCACAGGGCTGCCGGCATGACGTCGTCTTCTCGGCTGTAGCCCGGCCCCCTGCAGCCTCAGAATCAGCTTTGGTCCCGCCCCCCACAGATCTCACCACGCCGCACCGAACTGGACAGGAGCAGCAGGGAATCGGAGAATAGCTCCGTAAGTTTTTGAGGCGCTTTAGAGCACGGAAATCAGGCGTGGCTCGTGGGGCTGCGCCTTTCTAGGCGTGCCCCGAAACTTGACCCCATTATTGCAGCAAGACTTCCTTACTTTTCTACTCCAACCCCTTTCAATAAAGGCTAACATACAGTAATGAATGTAATGACTCACAAGACTTGTTACTGTAAACTGCCTCAGGTGCAAACCTGATCCAACTTTATTCGCGCCCAAAGTAGCCCGCGTGACAAGGTACCCCGCGCTTATATACCAGTGACCGCGCACGCGCGCGCACAGCCCGATGACCTCTGGCAGTGGAGCCCCCTGGCATAAATACATAACACATACCATTTGCCTTCCTAATTGCTTGCTGTTTGTATGTTAACTTGCCGTGATTTGTGTAGAAAGAAATCTCTGAATACCAACATTTACTCGTCTCAAACCTTTTTAAAAAGTTTCTGCTTTTTGATTCCAGCGTAAGTTACGGGGTCAGCCCAACGGTGACCTCTGGCACTGATCCTGCTGAGTACGAGAGGTCAGAGCAAGGTAATCTCATTATAATGCCAATGGTGCGTGCCCATACCATTAGGAGTTGCTCACCAGAAAGGGGAGGCCTAGACTTCCAGTATGGCGGTATCAAGGAAAGGTTGTCGGAGTCCCTCCCGGAAAGCTGCTACCAAAGTACACATTGGCTGCAGTAATGTATTTACTTGATGGGTTCTTTGCTTAAGAATTCATAGCACCACATTGCTATAAAGAACTAGTTGGTTTATTAGCAAAAGGTTTAACAATCACACTACACAATACCAGTTCGTCCACCAGGTTCACAATCACCTGCCTCATCATGGATCCCCTGAACCCAACTGGCTGGGGTTTTATTGAGTCTTGTGACCATCACATGACTGGCTAAGTCAATCCCAACTCAGCAGCTCTCATCATCATCATTATCATCTTAGGCGGTCCCTCGAACGAGGATGACTTGCTTCCACGAGTTCACAGATGTTTCAATAAAGGACACGATGTTCCAGTCCTGAACTCCAATTGAGGGGGTGGAAGATGCCGGATTTTTTTAACATGTAGTGGCCGTTGCACAGCTCTACCAGCCTGTGACCATACATTACAGCTGCCTTACTAAAGAGGCTGAGAATTTGCCACAAATTTTTTAGATCTTCAGGGTTTCAGTTGAGGCCCACTTCCATTGACCAATGAGCAGCTACGTCAGCTTCACACAGTGTACGGAGCTGCCAGTGAACTCCCAGGCCGGGGATGAAGAAACCTCCAACCCGGGAGCCTCCTCCCCCAGCAGTCCCGCAGAACTGCAATACCCAGAGCGCACCACAACAATCTGTGACACATGACAACCCTGCAGAAAATTTATATATATCGACTGTGAGGCACCGACAGCAGCGGGAGCGGGAGGTCGAGGCCTATAAAAAGACCTGCGCCAGTTCGGGAGGAGCCAGCTGGTGCAGGGACAAAACGTTTTAAAAAAAAATCAAAATCGAAGTGTGACATCACAGCCAAGCGGGTAAGTGATTGGCTGGTGAATTGGTGAGTACTTTTCTTTTTCTTTTCAGCAGGAAACTTTTGCATTGTTGTAAGTAGCATCTGCCAGTAAATATATGTGAACTTTATTATCTAAGGAGAGCCAGTTAATTAAATTGGCTGTTTGCTGAGTAGCGTCTGGGTGTGTTGTGCTAAGGTTTAGATTTAGTTCTACTCGCTAGTTGCGAGTGTAACTCGAGGGATGGCAGGGCAGCTCAGTCCCGTGGATTGCGCATCCTGTGGCATGTGGGAAGTCCCGGATGCTTTGCAGGGCGACTCCAGCTGCACCAACTCGAGCTCCGTGCTTTGGAGCTTGAGCGGTAGCTGAGGTCACTGCAGTGCATCCGCGAGACTGAGAGCAATGTGGATAGCACGTTTCTAGAGGCAGTCACCCCACAGCTTAAGATTGTGCAGGCAGAGAGGGAGTGGGTGGCCGCCAGACAGAAGAGGAGGACTAGGCAGGTAGTGCAGGAGTCCACTGTGTCCATCTTGCTCTCCAAACGGTACTCTGTTCTGAGTACCGGTGAGGGTGATGGTGGCTCTGGGGAGTGCAGCCAGAGCCAAGTCCACGCCATCACGGGTGGCTCAGCTGCACGGGGGGGGAAAGAAGAATGGAAGTGCTATAGTGGTAGGGGATTCGCTAGTCAGGAGAGCAGACAGATATTTCTGCGGCCGCAGACGTGACTCCAGGATGGTATGTTGCCTCCCTAGTGCCAGGGTCAAGGATGTCACTGAACAGCTGCAGGGCATTCTGGGGGGAGAGGTCGTGGTCCACATCGGTACCAATGACATAGGTAGGAAGAGGGATGAGGTCCTGCAGGCAGAGTTTAGGGAGCTAGGTGAGAGATTAAAAAGCAGGACCTCAAAGGTAGTAATCTCCGGATTACTCCCAGTGGCACGAGCTAGTGAGTACAGAAATAGGAGGATAGAGCAGATGAATACGTGGCTGGAGAGATGGTGAAGACGAGAGGGCTTTAGTTTCCTGAGGCATTGGGACCGCTTCTGGGGGAGGTGGGACCTGTACAAGCCGGACGGGTTGCACCTCAACAGAGCCAGGACCAATATCCTCTCAGGGGGGGTTTGCTAGTGCTGTTGGGGAAGGTTTAAACTTGTTTGGCAGGGGGATGGGAACCTGAAAATAGATTCAATAGGGAGGGGAGTAAAGCTGGAATTAGAAAGCAAAAATAAAGAAAGTGAGTTTGAAGGAGAGAGGAAACAAGCAGGAAAAAAGGGTAAAAAAACAAACTTAAAGGCACTTTGTCTAAATGCATGTAGCATTTGTAACAAAATAGATGAGTTGACAGCACAAATTGAGACAAATGGGTATGATTTGATAGCCATTTCAGAGGCATGGTTGCAAGGTGACCAGGACTGGGAATTAAATATTCAGGGGTACTTGACAATCTAGAAGGACAGACAGAAAGGAAAAGGAGGTGGGGTAGAGGATGGAATCACTGCAATAGTTAGAAATGATATTGGCTCAAATGATAAGGGTGTTGAAATTGTTTAGCTGGAGATAAGGAACAATAAGGGGAAAAAGTCACTGGTGGGTGTAGTCTATAGGTCCCCTAACAGTAGCAACTCTGTTGGTTGGAGCATAAACCAGGAAATAGTGGTGGCTTGTAAACAGGGAATTGCAATAATCATGAGTGATCTTAACCTCCATATTGATTGGACAAATCAAATTGGTCAGGGTAGCCTTCAGGAGGAGTTCAGAGTGCGTAGGGGACGGGTTCCTTGAACAGTATGTAATGGAACCAACCAGGGGACAGGCTATCTTAGATCTGGTCCTGTATAATGAGACAGGATTAATAAACAATCTCCTAGTAAAGGATCCCCTCGGAATGAGTGATCATAGCATGATTGAATTTCAAATTCAGATGGAGGGTGAGAAAGTTGGATCTCTAACCAGCGTACTAAGCTGAAATAAAGGAGATTATGAAGGTATGAGGGCAGAGTTAGGTAGAGTGGACTGGGAAAATAGATTAAAGGGTAGGACAATTGATGAACAGTGGTGTACATATAAGGAAATATTTCACAACTATCAAGAAAAATATATTCCAGTGAGGAGGAAAGGGTGTAAGAGAAAAGATAGCCATCCATGGCTAACTAAAGAAATAAAGGACGGTACCCAATTAAAAACAAGGGCATACAAAGTGACCAAAACCAGTGGGAGGACAGAAGACTGGGAAGCTTTTAAAAGCCAGCAAAGAACGACTAAAAAAATGATTAAGAAAGGGAAGATAGACTATGAAAGTAAACTAGCGCAAAATATAAAAACAGATAGCAAGAGTTTCTATAGGTATATAAAATGGAATAGAGTGGCTAAAATAACTGTTAGTCCGTTAGAGGACGAGACCGGGGAATTAGTAATGGAGATGGCAGAAACTCTGAACAAATATTTTGTGTCAGTCTTTACGGTAGAGGACACTAAAAATATTCCGACAGTGGATAATCAAGGGGCTATAGGGGGGGGGGAACTCAACACAATCACAATCACTAAGGAGGTGGTACTCAGTAAGATAATGAGACTAAAGGCAGATAAGTCCCCTGGACCTGATGGCTTGCATCCTAAGGTCTGAAGAGAAGTAGAGACAGGGATTGTGGATGCATTTGTTGTAATTTACCAAAATTCTATGGATTCTGGGGAGGTCCCAGCAGATTGGAAAACTGAAAATATAACGCCCCTATTTAAAAAAGGAGGCAGACAAAAAGCAGGAAACTATAGACCAGTTAGCCTAACATATGTGGTTGGGAAAATGTTGGAGTCCATTATTAAAGAAGCAGTAGCAGGACATTTGGAAAAGCAAAATTCAGTCAGGCAGAGTCAGCATGGATTTATGAAGGGGACATCATGTTTGACAAATTTGCTGGAGTTCTTTGAGGATGTAATGAACAGGGTGGATAAAAGGGAACCAGTGGATGTGGTGTATTTGGACTTCCAGAAGGCATTTGACAAGGTGCCACATAAAAGGTTACTGCACAAGATAAAAGTTCATGGGGTTGGAGGTAATATATTAGCATGGATAGAGGTTTAGCTAACTAACAGAGAACAGAGAGTCGGGATAAATGTTTCATTCTCGGATTGGCAACCAGTAACTATTGGGGTGCCGCAGGGATCGCTGGGACCCCAACTATTTACAATCTATATTAATGACTTGGAAGAAGGGACTGAGTGTAACGTAGCCAAGTTTGCTGATGATACAAAGATGGGAAGAAAAGCAATGTGTGAGGAGGACACAGAAAATCTGCAAAAGGACATAGACAGGCTAAGTGAGTGGGCAAAAATTAGGCAGATGGAGTATAATGTTGGAAAGTGTGAGGTTATGCACTTTGGCAGAAAAAATCAAAGAGCAAGTTATTATTTAAATGGAGAAAGATTGCAAAGTGCTGCAGTACAGCGGGACCTGGGGGTACTTGTGCATGAAACACAAAAGGATAGTATGCAGGTACAGCAGGTGATCAGGAAGGCCAATGGTATCTTGGCCTTTATTGCAAAGAGGATGGAGTACAAAAGCAGGGAAGTCTTGCTACAACTATATAAGGTATTGGTGAGGCCACACCTGGAATATTGCGTGAAGTTTTGGTTTCCATGTTTACGAAAGGATATACTTGCTTTGGAGGCAGTTCAGAGAAGGTTCACTCGGTTGATTCTGGGGATGAGGGGGTTGACTTATGAGGAAAGGTTGACTTATGAGGAAAGGTTGAGTAGGTTGGGCCTCTACTCATTGAAATTCAGAAGAATGAGAGGTGATCTTATTGAAACGTATAAGATTATGAGGGGGCTTGACAGAGTGGATGCAGAGAGGATGTTTCCACTGATGGGGGAGACTAGAACTAGAGGGCATGATCTTAGAACAAGGGGTCACCCATTTAAAACTGTGATGAGGAGAAATTTATTCTCTCAGAGGGTTGTAAATCTGTGGAATTCGCTGCCTCGGAGAGCTGTGGAAGCTGGGACATTGAATAAATTTAAGAAAGAAATAAACAGTTTCTTAAACGATAAGGGGATTAGGGGTTATGGGGAGTGGGCGGGGAAGTGGAGTTGAGTCCATGGTCAGATCAGCCATGATCTTATTGAATGGCGGAGCAGGCTCGAGGGGCCGTATGGCATACTCCTGCTCCTATTTCTTATGTTCTTGTAAAGGAGCTTCATTCACCATCAGCTTTGGGGGACATTTCCTGGTCCAGACGCTGAGTTGGCATGGTGGTCTTTGAACTTGCATAAGTTACAAGTTGCTTAAGACACCGCTAAATCTTCTGCAGTTGGTCTCATTATATATTCACGATATGTGTGCGCACTAGGTCCGTGCAGCAGAGCAGGACTCCAGTCATCTTGGATAACCCTTGCCACTGGACCAAGACCTAGCTTTGTCAAGCCCGCATGGTGGCTGGTGTGCAACGGCCACCACACGTTAAAAAAATCCAGATACAGGCATGGTCCACCCTTCAGGATGTAGTTTGGGTGTGGAATATTAGGTCCTTCATGGAAACACCTGTGAACTCATTCTTCTTGGCGTGGAAGCAAGTCATCCTCGTTTTGAGGGACTGCCTATGATGATGATGATGTTATTCAATCCGAATTCCCAACCTATATTGGGCCTGCTGAAGAGGGGTGCAAAATTCACAAGAACCCCCCCTCACCTGTGTTTGAACTCATTCGAAAGGAAATTTAATTTGGGACTATCTACCGAAAAGTTTGGAACCCTAAAGTGCTTATGGAAGAAACTACGAACTTTAATAGAATTTTGAACTTTTACAAGACAAATTCAAGGCTGTGGGCGGGCCTAAAAGGACTAACAGGAGACAACCTGATTAAGTGAGACAACCTGATGTGGGGACTAAGGTAACCTGTCTGAAGAAATGGGTATTCGAGAATCTTTCTCCACAAGAGATATTTACATTACAAAATCACTCAGAGATAGCTACCCATCAACACGAGTCTGGAAAACCATTTCAGAATATACATCACAAAGAGGCCCAATCCAGCCTGTATGCGAAAAACTAAGCACAAAAGGACACTGCAATTACCAAACTAATAGTTTCCATCAGAAAACAGTTTTCGAACATCAGCCCACCCGAGACATATTAAATTTTAACGAGCCTGCCAAAATATTACAAAGAAGAGCCAAGCCCGCCAAATTTAAACAAAGAATTCAGAACAGATTTGATGCCAAGATTAGAACCACTGAAATCGTATAACTGGGCCCCTGTTTCAACAGAGGGTATGACTGACAGACTAGTACCACACTACGCTGGTGTCATCGAGACAAGGAGAGAAACCAACGTGACAGTTGTAAACTAACTTCTCCAGCCTCAAAGTCCTGAAGTCCTGAAGGAAGGAAGAACATCACCATCGCGGCAGCAACCGACCATAACCTACGTGGTATGAATGGAAAACCACCGCGATCGACCAAACGCAAAACAAAACTCCAACAGGAAAAACCCGAAGAATCGAAAAGTTTCCACTCTACAATCTGATCCTGATCTACCAACGGGTAAAACATTACCTAAAAGACTGTAGAAGCCTATTTCTAATAAAAGAAAGCGGGTACTTACCCCACAGATCCAAAATGCACCTTACCACGTCAACGGACTCAACCCAACTGAAGATTGTGCAGCTAGAAGTCTTCTCCAACATTCGGGGTACGGCAAGCAGACCCTACCGTATCCAGCAAACCCTGAAACCGCGATCTACCGTTAACTGTCAAAAGGATTGGTAAGCATAGTCTCTGCCTGCCCTGGAGTGTGACCTAGCTAGAATTAGGTATTGGGAGGTGGGGGGTGCAGTTCTACTGTAACTCCCTTTTGAATGTAATCTGTTATTCTCTATTAGAGTCATTATAAGCTATTGTAACCCCTTCTGAGTGTGTAAGGTATTGTTCGTTAATAAGTTTGAATAAGTTTTGACATTGTACTTTCTCATTAGAGTAATTATAAGTTTGTAATTTCTTGACTGTAATAAAACCAAAGTTCTTTTGCATCAAACCAGTGTCCTTTGCACTTTGTCACATCCCCCAAATAAATCCAGAGTCTAGAACCCAAGGGAATGGGAGCGATTCGAACTGCTCAAGTTGGTCAGAAGGCAACCTGACCCCCTCATAGAGACCATCCCCCTTACAAAATGGCGACCGCGGCAGGACTTTGGTACAACGGATGTGATGCGGAGAGTGCTGATTTGGGGCAAAGAACCAAGATGGAAGAGAGGATTTTCTCCTATGTGTATAAGAAAGTGAATGTCACTAAGGAATGCGTGCTTAGTCTATTGTGCGCTGAGCGTCCAGCTGACGCTGCAGCCCAGTGGACAGCAAGCAAAGATCACAAAGAAGCAGCAGAGAAGGCAATTTGGTTGGTCTGTCTACAACGACAGGTCCAACTCCTAGATAGAACCAATGAGACACTACAGGCAGAGTTATGGGAATGCGCAGAGAACTACCAGGAAAGGGTTATGTCAGAAGAAAGATTATCGGGAGAACTCTGTAAGCTAGAACAGGAAAGGACCCAGATAATGGAAAGGTTTAAAAACAGTCAGGACTATTTTCAATGTCAGGGCCAAAAGTAATGAAAAGTCACTGAGGGAGGAAAGCACTCGCCTCACCCTACAAGTAAAAGAACTCCAGGAAAGATTAAAAGATGTGCAAGCAGCGTATAAAGTAGTTAGCACTAATGGGTTTGAATTGGGAGACCACTGTCCCTGTCAGCAACAAATTAAAAGTTTAAACCTTGCTCTGTCGAAGGCAAAGGGCATGGTATGCCTAATAAGCCCAGGTATGCCCCAGGTAAACCTGGGAGAGAAGGAGGAAACTACCGGCCACTACCTGTGGCATCGGTGACTACACCGGTTCAGCAGCAGGAGGGGAAAATCAGTTGCGGGGCAGACAGGGATAGTGAACCACCACCACCTATAGCACCGAGTTTCAGCTCGGCTTGGCCGCAGGGAGGAGAGGGAGGTGAGCCAGAACAGGGAGAGCCAGAACCAGGGCCAATGTGCTCGGCCCGGCAACAGAAGTTTGGCCCTCCCGCCCTTGCCGGGGGTCCAGGGCCCCTGGAAAGTCAGTTTGTGGTCCCCCACACTCCCCACCAGCTTAGGGCTATGATAAGCCACCTGGGGAAGCTAACTCCAAAGGGAGACCCCTCGGTTCACTTTGTGGAAGTGGAACAGGCAGAGGATATTAATGGGTGCGACGATGCAGAAATGGCAAAGTTGCTTCTCCTATCCCTAGACAGCAAACTGTACCAGTCCCTCTCTACTGAGAGCAAAAGAGGACAGGAAACACTTGCTGCCATCCAGAAAGACATTTTAGAAGCTATAGGCTCCAATGACGGGAGTCCCTTCTCTAGAGTAGAGAAAACGGTGCAGCTCACAGGAGAAACCCCACAGGCTTTCGCAGACTGACTGTGGCCTGTGTATCAAAGCGCCTATAGTAGGCACATAGACAGAGAAAACCTAAGCCTGGACGAATTAGCACACTGGCTCCGAAGCCTAGTAGCTAACAGTTTACCCAGAGTAAGAACTAAGGCTGAGGCCTGGTTCAACCCAAGAGATCCCCAAGCCACAGAACAGGGAGTGCTTAGGCAACTGACCCTAGCTTACAGAAACGGCAGAGGGACAGAAGAGCACTCACAAAAGGGAAGGGTTCACGAAATCCGACCTAGCCAAGATAAGAGGGAATGGCACCACGAGGGGGGCAACCCCTCCGATACAAAACGTACCTGCTTCGGGTGCGGAAATAGTGGGCACTGGAGAAAGGATTGTAGAAATCCATGAAAGAGTAGCGCAGGAAAGAATTCTCCAGCCCTTGCCCAAAAAACCAAGACAGATAAGCCAGTCCCTCCCCACTCATTTGATACTTTTCTAACCGCACTCCGAACCATGTTAGATGGCCCTGGGAAAGTAGCCACTGCCACCGGTACCAAGATCCCATCTGCCCCCTCCCAACCAAAACCGTGACTTGGACAGGCACAGCCTGTCCACCTGTGTGCCCTCGAGTAAGATGCGTGGGGGAGACTGACCGTCCAAATGAAAGTGGAAAAGGTGAAAGGGCCTTATCTGCTGGACACCGGTGCCTCAAGCACCCTTGTCTATGCAGCTAACCCCGCCGCCTCTGTCTAACGGGGTCCCCTACAACTTGGTGGGTTTCACAGGCCCTGAACAGACTGGCTCATTCTCCGTTCCGCTCTCCATTCATTAAGTCTTGATGAAGTGGGAGCAGGAAGGGAGAGGGATCCTGGGGGCTGACTTCATCCTAGGCCACGGGATCCTGGTGGATTTAAGCAATCGCTGTCTTTGGGGGTCAGTCTGTACGGGACAGGAGAGTGAGGTGATGGTCATTCTGGGAAAACAGGGAAAAGGGACGGTGTGCATCATGAAACCAAAGGAGGGTTATGACCTTGAATCACTGGTCAGTAACACTCCGATAAAATACCAAGAATATGTGAGGAAAAACCTTGCAGCTTTTGCCACTCACAAACACGACTGCGGGAGAATAAATAGGGTCGAAGTTAGCATAGATGGGGACCCCATGACCCGACCACAGAAACAGTACAACTTCCCCAGGTAGGCAGACATGGAAACAGCCTTGGGTTCTTTAGTTAAACAGGGGGTATTGAGACCAATGTTAAAAAAACGGACAACTCCTGGAGAGCCACGGTGGACTATCGAGTACTCAACCGTAACATCCCCGCCTGTGCACCCACAGTTGCTGCTGTCGCCGACCTCATTGGAAGAATCCCAGTCTCCGTGACAACCTTCGCAGTGCTGGATATTTCCAATGGGTTCTGGTCCATACCTTTAAGAAGGGAAGATCAGTACAAGTTTGCTTTTACCTTTAAAGGACAGCAATACACTTGGAACTGTCTCCCTCAGGGCTTCCACAACAGCCCCAGTATTTTCCATCAGTGTATGGCCAATTGTTTAAAGAGCTTCAGCAGACCCCAGCAGCTCGTACAGTATGTGGACGACCTGCTCCTGTTCACCGATGAGGGGGAGGTACATGGCCCACTGCTGGCTGAGCTGCTGGAGCTGCTGAAAGAAGAAGGATTTAAAGTAAATCCCAAGAAGGCACAGATCGGCCTGAAGGAAGTAAAATTCCTGAGACTGGCTGTGCGTGCTGGGGAAAGAGCCATTGACAAAGCTAGAAGGGAAGCAGTGCAGAAGTTACCCGCCCCCAACACAGTAACAGGAGTAAGATCTTTTCTCGGGCTAACTGGGTACTGCAGAGATTTCATTGAGGATTATGCAGCCACAGCAGCCCCTCTGCTCCGACTCCTACACAAGGGAGTGGAGAGGGAATGGGACAAAGGTTGAGAGGCAGCATTTATCCAACTCAAGAAAGACCTGCAGACCGCGCCAGCTCTAGGGGCTATTGATGGGGGTAAAGCGTTTTTCCTGGAGGTAGCAGCCAGTGGGGACAGCCTGAGCGCAGTACTGCTCCAAGAGCGGCACGGCCGGCTGAGACCAGTGGTCTACTCGTCCAGGATACTCATGGACGTGGAGAAGGGATACTCCAACTGTGAGAAGCACTTCCTAGTCACTGGGCTGTGAAAAGATCACTGATCTTCACAGGAGGGTCCCCTATCACACTCCTTACCCACCATACGCCCACCCAAATGCTCCTGGATGGGAGAATCAAGGACGGGACAGTGAGCAGTACCCGTATTGCTCGCTGGACCCTGCTCCTCTCTCAAATGGACCTAAGGGTAAAGGGTCTTGGCGAGCCAAGACTCGCAGCCAACAAGATTTATCCAGGGACAACCCACCGATGTTCCATAGAAGGGGTATGGGAAATTAACATAGGCTTTCAAGCTGAGTTACACCCCACAGGCCGAGAGATCTATGTGGACGGTTCAAGCACGGTATCTGTGGGTGAACGACTCAAAGGCTGCGGAGTTTATGACCCCGAGGCAGGCATTGCCCTGGCGATTAGACTCCCCAGTACTATGAGCACCCAGCACGCTGAACTGTCTACGGTGGTGTACGTAGTCACACACCCCGAAGAATTCCCTACCCCATACACGATTTGCTCGGACAGTATGTTCACATGCAATTCGTGTATGGAGTACCTGGCTATTTGGTCCCACCGCGGATACACATCTGCAGACGAGAGACCCCTGGCAATTAAGTCCCTACTGGAAAAGATCATGAAAGCTGTAGGGGAGGAAGGGAATATCTACATACGTAAGGTGAAGGCACATTCCACCACTGAACCTCGTAGCAAGGGAAACCAGCAGGCTGACATGTTAGCCAAGTAGGGGGCCCGCACGGGCAAGTTCTGGGATCCATACGACTCAGGATCCATCGCAGCAGTCAGGGGCAGGATAGGGACGGCAGGGAAGGCAGAGATAGCTTTGCCTCTGGACCTAAAAACGGTTCAGACCCAAGAACCCATCCTCAAAACTGTCCTGAACATGCTAGCAAAAGGGGAAAGGATAGATGGCCCGTATAGCACCGCAGCAATTGCCATTAAAGAAGGCATGCTGTTCAGGGGGAAGCAATGGGTAGTACCGCAACAACACCGGAGAGAATTCCTCCAGCTGGCCCACGAGGGTCCAGGAGCAGGACATCCCGGACCTGAGACCACTTGGCAACGAATGGAGCAGGCAGGGTGGTGGTCAGGACTCAGGGAACATGTCCGCGAGTTCTGTGCTAGCTGTCTGGTGTGCGCGGCCAACAACTCCGATCCCCAGAAAAGAAAGGTGTCTATGGGACATATCATGAGGGTAGAGGGACCCAGGCAGTTGATCCAAATCGATTACATCGGGCCCCTATCCACTGCCCAGGGAGGCTACAAGTACTGCTTAGTATTGATGGATGTATTCACTAAATGGGTGGAAGCCTTCCCATGCTGAACAGCCACTGCCCTGGGAACAGCTAGGATCCTGGTCAGAGAAGTGTTCTCTCGATGGGGACTACCACAATACGTGGAGTCCGACCAAGGAGTCACTTCACCGGGCAGGTGATGCAGGAGACCCTTAAGGTGTTCAGCATCAACGGGAAATGGCATGTCGCCCACAACCCGCAGTCATCCGAGCCTGTGGAGCGTTTAAACCGCACCATCAAAGAAAGGCTGCGCAAAGAGACAGGGGACTCACCCAAAGGGTGGGTAGAGGTCCTACCATTGGTCCTCATGGGGATCCGGGCCAGCCAGTCAAAGAGCACGGGGTACGCCCCGTACGAGCTCATGACCGGCAGAGCCATGCGAACCCCCACCCTTGTGTTAGCCCCGGTACTCACGGAAGGTCAGCTTAGTGAAGTGAACCGGGACAGCTTTGTCAGGAATCTGTTTGAACACCTTAAACCGATTCACTGGCAGGCTGCTAACAATATGGGAAAACAGCATCGGAGCAACCGATTGCTGCTAGAAACCCGCAAGCACCACGAGTGGGAGATAGGGGACCAGGTTATGGTGAGGAACTACGGTAGAGTAGGGGTCTTTGAGGCACTGTACATGGGACCGTACCACATTGTCGACAAGGCAAGCCCCATGGTCTATGCCATAAAATTGCCCCCCCGAACAAAGTGGTTCCACATAAATCAGTGCAAACTTTTCAACCCAGGGGCAGCAGCTAAACGTAAGGGACAGCGAAAAACTGTAATCCGTGCTAAAGACAGGGACCCCCAGCCAACAGCCCCCGACTGTGGAATTCCCTCAGGGGACGTGGCAGACCCACAGACTGCACCTAGAGGGGCGGTGGACTGTGTTACTGGAGGAGCTGTTCCCCCCAATCACTCGGACGCACCTCCAGCTGCCGGAGACTTAAGAATGACTCCCCGCACACCACGGCCAAAGACACCGTGGTCATCAGCGCCCCAATTTAAATGGTTCAGCCCCAGGAAAGGGACCAGCCGCAAAAGGGCACCTAAGGTCAGAGACCAGCCCGTGAGCAGAGACACCCAGCCGGTAGCCTCGGGCAACAAGGGACCCCCAGAAGAGATAGCGGTGGAACAGCCACCAAGTGGGAGTCCCCAGCCCGTAGCCCTTGACCAGGCAGAACAACCCCCAGGGGAAGAAACGAACCAGGCAGCCACCCCCAAAGGAGCGGTGTGCTGCAGCACCGGAGGGGACGTTCCCCCGATAGTGTGGGACTCAAACCCACGTCCGGTCAGGACACTCCGGGTCCGGCGGTGCAGACCGACCTGTTACCGACCTCGCTGGACACCCAGCGGGAGAAGAAGAAAGAAAGAAGGCAGGAATTAACCTGGCCACCGGATGGCAGATGTACATATATAGGAAATATGAATTTAAGAATGTTTAGTAGTAATTTAGAATAGCATAAGATTATCTGTATAATGATAAGTATATATATATATATATATATATTAGTTACTGGGGTAAGGAAAAGAATCTACCTGTGCAGCTGCTAAAAGAAGCACAGGCCGGGTAATACCCGGGAGTAAGAAGAATCTACCAGTATGGCTATTAGGGAAGCACCAGTGAGATAACAAGCAAAGCGGCTGTGAGATAAAAATTAAAAGCAGACATCAGTCCACAAGGAACTGAATAAGACAGCAAGTCAATTAAAGACTATGAGCCCAAATTGGAACTCGGTCACCTTTGTCAAGCCAGAGAGCTTTCTCAGGGCTAGACAATCTGTTTTATGTGCCCCTACTGGAAAGAGAACAATATGGAAAGGATCTTGTTCCTGCTCGCCCTGATAAGGATGAGCAGCAGCAACCGGGGAGATGTGGAGGAATCCCTCATTTACGGTGTTCAGGAGGCAGAGCACTGATCGTAACCGCCAGGGGTGGCACCCCAGGTGTGGAAGAACTCGCCATTTATGCCCACGAGGGAAGATGGCCAGGGTGGCTGGGATCTAATTCTACCTGCTACTCCTACGGGGAGGCCTCAGTTCCATGCCCCCGGATATGGATCATCGCTGCCCGAGTCAGTGTTAGAGGGAAAACGTGTATGTTCGACTTGCAAAGGGAACATTCCCCTGGGAAGATGGTGGTGGCTCAGAAAACTCAGCAAGGATGCATGGGACCAGGAATCAGACTGGGAAAGACTTGGTAATGATACGTACCGCACCATCACGGGGATATGAGGAGGAGTAAAAGTGTGTTGGGACAAATGGTGGGAATCCAAACAAGGAATTTACGTTTGCATGTGGGGATCAGAAAGTATTTGTCCCGCAGGCATATCGATCGCCTTCGCCAGGCAATGGCAAGATCAAGGGGAAGGGATGAGATGGGATTCTAGCCTACACGGGTGTGCGGTCCCACACTCCCCACTCCCAATTAACGCCACCGAACTAAGAGCACACATTAAGAAACCCCTGCCCACAACCCCGCCAATACGCACAGTAATAGAAAGGTGCCCTACCACCACCAAGGGACCTGGGAACGGATTAATATTGATACCGACCGAAAAGGTGTTATACCAGGGGGTACATTATGTAGTAGCTTCAGTAATTTTAAACCTTACCAAGGTACACCTACCTGCATGGTGTCCGACGGAGACAGAGCTGTTGTACCAGCCCTACTTAGATATATGTTCAAGAAATTTTATGAGTTAGACTTTGGAAATGTAGACGAGGCAGACCTATACACCCTAAACGCTAGGGACACCATGGGCTCGGGGAGACTTAGAAGGGGAATCATAAATGACGTTTTCACTACCTACAATACAGCATCCTCTGTAATAAATAACCTAGATGACATAGAACTGCAAACACAGATAAACAGTTTAAAGAACCAATTGAGGAAAATCCTGAAACAGGAGAACACCGTAGTAGGTTCAGAACTACACGAGGACCAGGCTATAACTGTCCATTTAAAAGAAATAGTGGCTGAGTTGGAAAAACATGCACAGACAGTGAATGCATTCATACGGGAGGACAGAAACGCTTCGGACCAGGCTGCACAGAACGAGGTGTGTGTACTATATGGGGCATGATTGTTGGGCGAGGGCCGCAACAACCTGGAGGATTTAAAACAAGGTGTAGTCCCCTCTTGGATCAGGAACAAGCACCTCGCAGCCCTCCATCCGTACAGCAATTCACTAAGCCCGTGCCAGCTCCGCCTAGTCTCTGAAGCCTACCATGTCCCAGTAGACTGTGGGAAATCTAACCACACCATTATGGGAATCGTACTAAGGATGCTGGTCATGGGTGGGACAGCCCGACCTGCACCGGTATACCGGGTGGAGAACATTGGAGTTATTCAGGGAGGTGCACACATTCGTTTCACAGCGGTCCCACCCTATGTCATAAAGTGGGAGTACGCTGTAACGGGTACTGACCTCTCCGGGTGCCGCAACCGGGGTGCACACGTAATACTGTGTCCCCAGTACTTGAGTGCCCATTCAAAGTCACAGTGTGGGTTTAAAGCTGCTGGTGCACAGCCTATTAACTGCACCATGGAGGTAATGGCACAAGACCACGTCCCTCCACAGGTAGCATACATAGGGGCTGGGACATATTGTGTCACCACCAGTGCGACCCACTACCAACATGGACACTTCTGGTGTCTGGTAAGTGACAGCAGTTTTTGCTTCAAACCTGAGGCATCAGTTTAAGTGGCCTAGGAACGGATTGTCCCCATTCCTGAACCCTCCACTGTCCACCTCACTGTGAAGGAAAACATTACAAACCTGCAGGATTATGTTGTACATTTTGGCTATGCAATTCCCCCTCTACCCGAACATCTCACCGCTCTGCTAAAAGCTGTAATTATCTCATAAAAACACTTCTATACTCTAGAACAAAAAACAATTGAGATAGGGAAAAAGATTCTTGAGATCATCATTCCGCCTTGGTGGGATCTTTTCAGAAATATCGAGGTCCCAGTCTGGATCAGAATCGCTTCCCACACTTTAGTTATCTGTCAACTCGCAATTAATCTTTACTTATGGTGTCTTACTTGCCGAGTGAAACGCAGAGGGCAGGTCAGGCACCAAAGGGTGCTGTACGCTCCTTGGCCGAACTTGGGAATCGCGCAGGGAGGGGTGACACCATACTGCCATGTTTAATTTGTGTGATTTTACCTGCTGTAAACCGCAACATCGCGAGTGTTGTAAGAATGTTACTTAAAATATTTTGACTATGTACCTTTATTTTACTGAACTTAAAATGTGTTTAACTATGGACCTTTATGTTACTTGAGAATGTGTTTCTATGTGCTTTCATTTTATTTTACTTAAAGTTGTGTTTGACCGTATACCATTACTTTACTGTGAAAACCGAGTAAAAGAGGGACATCACACCCCCTCTATGCTATAACCGAATTGTAACGACTGTATTCGCCTATAAATTGCATTGCATTTCAACGGGGGATGCAGGGTAATGTTTAGCTAGTATAAATGTAGGGAAGGTTGACTCTCGGGAGCAGGAATTTTGCTTACCTTGATTGACACTCAAGGGTGTGGAGTGTCAACAAGAGGGACTGAAGGAGGTGCAAAATTCACAAGAACCCCCCCCCCCACTCCCCGTGTTGGGGCTCATATGAAAATAAATTTAATTTTGGACTATCTACTGAAAAGTTTGGAATCCTAAAGTGCTTATGGAAGAAACTACGAACTTTAATAGAATTTTGAACTTTTACAAGACAAATTCAAGGCTGTGGGCGGGCCTAAAAGGACTAACAGAAGACAACCTGATTAAGTGAGACTACCTGGGTGTGAGGACTAAGGTAACCTGTCTGGAGAAATGGGTATTCGAGAATCCTTCTCCACAAGAGACATTTACATTACAAAATCACCCAGAGATAGCTACCCATCAAGTCTGGAAAACCATTTCAGAATATACATCACAAAGAGGCCCAATCCAGCCTGTATGCTAAAAACTAAGCACAAAAGGACACTGCAATTACCAAACTAATAGTTTCCATCAGAAAACAGTTTTCAAACATCAGCCCACCCGAGAAATATTAACTTTTAATGAGCCCGCCAAAATTTTACAAAGAAGAGCCAAGCCTGCCAAATTTAAACAAAGAATTCTGAACATATTTGGCGCCAAGATTAGAACCACTGAAATCGTATAACTGGGCCCCTGTTTTCAACAGAGGGTATGACTGACAGACTAGTACCACACTACGCTGGTGTCATCAAGACAAGGAGAGAAACCAACGCGACAGTTGCAAACTAACTTCTCCAGCCTCGAAGTCCTGAAGTCCTGAATGAAGAAAGAACATCACCATCGCGGCAGCAACCGACCATAACCTACGTGGTATGAATGGAAAACCACCGCGATCGACCAAACGCAAAACAAAACTCCAACGGGAAAAACCCGAAGAATCGAAAAGTTTCCACTCTACAATCTGATCCTGATCCTACCAACGGGTAAAACATTACCTAAAAGACTGTAGAAGCCTATTTCTAACAAAAGAAAGCGGGTACTTACCCCACAAATCCAAAACTCACCTTACCGCCTCAGCGGACTCAATCCAACTGAAGATTGTGCAGCTAGAAGTTTTCGCCAACGTTCGGGGTACAGCAAGCAAACCCTACCGCATCCAGCGAACCCTGAAACCGCGATCTACCGTTAACTGTCAAAAGGATTGGTAAGCATAGTCTCTGCCTGCCCTGGAGTCTAACCTAGCTAGAATTAGGTATTGGGAGGTGGTGGGTGTAATCCTACTGTAACCCCCTTTTGAATGTAATGTGTTGTTCTCTATTAGAGTCATTATAAGCTATTGTAACCCCCTCTGAGTGTGTAAGGTACTGTTCTTTAATAAGTTTGAATAAGTTTTGACATTGTACTTTCTCATTAGAGTAATTATAAGTTTGTAATTTCTTGACTGTAATAAAACTAAAGTTCTTTTGCATCAAACCAGTGTCCTTTGCACTTTGTCACATCCCCCAAATAAATCCAGAGTCTAGAACCCAAGGGAGTGGGAGCGATTCGAACCACTCAAGTTGGTCAGAAGGGAACCTGACCCCCTCATAGAGACCATCCCGTTACACTGCCTCCTGGGGCTCGCTCAATGCTGGGGCTCTGTGACCCTGTACAGCTGCAGCTCTTGAAAGGATCGCAGCTGACACTAAAAGGGGAGTTCATTTTGCTGACAGAAGGAACCGCACAGGTAGTAGGACCATTGCAGGCCACTGATGGACTACAAGTAGCAAGTATGCATTGTTGGAAAGCAATGGAACCGCCTCCACAATGACCCAATCATTCAATGGCGCATCTGAGGAGTTGATCCTTCAAGAAGCGCACTAATGGAGTGTTGCTGTAATTGGAACTGAAGGACATCTTCCCATGGGGGAGCCATCTGGACGACATGGGAGGAGATAGGCCAAAGGATCAATGTGGTTTTAATCGCTCCACCCTTGGCAGTCATGCTTTCAGCCGTCTCGGCCCTAAGCTATGAAATTCCCTCCCTAAACCTCTCCGCTTATCCTGCTCCCACATCTCCTTTAAGACTCTTCTTAAAACTTACCTCTCCTGTCCTTATGTGGCTTGGGTGTCAAATTTTGCTTGATAATACTCCTATGAAACGCTTTGGAACATTTTACTGTGTTAAAGGCACTATATAAACGCAAGTTATTGTTGTTGCTGTTGATATTTCTGATTCTGGACACCTAGCAGCAGATGAGGAGGACATTTGCTTGCCTCAGTAAATAGGCCCAGAAGATTATCCAGCATTTCCCTGTACAAAGTACACCGGAAAAACGTACAGATGTATTCCACAAAGAAAACCTTCTCAACTTTGCATCACAAATTTCGGGTCTGCGAAGGATTTTGTCTTGGGTTCTGCATCACTGGTCTCTCCTGTAAGCAGACCACGCATCCCTTATGATCAGGAGTATACTCTACTACCCAATATCTAGATGCATGATAAAACAAGACTCTCTTTCTATGTGGGCTAAATATTGTAATTCTCCGCTAGTGTGCTCAGGTGCACCTCTCCAATCTTCAAACAGGGGACAGGGATTCACACTTTAATGAGACAAATTTGAATGCACGTTCATCAATCAGTTTATTTTGTAATTATTAAGTGAACAAACAGAAACATTTGAAATAAAATTCACCACAATCATCATCATAGGCAGTCCCTTAAAATCGAGGAAGACTTGCTTCCACTCTCAAAGTGAGTTCTCAGGTGACTGTACAGTCCAGTACGGGAATTACAGTCTCTGTCACAGGTGGGACAGTTAGTCGTTGCGGGAAGGGGTGGGTGGGACTGGTTTGCCGCACGCTTCTTCCGCTGCCTGCGCTCGTTTTCTGCATGCTCTTGGCGACGAGACTCGAGGTGCTCAGCACCCTCCCGGATGCCCTTCCTCCACTTAGGGCGGTCTTTGGCCAGGGACTCCCAGGTGTCGGTGGGGATGTTGCATTTTATCAAGGAGGCTTTGAGGGTGTCCTGGAAACGTTTCCTCTGCCCACCAGGGGCTCGCTTGCCGTGTAGGAGTTCCGAGTAGAGCGCTTGCTTTGGGAGTCTTGTGTCGGGAATGCGGACAATGTGGCCCGCCTCGATGCTGGGGATGTTGGCCTGAGTGAGAACACTGACGTTGGTGTGTCTGTCCTCCCAGGGGATTGGCAGGATCTTGCGGAGGCAGCGTTGGTGGTATTTCTCCAGCGATTTCTCACTACAATATGACTCGATTCTGCATCCCTCCTCATGATAAATAAAATATATACTACACTGGTGCTCTTGTGGTCTAAAACATTCACTTTTCTTTGGCTTTCTTTTGACCAGCTATCTAAGCACAGGCCAGCCTTCCTCAAGGGATGCTTTCCTCCTTTTGGCCTCCCTCTATAGGCTTGTTGCAATGAATCCAGTGTTCTCCTGCTCCTTTGTTCCTTCTCGGGATAGGAAGCTGAAGGCTTGAGCTGCAAACCTCTGGGGGAGCTTCTGTAGATCTGCCAAGGAAACCGGCTACGGATCATCTCCCTCAGCCCTTTCCCCTTCCCCTCCCCCACCCCACCAAGTGGAGGCCTTAAACAACTAACTTCTGCTGTTTCCAAAGTGAGTCGGGTTAACGCAATGCAATGCACCAGGAAACACTGAATGACAGTTGTTTGGGGATTCCGGTATTTAATTGTCGTTTTTGTTATCCTTGACATTAGCCTTGGGTTATATTCTGGCTTGTTTTATTAATAAATAGAAAATATTCTACTGGCAGCTATTAATAAAAAAATGTGCTACCCGTTAATCAGACTCAACACGAAATTGACATTTTCAGACACTCGTTCAACCTCAAAGGACTTAGCACTGGATTTTAGGGTTTTCTGTTTTTGGGGCAAAAACGTAGGCGGGGCGGGAAAGTTACCGGCCGGGAATAGTTTGCGCCTCAGTAGGTAAGTTTGGGCATCTGGGCCCTGCTTCAGGGGGCGCAGCTAAGGGAGGGTAAGTAAGGGACACCTCTCGTGGTGCAAGGATGGGAAACTCCCGAGCTAAAGAGCCAGGCCGGGAGCGCTCCGAGAGAGACCTGGGGGTGGGGGGGGGGGAGGGGAACCTAAAAAACAGCAAAACATTCCCAAAACATTGCCCATGCCACCGCAATACAAATCGCACAAAAATTTTAAACCAAAAACACTGGCACTTATTTTCCAGCACATTACCTTCCTCTGCATCACAGGCATGGCTGGGCCGCGCTGATTTCCCGGGCGGATGGATCGGGCAAGAATCAAAACTCTTGCCGGTGTTGCAACCACGGGCGTTGCAAACCCGGCACAGCTCTTCCTGGCGGTGCTGCTCAACGCCGCCACTAAACATAAGAACATTTGGCCCCTCACGCCTGCTCCGCTATTCAATAAGATCATGATTGATCTGATCTTGGGCTCAACTCCACTTCCCTGCCCGCACCCCATAACCCTTGACTCCCCCATCGTTCAAAAATCAGTCTACCTCCACCTTAACTATATTCAATGACCCAGCCTCCACCACTGTCTGGGGCAGAGAAATCCACAGATTCACGACCCTCTGAGAGAAGAAATTCCTCCTCATCTCCGTTTTAAATGGGCTCGGAGGATCGCGGCACTCTGGCGCGAAATCCGGAGCGCAGAGGACTGGAAAATCCAGTCCTTGGACTTCTAAATGTGTTCCCAAAGTCCAGCTCCCAAGTAATTTAATCGAGTAGGAACTGTTGCCTTTTGGTTTTCCCGTCCTCCTGTAATGTACAGGCTTTTAAAACACAACTTGGCATCAACTCACCACCAGTTCTTTGTTTAGCTTGTCTCCTGTTAGCCAGAGGCTGCTGTGCCCTTTGTTGTGATGGTATGTCAAATGGTTGCAGCTCTCAGAATGTGCTCAATGATTGCTGTAAGGTGAGAGAAATTTGAGTGTTCCTTGCTGGATGATGTGGTTACTAGTTTGGATTCAGATGCTGCATTATTATATTGTATCAGCCATTTCAGACTAGAGTATTTTACCACGTGGAACATCGTTCACCTTTGGGAGGGAAAAAAAAATAAAGATTTATGTGATTTATGGCAATGGCAAAACTCTATTGAGTTATATACCCTCTGCTCCTTCTCTGTGAAGGAAGCAGAACCTAGGAGAGGCTGCATAAGAGATTCACTAAGATGAGAGGTTTTACTTCTGAAGAGAGACTGGAGAAACTGGGGCTCTTTTCATTAGAAGGTTAAGAAGAAATCTGCCATTGTTCAAAATTATGAGTGGTTTTGGTAAGATAAATTAGGAGAAACTATTCCTACTAGGTTTTTTTCTTATCCAAGGGATATCCACCAAAAGAACAAAGGGAATGATTAAGAGATTGTTTTCCAATGCAGAAGGTATTCAGAACATGGAATACCCTAACAGAAACAGTGATAGAAACTTAATATATAATAGCTAATCTATAAGTGAATAAATAGTTCAAAAATAAAATTTTGAAAGGGTTTGGACAAAGAGCAGGGGAATAGGACTCTCAGTCCTCACAGACAAGATGGGCCGAATGGCCTTCTCCAGCGCTATTTAATTCTGTGATTCTGTGGCCCTCATTGTTTGATCAGAAGACAGGCCATATTACACCGACCAGTCCATCTGGCTTGGCTTGACTATATGGGCCCAAGTTTCGGGTGGAGTTGTTCCTATTTTTCTGGAGCAACTAATTTAGTTTGGAGTATCTTAGAAATCGCAATTCTCGGCATTTGTTTGCTCCAGTTCTAGTGAGTTAGTTTAGTTTTGTTTCAGTTCAGTTTTTTTTCAAAAGGGGGCGTTACCAGCCACTTATGCCTGTTTTGCAAGTTTACGCACTGAAAAGTGACTCCAAACTAACTTAAAACGTAGTAAGTGTCGACTTTTGTACGCTCAGAAAAACCTTGCCTACACTTTAGAATTAGGCACAGGTAGCCAGAGGTCGGGGGGGGGAGGGCGGAAGAGGTGGAGGAAGGGAAGTTAGAGGGAAGTTAGGGGATTTTCCAAAGCACTAAACACTTCACTTTTAAAAATAAAGAACCATCATCAATAATAAATTATAAATAAATCAATAAATCAATAAATAAAAAATAAAAAGTTCCTACCTCACCTACCCATACGGGAGCACCGGGAGCCTGGCTGGGGCTAGGGCTGCGTGCTGCAGACTGGAAATCGGCACTCTGCAGGAGCCCATTTGGCCAGGGCTAGGGGCTGCGTGCTTCGGGCTCCTCCCACACAGCCAGCAGCACACACACACAGAATCTGGGGGCCAGGAGCTACTGTGCACGCGCGCAGACTCCACGGCGCAAGCGCGCAGTTGCCGGCACTCTTTTTAGCCCAGGGCTTTAGCTCTGCACCCCCCCGCTGTTATGCTGCATCGCGCTGACTGCTAAACAAGCCTGCTGCACTCAGAGAATCGCGAGGTAAGTTTTTGCCGTGCTTTTCGTTCCACAAAATAGACAGGCCTCTCAGAGGTGTGCCATTCTAGTGGATATCGGAAACTTGGGCCCTATATCTCTCCACCTGCTCCGCCCCTCAGCTCTGGCTCCACAGTGGATTTTAAACCCTGCGTGAGTTCACTTTAACTTAGAAATAACATCAATATAAATCATACCCAGATCTTTGGTCGCAAATGAGTCAAAAATCCCCAAATGCACCACGGTGACCAGAGCCCAATACAAGACACACAGATGACCAGAGAGCTCTGTCCCAGATTCACATGCATCCCCATACTGCAACAGGGGAAACATTCCAGTTCAAAATTCAAATAGGAGCTATTATTACACTGACATCTTTAAAAGTGAGCCCGCAAATCAAGCTTTTGTGCCTGTCCATTTACTCACACGCGCACAGGCTGGGCAATCCATGGGCTATTCAAGCTTCCAATGTCTCAAGTCCACTCTACTTAAAGGACAAAGCGATATATGATGAGGAAGAGCTGATGCATCCAGGAATTCAGCTTGAAACCTTCTTCCCTTCAGTACATTTCAGAAGAGCACGCACTGGCGTTTGTATTGTACAAAATTAAGCTAAGGAGGTTTGTGTTTTTAAATGATTTATCCAGCTTTCCGCCTGCTAACCACGGACTTTGTCTTTTTTCATGAGCTGGCCTCGTGTGCCCTCTCTGGACGTAAACGATCCCACAGCATGAGTCGAAGAAGAGCCGGGGAGTTCTTCCTGGCCAATATTTATCCCTCAACCAACATCACTAAAACAGATGGTCTGCTCATTTATTTCATTGCCATTTTGCGTAAATTGCCGTGTTTCCACATTACAACAGTGACTATACTTGTAAAGTGCTTTGTTAATTGTAAACTGCTTTGGGACGTCCTGGGGTCTTGTATATCACTATATACATTCAAATCTTTCTTTTATACGGTAAGAACCAGCTCGGTTGAAAAAAAAAATTAATGTTTGCATGTAAGTAACAAAAGCTAAAAAGTCTGTTTAAGATACAATGAGATAAAATCCCCGACAAAACCACTGACTACAGTCTGCCACCCGACTTGCGTGTGATTCACGGGTCAAGCTAACCACAGACTCCAGAGATGATGTAACATGTATTTAGGTCAGTGAGTTCAGGCCTGATGGATGACATTGCCCAAATCTTATCTTGCTGCTTGTTAATCTGGCTATTTGTTGCCAACTTTTTTCTCGTTATTCCCCTCCCTCCCCCTCGGACTTTTATATAGTTTCAGCTATAAAGTGATAAACAAAAAATGAGTGAGTCAAAGAAATTTCCAAATCAGGACTGAAATAAGACGGTTTTGATCAGCGGTTAATGGAGCTTGAGGCTAGAATCTTCACTAATACGACGTGACTGTTCCAACGCACTCCTGGCCGGCCTCCCTAGTTCTACCCTCCGTAAACTTGAGGTCATCCAAAACTCGGCTGCCCGTGTCCTAACTCGCACCAAGTCCCGCTAACCCATCACCCCTGTGTTTGCAGACCTACATTGGCTCCCCGTTAAGCAACACCTCAATTAGAATATTCTCATCCTTGTTTTTAAATCCCTCCGTGACCTCGCCCCTCCTTATCTCTGTAATTTCCTCCCACCTTATAATCCCCCTAGACCCCTGCACTTCTCTTATTCTGAACATCTCCGATTTTAATCTTTCCACCATTGACGATCGTGCCTTCAGCTGCCTAGGGCCAAAACTCTGGAATTCCCTAAATCTCTCCACCTCTCTTTCCTCCCTTAAGACACTCAATAAAACCAACCACTTTGACCGGGCTTTTGGTCATCTGCCTTAACATCTCCTTAACATGGCTCGGTGTCAAACTTTTTTTTTTGATAATGCTCCTGTGAACCGCTTTGGGACGTTTTATTATGTTAAAGGCGCTATATAAATATAAGTTGTTGTTGTTGTTGCTATCTCACCAACAAACTGATCAGAAATGAACAAAAGGAAGATCGAAGTAATAAAGTGAAAACTGGCTGCCGGAAGTCAGAGGTTCTTGTTTGGGAATCAGACGTCAAACATTGGCGAGGCTGACTGTGGAACTGAAACACATTGGATTGCACTTCCCTGACCTCAGCAGGTCCATGGCGAGCAACGTCGGCGGTGGTTCCTGGCCTCGCTGCCGGCTCCAGCCCGCTGTCCAAAATGATTTTCCCCTGATTGGACTTTGATAAGCCCGCCCAGCGCGTTTGCCGACCAATTGAAGGAAGCGGGTCTGATGAGGTCATTTGATGTTGTGTCATCAGCTGGTTTCCTTAAAGGGGCCATCCACAAATTTATTTGGACATTTGTGTGTCAGTGTGCTACAGCATTGAGGTGCTGCAAACAGTGACAATCACTGCATAGAGGTGCACGGCTGCACCCAAGCATATGGAGGGAGTCAGAGCACACATGGAGGTTCTCTTCCCTTCCCATGGGTAGAAGAGACCTCCCCAGGAGGTCAACGCAGCCTGGTTGCACTTTGTACAGGAGGACACAAGCAGGGATGTGGTCAGAAGGACCAGGCTGCAGTGGCGCAAACCTTTCAATGATCTCAGTCAATCACAAAACGTTACTGCAAAGCCACACTCAACCTCATCCTGCTGTGCCTCTCATCACATCCCCATCACTCTGCCTTCCCTACCCTACTCCTGCACATCCTTACTCACACCAACTTACCTTGCACCTCCACCCATCCCTCTCTCTCTATCTGCATTATCACTTCCCCATTTCACTCGCCATCTCTCACACTCACCCTCATCCACGTCCAATCATACCAACTAACAAGGGTAGGCACCTGCAATCTTCGTGTAAAGTTTCTGTTAATGTGGTGTCAAACATTGAATCCTTTATTTTGAATACTTTGCGTTCTTGGACAGATCTGTGTGCACCTTTGGAAGTGGCTTAGTGAGTTGCAGTGAATGGTGAGACATAATGGTACCCCCTCAATGCTGCAATGAGTGTGAAAGGAATGGTTTGGGCATTGTAGAGATGCTTTATGGTGTTGGTGTGGAGTGGTGCCACCTTGGCGCATTGTGCAGCATCAAGTGAAATCCGACACAATGCTGAGCTCTTTTTCTGCCGCCTTCGCCTCCGTGCCCACTTCTTCGGCCAGGAGTCTTCTCCCCCCTGCACAAGCTGACCCTTTCTCATGTTTTCAGAACTCTCGCTCTACTTGGATCCCTCCCTTTGGCCTCTTACCTTCTTTAAATATCTTCATTGCAAACTGCCGTTGGGACATCGGTCATCTCAATTTCTCTGCTCCCCTCATTCACTCCAACCTACCTCCCTCTGAACTTGCAGCACTCCGCTCACTCAGATCCAACTCCAACCTTGTCATCAAACCTGCTGACAAGGGTGGTGCTGTTGTGGTTTGGCGAACAGACCTCTACCTTACAGAGGCTGATTGCTAACTCTCTGACACCTCCTCCTACCTCATCCTAGACCATGACCCCACTACTGAACATCAAGCCATCATTTCCCAGACCATCACTGACCTCATCTCCTCTGGAGATCTTCCCTCCACAGCCACCAACCTCATAGTTCCCCAACCCCTCACAGCCCGTTTCTACCTCCTTCCCAAGATCCACAAACAGGACTGCCCTAGAAGACCCATCATTTCAGCCTGTTCTTGCCCCACAGAACTTATTTCTTCCTATCTCGACTCTATTTTTTCTCCCGTTGTCCACTCTCTTCCCACCTACCTCCACGACTTCTCTGACATCCTCTGCCATTTTAACAGTTTCCAGTTTCCCGGTCCCAACCGTCTCCTTTTCACCATGGACGTTCAATCTCTCTACACTTCCATCCCCCACCAGGATGGCCTAAGGGTGCTCTGCTTCTTCTTTGAGCAGTCCTTATCCATCCCCACCCTCCTCCGCCTGGCTGACCTTGTTCTCACATTGAACAACTTCTCCTTGAACTCCACTCATTTCCTCCAAATTAAAAGTGTTGCTATGGGAACCCGCATAGGTCCTAGCTATGTCTGCCTTTTCGTGGGATATGTGGCACATTCTTTGTTCCAGTCCTACTCCAGTCCCCCCCTCACCTCTTTTTCCGGTACATTGATGACTATCGGGGCCGTTTCCTGCTCTCGCCCTGAACTGGAAAATTTCATTCACTTTGCATCCAATTTTCACCCTTCCCTCACCTTCACATCTCCGACTCTTCCCTTCCCTTCCTCGACTTCTCTGTCTCCATTTCTGGGGATAGAAAATAAGCCCACTGACTTCCACAGCTACCTGGACTACACTTTCTCCCAGCCCACATCTGTAAGGACTCCATTACATTCTTCCTGTTTCTCCATCTCCATTGCATCTACTCTGACGACACCACCTTCCACACTAGTGCCTCTGACATGTCTTCCTTTTTCCTCAACAGAGGATTCCCCTCCACCATGGTTAACATGGCCCTCGATCGTGTCTGTTCTATTTCCCACACTTCTGCTCTCACCCCTTCCCCTCAGAACCATGACAGGGTTCCCCTTGTCCTCGCCGTTCATCCCACCAGCCTCCACGTTCAACGGATCATCCTCCGCCGTTTCCGCCAACTCCAGCGTGATCCCACCACCAATCACATCTTCCCCTCCCCTCTCCTCTCAGCATTCCAAAGGGACCACTCCCTCCGCGACACCCTGGTCCATTCCGCAGTCACCCCCAGCACCCCCTCCCCTTCCCACGGCACCTTCCCGTGCAAGTGCAGGAGATGCAACACCTGCCCTTTTACCTCCGCCCTTCCCATTGTCCAGGGCCCCAGATACTCCTTCCAGGTGAAACTTGTCCTTCTTTCAATTTAGTATACTGTATTCACTGCTCACGATGTCGTCCCCTCTACATTGGGGAGACCAAGCGTAGATGGGTGAGCACTTTGCAGAACACCTCCGTTCAGTCCGTAAGCGTGACCCCGAGCTACCAGTCACCCATCTCTTTAATTCTCCACTTCACTCCCACTCTGACCTCTCTGTCCTCGGCCTCCTACACTGTTCCAATGAAGCTCAACGCAAGCTCGAGGAACAGCACCTCATCTTTCGTTTAAGCACTTTACAGCCTTCTGGTCTCAACATCGAGTTCAACAATTTCAGACCTTAACCTCTGCCCGTATTTTGCTCTGATGTATTTTTTTCTCTCTCTTTGTTTCCCATGGCAGCTGGTAATTATTCTGCCATTCACACCAGATCTCAACTAATCTTTTTCTAACTTCTGCCATTACCATCTCAAGTCAGCCCATCATCCCTTTTGTCTCTCAAATCTCTCCTGCCTTCCACCCTATCACAGACCTTCCCTTTTGTTCTTCCCCTCCCCTCCCCCTTTCAGTACTCCTTCAGAATCTGTTCATTTCGAACATTCGCCAGTTCTGATGAAGGGTCATCGACCTGAAACGTTAACTCTGTTTCGCTCCACAGATGCTGCCTGACCTACTGAGATTTCCAGCGTTTTCTGTTTTTATTTCTCACTTACTTGTCTGGCCTTGTCAGGCCCCCTCCGCCTCAGTACTGACGTTCACTGAAGCCAGAGTTTCCGCTAGTTTGCACAATTGGGCTGAAATCGCAGAATTTTAAACGCGAGTTACGTCAAGTGTAAATTGGGTATCCGCGATCTTTAACATTGGTTTAAAAAACATCATGCTGGAAGCCGGCCCCTCCCACAAAACTGTCCACGCCCACAGATTGAAATAATGAACATGGCGATTTTCCAACGATTTTTGCCCGTTTGTGACCGTTCGAGGAGATTCTTCAAATTAAGCTTGTGTTTTTAGGCACACAGGTGCTACTAAGAACCTTTTAAAGATTTGTAAAATGTTAAAAAATATTTCATTTACTGAAAGGTGTACACTAATGAAAATGGTGCTGTATAGTTTTCTTTAAGTCATTTTCAGTGCTTGAAGATCAGGTGGTGCACTGGAAACCCTGACTAAAAATGCTTATTGTTTGCGATATATCCATTTTCAGCTGTATTAATAAAGCTGTATCAGGTTACTACTCTTAAATAGATCAATGAATCTTTTTTTAATGCCAGGAAAAAAAAACAATTACTTTCAATTATGCTGTCCGATTGCGCTGGCTCGTAGAAGATTTTAAGATTGTGATTTTTTGCAAATGGGTTTTTGCAGAAACTTGAACCATAATTTCACTTCGGAAAACAGCCCAATTTCAAGTGCAATTTGCGCCCAATTTGCCGATTACGCTCAAAGCTGGAAATCTCCCACCCCCCCCTTATCTTTACTTCTCTCAGCACAAACTCATTTGGGCAATATTTCACTCAGCATCCACAGCTCAGGACCACTATTTTACACCATCACTGCAGACAAGGGGCCGTAGGTACAAACACCGCGGTAAAAGTAAATTCAGCACCAAAGTCCAGGAGCACTTCTTCACATAAAGTGCAATATCAAGTGTGGTCTTAAAGGAAAGGACTTGCATTTATGTAGTGCCTTTCATGACTTCAGAATGTGCCAAAGCACTTTACAGCAATTGAAGTACTTTTGAAGTGTAGTCACTGTTGTAATATAAATATAGGTGGACGCCAATTTGTGCACAGCTAGATCCTCAAATAGCAATATGATAATAACCAGATAATCTGTTTTAGTGATGTTGGTTGAGGGATAAATATTGGCCAGGATATGGAGGTGGCGGGGGGTGGGGGGGAATAACTCCCCTGATCTTCTTCGAAAGAAGAGTGAATAGTGCCATAGGATCTTTTACGCCTACCTGAGAGCAGACGGGGCCTTGGTTTAGCGTCTCATCCGAAAGACGGCACCTCCGTCAGTGCAGCGCTCCCTCAGCACTGCACTGGAGTGTCAGCCTAAATTATGTGCTCAGGGCTTTAGAGTGGTGTTTGAACCACTTTAAGGTGGAGATAGACAGATTTTTGAATGATAAGGGAATCAAGGGTTATGGGGAGCGGGCAGGGAAATGGAGTTGAGGCCAGGATCAGATCAGCCATGATCTTATTGAATGACGTAGCAGGCTCGAGGGGCCAAATGGCCTACTCCTGCTCCTATTTCTTCTGTTCTTATGAACTCATGGCTTGTGCAACACGTTGTCACTCATCAAAATCAGTTTATTTCAGCCCTGATTTGGAAATGTCTTGAAATCATTTATTTTTGTTTGGCATGGTATAGTTGAAACTATGAAAATCCAGGGGTAAAGAAAATTAATTCTTTCTTCAAAAGAAAAATAGTTAGCAACAAACAGACAGATTAATAAGCAGTACAATAAGATTTGGGCAATGTCTGCAATGTCTGAACTCACTGACCTAAATACATGTTACATCATCACTGGAGCCTGTGAGTCTGACGAAGGGTCATCGACCCAAAACGTTAACTCTGCTTCCTCTCCACAGATGCTGCCTGACCCGCTGAGATTTCCAGCATTTTCTGTTTTAGCAGCCAGGAGGTAGACTGCAGTCAATATTTTTTAAAGGGGATTTCATCTCATTGTGCCTTAAAGGAGAAACAATAACTGCAACTTGCATTTATATAGCGCCTTTAACAGAGTAAAACTTCCCAAGCCGCTTCACAGGAGTGCAATCAGAAAAAAATGGACACCGAGCCAAAAAAGGAGACATTAGGACAGGTGACCAAAGAGGTTTCAAGGAGCATCTTGAAGGAGGAGAGAGAGGCGGAGAGGTGGAGCGGTTTAGGGAGAGGATCCCAGAGCGTAGTACCCTGACAGCTGAAGGCACGGCCGCTAGTGGTGGGATGAAGGAAGTGGGGGATGTACAAGAGGCCAGAGTTAGAGGAGCGCAGCTCTCAAGCTAAGAACCACAATGGTGTCCTTGTGACAGGTAAGGATATCATGGGAGAGAAATTGGGTTCTGTAGCACAAGTTTTAGCCGCCACGTGGCCTCCTAAAGTGCAGAAATTTCCAATGGGAAGTGTACCAGGTGACATCTTGGTAAAGGGGTATGCGCATGTACCGAACGACCGCCAACAGTATGCACAGCAGGCAGGTTATGATGTCAATCTGTGTGCAATGCTGATTTGACGTCAGTGCTGCCATTTTCGAACACCACACTCCAGCCTGCACCCTTTCTTAGTCTTGTACAACCAAACACAAACTTAAACGAACAAACAATCAAAGGACCTCCCCCCCGCCCCGCCCACCAGCGCTACGTTAAGGGATCATAAACTACTTGCAGGTTAGTTGCTACATTATTTTTTCTGGTTACTAGTGCAATTTTACACATTTTTGGAGCTTTCCTATACTTGCTTAACATTAGAAACATAGAAAAATAGGTGCAGGAGCAGGCCATTCAGCCCTTCGAGCCTGCACCACCATTCAATAAGATCATGGTTGATCATTCACCTCAGTACCCCTTTCCTGCTTTCTCTCCATACCCCTTGACCCCTTTAGCCGTAAGGGCCATATCTAACTCCCTCTTGAATATATCCAATGAAGTTGCATCAATAACTCTCTGCGGCAGGGAATTCCACAGATTAACAACTCTCTGAATGAAGAAGTTTCTCCTCATCTCAGTCCTACCCCTTATCCTTAGACTATGTTCCCCTGGTTCCGGACTTCCCCAACATCGGAACCATTCTTTCTGCATCTAACCTGTCCAGTCCCATCAGAATTTTATATATTTCTATGAAATCCCCTCTCATCCTTCCAAACTCCAGTGAATACAGGCCCAGTTGATCCAGTCTCTCCTCAAATGTCAATCCTGCCATCCCAGGAATCAGCCTGGTGAACCTTCGCTGCACTCCCTCAATAGCAAGAATGTCCTTCCTCAGATTAGGAGACCAAAACTGAACACAATATTCCAGGTGAGGCCTCACCAAGGCCCTGTACAACTGCAGTAAGACCTCCCTGCTCCTATACTCAAATCCCCTAGCTATGAAGGCCAACAGATCATTTGCCTTCTTCACTGCCTGCTGTACCTGCATGCCAACTTTCAATGACTGATGTACCATGACACCCAGGTCTCGTTGCACCTCCCCTTTTCCTAATCTGCCGCCATTCAGATAATATTCTGCCTTCCAGTTTTTGCCACCAAAGTGGATAACCTCACAGTTATCCACATTATACTGCATCTGCCATGCATTTGCCCACTCACCTAACCTGTCCAAGTCACCCTGCAGCCTCTTAGCATCCTCCTCACAGCTCACACCGCCACCCAGCTTAGTGTCATCTACAAACTTGGAGGTATTACTCTCAATTCCTTCATCTAAATCATTGATGTATATTGTAAAGAGCTGGGGTCCCAGCACAGAGCCCTGCAGCACCCCTCTAGTCACTGCCTGCCATTCTGAAAAGGAACCATTTATCCCGACTCTCTGCTTCCTGTCTGCCAACTAGTTCTCTATCCACGTCAATAATTACCCCCAATATCATGTCCTTTTATTTTGCACACCAATCTCTGGGATTTTGTCAAAAGCCTTTTGAAAGTCCAAATACACCACATCCAATGGTTCTCCCTTGTCCACTACTAGTTACATCCTCAAAAAATTCCTGAAGATTTATCAAGCATGATTTCCCTTTCATAAATCCATGCTGACTCGGTCCGATCCTGTCACTGCTTTCCAAATATGCTGCTATTTCATCTTTAATAATTGATTCCAACATTTTCACCACTACTGATGTCAGGCTAACCAGTCTATAATTACCTATTTTCTCACTTCCTCCTTTTTTTAAAAGTGGTGTTACATTATCTACCCGCGAGTCCATAGGAACTGATCCAGAATCGATAGACTGTTGAAAAATTATCACCAATGCACCCACTATTTCTAGGACCACTTCTAGGGCCACTCTTGGATGCAGACTATCAGGCTCTGGGTATTTATCAGCCTTCAATCCCATTAATTTCCCTAACACAATTTCCTGACTAATAAGGATTTCCTTCAGTTCCTCCTTCTCGCTAGACCCTTGGTCCCCTAGTATTTCCGGAAGGTTATTTGTGTCTTCCTTCATGAAGACAGAACCAAAGTATTTGTTCAATTGGTCTGCCATTTCTTTGTTCTCCATTATAAATTCACCTGATGCTGACTGCAAGGGACCTACGTTTGCCTTCACTAATCTTTTTCTCTTCACATATCTATAGAAGCTTTTGCAGTCAGTTTTTATGTTCCCAGCAAGCTTCCTCTTATATTCTATTTTCCCCCTCCTAATTAATCCCTTTGTCCTCCTCTGCTGAATTCTAAATTTCTTCCAGTCCTCAGGTTTGCTGCTTTTTCTGGCCAATTTATATGCCTCTTCCTTGGATTTAACATTATCCCTAATTTCCCTTGTTAGCCATGGTTGAGCCACCTTCTACATTTTATTTTTACTCCAGACAGGTATGTACAGTTGTTGAAGTTCATCATTGTGCTCTTTAAATGTTTGCCATTGCCTATCCACCGTCAACCCTTTAAGTATCATTTGCCAGTCTATTCTAGCCAATTCACGTCTCATACCATCGAAGTTACTTTTCCTTAAGTTCAAGACCCTAGTCTCTGAATGAATTATGTCACTCTCTATCTTAATAAAGAATTCTACCATATTATGGTCGCTCTTCCCCAAGGGGCCTCGCACAACAAGATTGCTAATTAGTCCTTTCTCGTTACACATCACCCAGTCTAGGATGGCCAGCCCTCTAGTTGGTTTGAATAGTTTAAAGTGTGAATAGCCCACAGGGAGTTGCCTGGCTGTCGCTGAAGTACTTTTTTGTTCATTTAAAAAAGTTTGTGCTGAGACAAGTTGCTTCCAGACATGGGTGGCCTGATAGGCCTTTCTTTTGGAGGGGGGAGGGTTCTCAGCAGGAAGCTATATCTGCTGAGGGTGTTTAGGGAGCAAATCTCTTACCTCTACTTCAGTGAGGACCAAAGCTTAGATGTCTTCTTTTTTTTTTCAAAAATAAACTTTATTCATATAAAATTTTCACAATGCATTGGAAAATAGCTCAGTACCATGTGGTCAGCAATTCCATACAATTCGTTTGGATGCTGACAGCAGTTCCATACAATGCACTAGCATACATTTCATTTCAAGGTACAGTTTAGTACAATCCGTAAATTGCGTTACATGTAGTACTGTGCAAATCAGGGTATTACATGGAACAGATAAGAACAGGTTTACATTACATTCCAGGATACATTTCAATACCGATCACGAATCACGTTACATGTAGCACTATGCAGATGAAAGCAGTACACGGTACGGATGGGAATACATTTACATTTCTTTACAAGTTACTAAACAGTGCAGAGACTTTCATTATACATGGCACAACACAGGTGTTTTTCAGTACATGGTGCTCTATGTATACAAGCAGACTAACAAGTACAGCCTGAGGGGTGTCTGATTCCATCCCCTGAGTTTACCATGGCTGAAGGGCCTTAAATTCTAGCTCTTCCCCATCGTGCCTTTGTGGCGACTGCACCAATCTTTAGTGCGTCGCTCAGCACATACTCCTGGACCTTGGATTGCGCCAGTCTGCAACACTGATGGCTTCACTTCACTAAAGAGGTCATGACCAAAACTTGCCAACTGCTGCAGTCACATCGGCAACTTCAAAGCAGGGACATTGCCTGTCGCTTTTAGGTGACCGTGGCTATTAGCTTTTGTGCATCTTTTATGCATCTGGATTCTTCTAGGCTCCCGCTGGACATGTGAGCAACATCTCCTAGTTTGCAGTGCACTGCTGCACAAGGGAGGTCACTGAGACTCTCTATACACCGAGAGACAGCTTAATCTCATTCCCTCTTACCATGGACAAGCAGGAGGAGCGAGCACGAGAGTTCGCACGGATTGCAGGCCTCCCCATGATGCATCATCATCATCTTAGGCAGTCCCTCGAATCGAGGATGACTTGCTTCCACGTCAAAAAGTTCACAGGTGTTTCAATGAAGGACCTAAAATTCCAGGTCCTGAACTAAATCTTGAAGGGTGGAAGATGCCTGTGCGTAGATTTTTTTAACGTGTGGTGGCCGTGGCACACCAACCACCACATGGGCCTGACAGAGCGAGGTCCATGGCAAGGATTACCCAGGACAACTGGAGACTGTTGTGTATCTATAAAGCATGCAGTCCCATATTCCACCACCAGGGAGCGCATCCCCTGAAGTCCGAAGGGATCCCAGCATCCCTTGGGAGCACTGTATATAAGCCGGCCCCTAAGGCCTGTTCCTCACTCTGGAGTGTCTTAATAAAGACTGAGGTCACTGTTACTTTAACCTCTCCGTGTGCAGTCTCAGCTGTGTTAGGAACACAATTGAGACCTGCTCTGCTGCACGGATCTAATGCACACACATATCGCAGTTTGGGCTGGCCCGTGCTGCCCCTGGGCCCTTGGCTTTTCTGGGCCCTGAACTCACGCCTCTCCTGGGCCTCCCCATGATGCAAGGTGCCATTGACTGCAAACACGTTGCCTTGCGTACGCCTCATCTGAGTTTGGCCATTTTTATGAACCAAAAGGGATTCCACTCCCACAATGTGCAGCTAGTGTGTGAGCACAGGCAGCGCATCATGCAGGTCAATGCCCGCTATCCTGGCAGTAATCACGATTCCTTCATTCTGCAGCAGTCCTCTGTGCCACCTGTATTTGAGCCACAGGTGGCACAGAGCAGACAGATCAAAAGTTGACTACTGGGCGACAAGGACTATTCACCCATGACATGGCTCGTGACTCCAGTCTGGAACCTAAGCACACGTGCACCACAGGCCTACAATGAGAGCCAAGCTGGTACATAGAACATTACAGAGAACACCACCGGCATTCTTAAGCAATGCTTCCACTGATGGGCCACCCTAGAGGAGCCCTGCAATACTCAGATGAGCGGGTATCAAGATTGTCATATATGTATGCTTGGGGTTACTAGCTACCAGGTGGCGCGACTGTCGGAGGTCATTGGGCTGCACGCACGTGTTAGTTTACAGTATTCAGTCTATCGAGTTATTACAGACATAACAAAGATCGTGGTAGTATGTTGCATGCTGCACAACCTGGCCATTATGTGGGAACAGCCCTTGCCACCACCTATCAGGAGAAAAGCTGTGGAGCAGGAGCATGAGGAAGAGGAGGAGGAAGGGCAACAGGAAGGGAAGGACCAGGAAGAGAAAGGGAGGCTACAATGGGAATGCTGTCATCCAGAGAGTGAAGTTGAAGAGACACCGTCACTCCATGGAGCCACTGTTGCTCTCCTGGGCAGTGTCTCAGCAACCCTACTGATCTGTTAGAGAACAGGTTGATGCACTGCTGTGATGCCCTGGAAGCCCCTTTGAACAGTGGTATCCCATCATCATCATCATAGACGGTCCCTCGAAACGAGGATGTCTTGCTTCCACGCCAAAAAAAGGCCGAGTTCACAGGTGTTTCAATGAAGGACCTGAACTACATCTTGAAGGGTGGAAGATGCCTGTGCGTGGATTTTTTTAACGTGTGGTGGCCGTTGCACACCAGCCACCACACGGGCTTGACAGAGCTAGGTCTTGGTCCAGTGGCAAGGATTACCCAAGATGACTGGAGACCAGCTCTGCTGCACAGACCTAGTGAGCACACACGTATTGTAGTGTGGGCTGGCCCGTGCTGCCACTGGGCCGCGAGCCATGATGACAACAGTCTGAGTTTCCATTGCAGCACTCAGGCCTTTGATGGAAGCTGTTGTTGCTGCAATAGAAGCAGTGACATCAGTCACTGGATGCTACATCTTGGTTAGTTCCACAGGCGTGCGGATGGAGGTGACCTGCTGTAGCATGTTGGAAAGGATGGGCTCCAATGTCAGCGCAAAGCCCCGTGCCAATTTGGTGCTGGGCTCCTCCACGCTCCTTGACATTGAGCGCAGGTTTTCTGGCAGGTTTCCAGTGTACCAAGCATTTGGTCGTGTGCACCCATCAGCCTTCTTCTGTAGCCTGGCCCATCAACGCCCTCATCTGACTCCTCTGCATTGGAACGAATGCTTGGCATCACCCTCCGGTGAGTTGGTACCTGCGCTATCCTTTCCCCCGCCCTGGTTCCTGCGCACTTGTGTCTCACCATGTACAGGTGTCTCCTCTATCACAGCCTCAAAAATACGTGCAATGTCAGTGCCCAAGCTGGTGCCCGCGAGTGTAAGATCGAGCGACGATGTCTCTTCAACTTCACTCTCTTCGAGTGACTGCGAAGGCTCTTGGGTATCAGAAACATTAAAAGGACAAGGGTTGGGTTGTGATGAGGGGAGGGGCAGAGAGTAAGAAGTGCGTGCTTACGCTGCAGCCTCTAAGTCAGAAGAGATTGCGCGATGAGGGAGAAGTGGGATGGGAGAAACATAGAAACATAGAAAATAGGTGAAGGAGTAGGCCATTCGAGCCTGCACAACCATTCAATAAGATCATGGCTGATCCTTCATCTCAGTACTCCTTTCCTGCTTTATCTCCACACCCCTTGATCCCTTTAGCCGTAAGGGCCATATCTAACCCCCTCTTGAATACATTCAATGAACTGGCATCAACAACTCTCTGCGGTAGGGAATTCCACAGATTAACAACTCTCTGAGTGAAGAAGTTTCTCCTCATCTCAGTCCTAAATTGCTTATCCCTTATCCTTAGACTGTCCCCTAGTTCTGGACTTCCCCAACATCGGAAACATTCTTTCCGCATCTAACCTGTCCAGTCCCGTCAGAATTTTATATGTTTCTATGAGATCACCTCTCATCCTTCTAAACTCCAGTGAATACAGGCCCAGTCGATCCAGTCTCTCCTCATAGGTCAGTCCTGCCATTCCAGAAATCAGTCTGGTGAACCTTCACTGCACTCCCTCAATAGCAAGAACGGTCTTCCTCAGATTAGGAGACCAAAACTGAACACAATATTCCAAGTGAGGCCTCACCAAGGCCCTGTGCAACTGCAGTAAGACCTCCCTGCTCCTATACCCAAATCCCCTAGCTATGAAGGCCAACATACATAGAAACATAGAAACATAGAAAATAGGTGCAGGAGTAGGCCATTCGGCCCTATTCAATGAGTTCATGGCTGAACATGCAACTTCAGTACCCCATTCCTGCTTTCTCGCCATACCCCTTGATCCCCCTCGTAGTAAGGACTACATCTAACTCCTTTTTTAATATATTTAGTGAATTGGCCTCAACAACTTTCTGTGGTAGAGAATTCCACAGGTTCACCACTCTCTGGGTGAAGAAGTTTCTCCTCATCTCGGTCCTAAATGGCTTACCCCTTATCCTTAGACTGTGACCCCTGGTCAATAATCAATTATTAAAGATGAAATAGCAGCGCATTTGGAAAGCAGTGATAGGATCGGTCCAAGACTGATCCAGAGTCGATAGACTGTTGGAAAATGATCACCAATGCATCCACTATTTCTAGGGCCACTTCCATAAGTACTCTGGGATGTAGACTATCAGGCCCCGGGGATTTATCGGCTTTCAATCCCATCAATTTCCCGAATACAATTTCCTGCCTAACAAGGATATTCTTCAATTCCTCCTTCTCACTAGACCCTCGTTCCCCTAGTACTTCTGGAAGGTTGTTTGTGTCTTCCTTCGTGAAGACAGAACCAAAGTATTTGTTCAACTGGCCTGCCATTTCTTTGTTCCCCATTATAAATTCACCTGAATCTGACTGCAAGGGACCTACGTTTGTCTTCACTAATCTTTTTCTCTTCACATATCTATAGAAGCTTTTGCAGTCAGTTTTTATGTTCCCAGCAAGCTTCCTCTCATACTCTATTTTCCCCCTCCTAATTAAACCCTTTGTCCTCCTCTGCTGACTTCTAAATTTCTCCCAGTCCTCAGGTTTGCTGCTTTTTCTGGCCAATTTATATGCCTCTTCCTTGGATTTAACACTATCCTTAATTTCCCTTGTTAACCACGGTTGAGCCACCTTCCCCGGTTTATTTTTACTCCAAACAGGGATGTACAAGGATCAGGGAGAAGGAGGATTAGGAATGCAGATACCCCATCATCGCTCACTTCAGTCGTGCCAGTAACCACGGCCTCAGCGATGGCCCTTCCCATGATGGCCAGCACCGTCTCCTCCATGGGCGTTAAATCATGCAAGCACGTTTGTCCTCCTCCAGCTCTTTGCTGCTGCGTCCTGTTATGCTCCACCTTCTCCTTCAAGAAAGAGGGAAATGTATCAGTGAGAGTCCTGTAATATGTTTGGAGGATGTGGCTGTCATGGTTGAATAGCTGGCAGTGTGTGCGAGGCTTGTAACAGTGCTAAGTATGTGAGGGTGAGGTAAAGCATATGACTTGGAGGGTTGAGTACTGATTGGTGGAGATAGTTCGTAGATGGGTGATGGGGGTGTAACGAATTGAGCGCATGATGAGGCGCGTGGTGTAGTTGGTAGGGTTTGCCATTTGAAGATAAACTCACTCACCTGGACAACTCGTGTGAGATCATTAAATGTCTTCCTGCACCGCTGCTTATACAGGACATCTCTCTTTCTTTCCACCTCTTCCACCAAGACCTCCAGTGCATTGTTTGAAAACCTTGGTGCTCGCTCTCTCGCATGTTCAGCCATTGCTCAAAGTATCACTGCCCGGATTGCCTTTTGAAAAAACTCCCACCGCTTCTTGCAGCCACAAGATGATCATTCGGCTCCAGGCCTCATAATAACTCTTTTAAATTATACAATTAAACCAAGTGCCCTCTTGTTAAAGGGCACAACAACCAAAAACTGCAAAGTAACCAAAAATGTTTAAGAAAACCTAACAAATCAAATTAAAATTTGGTTGCCGGGGGTGATGATGCACTCCAGTCCCTCCGACGCCCACCTCTCGTGGAAGGCCGTGAGCGTACCGGTGGACACCGCGTGCTCCATCTCCAGGGCTACCCTGGCTCGGATGTAACCACAGAAGAGAGGCAGGCAGTCAGGCTGAACGACCCCCTCGACTGCCCGCTGCCTGGACCGACTGATGGCCCCCTTGGCCATGCCCAGGAGCAGTCCTACGAGGAGGCCTTCGACCTGTCCGCTCCCCTCCACACAGGGTGCCCATCGATCAGGAGTGTGGGACTGAAGTGCAGCCAGTAATTGAGGAGCAGCCCCTTCAAATAATGGAAGAGGGGCTGCAACCTCACACACGCTATAAAACCATGGAACACGGATTCCCCAGGCCTCATTACAGCCTTGATCCAAGAATAAGTGGACAAAAGAGCTGAATCCCAGAGGTGAGATGAGAGTGACTGCCCTTGAAATCAAGGCAGCATTTGGCCGAGTGTGGCCTCAGGGAGCCCCGGTAAAATTGAAATCAATTGGAATCAGGGGGGAAACTCTCCACTGGCTGGAGTCACACCTCGCACAAAGGAAGATGGTTGTGTTTGTTGGAGGTCAATCATCTCAGTCCGAGGACATCGCTGCAGGAGTTCCTCAGGGCAGTGTCTGAGGCCCAACCATCTTCAGTTGCTTCACTCACTCGCGACATAGGCAGCCAATGAGCAGTGCAGACAGCTCATGTAAACGAGCAGGCAGCACTGATGTACTGTGCTGCCTGAAATGGAATGACTGCATCCAGCGATCCCCTCGCCCGTTTTCAGGGTGAGCCAATTTCGCCCCCCCATCAGTCCGGGCACCTGTTGAAGATTGCGTTCGTTTTGCCAAGTGTGCATTGCCGGAGATGACATTTTTCACAGATAAGCAAAGGCTGCACAACAACATGAGTATCACTTGACACAGTCAAACTAAATGTCAGACACCCTTCCGGCGTATGTCTGCCTTTTGAAGCCTTTTATTAGACCTGAAATATCTTCACTGCCTCACTTTAGTGCAAGTTACTGGATAAATTCAGATAAATTCTGTGAATCCATGCAGGTAATCAAATCTGAGAACTATAACCTCCTCAGACAGGCATTTCTGCTCGTGTAGGATGGTAGCTCTCAAACCCTATAACTAGCAGTGAAATAATTAATAGTCATCTCATAGAATCATAGAAAATTACAACACAGAAGGAGGCCATTCGGCCCATCGTGTCCGTGCCGGTCAAACACGAGTTACCCAGCCTAATCCCACCTTCCAGCACTAGGTCTGTCATGTATGTAATCATCATGTAACCGTAACCTTCATGCAACTCCTGTACACTGTACTCATACCCTAGAAATGCACATCCTGACCACAGGGGGTGAACTTGTGGGAGACACTCCTCACCTGGGTTTCAAGGTATAAAAGGGGAGGTCCCGCCCAGGGTGAGCACTCCTTGGTCCTGGGAATAAAGGTTAAGGCCACGTAGTGACTGTGTCTGCAGTACATGCCTCGTGTGATTTTGTAGTAAGGTGCAGGGACATCACATTTGGCGACGAGAAACGGGGAATCACCGAACCACAAGGATGGCCACCGGTAGCACAGAGGAACGTTACTGTGTGGGTGAGGACTGGGACGACTTCGTGGAGAGACTCCAGCAGAGCTTTGTCACGAAGGACTGGCTGGGAGCGGCAGCGGCTGACAAGCGGAGGGCGCATCTACTGACCAGACGTATGCGCTGATGAAAGACCTGCTCGCACCCCAAAAGCCAGCGGACAAGTCCTTTGAAGAGCTCAGCCAGCTGATCAGTGAGCATCTCAAGCCGGCGAGTAGCATACACATGGCCCGGCACCGGTTCTACACACACTGACGTCGGGAGGGGCAAAACATCTCGGACTTCGTTGCGGACCTGCGGTGCTTGGCCAGTCTCTGTAAGTTCACAGGCGCCTGCAGGAGGGAGATGTTAAGGGACTACTTCATTGAGGGCATTAAACATGCCGGGATTTTCAGGAAGCTCATAGAGACCAAGGACTTGACTTTAGAAAGGGTGGCGCTGATAGCTCAGACCTTCATGGCAGGGGAAGAGGAGACCAAGCTAATTTACGCACGCAGCCCTGGTCCCAACGTGGCGATGGACCAGGGAGTTAACATGGTGAACGCGGCTCGGGACCCCGCAGGCAGGCAAGGGCATTTCGAAACCGCCCAGGCAGCAACAGACTCTAGGGTGGGCCTGCAACAGGGACAATGGAAAGGGGATCCGCAATTCACGCCATCACGAGGAACAATAGGTCCCGCGTAGGACCATTAACACCCACCATCAGAGTGCTTAGAAACAACCTAATGGGCAATCAGAGAGGAATGCCGGGTAACAGTCCTTTTGTTAACAACAATCTCAGCTCATGCTGGAGGTGCGGGGGTAGACATACTGCGAAAAGCTGCAGGTTTCAGCAATATACCTGTAGGATTTGTAACGTCAGTGGACACTTGGCCAGGATGTGCAGAAAGGCTGTAGCGAGGCTAATCTGCGAGACAGAGGAACCAGACGAGGGGTCTGCAATGCAGGATGATGCCTGGGGAAAAGCCATGGATGCTGAAGTTCAGTGAGTTCATGTGGCTGACGTCCACAGCTCATACACTAAAACGCCACCCATGATGGTGAAAGTTTTATTGAATGGCATCCCCGGTGCGCATGGAGCTGGATACGGGAGCTAGCCAGTCACTTATGAGTGCCCAACAATTTGAGAGATTATGGTCACACAGAGCTAGCAGGCCCAAACTGGAACGCATTGACACGCAGCTACGGACGTACACCAAAGAGATCATCCCAGTGCTCAGCAGTGCAAACGTGGTGGCAACACATAATAGAAACATAGAAACATAGAAAATAGATGCAGGAGTAGGCCATTCGGCCCTTCTAGCCTACACCGCCATTCAATGAGTTCATGGCTGAACATGCAACTTCAGTACCCCATTCCTGCTTTCTCACCATACCCCTTGATTCCCCTAGTAGTAAGGACTTCATCTAACTCCTTTTTGAATATATTTAGTGAATTGGCCTCAACAACTTTCTGTGGTAGAGAATTCCACAGGTTCATCACTCTCTGGGTGAAGATGTTTCTCCTCATCTCGGTCCTAAGTGGCTTACCCCTTATCCTTAGACTGTGACCCCTGGTTCTGGACTTCCCCAACATTGGGAACATTCTTCCTGCATCTAACCTGTCTGAACCCATCCGAATTTTAAACGTTTCTATGAGGTCCCCTCTCATTCTTCTGAACTCCAGTGAATACAAGCCCAGTTGATCCAGTCTTTCTTGATATGTTAGTCCCGCCATCCCGGGAATCAGTCTGGTGAACCTTCGCTGCACTCCCTCAATAGAAAGAATGTCCTTCCTCAAGTTAGGAGACCAAAACTGTACACAATACTCCAGGTGTGGCCTCACCAAGGCCCTGTACAACTGTAGCAACACCTCCCTGCCCCTGTACTCAAATCCCCTCGCTATGAAGGCCAACATGCCATTTGCTTTCTTAACCGCCTGCTGCACCTGCATGCCAACCTTCAATGACTGATGTACCATGACACCCAGGTCTCGTTACACCTCCCCTTTTCCTAATCTGTCACCATTCAGATAATAGTCTGTCTCTCTGTTTCTACCACCAAAGTGGACAACCTCACATTTATCCACATTATACTTCATCTGCCATGCATTTGCCCACTCACCTAACCTATCCAAGTCGCTCTGCAGCCTCATAGCATCCTCCTCGCAGCTCACACTGCCACCCAACTTAGTGTCATCCGCAAATTTGCAGATACTGCATTTAATCCCCTCGTCTAAATCATTAATGTACAGTGTAAACAGCTGGGGCCCCAGCACAGAACCTTGCGGTAGCCCACTAGTCACTGCCTGCCATTCTGAAAAGTACCCATTTACTCCTACTCTTTGCTTCCTGTCTGACAACCAATTCTCAATCCATGTCAGCACACTACCCCCAATCCCATGTGCTTTAACTTTGCACATTAATGTCTTGTGTGGGACCTTGTCAAAAGCCTTCTGAAAGTCCAAATACACCACATCAACTGGTTCTCCCTTGTCCACTCTACTGGAAACATCCTCAAAAAATTCCAGAAGATTTATCAAGCATGATTTCCCTTTCACAAATCCATGCTGACTTGGACCTATCATGTCACCTCTTTTCAAATGCGCTGCTATGACATCCTTAATAATTGATTCCATCATTTTACCCACTACTGAGGTCAGGCTGACCGGTCTATAATTCCCTGTTTTCTCTCTCCCTCCTTTTTTAAAAAGTGGGGTTACGTTGGCTACCCTCCACTTGATAGGAACTGATCCAGATTCAATGGAATGTTGGAAAATGACTGTCAATGCATCCGCTATTTCCAAGGCCACCTCCTTAAGTACTCTGGGATGCAGTCCATCAGGCCCTGGGGATTTATCGGCCTTCAATCCCATCAATTTCCCCAACACAATTTCCCGACTAATAAAGATTTCCCTCAGTTCCTCCTCCTTACTGGACCCTCTGACCCCTTTTATATCCGGAAGGTTGTTTGTGTCCTCCTTAGTGAATACCGAACCAAAGTACTTGTCCAATTGGTCTGCCATTTCTTTGTTCCCCGTTATGACTTCCCCTGATTCTGACTGCAGGGGACCTACATTTGTCTTTACTAACCTTTTTCTCTTTACATATCTATCGAAGCTTTTGCAATCCGTCTTAATGTTCCCTGCAAGCTTCTTCTCGTACTCCATTTCTCCTGCCCTAATCAAACCCTTTGTCCTCCTCTGCTGAGTTCTAAATTTCTCTCAGTCCCCAGGTTCGCTGCTATTTCTGGCCAATTTGTATGCCACTTCCTTGGCTTTAATACTATCCCTGATTTCCCTTGATAGCCACGGTTGAGCCACCTTCCCTTTTTTATTTTTACGCCAGACAGGAATGTACAATTTTTGTAGTTCATCCATGCGGTCTCTAAATGTCTGCCATTGCCCATCCACAGTCAACCCCTTAAGTATCATTCGCCAATCTATCCCAGCCAATTCACACCTCATACCTTCAAAGTTAGCCTTCTTTAAGTTCTGGACCATGGTCTCTGAATTAACTGTTTCATTTTCCATCCTAATGCAGAATTCCACCATATTATGGTCACTCTTCCCCAAGGGGCCTCGCACAACGAGATTGCTAATTAATCCTCTCTCATTACACAACACCCAGTCTAAGATGGCCTCCCCCCTAGTTGGTTCCTCGACATATTGGTCGAGAAAACCATCCCTTATGCACTCCAGGAAATCCTCCTCCACCGTATTGCTTCCAGTTTGGTTAGCCCAATCTATGTGCATATTAAAGTCACCCATTATAACTGCTGCACCTTTATTGCATGCACCCCTAATTTCTTGTTTGATGCCCTCCCCAACATCACGACTACTGTTTGGAGGTCTGTACCACTAACGTTTTTTGCCCTTTGGTATTCTGCAGCTCTACCCATATAGATTCCACATCATCCAAGCTAATGTCCTTCCTAACTATTGCATTAATCTCCTCTTTAACCAGCAATGCTACCCCACCTCCTTTTCCTTTTATTCTATCCTTCCTGAATGTTGAATACCCCTGGATGTTGAGTTCCCAGACCTGATCATCCTGGAGCCACGTCTCTGTAATCCCAGTCACATTATATTTGTTAACATCTATTTGCACAGTTAATTCATCCACCTTATTACGGATACTCCTTGCATTAAGACACAAAGCCTCAGGCTTGTTTTTTAACACCCTTTGTCCTTTTAGAATTTTGCTGTACAGTGGATCTTGTTGTTCTTTGCCTTGGGTTTCTCTGCCCTCCACTTTTCCTCATCTCCTTTCTGTCTTTTGCTTTTGTCTCCTTTTTGTTTCCCTCTGTCTCCCTGCATTGGTTCCCATCCCCCTGCCATATTAGTTTAACTCCTCCCCAACAGCAACTAGAAAATACTCCCCCTAGGACATTGGTTCCGGTCCTGCCCAGATGCAGACTGTCCGGTTTGTACTGGTCCCACCTCCCCCAGAACCGGTTCCAATGCCCCAGAAATTTGAATCCCTCCCTGCTGCACCACTGCTCAAGCCACGTATTCATCTGTGCTATCCTGCGATTCCTACTCTGACTAGCATGTGGCACTGGTAGCAATCCCGAGATTACTACTTTTGAGGTCCTACTTTTTAAATTTAGCTCCTAGCTCCTTAAATTCGTTTCGTAGGACCTCATCCCATTTTTTACCTATGTCGTTGGTACCAATGTGCACCACGATAAATGTCTGTTCTCCCTCCCTTTTTAAAATGTCCTGCACCCACTCCGAGACATCCTTGACCCTTGCACCAGGGAGGCAACATACCATCCTGGAGTCTCGGTTGCGGCCGCAGAAACGCCTATCTATTCCCCTATCACCATCGCTCTCCCACTCTTTTTCCTGCCCTCCTGTGCAACAGAGCCAGCCATGCGCCATGAACTTGGCTGCTGCTGCCCTCCCCTGATGAGTCATCCCCCTCAACAGTACTCAAAGCAGTGTATCTATTTTGCAGGGGGATGATCACAGGGGACCCCTGCACTACCTTCCTTGCACTACTCTTCCTGCTGGTCTTCCATTCCCTAGCTGGCTGTGGACCCTTCACCTGCGGTAAGACCAACTCACTACACGTGCTACTCACGTCATTCTCAGCATCGTGGATGCTCCAGAGTGAATCCACCCTCAGCTCCAATTACACAACGCGGTCCGTCAGGAGCTGGAGGCGGATACACTTCCTGCAGATGTCGTCGTCAGGGACACCGGTGCAGGAGGAGCATATGGTGCAGGAGGAGCATATCACGTGACCGAGCTCCCCTGCCATGACTTAACCCTTAGATACACTTAAATTGGCAACAACAATGTTAAAAGTTATTGACTGATATAAAAAAGAAAGAAAAAGAAAAGCTACCTCACCAATCGCCAGCCAATCACTTACTCCCTTGGCTGTGACGTCACCTTTTGATTTCTTTCTACTTCTTTTTTGCCTTCTCTCTCAGCTGGAGCTGTACAAGCTCCGCCTCTCTCCCCGGACTGCCCGACTGCTGAGCCTTTATAGGCCGCTGCCTCTCGCCGACTCCCGCCTCTCTCGACGCTCCAATGGATCTCAGAACCGGCTGCCACTCTGGATCGTCCCGGGAAATGGCCCCGCGCTTTTGGGGAGGAGTTGACGCTGAGATGAATTGGAAATAGGGGGATGTGCATGCCATTTCATCTATGGAGCAAAGTTCATTTTCACGGGTCCTACAAAAATTCAGGTCACTGTTTCAACCTGGTGTCGGAACGTTCAAGGGCTCCAAAGTAGTGATACGCATCACTCCGGACACCAGACCAGTGCACCACAAAGCCAGAGCGGTGCCATATGTGATGCGTGAGAAAATTGAAAGTGAATTGGACAGGCTGCTCAGAGAGGGCATAATTTCAGCCGTTGAATTCAGCGACTGGGCAAGTCCCATCGTTCCTGTCCTTAAAGGAAATGGCTTGGTCAGGATTTGTGGCGACTGCAAAGCCACCATCAACCAAATGTCGCTGCAAGACCAGTACCCGCTCCCGAGAGTGGAGGACCTTTTTGCCACGCTGGCAGGTGGCAAGCTGTTCACGAAGTTGGACCTCACTTCGGCCTACATGACTCAGGAACTGGCTGAAGAATCCAAGCTTCTGACCACCATCACGACACACAAGGGATTATTTATCTACAACAGGTATCCATTTGGCATTCGTTCGGCGGCAGCTATCTTTCAGAGAAACATGAAAAGCTTGCTTAAATCAATCCCCGGAACAATCGTATTCTAAGACGACATCCTTATAATGTGTTGAGACACCAACGAACACCTCCACAACCTGGAGGAGGTGCTACGCCGACTGGACCGGGTAGGCATGCGGCTGAAAAAGGCCAAGTGTGTGTTTTTGGCCCCAGAGGTCGAGTTTTTGGGCAGGAGGGTTGCCGCAGACGGGATCCGGACCAACTGAATCAAAAACGGAAACGATCCGCCGGGCGCCCAGGCCCGGCAACACGTTGGAGTTGCGATCTTTCTTGGGACTTTTGAACTATTTCGGGAACTTTCTGCCAAACTTAAGCACATTGTTGGAGCCGTTACACATGCTCCTGCGTAAAGGTTGTGAATGACTTTGGGGGGACCGTCAAGAACGGGCTTTCAATCGGGCAAGGAACCTGCTATGTCCTAACAAACTGTTGACTTTGTATGACCCCTGTAAAAAACTGGTTTTAACGAGCGATGCATCGTCCTACGGGGTTGGGTGTGTGTTGCAGCAGGGTAATGATGACGGTCGACTCCAACCGGTGGCTTATGCCTCCAGGTTGCTCTCCCAGGCAGAGCGTGGATACAGCATGGTCGAAAAGGAAGCACTCGCTTGTGTTTATGGTGTGAAAAAGATGCATCAGTACCTTTTCGGTCGACGGTTCGAGCTAGAAACGGACCACAAGCCGTTAACATCCCTGTTGTCTGACAGCAAGGCTGTCAATGCCAATGCGTCAGCTCGCATACTGCGATGGGCTCTCACGCTGGCTGTGTATGACTACACCATACGGCACCGGCCAGGCACCGAAAATTGCACTGACGCATTCAGCAGGCTCCCACTGGCCACCACTGAGGGGGCGTCGGAGCAAAGCGCTGAGATGGTCATGGCCGTTGAGGCTTTTGACACCACAGGCTCCCCCATCACAGCCCACCAGATCAAACTGTGGACCAACAGAGACCCCCTCCTATCCATGATAAAGAAATGTGTTCTGACTGGGGATTGGGCGCCCGCACATGGGGCGTGTCCCGAGGAGGTCAGACCGTTTCAGAGACGGATGGATGAGCTCTCCATTCAAGCCGACTTCCTGCTATGGAGCAGCCGGGTAGTCATGCCCCAGAAAGGAAGGGAAGCGTTCATCAGGGAACTCCACAGTGAACACCCTGGCATCGTGTTAATGAAGGCCATTGCCGGTCACATGTATGGTGGCCGGGGATTGACTCAGACCTGGAACACTGGGTTCGCAGGTGCACGACGTGTGCCCAACTGGGCAATACCCCCAGGGAGGCCCCACTCAGCCCGTGGCCCTGGCCCACCAAGCCATGGTCACGTATTCACGTAGACTATGCGGGCCCGTTCATGGGGAAAATGTTCCTGATTGTTGTCGATGCATACCCGAAATGGATCGAGTGCACCATATTAAACTCGTGTACGACATCCATCACCGTGGAGAGTCTGCGTACGGTTTTCGTGGCCCACAGCTTGCCGGACATCCTGGTCAGCGACAATGGCCTGTGTTTCACCAGCCATGAATTCCAGGAGTTTATGTCGGGCAATGACATCAAATACGTCCGGACAGAGCCGTTCAAGCCGGCTTCCAATGGCCAGGCGGAACATGCGGTCCAACTCATAAAACAGGGCATGCTCCGTATCCAAGGACCCTCCCTTCAGTACCGCCTATCGCGCCTCCTGATGGCCTACAGGTCCCGCCCGCACTCGTTCACGGGAGTCCCGCCAGCGGAACTCCTCATGAAACGCACGCTTAAAACGCGGCTGTCCCTCATTCACCCAGCCCTGGCAGACATTGTTGAGGGCAAGCGCCAGTCCCAAACCGAGTTCCATGATCGAAACTCAAATTGGAGGTGTATAGAAATGGATGACCCGGTATTTGTTCTTAACCATGCTTTGGGACCCAAGTGGCTTGAGGGCACAGTAATTGGCAAAGAAGGGAATAGGGTCACAGTGGTCAGACTAAACAATGGGCAGATATGCCGCAAACACTTGGACCAAGTAAAGAAAAGGTTCAGCATAGACATGGAGGAACCTGAAGAACAGCATGAGATGTCACCCACACCACTGCCAGTGGACGAGCAACAGGACAGTCCACAGCATGCACAGTCCCTGCGGCCAGCCTGGACAGGCCGCAATCACCTCAAGTGACAGAGACGCATGCCAAGGCTCAGCGCACCAGAGCTCCAACTGCGCCGCTTCACGAGAGAGCGTCGACCACCTGAAAGACTTAACCTTTGACACAAAGACGTAAGGGGGGAGGTGATGTCATGTATGTAACCATCATGCAACAGTAACCTTCATGTAACTGTAACCTTCATGCAACTCCTGTACACTGTACCCATACCCTAGAAATGCACACCCTGACCACAGGGGGTGAACTTGTGGGAGACACTCCTCACCTGGGTTTCCAGGTATAAAAGGGGAGGTCCCACCCAGGGTCAGTACTCCTTGGTCCTGGGAATAAAGGTTAAGGTCACATAGTGACTGTGTCTGCAGTACATGCCTCGTGTGATTTTGTAGTAAGGTGCAGGGACATCACAAGGTCCGTAGCCCTGTAGGTCACAGCTCTTTAAGTGCATATCCAAGTACCTTTTAAATGAGATGAGGGTTTCTGCCTCTACCACCCTTTCAGACAGTGAGTTCCAGATCCCCACCACCCTCTGGGGGAAGAAATGTTTCCTCATCTCCCCTCGAATCCTTCCACCAACTACTTTAAATCTATGCCCCCTGGTTATTGACCCCTTTGCTACGGGAAATAGGTCCTTCCTATCCACTCCATCGAGGCACCTCATAATTAAATCTCCCATCAGCCTCCCCTGTTCCAAGGAAAACAACCCCAGCCTATCCAAACTTTCCTCATAGCTAAAGTTTTCCAATCCTGGCAACATCCTCATAAATCTCCTCTGCAGCCTTTCTAGTGCAATCACATTTTTCCTGTAATGTGACCAGAACTGAACACAGTACTCTAGTTGTGGCCTAACTACTGTTGTATACAGTTCTAGCATGACTTTCCTGCTCTTGTTTTCTATGTCTCAGCTAATAAAGGAAAGCATTCCGTATGCCTTCTTAACTACCTTATCGACCTGTCCTGCTACCTTTAAAGATCTGTGGACATACACTCCAAGGTCCCTCTTTTTCTCCACACCTCTCAGTATCCTCCCATTTATTGTGTATTCCCTTGCCATATAAGAGAGTGGTATCACTACTGCCCTGTAGACCATGAGCTGGGTGCCAGATTTGAGGGCTTGGTCTTCAAACACTCTCTTCCTCAGGCGACCAAAGGCTGCACTGGCACACTGGAGTCGTTGTTGGACCTTGTCATCAATGTCTGCCCTTGCTGATAGTAGGCTCCCAATGTATGGAAAATGATCCATGTTGTCCAAGGCCGCTCCGTAGATTTTGATGACCGGGGGGCGGTGCTGTGTGGCGGGGTCAAGTTGGTGGAGGACCTTTGCCTTGCGGATGTTTAGTATAAGGCCTATGCTTTCGTACGCCTCCGTGAAGATGTTGACGATGGCTTGGTGTTCGGCCTCTGAATGTGTGCAGATGCAAGCATATACAGTAGACACCTCAAAGCGCTGGAGAAGTACTACCAACGCTGCCTCCGCAAGATTCTGCATATCCACTGGGAGGACAGACGCATCAACGTTAGCGTCTTCAACCAGGGCAACATCCCCAGCATTGAAGCAGTGACCACACTTGCCCAGCTCTGTTGGGCGGGTCACATCGTCCACATGCCAGATACGAGGCTCCCAAAGCAAGCGCTCTACTCAGAACTCGTTCACGGCAAAGGTGGGCAGAGGAAATGTTACAAGTACACCCTCAACGCTTCCCTGATAAAGTGCAACATCCCCACCGACACCTGGGAGTCCCTGGCCAAAGACCGCCCTAAGTGGAGGAAGTGCATCCGGGAGGTCACTGAGCATCTCATCGTCGAGAGCATGCAGAAACCAAGCGCAGGCAGCGCAAAGAGCATGCGGCAAACCAGTCCCACCCACCCCTTCCCTCAACAACTATGTGTCCCACCTGTGACAGGGACTGTGGTTCTTGTATTGGGCTGTACAGCCACCTAAGGACTCATTTTTACAGTGGAAGCAAGTCTTCCTTGATTCCGAAGGACTGTCTATGATGATGATAATGATGATGACCTTTAAGTAGCTGTTTGCAGTCCACTTTTGCTAAAGCACTTCTCAGCCTAGTAAAATTAGCCTTCCCCCAATTTAGAATCCTTACTCCTGTTTTTTCTTTGTCCTTATCCATAATTATGCTAAAACTAATGAATTATGATCACAACCACAAAAATGCTCTCCTACTGATACTCCTTCCACCTGCCCAGCTTCATTCTCTACGTATTGGCTAAAAAAAGTTCTCCGGAATGCAATTTAGGAATTCTGTGCCCTCTGTATATTTTACACTGATTTTATCCCAGTTAATATTAGGCTAATTGAACTCCCCCACTATTATTGCCCTATTGTTTTTGCACCTGTCGGAACTTTGCCTGCAAATTTGTTCTTCTATCTCCCTCGGACTATTTGGGGGTCTATCATCATCATAGGCAGTCCCTCGTATCGAGGATGACTTGCTTCCACGCCAAAAAGGGATGCGTTCACAGGTGTTTCAATGATGGACCTAATATTCCAGGTCCCGTGTTCGGGACTATAGTACGCTCCCAACAGTGTGATCGCCCCTTTTTTGTTTTTTAGTTCAACCCGTATGGCCTCATTTGATGATCCTTCTAACATATCACCCCTCCTTACTGCTGTAATTGTTTCTTTAATCAATACACCACTGTGATTTCCCCACCGCCCTCTCTATCTCGCCTGAAAATCCTGTCAGCAGGAAATTTGAGCTGCCATTCCTGCCCTTCTTTCAGCCATGTCTCAGTAATGGCTATAACATTGATGGAGAATTCAAGCTCTGCAGCCCGGCTGCAGTTTTGAAAAAAACACAGACCACATTACATTAAGTCATCAATCAACTTGACATTTTAGGACCTTGGGTAGCGAGCCAATTAAAGGTTAAAAGACTATCAATTGAGCCAATAAGGTCAAAGAAGGCGAGTTCTTTTCTGTAAATTGAACCAGGTATAAGTACAGCCATTTTGGCCATGTGGTCTCAGAAGGACAAAAGCCTGGCTTAAAGCCAGAAGCTTGTTGCTGCTGCCAGAATAAAGTTACATTAAAACTACAATCAGAGTTCGTATTTCATTGGAAATTAAGAGATCTAACAAACGTTATAATCTCATGTGTCTATCTCTGCCTTATTTCCTAGACTCCTTGCACTGAAGTATATACCATTTAGCATTGCCAAACTGCCTTGTTGTCCATTTTCCAGCCTTTGTTTCCTCTGCCTTCCAAACTGGCTTACTAATTTTCTGCCTTCCATTTCCAGCTTGGCTTCTCTCCCTTCTGACAATGCTCTCAGGTTCCCATTGCCCTGCCAAACTAGTTTAAACCCTCCCCAACAACTCGAGCAAACCCTCCTGCAAGGATATTGATCCCGGCTCTTTTGAGGCGTAACCTTTCCGGCTTGTACAGGTCCCAGCTCCCCCAGAAACGGTCCCAATGCCTCAGGAATCCAAAGCCCTCCCTCCTGCACCATCTCTCCAGCCGTGTATTCATCTGCTCTATCCTCCTATTTCTTTACTCTCTAGCACATGGCACTGGGATTAATCTGGAGATTACTACCTTTTGGTTCCTGCTTTTTAATCCCTCTCCTAGCTCCCTAAAATCTACCTGCAGGACCTCATCCATCTTTCTTCCTAGATCATTGGTGTCGATATGGACCACGACCTCTGGCTGTTTACCCTCCCTCCTCAGAATGTCCTGCAGCCGCTCAGTGACATCCTTGATCCTGGCACCAGGGAGGCAACATCCTGGCGTCACATTTGTGGCCGCAGAAACGCCTGTCTGCTCCCCTGATTATAGAATCCCCGATCACTATTGTTCTTTCACTCTTCTTCCTCCCTCCCGGAGCCACCTGTGGTGTCACAGACTTGGCACTGGCTGTACTCCCCAGAGGAACCATTGCCACCACCAGTACTCAGAACAAAATACAGAGCCAGATGCACTCAGGGGATTCCTGCACTACCTGCCTGGTCCTCCTCTTCTGTCTGGCAGTCACTCATTTCCTCTCTGCCTGCACACTCTTAAGTTACGGGGTAACCCCTATAGAAACGTGCTATCCACAAAGTTCTCAGCCTCACGGCTACACTGCAGTAACTCCAGCTTCTGCTCAAGTTCCGAAACACGGATCTCAAGCTGCTGTAGCTGGAGACACTTCCTGCACACATGGTCATCCATATTGTGTCTGCAATTACAATTGAATAACTCCACGAGGCCTTGTACTGTGAGTAAGAGCTGTGTGACTTCAGTCCATTTAATATGACTGCAAAGTGAAGGGCAGCATGGCTGGCTGCCTTTCATATGCCCCTGCACACCAGGGCAGGAAACCCCTGGGCCTCCAACCGCAGCGCCCTCAGGTGGTACATTGTACATAGTTACATAGTGAATACAAAGGGTTTGCATACATGACATCATACCCCCCCCTCCAAAGTCTTTGATGTGCGTTGATTACAGGTTAAGGCGACCCGGAGCCCTGTGCTCCCTGGTTGACCGTCTGAGTGTCGCTTCTGGCCTGGGTGAGTTGGTTGGGCCACTATTGTCTTGCAGCGCGACTGGTTGGGCTTGACTGTTGGGGATGGTGGGATCATCTTTGTGGTTGGCAGCGAGGTCTGTTATCGATTGGGCATGTGTCGGTGGGTCGCTGAAGATGAGGCCCTCTTCCGGTGGTTCCTGGTTATCTGTGAATCGTAATTTGGTTCGGTCCAAATGTTTTCTGCACATTTGACCGTTAAGCAGTTTGCCAACAAATACTCTATTCCCCTCCTTGGCTAATACAGTGCCGGCGACCCATTTGGGGCCCTGACCGTAATTCAGCACAAACACAGGATTTACACTGATGTTGCGTGATACAGCCGCGCGATCATGGTACGTGTTTGGCTGATAACGCCTGGTTTCCACTTGATCACTGAGGTCAGCGTGTACTAAGGAGACGGTGGTTTTGAGTGCTTGTTTCATTAGTAATTCTGTAGGGGGAACGCCGGTAAGTGAGTGGGGTCGTGTCCTGTAGCTGAGCAGTACCCGGGGCAGGTGGGTTTGTAAAGAGTCTTTGTGACACGTTTCAAGCTCTGCTTTATGGTTTGGACTGCCTGCTCCGCTTGGCCGTTGGATGCGGGCTTGAACGGGGCAGATCTGACATGCTTGATGCCATTACGGGCCATGAATTCATTGAATTCCGAGCTGGTGAAGCACGGACTATTGGTGCTGACAAGAATGTCGGGTAAGCCATGGGTGGCAAACATGGCCCTGAGACTTTCAATGGTGGCTGCGGACGTGCTGGATGCCATTAGTGCACATTCAATCCATTTGGAGTAGGCGTCCACAACAACCAGAAACATCTTTCCCATAAAGGGGCCCACATAATCCACATGGATCCTGGACCATGGTTTTGAGTGCCAGGACCAGAGACTAAGTGGAGCCTCTCTGGGAGTATTGCTCAGTTGTGATCATGTGTTACACTGGTGCACGCACGACTCCAGGTCCGAGTCAATGCCGGGCCACCAGACGTGGGACCTGGCGATAGCCTTCATCATGACTATGCCTGGGTGGGTGCTGTGTAGGTCATGTATGAAGGTTTCCCTGCTTTTCTTTGGCAAGATAACACGGTTGCCCCATAAGAGGCGATCTGAATGGATCGACATTTCGTCTTTACGACGGTGAAACGGCTTGATCTGGTCTTGCATGTCTCTAGGGACCGCTGACCAGCTCCCATTGAGGACGCAACTTTTTACAAGGGATAGCAGAGGATCCTGGTTGGTCCAGGTCTTAATTTGGCGGGCTGTTACGAGTGACCTTTCGCTATCAAAGGTATCCGTGGCCAGTAGCAGGTCTGCGGGCTGTGCCGTTTTCACCCCGGTGGTGGGCAACGGTAATCGGCTGAGAGCATCGGCGCGGTTTTCAGTGCCTGGCCTGTGGCGGATCACATAGTTGTAGGCCGACAGTGTTAGTGCCCATCTTTGGATTCGAGGCGAAGCATTGGTGTTTATGCCTTTGCTTTCCGAAAACAGTGAGATTAGGGGCTTGTGGTCTGTCTCTAACTCGAGCCTGAGTCCAAACATATATTGGTGCATCTTTTTTTACACCATAAACGCATGCTAAAGCCTCCTTTTCAACCATGCTGTCGTCTCTTTCGGCCTTTGATAGGCTTCTGGACGTTTATGCAACCGGTTGGAGCTTGACCACTGCATTGACTTGCTGCAAAACACACCCGTACCATACGACGACACATCACATGCTAAAACTAGACGTTTACATGGGTCATATGATATCATATCATAGGCTGTCCCTCGGAATCGAGGATGTCATGTATGTAACCACAATGTAACACCACTGTATTACTGTATACACTCAACCTCAGGAGCTAAGAACACACATTTAGACTACTTGAGTCGCAGGCCTACCTGGTTCAGTTGGTGTAGCACCTCCTCTAGGTTGTGGAGGTGTTCCTCGGTGTCTCGACCCGTGATGAGGATGTCGTCCTGGAATACGATCATTCCAGGAATGGATTTAAACAGGCTTTCCATGTTTCGTTGAAAAATTGCGGCCGCTGATCGAATGCCAAACGGGCACCTGTTATAAACGAACAGTCCTTTGTGCATGGTGATGGTGTTCAGTAGTTTAGATTCGTCGGCCAGTTCCTGGGTCATACAGGCTGAAGTGAGGTCCAACTTGGTAAACAGTTTTCTGCCTGCCAACGTGGCGAAGAGGTCCTCTGCTCTCGGGAGCGTGTATTGATCTTGTAGGGACACCCGATTGATGGTGGCCTTGTAGTCGCCACAGATCCTGACAGAGCCATCCTCTTTTAGGACGGGAACGATGGGGCTCGCCCAGTCGCTGAATTCAATAGGCGGGATGATGCCCTCTCGCAACAGCTGGTCCAATTCGCTCTCGATCTTTTCCCACATCACATATGGCACCGCTCTGGCTTTGTGGTGCACTGGCCTGGCGTCCGGGGTAATGTGTATCACTACCTTAGTGCCTTTGAAAGTCCTGACACCCGGTTGGAATAATTAATCTAATTGTTGTAGGACTTGTGAGCACGAACTTCACTCCACAGATGACATTGCGTGAACATCCTCCCATTTCCAGTTCATCTCGGCTAACCAGCTCCTCCCCAACAGTGCGGGACTATTGCCCGGGACAATCCAGAGCGGCAGCCGATTCACTAACCCGTTGTGTGTGACAGCCAACATTACACTACCAAGCACCGGAATGATTTCTTTGGTGTAAGTCCGTAATTGTGTCTCGATACATACTAATTTGGGTCTACTGGCTTTAAGTGGCCATAGCTTCTCAAATTGCTGAACTCCCATGAGTGACTGGCTGGCCCCAGTGTCCAGCTCCATGCCTACAGGGATAGCATTTAATAAAACCCGCATCATCATTGGTGGCGTTCTGGTGTATGAACTGTGAATATTCGCCACATGGACCCACTGAACCTCGGTGTCCATCGATTTGCCCCCAAAAAATGTAAAGTCCTTACTCTACAGCTTGAAACCAGACGAGCCACATTCTGGGGACAAGGTCACTCTGTGATCTGCTCTCTTTATTTACAGGACTCCAAAGACGATGACCCTGTGTGGGACCTCCCTTTTTATACCTGTGTGATCAGGTAAGGAGTATCTCCCACAAGTTCACCCCTTGTGGTCAAGGTGTGCATCTAGGTTGAGTGTATACAGTAATACAGTGGTGTTACATTGTGGTTACATACATGACAGAGGGAGGAAGACTCACTTCCACTCTTAGCATGAGTTCTTAGGTGGCTGTACAGTCCAATACGAGAACTGCAGTCTCTGTCACAGGTGGGACAGGTAGTTGTTGAGGGAAAGGGTGGGCAGGGAGCCTGGTTTGCCGCATGCTCCTTCCGCTGCCTGGGTTTGATTTCTGCATGCTCTCGGCGACGATACTCGAGGAGCTCAAAGCCTCCCGAATGCACTTCCCCTACTTAGGGCGGTCTATGGCCAGGGACTCCCAGGTGTCAGTGGGGACGTCGCATTTTACCAGGGATGCTTTGAGGGTGTCCTTGTAACGTTTTCTCTGCCCGCCTTTCGCTCGTTTACCGTGGACGAGTTCCGAGTAGAGCGCTTACTTTGGGAGTCTCGTGTCTGGCATACGAACTACGTGGCCTGCCCAGCGGAGCTGATCAAGTGTGGTCAGTGCTTCAATGCTGGGGATGTTGGTCTGGACGAGAAAGCTAACATTTTTGTGTCTGTCCTCCCAGGGGATTTGCAGGATCTTGCGGAGACATCGCTGGTGGTATTTCTCCAGCGACTTGAGGTGTCTACTGTACATGGTCCACGTCTCTGAGCCATTCAGGAGGGCGGGTATTACTATGGCCCTGTAGACCATGAGCTTGGTGACAGTTTTGAGGCACTGGACTTTAAACACTCTTTTCCTCAAGCGGCCGAAGGCTGCACTGGTGCACTGGAGGCGGTGTTGGATCTCGTCGTCAATGCCTGCTCTTGTTGATAGGAGGCTCCCGAGATAGGGGAAGTGGTCCACATTGTCCAGGGCCGCGCCGTGGATCTTGATGTCTGGGGGGCAGTGCTGTGCAGTGAGGACAAGCTGGTGGAGGACCTTTGTCTTACTAATGTTTAGCGTAAGACCCATGCTTTCATATAATACCAGCAACTTATTCGAACACAGCAGGTTTCTTGCCTTCTCAAAGGCGGCCTCTAGATTTTTACCCCAAGCCCAGTCATCTCCCTTGTGTAACAGCTTGTGCAACGGTTCCAGCAAGGTGCTCAACCCTGGAAGAAAGTTACCGAAATAGTTGAGGAGTCCCAGGAACGAGCGCAGCTCCACTACATTTCGATGTGTGGGTGCATTCTTGATGGCCTCTGTCTTCGACTCTGTAGGTCTGATGCCATCTGCCACAATCTTACTCCCCAGGAATTCTACCTCTGGCGCCAGGAAGACACATTTGGATCGTTTCAACTGGAGTCCAACTCAGTTTAGTCGACTTAAAACTTCTTCCAGGTTGTGCAGGTGTTCGGAGGTGTCGCAGCCAGTGATGAGGATGTCGTCCTGAAATACGACGGTGCATGGAACAGGCTCTCCATGTTTCTTTGGAATATGGCTGCAGCCGATCGAATCCCGAACGGGCACCTGTGGTACACGAACAGTCCTTTGTGCATGTTAATACATGTTAATTTTTTCGAAGACTCAACCAGCTCTTGGGCCATGTAAGCGGAGGTTAGATCCAGCTTGGTGAAAGCCTTTCCGCCTGCTAATGTCGCGAAAAGGGCATCGGCTTTGGGTAGTGGGTACTGGTCCTGTAATGAGACTCGATTGATCGTTACTTTGCGGTCGCTGCAGATTCTGACCATGCCATCGCTCTTTAGTACCGGAACAATCGGGCTGGCTCACTCGTTGAATTCGATGGGCGCCATTACTCCCTCGCGTTGAAGTCTGTCCAATTCGATCTCCACTTTCTCCCTCATCATGTAGGGGACCACTCAAGCCTTGTGATGAATGGGCCATGCCTCGGGAACCAAGTGGATCTGTACTTTGGCGCCTGTGAAGTTGCCGATGTCTGGTTCAAATAAAGATGGGAACTTGCTCAGCACTTGAGCACAGGAAGCATTGTCCACTGACGATAATACTTTGACGTCTTCCCAGTTCCACAGAATCTTCCCCATCCAGCTTCTGCCAAACAGTGTTGGCCTATCGCCTGGTGCAATCCACAGTGGCAGCTTGTGTGCCTCTCCATCATAGAATACTTTTACGTTCACACTGCCAATAACCGATATCAGTTCCTTGGTGTAAGTGCGCAGCTTTATCTGAATCGGGCTCAGCTTGGGTCTTTGTGCTTTGTTGTTGCCCCACAGCCTTTCAAATGCCTTCTGGCTCATAATTGACTGACTCGCTCCCATGTCCAGCTCCATGGATACAGGAACGCCATTTAATTTGACTTTTATCATCATGGGAGGACTTTTTGTGGAGAGGGTGTGCATCCCGCACTCTGCTCCCTTGGGCTGAGTTGCCTCTCTAGCTTGCTCTTTGTGATCCATGCTGGATCGGGACACTTCTGCCGACTCCACTGCCACGTGGTGAGTCGCAGTACGTTTGCACGTTCGCTGGAGGTGGCCCCTTGTTCTGCAGCTTTTGCACGTATAGTCTTTAAATCAACATTGATGGGCCCCATGATTACCCCCGCAACACCATCATTGTGTTAATGATTTTGCATTTACACCCCTTGGCGGCCTAGCAGCAGCAGGCATGTAGGCTCTGCTCTGTACAGTTCTTATTAGTTCAACAGTTCTGCCTGCAATCGGCGTTATTTTGCGTACAGTACTTGCCAGTGAGCTCCGATTCTGGTAGGAAGTCATCTGTATGGTATCGCAAATTAATTCAGTCAGCTCATCGTATATCTTATCCTTGGCCTTCGTGGGTGCCAACAAGTCCCTGATGAGGCGGTAGGCCTCGGGCTTACAACTGGTCAGCAGTATAGCCTTGCGCTTCTCCGCCAATGTGTCCGTCTCCCCTGCCAGGTCGTTTGCCACAAAATATTGCTCGAGCCTTTCCATGAAGGCATCCCAATCATCACCCGCTGCAAAGTCTTTTAGTGTGCCAAAGGTAGCCATAATCGCGTGAAAGTCCGTATTCTCGTCGCCAATTATTATGTCTGTGCAGATCCATCGAATAACTTCACGAGGCCTTGTACTGTAAGAGCTGTGTGACTTCAGTCCATTTAATATGACTGCAAAGTGAAGGGCAGCATGGCTGGTTGCCTTTTATATGCCCCTGCACACCAGGGCAGGAAACCCCTGGGCCTCCAACCACAGCGCCCTCAGGTGGTACATCGTACATAGTTACATAGTGAATACAAAGGGTTTGCATACATGACAGTCCAGGCCACAAGAAGCGTCCAGGACTTCCCACGTGGCACAGGATGTGCTCTCCACGCGACTGAGCTGCCCTGCCATGCCTCTATTTAATATACTATGACCTAACTTGGCAGAAATAAACTTAAAACTTAACAAAAAATACTGACCAACTGCTCCCCATCAGCTCCCTTGTGCCAACGAAGCTTTTCGTTTCTGACATCACCCCTGTATTGAGTTGCTGTCGGCTCTCTGCCTGTTCGCTGCCCCAGTCTACCATCTCATCAGTTCTTCTGCACAGCCTTCCAAATGTATCAGGTTATAGATACTGCAGTTACCCGATAGCTTCCCATACCTTCTGTATAGTAGTGGGTTGTCCTTTTCCCCACAGGGGATATTTGAACTGTCTACAATGATCTGCAGGGTTTTATTTGTGGCGTGCTTTTCAGCATCTCTTTGCCCACTTTATGCACTTCCCAGCTGGATTGGCCCACGATTTTGTTAAATGGTTTGCTTGCCAATTGAAAGGGTTAATGGGTGATTCAGCTGCATTCAGATCCATTGTTTAGAATCATATAGGAGGCCACTCAGCTCATCGTGCCTGTGCCGGCTCTTTGAAATTAGTCCCTCTTCCCTGCTCTTTCCGCAGAGCCCCTGTAATATTTTTAATTTTCAATTCCAATTCCTTTCAGAAAGCTACTACAAGTATTGAATCTGCTTCCACCGCCCTTTCAGTAGTGCATTCCAGAACATAACAACTCGCTGTGTAAATGTTTTCTCCTCATCTCCCCTCCGGCTCTTTTACCAATTACCTTAAATCTGTGCCGTCTGGTTACTGACCTTCCTGTCAGTGGAAACACTATCTCTTTATTTACTCTATCAAAACTCCTCATAATTTTGAACACCTCAATTACATCTCCACTTAACCTTCTCTGCTGTAAGGAGAACAATCCCAGCTTCTCCAGTCTCTTCACATAACTGAAGACCCACCTCTAGATTTGTGTAAATGTCCTCTGCACCCTTTCCAATTAGCGGATATGTATTTAACTTCCAGCAACCCACCCTGATGAGTATGGCGGGGAAATTAGACTGCTCCTGTTGAAGAGCTGGGACAATGGACTAAACTGCTTCCTCCTGTGTTGCAATTTTATGACTCGACAATTAAACTCGTGTGTTCCTGCAAGTGCATTAAAAAGATAAATGAGAAAAAAAGGAAGTCTGACTTCACACAATCAATCTGTTAAGAGCAAATTAAATCCCATAGGGGAAAAAAATACACACTACAGAATAAATAGATGGGGATTCTCCAGTGACATAGTCAACCACTCCAAATCACAGAGTTATAACCAGCACCTGTACCCCAAGGTGAGATTACAGCTTTCAGTTATAGTAGCCTCTATTGCTTTTTATTATGAAATCTGTGGTGTCCATGGATTGATTTAAACAGTCATTGTCTTCATGATAAAGTGTTTGGCATTGGATTTTGCACCTCCCTTTGATTGGATTTCGAATCAGTCTTTTTTTGTCAGTGAGTGCACTTTGCACGATTAATGTGTGATCAACTCCACACTTTGCCACCAAAAAAAGTCACAATTATTTCTAAGTGATCATCCTGTTCAATAGAGGGTGAACATCATCGCTCCCCCAAATAAAACTCACTTAATACTAATTCAGCAGTCTTTCACCCTGTACACCTCTGAACACTGTCAGCCTTGGCTCAGTGGTAGCTCCTTTGCCAGTGTGTCAGGAGGTTGTGGGTTCAAGTCCCACTCAGAGACTTAAGCACATAATCTCGGCTGACACTTTAGTGCAGTACAGAGAGAGTGCTGCACTGTTGGAGGTCTTTCGGATGAGATGTTAAACTGAGGCCCTGCCAAACCTTTCAGGTGGACATAAAAGATTTTGTGGCAGTATTTTGAAGAAGAGGAGGGGAGTTGTCCTGACCAATATTTATCCCTCAACCAACATAATTAAAACAGATTACTTGGTCATTTGTTTCATTGCTATTGTGGGAGCTTGCTGTGAAACTGACTGCCACGTTTCTTACATCACAACAGTGACTACATTTCAAAAAGCACTTCATTGGCTGTAAAGTGCTTTGGGACGTCCAGAGGTCATGAAAGGTGCTATATAAATGCAAGTCTTTCTTTTAACAGCACAATCAACTTAACAAAAATAGATTATCTGGTCATTATCACATTGCTGTTGTGGGAGCTTGCTGTGTGCAAATTGGCTGCCGACTTTTCCCACATTACAACAGTGACTGCACTCCAAAAGTACTTCATTGACTGTAAAATGCTTTGAGACGTCCGTTGGTCGTGAACGGCACTATATAAATCCAAGCTTTCCTTTCTTTCATTCTTACTGTGTCACTGTGACAATTCTCACTGAGGCCTTGCTGAGTCAGACTGAAAGAAAGAATTGCATTTATATCATATCATAGGCAGTCCCTCGAAACAAGGATGACTTACTTCCACACCAAAAAAGGATTAGGTGTTTCAATGAAAGACCTAATATTCCAGGTCCTGAACTACATCCTGAAGGGTGGAAGATGCCTGTGCATTAATTTTTTTAATGTGTGGTGGACGTTGCACACTAGCCACCACACGGGCTTGACAGAGCTAGGTCTTGGTCCAGTAGCAAGGATGCATGAACACCAGATGTCTCAATGCACTGAACAGCCAATGACGTACTTTTGGAGTGCCTGTTGTAATGTGGGAAACGCAGCAAACTCTCACAAACAGCAATGTGTTAATGACCAGATAATCTGTTTTTTTCTGCTTTGCTGATTGAGGGATAAATATTGGCCGGGATACTGGGGATAACTCCCCTGCTCATCTTTGAAATAGTGCCATGGGATCTTTTAGGTCCACCTGAGAGAGCAGACGGGGCCTTGGGTTAACGTCTCATCCAAAAGACGGCATCTCCAACAGTGCAGCACTCCCTCAGCACTGCACTGGAGTGTCAGCCTAGATTTATGTGCTCAAGTTCCTGGAATGGGATTTGAACCTTCTGACTCAGACCAGCATGCTACCCACTGAACCACGGCTGACACCCTGATTAACACTCGTTCTGACGAAGGGTCACAGAAAACAGAATCGGGATAAATGGGTCATTTTCCGGTTGGCAAACAGTGACTAGTGGGGTGCCGCAGGGATCGGTGCTGGGTCCTCAACTATTTACAATCTATATTAATGACTTGGATGAAGGGACCGAGTGTAATGTAGCCAAGTTTGCTGATGATAAAGATGGGTGGGAAAGCAAATTGTGAGGAGGACACAAAAAAATCTGCAAAGGGATATAGACAGGCTAAGTGAGTGAGCAAAAATTTAGCAGATGGAGTATAATGTGGGAAAATGTGAGGTTATTCACTTTGGCAGAAAAAAATAGAAAAGCACATTATAATTTAAATGGAGAAAAATTGCAAAGTGCTGCAGTATAGAGGGACCTGGGGTTCCTTGTGCATGAAACACAAAAAGTTAGTATGCAGGTACAGCAAGTAATTAGGAAGGCAAATGGGATGTTGGCCTTTGTTGCAAAGGGGGATGGAGTATAAAAGCAGAGAAGTCCTGCTACAACTGTATAGGGTGTTGGTGAGGCCACACCTGGAGTACTGCATACAGTTTTGGTCTCCGTATTTAAGGAAGAATATACTTGCATTGGAGGCTGTTCAGAGAAGGTTCACTAGGTTGTTTCCGGAGATGAGAACATAAGAACATAAGAACATAAGAATTAGGAACAGGAATAGGCCATCTAGCCCCTCGAGCCTGCTCCGCCATTCAACAAGATCATGGCTGATCTGGCCGTGGACTCAGCTCCACTTACCCGCCCGCTCCCCGTAACCCTTAATTCCCTTATTGGTTAAAAATCTATCTATCTGTGACTTGAATACAGTTGAGCTAGCCTCAACTGCTTCCTTGGGCAGAGAATTCCACAGATTCACAACCCTCTGGGAGAAGAAATTCCTTCTCAACTCAGTTTTAAATTGGCTCCCCCGTATTTTGAGGCTGTGTCCCCTAGTTCTAGTCTCCCCGACCAGTGGAAACAACCTCTCTGCCTCTATCTTGTCTATTCCTTTCATTATTTTAAATGTTTCTATAAGATCACCCCTCATCCTTCTGA